>NC_057864.1:12557841-13757841 GCF_019393635.1 Dromiciops gliroides
GATTTCTATGCTATTACATATACATTTTGAAATTAATGGTATGGGTTTATTTTCATAGAGATTTTCATGCTTTTGAGATTGTGTTTTATATTTAGTTTTTAAAACAAGGAGAATATTTGTAAAAGCTTTTTATAGTCATGTGATCAAGTTTATATTTTATAATACTCTTATTAATATTAAGTTCACATTCATTTAGATTTCCCTAGTTTGAATTTCATTGTCTTTTATTGTTCCACGTGTATCTTCTTCTATTCATTCATCTATCTAATTTTGAAACATGGTTTTGATTTCATAATACAATGTTAATTCTAGGAGTATTGTGCTCCCATATTCTGAGTTGTTTGTTTTTGTTATTTTTTCTCAATTGATTATTTGATCTAACTCTTTAAAGCATTTCCCTGGCAAATTGGTTGCCATGGCAAGTATAAATTGATTCTAGAAGTATTATTTTTGATAAGCATATTCCAAAAAAAAAAAAAAAAGAGGGGAACATTTGTAAAAGTTTTCTTTTTTTTTCAAAAAAAGTTTTCTTTGAGATTCTGTTGTGCTTTAACTTGTATTTAAATATGTTCTGATTTTTCACAAAAGTAATTGTATACTAAGTAAAAAAAAGGGGTATTATTTGAAATTGTTGCATAATTATATATTGTGTTCTGAGTCAAGATGTATTCACATTTTTTGCAATCATTTATTATCCTCAATTTTTAAATCCATATGAGACTTGGATTATGGGAACTTATCATTTAAGACACTAATTACCTTTATTCTGAGTTATCAGATGCCAGTTGGCCAAGATGCCATCCAATCACAAGAGGAATACATGCAAGAGCAGACACTGAACTGTCACATGAGGGGAGACATGCATGAAGTCAAGGTATGGCCGAGGGAACGGCTTTTGACAAATGTTGAGGTTGGATTCTCTTGGTTTAATATTTTATTTTATTTTTCCCCACAATATTGTACAGATGGCTGGAAGTATTCATCCCACCCATCTCGCTCCTACACCTGGCTTCTATGCTCCCTCCTATATGCCTGATGCCATGGACATCTCAATCCCATGCATCTGATTAAGTCTGACTCAGTTTCCTCCAATATGTTCGGTGGCATGGACATATATTCCATCCACCTATTTTAGACCTGGCATACTGTATGGGCAGTACATATTGCTCAAGTGTGGGAATGCTCATATCCCATCATTTCTCTGTTCTTTTATGGTAACCCCCATAATTATCTCAGGTGTCATGATAAATACAGTGTTGAATTTGGCCTTGACACCTGTTACCAATTATATTAGATTTTTTAATTTCTCATAGTGGCATGAGGATAATTAGGCAGATGATGCAAAAAGTGATGAAACAAAGATAAAAATTATTTTTAATAATTAATATCGTAGCAATTGTCTTCTCAATTACCCTCCATAAGGGGGGGACTATAGTAATATTATAATTTTAAAGAATGGTTCAATTTTTGTTTTATTATATGTTTCATGTGTAACAACTAAGATTCTGAATTCCCTTAGACATGTTTTTGAGAACTTTCATTGTTTGATTTGATTATTGACAAAGCTATTTTAAAGTTGTGTTAAGCTCAATTTTGTAGGAAATTTTCCTGGCTGATTACCAGCATCCACACATCAACCCCTGAAAAGACTTCCATTCCACGACTACACCTAGAGGACATCTGAGAAAAGACTTTCAGAGACTTTAAATGAACAGTTTTGATTTGTTGTTTTTGTTGTTTTTTTTCTCTTTCTGTTATAATATACACCATCTGTAACATGTATTCTCTGCAGAGGCCCTCCCTTTGCAAGACTAATGTCAAAGCGTCGGTTCATGAGGACAAAAAAAAAATCGCCCCTCTGGACAAAACTTTCCTTTCTTCCTTTTCTATATTGTTGTTCACATATTATTAGTTAGCAATAGTTATTATATTCTTTTTACTGTTCCGTCAAGGAAACATTTTGTTTCTTGAGGAACAACAGGGGGGACTGTAACGATTGGAATAACGCCACCTGCTGGATACTAACTGTAGAAGAGTTCTGCCCATGAAGCGAAGGTCTTTGAGGGCAAGACCAGGAGTCTTGTCTTTGGTATCAGGAAGTGACGCGGACTAGTGGGAGGAGGAAGGAAGAGACTGGCGCTCAGTCTCGCTCTCTTTCCTGAGGACGCTGGCGGAGAAGGGAGCTAAAAATGTGCTCTCCCTTTAATAGATAGAAATCTAGGCCTTTCTCTCTCTCTTTACCAAATTCTTATTCTCCTTAATAAATGCTTAAAAGTCTAACTCTTGCTAAAGCTTATAATTTATTGGCGACCACTCATTAGATATTTTAGACAGACTAGCTAGGATTTTAGCCCTTAACACCCCTCTCTGCTTTCCTTCCTTCTGTCCTCTCTTTCTGTCTTTTTCTCTTTCTTCCTTCCCTCCCTCCCCCAGATATTACCCCCTGCGTGTTTCACTGAGGGATGGAATGTGCCAATTTGAGGACTTCTTCCCTACCCCGTTAAGAATGCTGCATGAACTGCATCAAACGATCAAGCCCCGATTCTGCCTTTGATGGGCTTTAGCGCATCATTCTAGAAATAGACGAGTGTGCAATTCTATTAGGAATCCACAAGAGTCTTGCAGGCTTCGCTGCTCTGTGTGCTTATTTTTAGCAATACAAGTACGCAATCAAAGCCCCAAGGATGCCTTCAGAGCCACATCTTGGCCTCCTCAATCAAAGCAGTTCTGCTTTCCATTATCAGAGCCTGGGCTGGGGAAGGATGCAGTCATCCTGGGGAGACAGAGGGGGCTGGCGGGGAAGGGGGAGGGAGGTCATGGCTTCACCCACTGAAGGAGGAAGGGGACTGGTGAAATGCCTCGATTCATTTACAGACACCACTGAAAAGGGGCAGTTGGTCAGTAAACATTCATAAAGCACCTACTAAACGTCAGCCACTGTGCTAAATGCTAGGGATACAAAAGGAGAAGACAGTGCCTTCTCTTCCAGAATTTACAGTCTAATGGGAGAGATAACCTGTAGATAAACATGTACAAACAAATAGTCAGGATAAACATGAAGGAAGGCGCTAGAATGGAGAGGGGTTGGGAAAGGCTTCCTGTACAAGGTGGGATTTTAGCTGGGCCTTAAAGGAAGTCAGAGAGTTCAGTGGTCAGAGCGGAGAGATGCAGAGTCTTGGTCATGGAACAGTCAGGAGGCCTGTGTGTCTGGGGCGAAGAGTACGTGCCAGAGACTAAGGTAGAAGAAGACTAGAAAGTAGGAAGGGCAGCTTATAAAAGGCTTTGAATGTCAAACTGAGGATTTTGTATTGGATCCTGGAGACAATAGCCATCTCTAGGGTTTATTGAGTAGGGGAGCCCCATTTTAGGAAAATCCCTTCAAAGCCTGGCTGGAGTATAGATTAGATTGAGGAGGGTCTTGAGGCAGGCAGACCCCGCCCCCCAGCAGCTATTGCAATATTCCAGCTGTGGGGTGATAGGGCCCTGCACCAGGGTAGGCCAAGGTAGTGCCAGAGGAGAGGAGGGGGCCCGTTGGAGAGATGCGGCAGAGGTGAAATCAACAGGCCTCAGCCACAGCTTGGATGTGGGGGTAGTGAGAGAGGATGAGGGGTCCAGGATGACCCCTGGGTTGTCAGCCTGAGGAACTGGGAGGGTAGTGTCACCCTTATAGCAAACAGAGAAAATGGGAGGGGTGTTAGGAGAGTGATAATAAGTTCCATATAGGGCATGCTGAGCTTCAGCTGTCTCCTGAATATCCAGTCGGAGATATGTGAAAGGCAGTTGGAGGTATGAGATTGAAGGTCGGCAGAGACATGTGGCAGGAGAGGTAGATTTGGGAATTAGCCACATAGAGATGCTAATTAAATACATGGGAGCTGATAAGAAAACCACATTTTTTTTTATTGGATCATACATTTAGATCACATTGTTTCTTCACCTTTTTTGATATTCTGGATCCCTTTGGAAAGTCTAGTGAAGCCTGTGAGGCTCTCTTTGGAATCATGTTTTTAAATGTGTAAAATAAAATAGGATTTCAAAAGAAACTAATTCTACTGAAATGCAGATATCATTTCTGAAAAAAAGATCAAAGATTCCAGATTAAGAATACCTGGTTCAGAGGAACCTCAGAAGCACCTCTTTTGATGCCCCCAGAGCCCATGCTACTTTACTTAAAGGATGGAGAGTGATTTCATCATCTCTTCTGCTGATTTGTGACCCCAGTGCTTATCTTCATTCTCTGTAGTCTTCATGCTACCAAAGCTTTCACGGTATTCGTTCTAGGCTCTCCCCTCCAGGCAGTTTCTGCCACTGCCTTGTTGACCCTGATACCCTTTATCCATTATCCCAAAACAAAGCCAGTTCTTGCAGGTGTCAGAGGACCTCCCCGACCCATCTCTGATTATGCCCCCTGTCGCTGATGCATACCCTTTCCCTCATTGTCCTTTTTCTTTCATTTATCCCCAAATCTCCACTCTGGGTTCATGCCCTTCCACTCCCCAGGTGCCAGTTGGCCCCCAGGAGTTCTCTGTTCCTTCTTTCAAGGTATGAAGAGGGGATGAGTGGTCTTCTTAAGCATCAAATCTGCCAGGCCATCCCCAGTACATGATTTCTGTCCTCCATCACAGACTCTCTCTCCACCCATAGAACATTCATCAGAGAAACTCCCCCCCAACCAAAGGAAGGCCTCCTTCCTTTCTTCCCCTTTTTAATCTTCCTCTTCCTCTTTTCACTCTTCTGCAGACTCTTCATAATCTGTGCTAATGAACCAAGAATACACAAGACATATCCAACCTTTAAGACATTATATCTCCCTTTCTTTCTTTTCCCAGAACCAATCCCCGATTCCCTCTCCAAAAGTGAATATATTCATGGAGAAGTTAGTATTTCTTCATAACTTTTTCAATGCTTCCACCCCCAACATTCATCATGTGAACATTTCCTATACAAACATGGACTTCCTCTTTAATACTTAATGATTTTAGCTCCCTAGTCAATTACCCAGTGGGACCAAAATATCTGTGCCAATAATTGAGATGGCTCAGGGCTCCTCATTGTGTTTCTGACTCAGAGCAGGGTCTGTGGGCTTCTCCCGGGGTGGGGGCAATATCTTCTGTTTCACAATGTTCTTTTCTAGTAAACCACCCTCATATGACCACATGAATTTCCTTGAGGGAATTGAGTTGAAGTGCCCACAACTTCACACTGGATTTTATGAATTTCATCAGTCATGAGATTCAATACTTTCTGGTGGCTTGTCTGTTTTTGTGATGAGACAGAAGATGATGTCCAAGATGCTCCAAGAATATAGGTCACACTGAGCTCTGCCCACATTCTCTGCCTCACTGTGTTCCCTATCCTGAGAGTTATTACCACTTACAAGCAAGAGAGCATCCTACTTAACTTTTGTACTAGGAATGTCAATTTCTGTGTAGGTGTTGGGGGTTGGGGACATTGTTTTCATGCTGTGTAGGACAGCCACCAAAAGTTTCTTGTGACCCACAAAGTGAGAAACCCAAATTTTGATCTATTTTATCTGGTCCAGACTGATACATGGCTGCATGAAGAGCTCACTGAGCTGGTCTATGGGCATGTGATAGATGCCACACAGCCAGACAATGAACGGGGTCCAGAATTGGACAGGAGGAAGACAGATGGCTGGGCAGCCTTTGGCAAAATGGGCAACAAGGTTGAGATTCTCTTTGAAACCAAAGTCCCCGATATTCATCTCGTGATGGTGGATGGCTTCAAAATCACAAAATGTCACAAGCTCCAAAGAATCAAAAAATTCAAGTGGTAAAAATTGTTTTAAAAAATCAAAAGTCAACAAAGAAGGGTAAGGAGATTCCTTCCACTTCTAGGAGTTGATATTTTTCTGCAACTTACAGTCTTTGAGAGCTGCCTAGATTTCTGAGCGGTTAAGGGACTTGCCCAGGGTCATACAACTAGCATAGGCAGGATTTGAACCCAAGTCTTTCTGGTTTTCAAGCCAGCTCTCTATCCATCACACCACTTATATCATCACCAACAGTGACAGTGAAGACAACAGCATAATTTTAATATAACAATATGTAACATAATTCAATAATATCTGACATTTATACAGTGCATCAAGGCTTACCGAGTTCTTTACAGACATATTTGATTCCCCCACCAGTCCTGTGAGTTGGGTAGGACAAGTATTATCCCCATTTTATGGATGAGGAAATGAGTTTAATTCTTACCACAATGGGAGGGAGGTGCTACTATTAGCCCCATTTAACAGATAAAGAAACAGAGGCAGATGGAGGTCAAGTGGCTTGTACAGTGAGCATCTAAGGCCAGATTTGGACTCTGGGCCCCGTATTTTATCCACTTCATCATTTAGCTGCCAGATGAGGAAATCAAGTCTCAGAGGAGCCAAGGGATTGGCCAATGCCACACAGCAAGCAAGTGCCTATAATTAACAAGGTCCCAACCTGTCCTGCCCACTAAATATTTGGGTTAGAGAAAGCCAGAGTTCCTTGGCAGGACCGAAGGAAGGCGCTGCTCCATGGGAATTATTGTATCACCCTTGGGCCAGCTGATATTTTCAAGCCCTTCTCCTCCAAGACCCATCAATTCTAATGCAAGCAAACTGCCTACCTCCAGAAAGCTTTCACTTCTAATTTGCAGATGCCTTTCTCTAATTCTCAATTTCCCAGACTGCCCACAGCAAATAGAGATCTAGGCTCTAAGGAAAGAGCAGGCCTGTTGAAATAGTGCACAGCTCAGTGTGGTAACTGATAAGAGGATGGATTACCAACAAGATGGGCCATGGCTTCAGAGGGTTAGCTCTTTCTCATTTACAATGCCAAAGGCCCGCCACAGGCCCATCCATCTTCCTTGCTTCCCATTCCAAAGGGGCTCCTTGCAGTGACAACATGAGCTTGGATAATCGATATGAACATTAGTCGGTCCTCGATAGAAAGTTCTATTTTGGAGATATTAGACTTTTGGAATAAAATAGAGCTGAGCTAGTTTGGTCCAAGCCTGCCAATTTGCAGAGGAGCAAGCAAACCGAGGACTGGGCGGGGAAGAAGAGGTCAGTGCAGACTTGCTCATGATTCAAAGCCAGCTCTTGTGACTCTCAGACCAAAGCTTTTCCCATTCTTTTACAGTGTCTCTAAAATGAATCTAATCCAGTCCAAAGCAATCGCACAATCATCTCTTAACTACAAATGCTTACAATGTTCTAAGCAAGTCTACAAGTGGGCAGACTTGGAGTCAGGGATGGATGGATGGATGGATGGATGGATGGATGGATGGATGGATGGATGAGTGAATGAATGAAAAAGTATTTACTAAGGACCTCCTGTAAGATAGGTGCTGTGTTCACCAATGTAGATACACATATGAAAGGAAAACAGCTGGATATAGTCAATCAGTCGACTATAATTGAGGAAACACCTACTATGTGCCGGGCACTTTGCTAAGCACTGGGGACACAAAGAAAGGCAACAGACAATCCCTGCTCCCTGGGAGCTCCCTCTCTACTGGAGGTTAGTTAGGAAGATCTGGGTTCGAATGCTAATGTGCTAGTCAGAGGGCTGGTGGAGGGAGGTGGGGAGATAGGGATCAAACCTGTGATTCATTGACCTAGCTAACTCCCAGGTCAAAGGAAATTGTCTTTCCCTCTACCACTTCATGTCATCACCTCTCTGTATCTTAAAACCCTAGTTAGGTGCCTAGGACACAGAGAGGTTAAGAGACTTAGTGAGAGTCTAAGAGCAGCATGTGTCTGAGGTAGTACTGAAACTCAGGTCTTTCTGGCTTGGGGCTCCACCATGCTGCCTCCCACTAGCTGTGTGACCATGAGCAAATCACTTAACTTTGGAGTGCCCAGGGAGGGCTTCAAATAAAGGCTGGGTGATCCCTTTTTGGGGATATTGTGGTCAAGGCCAGTAATCCATCCACAAAGATCTCCACGGACCCATATTGACTTGGCTTTAAAAAGCAATGTTTTCTTTATTTTGTTAAAAATGTCCCAGTTACATCTTTTTTTTTTTATGGGGCAATGGGGTTAAGTGACTTGCCCAGGGTCACACAGTCACTTAAGTGTCAACCAGTTACATCTTAATCTGGTTCTTGCTGCACTTGGGAGTGTTGTGGGTCCAGTGTGTTTGACATCTCTGTTGGAGAGGAGTTTTTTTTTTTTTAAGATAAAAACTTGGGTCAAATGACCCCTGGGGGTCCCTTCTAGCTCTGAGAATCCATGGTATGGATGAATATCTTTCTTCCATTTCCATGGACAATGCAGTTCTGGCCAGCATTTCTTGTGATTCCAAGAGCATGGGATCTTAGAGTTGGGTGGAGCCCTAGTAGGCTACACACCTACACCCTGCCCCCCCCCACAACACAACACACCCATTTTACATATGAGGAAATGGGTAATTTAGGAAGGAGAGTGACTCAGCCAGGACCACCCAGTTGGTAAGAAATAGAATTCATCTTTGAAAGGCAGGTCCTCTGAAGATCAGGGTTCACTATACTATTCTTATGAGGAAAAATAGGTGCCTATTGGGGAGTATGTGACTTTGAGCATCACTTGACTAGAGAGACCAGCAGGTGGCTCCCCAGGATTGTTTCTTCTCTAGCCCCACTTGGGGGAAGGATGAAAGAGCCCAGCAGATGCAGCTCACCGGTCCATAGAACTGGAAGGGACCCCAGAGGTGGTCTGGTCCTATGAGCTCATTTTAGTGTGAGGCCCAGGCAGGCAAAGGGAGTTAACATCCCAAGATCAAGGACTTCGAGCTGGAAGGGACCCCAGAGACTAACCTAGTCCAATACCCTCATTTTGCAGATGAGGAAACATGACCAGACAATGTATGTGACTTGTCTACTGTCACAAGGGTAATTACTGGCAGAGATGAGATAGGAACCGAGGTCTTTCGACTCCAGGTCTGATGGTCTTTCTACTCCATTTTTCTGAGCCTAGAATATCACTTCCTGTCATCCCCCTCCCCAGTCCTTTATCTTTAAGTCTGCTTTGGACCTTCCTTGTCCTGTTGTTTTTAAACATCAAGCCCTGGGTTTCAGTTACAGGTGAGACCATGAAGGACTGAGATTTTATTGAGCGAAATCGGCCAAGATCACCTTGAGGAGAATGCAGACTTCTTAGGGACAGGCACTTATTGTTCCTGTCTTTGTTTTCCCTGAGGTGAGCCCAACGCCTGGCACATAGCCGTTGCTCACTAGACCAACTGATTAGAAATGCTCCATCTCGGCATGGAGGTGGTCCTGGATATATCAAAGTCATTTGAGATCCTCAAAGTTGATTCTGGTGGGTGGCAAGCTCTAGCAGGGCCTCCAGAGCTAAAAAGGACTTGGAGTACAAACCTGGAAATAGATTAGATGCCTGTTGTCTGAGGACTAGCCTGGCCAAATGTGGGAAGGATTAGCACTAGAAGCACTGAGTCACCAGGTGATGTCTACTGAGGATCCTGGATCCTCATAGATTTAGGGGTGGAAGGAACCTTGGAGAACATCTGGCCCAACCTCTTCATTTTATGAGAGGGGAGAAGGAAGGAAGGAAGGGAGGGAGGGAGGGAGGGAGGGAAGAAGGAAGGAAAGAAGGAAGGAAAGGGGGAGAGAGGGAAGGAAAGAAGGAAGGGAGGGAGGAAGCAAGGAAGGAAGGAAGGGAAGGAGGGAGGGAAGGAGGGAGGGAAGAAGGAAGATACTTAATAAAAGGAGTGGGTGTCAGGAATGGGGCAGGGAGGGGAATGAAGGCAGGAGATCTGGGGCCCTTCCTCAAAATGGAGGACCCTGGAAGAACTCACAAATAGGAGAAGTGACTGGTGGGAAAAAGCACTCTAGTGTGAGAGGGTCTCAGGAGGCCCAGATATGGAAGTTCTAGGTTGAGCCAGCAGCAGAGAAGGCGTGCATTTGAAGTTAGCAAAGTCAGCAACAGGTTCTGAAGGAGAAGGGATGGGCAACCTTGAGGGGACAGGCCCCAGGTTTAACCACTAACCTGCCTGAGCCTCCATTTCCTCCTGTGTAAAATGGAGACAGCTGTGCATTTTGCAAACAATGAAACACTATAGAAACACGACCCATTGTTATTATAATCCCTGAATTGGGGGGGGGGGAGGGGGCAGAGTGGTGAGGAGCTGGGACACACCAGATACCTTGGATCCTACCCAACTCATCGCAGAACTCTGACCCTCTTGAGATCTGACATCGAGCCAGAAGAGGCAGCTTTTCCATCTATGGGTATCCAAAAGTAAAAACAAAAATAGACAGCCACTCCTAACAGCCTTTAAGCCACTCAGAGTTGTTCAGCTCCTAAATGGAACTCACAAAACTCTCTCCAAATTAAACACGGACCAACTTCTCCCTGTTCTGCTTTGCCATGGAACTTAGACTGGTCATACTTACTGCATCAGAGGAGGAAATGAGGATCTCCTTTAAATCTACATGCATATGGAAACAAACATGCAAATATAAATATTTATATGTGTGCTCAGACACAAATATCATGCCATGTACTAGAGAAAATGATTTATATGACTAAGGGCCAAGGAATCCATCAACAAGCATTTGTTTTTTTTTTTTTTTTTTTTTTTTTTTTTTGCAGGCAATGGGGGTTAAGTGACTTGCCCAGGGTCACACAGCTAGTAAGTGTCAAGTGTCTGAGGCCGGATTTGAACTCAGGTACTCCTGAATTCAGGGCCGGTGCTTTAACCACTGCGCCATCTAGCTGCCCCTAAGCATTTGTTAAAGATCTACCATATTCTGGGCACTGAACTGGTCAAATCGATTCAGTAAGGATTTATTAAGTGTTTGCTAGGTGGTAGGCCCTGTGCTAAGTATTAGGGATATAAAGACAAAAAAAATGGGAGGCAAAATCTCTATCTACATCTATGTTTATATCTGTATTGTTATATATATATATATATATATATATATATATATATATAAATAAATAAATAAATTTTTTTGCGGGTTAAGTGATTTGCCCAGGGTCACACAGCTAATAAGTGTCAAGTGTCTGAGGTCACATTTGAACTCAGGTCCTCTTGAATCCAGGGTCGGTACTTTATACATTGTACCACCTAGCTACCCCTGTATTGTTATATTTTGGACAAGACCTATGATCTCATGGGTATAGGAAGCTCTCAGTAAAGAAATTCTTTTACCAATGCCAATCAATATCTGATCTGCAATGTCCAGCCTTGGTTTCCTGGTGCACTGAAGAGATGAGTGACAGCCAGAGTCAGAGACTAGGTTTAAACTCTGGTATTCTGGACTTGACAGCCATTTCTCTATCCATTGAGTAATCCTGCCTCTTGTGGAGGGCAAATGGGTACACAGGTGCTGTTGGTCCTTCATTCCTGAAGAAGACCAATGACATCACATTGTGGTATCTTGACTTGTGCATGAATTGGATTTAAATGAGATAGTTGTCAGCCTCACTCTCTCTTCCAGGGTCATCAAAGTCCAGTGGCAAGGCAAAGGTCAGGGTGACTGGATGTGGCCCAGGATGAAGTGAATGACCTTGGCATTTGGGGTGTCTGACCAAGCTCTAAGTGCTCACAGCACTCCCCTCAGCTGCCTTCATGGCTATTGGAACAGATTCTTCTCATCTGCCTATTCTTCCAGGGGAAGTCATCATATGCTTGGGGAGACACCCCTTAGCTCACATGAGATCACCCTCAACCTGGTTTCGCCTGTCTGCCAAGATGGGGTGTATGAGTGTCCAAGGAGGACTAGCACCTCTGGTGTGAGGGCTTGCCAAGTTTTTTTCAGGGCTGCTTATCGACCTTTCGTGTCCACCTGCCACCCAACTCTCATTGGTAGCTGTAGGTATGTAGGTAGAAGGAACATTAGGTAGGTAGTTAATGTAAAAAAAAAGACCTACGTAATTTTGGTGGATAGACCCCTTGGGAGAGGGGGTATCAAGAAAGGTCGTCTAATACGGTCAGGCACTTAAAGGGAACTAGGAATTCTGAGAGGCACAAGTGAGGTTAGAGGGCCTTCCAAGCATGGTGGGAAGCCTGTACAGAACCTGAGACGTGGAAAACTCAGCCATGTATGAAGTACCCCAAGCAGTCTGTGAAGGGGAATGGTGGATAGTCAGCCTGTAAAGATGTATGGGAGCTACACGGAGGAGGGTTTTAGATGCACAACAGGGACTTTGTCTTTGATAGCAGAGGGAATTTGTAGAGTAGAGAACTGACTGACATATTGGTGCATTATGAAAAGACTTGGCCCACTATGCAGAGGATGGATTGGAGAAGGGAGATGCTGAAGGCAAGAACACTTTTGTAAAGTTTGTTATAATCGTCCAAGAGAGAAGGGATGGGATCCTGAACTAGGAGGGGAAAGAGAAGGATTGGGATAAGATCATCACGGAGAAGACAGAACTGATGAGATTTGGCACTGGATTGGCTAGACGGTGTAAGAGAGCGGAAAGAGGTAAGGTTAATCCCAAGGTTACTTGGGTGGGGGTGACTAGGAGGATGTCAGTTAAGTGGAATGCTATCTGATAACTGCCATTTGGCCTCATAGCAAAGACCCAGGTTCAAGACCTACCTCTGTCACATAATGACTGACTGACTGACAATAAAAGCCTAGGATAAGCGACTTGAACCTGTTGACATTCTAGACAGTTCTCAAAGACCCTCAGTTGCAGGGAAGGTGCCAGCCTGCATTGGTAGAAGGAGTTTACTCACCTAGGAGTCCCTATGCAGGTGAAATCACAGGATAATGATGGGGAAAACAGGTTTTGGGGAAAAGCAATGTTTGGGGACATGTGTTTGAGATACCCAGGGAACACCCAGTTTGAAATATGCCATAGGTATATGGTGAAATTGGAACCCAGGGAAGGAGGGTGTCTGGGTATGTAGACCTGGGAGTCATTTATAGAGTAATGATGATTAAACTCATGGAAACTGATAAGGTCACTAGGAGAAAGAAAGAGACAGAGGCAGACAGAAAGACAGACACAGACACAGAGAGACAAGAAGAAGGAAGAAGAAAAAGAAGTAGTACTCAAAGAAGGAGGAGGAGGAAGAGAAGGAGAAGAAGGAGAAGGAGAAGGAGAAGAAGAAGGAGAAGAAGAAGAAGAAGAAGAAGAAGAAGAAGAAGAAGAAGAAGAAGAAGAAGAGGAAGAAGAAGAAGAAGAAGAAGAAGAAGAAGAAGAAGAAGAAGAAGGAAGAGGAGGAGGAGAAGGAGGAGGAGGAGGAGAAGGAGAAGAAGGAGAAGGAGAAGGAGAAGGAGGAGGAGGAGGAGGAGAAGAAGAAGAAGAAGAAGAAGAAGAAGAAGAAGAAGAAGAAGAAGAAGGACAATTATGATGGCAATGAAGGTGATAATAGCAGTGGCTCAGGTCAGAGCTGTGGGACACTTCAAAAGGGGGCATTTATTAGAAGATCTAGCAAAGGATACTGATGAGTAGTGATCAACCAGGCAGGAGGAGAACCAGGAGAGAGCTTTGTCATTAAAACCCCAGAGAAGAGACAATATCCTTGGGGAAAAAGGTGGAAACTGCATCAAATGCTGCAGGGACTTTGGAAAGGATGGGAGTGAGCAAAGGTCAACATAGTTGGGCAATAAGCAGAGCAACAATAACCTCAGAGAAAGCAGTTGTCCAAATGATCAGAAATATACAATTTGATTCCAAACTAATGCCTTCCATGGCTGCATCTGTTAAGTGCTGGGATGAGATGGCTCAGAAAAGCAGGCTTGTTGCCAAACTGGCTTTCATTATCTAATGGCAGCATGGTGTCATTAAATTAAATATATGATGGTTAAAAAAATCCACCCCATTTCTAGGAGCTGCCTTGAAGATACTGAATGTCTAGGAGAAACAATTTGAATTCAGAAATGTAATAGTCCTTTCAAAATGGGAAAGAAGTGAATAGCTTCATAAGAATAACAAGCATTTATTAAATGCTTACTGCATGCAGAATACTGTGCGCATGATCAATCTAGAATCAGTGAGGTGATGATGATAGTGGTGATGACAGGGGTGGTTGTGCTTATGATCATGGTGGTGATAGTGATGGCAATTAGAGAGGCAGTGAGACACATTAGATAGTGAGGCGGTCTCACAGTAAAGCCCTGGACTCAAGTTGCATCTCTGCTACGTAGTGACTGTGTGAGTCTGGGTAAATCATTTGAATTGGTCAGCACTACAAATAGCTCTGTAAGTCTCTCTGATGTAGAGTGCTCTGCATTGGTAAAAGGGACTTGCTCACCTGGGAGTTCCTATAGAAATGAAATCACAGGTCCAGTCCCTATCCTTGTCTTACAATATCTCAAGCACTCTGCTAAGCCAACTGTTCCCATCATCGAGGACTTTACTTTCTATCTTTTTGCACACACACACACACACACATATGTGTATATGTATATATATATATATATATATACACACATACATACCCATAAATACACATATATGTAATGGGGTCTTTGGAGCATACCTGGATTCCCTACTGTGTGGTTGGGAGCAGTTTTTTTTGACTGGCTACAGAACAGGAATAGACCACGTCTTTAAAACTAGTGAGACTATGAGAAAGTCCCTCTTCCTGGCTCACATTCTTTCCCGCCCATAGGGTAAAGATCACACTTCACCCACAGCATAGTAGAGAGGAGATTTCATAGGTATAGATGCTTTTGTTGAAAACTTTACCATCAGCTCTCTCGGGAGCCGGTAAGAGCTGGCTCCAGCACATCACTCACTGCCTAAGAGGTCCTAGCTTTCTAATTTTATAATTCTTGATCCCCCATCATTGTGCTTCCCACCAATTAGCTTTTAGAAAGGGGGTATTGACTAAGGTGTTTTAGGTGGCCTGGTGGGTACAAACATTGCTTCAGAAAAGTCTGGTACCTTCTCACACAATACATAAAGAGTCTGAGGAAAGGGGTCTTGAGCTTAGAGTCATTCAGTTAGTCCCTTCCATCCTCATCTTCCTTATACCTTAAATGATGCTGATTAAGAGACAAGGGCTCTATAAAATGGGAGAAAAGTGAGTCATGATTATCATCTTTTTCTAATTCCTTATGCCAGTCCCCAACTTCAGCCTCCTCTCTTGTGTCCTTTTATGAGTCATCTCAGTGACTTTGGTTCTTCATTTGTAAAATGGGGGGGGGCTTATTAGGAAGCAATGAAGGACAGTGGATAGAGGCCTGGATTTGGAGTCAGGGAGATATGGGTTCAAATCTTGACTTGACCATGTCTTAGCTGTGTGATTCTGAACAAGTTGTTTAACTACGATGTGCCTCAGTTTCCTTACCTATATAATGAGGGGGTTGGACTGGATGGCCCCTGAGGCTCTTTCCAGCTCTTGCCCTATCTCTTATCTACCACATTATGATTAGATAATGATTTCTGAGGTCAATTCCAGCTGTAATTCCCATTTGGTTGCACATGTGTCTGTCTGTACAGGATACAAAAACCTCTAGTTATTTTGGATTGATTATGTCAGCTTATAAGCATATATTAAGCACTTATTATTTATTTCTTCTTATTTATTAAGTACTGTGTTAAATGCTGGGCATAGTGAAAGGCAGCTGAAGGAGGAAACACACACTTATTAAGGACCTACTATGTGCCAGAAATTCCTTTAATCAATCTTCATATGGCATCAACATTATGCTTGTGACTGCTCTCTTACTGATACTCTGCAGTTTATCAATATTCTTCCTAAAAGATATAACCCCCTGCCTTAGAATGAAACATATTATTCTAGTTGTGGTCAGACCAGGGTAGAGCCCCATGAAACTATTGTCTTCCTCTTTATGAACACCATGGCTCTCTTCATGTAGCCTCTGAGTGCATAATGTTCATGAACTGCTGTAATATGTTGTTGCTATATATTGTCCCAGAGGTATTTAGCTTAACAAAAATTTCCAGATCTTTTTTTCAGATGAACTACTGTGCTTCCTGTCTTCTACTTGTGAATCCCTCAATTTGGTGTTTAACCATTTCCTGTCTTTGATAGGTCACCATCAACTCACTGCCCTATTGCATATGTGTCTGTCCTGTTTCCAAAGGGAGAGTTAAGCTTCTTAAGGGTGGGGACCACTTTTTCATGTGCCGGTCATTTAGTGAGTTTTTGATATATTTATTGAACTGAATTAAGATAGAAGCACAATTTATGAATTTTCTGACTCTTCCTTTAGTTGCAGTGGTCAGAGAGCAACTCAACTAATCATTCTGTCTCTTGTCTCTGTCACTGTCTCTCTTTTCAATTGCTTTACGTCACTTCACCTCTGCCTGTCTCAGCTTCCTCACTTCTAAAATGGGTCTAAGATAGTACCTACCTCAGCAGAGTTGGTGTGAGGATCAAATGAAACAAACATAAAGGGCTTTATAAATGTCCTAACTAATCAAACAATAACAACAACAGATTGTTTATATAGTGCTTTAAGGTTTGAAAATCACTTTATTAGTATGATCTCATTTTATTCTCACCATCTTCCTGATTCCAAGTCTTGCCTTCTGTTCAATCCATCACACTAGCTCTTAATCATGATACACAGAATTCTCAAAATTATTCTAAGCTGAATAATGGTAGAAATTAAATGAAGTAAAACCTGACGGACACAGTAAGTTGAGGAAAATCCTGTCATTCTTAGTGTAAAGACTTGAAGACAGATTTTTTCAAAATAAGTGTAATTTTTATTACTTTTAATCCCTGTGGTACCTGGGAAAGAGTAGCACAAGACCTGAGGTTCAAGACCCAACACCACCTTTATTATTTGTGACTAGAGACAAATCACATAACCCCTCAAGGCATCAGTTTTTTCATCTGTGAAATGGAGATAATAATGCTTGTCTTACATACATACAGTGATTTTCTTATTACCACTACCACTGAGTATAGAACATGGCTATGGCTCACATATTTGCTAAGGAGAAGTCCTACTTGCTTTGCCTTAATAAATCACTTGATGAGAATCACTCAGCAATATCACTCGGATGAGAATCGCTTAGAATTAGCAAATTGCTTATCTATTATAAGGTACAGTTAAAATGGATTTAAAAGTCCCTCAAAATGTTTTTTTTTCCTATCTCCTTTACCCTTATCTTGTTTAAGGTAGTAAATGTCTTAGATATCTCTTTTAATTGATAGAGTAACACAGGTACACACTGGCCCTAAACTTGAATTTGTCGTGCATGAATCAGTGAAGTCTAAATACCTCTGGTAGAGCTCACTGCATTGAGTCCTTCCCTGGCCAAGGGGGAATTGAGCTGGTGGGTGAGTGAGAGGAAGAGAAAGGAGTAGTAGATACAAGTAGGTTTATATCTTCTCATCACTTCATTCTGACAAATAGAAAGAACAAAAATGGAGTTCAAAGACAGTTTCAAAACTGACTTTTGAGAGTTATTGCTTCTGTGACCTTGGACAAGCAACTCAATGTCCCTGAGCCTCAGTTTCCTCATTTGAAAATTGAAGGGGTTTGAATAGATGGCCCTGGAGGTGCCTCCCAGCTCTTCCACAAGATCAGGTGAGCCTGGGCAAGTCATGAACGTCTCGTGGCCCCAGGAGGTGCTCTAAGACTCTTATATTGAAGAGAAGGTTCCAACTGGGAACCTTCAACTGGGATTCAATGATTCAAGTGCTCCCTCTAACATGCATTAGATGTGGGATCATGGGCAACTCCCAGCATCCCTCTGAGCCTTAGAGTAAAAAAATAGGATATTTTCACCACAAGTCACATAGAAGTGGAGTGGGAAAGATGGTTCATAAATTCTGAGATATAGAAATCTGAGCCACGAATGCTCATGATACGGATAAAATGTGTAAAGTACTTTGTCAACCTTAACAAGAATTGTTGTTGTTGTCGATGATGATGATATATTTCCAAAGTAGAATAGACTCTCTCAGGAGTTGTCAGTTCTTCCCCATTGTTGGTCTTAAAGAAAAGGATAGATGGCTTGGGCTTATTGTAGGGAAGATGGCATTTCTTTAGGTTTCATTGGTCTAGATGGTCAATGAGATCCCTTTGAAATATGAAATTCTATGATTCTACTTTGTGCCTTTCTGTGCTAAAATGGAAGGGGGAAATCAGACATTGGAATATCCATTCAGTGGCCCTTTCCTCATTCATTCCCCTTAACTACCTCTCATTTCAAAGATGTTTTTGTAGTTATAAACCATCACTAGTCAGAATATTAAGGGGTAATACAACATCTGAGGATTCCTTTGATTTTCCCCTTTCCTAAATAGGGTCATCTAAGAAAATGCCTGGCATTTTGCAAAATTGTAGTTTCTTAGAGAAAAGGATCAATTTCCTTATTTTTCTTCTGAAACTACTGGAAACTCAATGGATATACATGCCAATAGGCATTTTAGCCAAGACAGATATAAGGTTTCCTGGTACATCTCTCCCTACCACATTGGCTACTCATGGAGAATGATAGAATTTTAGAGAAGGAAGGTACCTAGAAGCTGTCCCTGCATCTGAAAAGAATCTCCCACTGCTTCATGTTAACAAGGACTCATTCAGTCTTTGTTTGAAGATTTTCAGGGAGAGGCAACCCCCTACCTCCTGACATAACTTGTTTCACTTGGAATAGCTCTAATTATTAGGACCACCTCAGGGATCTCTTCCAGATCTATGATGCTCTGAAGTTTTTCCTTGACATGAAACCTGAATCTGTCATTTCTCAATTTCTTTGATTGTGGGAGCAGTGGGCAGAAAATATAAAGAGACAGATTTGGATGTAGGGGACAAAAACTAAACAAAGAAAGATCCTTGACAGTGAGGTCCACAAGTCTAGAATTGGAAGAGATATCCAAGTCAATCAGGTCATTTTAGAGATGAGGAAACTGAGGCCCACAGAGAACATGTGCCTTGCTTAAGGTCACATATGTAAGTGCCAGAGGCATAATTTGAACTCAGGTCTTCCAGAATCATGTACAAGTCATATATCCATGCTTTGTAGTATAGTGGAGAGAATTATGAACATTTTCACCCTGGGAAAGTAACTTCAACTCTGCCTGCCTCAGTTTCCTCATCTCTAAAATGTATCTAACAATAGTCTTTACCTCACCAGAGTTGTTGTGAGGATCAAATGAAATCATATTTTTAGGAAGCTTTGTAAACCATAAAGTGCTTTAGAAATTTCATCACGATCATTACTACTGCCATCATCGCTGTCGTTGTTGTCATCATCATCAACAACAAGAACAACAACAACAATACCACCATCATCATTCTGGCCATATTAGTAGTTCTCATACAGAAATCTGGTCACATCCCTCTTCTATGAAGTCTTCTGTGGCTCCCAATTGACAGCTGAAAGAAGTTCAAAATTCTCTGGCTTTCAAGGTCCTCCCACTTGGCAGGTTCCTACATTACCAGCTCTATCTCCAGTACCTCCCTTCTACTCATTGTGATGCTTTAGCCAGACTGGTTGGCATTCTGGTGCCTGAATACCTCCTGCTTTTTCTCCTCATCTTTGCTTTTGCCCATGATCTTCACCAGGTAAATGGCTTCCAATCCAGTGCAGGGCATTCTGATGAAACCTAAATAGATGAGCAGCCCAGAGAGTTGAGCTGGGGCAGTGTAAACAAAGGCATAAACTCGATAGGACAAATGACACAGTTTCTCTGTCATTTTGTCTCCAATTAGGCCAGGTAGCTGATGTTGCATGCAGGCCTCACTGAGCACATCACAAAGTCATACTTTGAACACGTAGAAAGCCACCCTTATAATTGGGAAAACAGAACACAACGAACATCAATATGCTGGGCTCGAACCCTTCTGCTTTGTTGTTGTTCCGCCAAGGGCTTAGTTCCAGGATACCAAAGGATTCCAGGACATTTGGTAATTACAAACCAATCAGGAAACCCATCCAGGAGGAATAATTACATAATTTCTGGACGGATGCACTATGGGAAGAGGTGGCTGAGAGAAGAGTGGCTGATGGCAGCTATGATTCACCCCTGCATTGGGGACCACAGCCCACAATAGGCCTGACTTCTCGGTGCTCCACAGGACAAATAAAGCAGCGCATGCTTCTTGGTGCTTCAGAAATGGAGTCCCGCTAGGAGTGTGACTGACAATAAAGCAATTAAATTGGGGCTCACAATGTTGTGAATGGCAGTTTCTTCCCATTTTGCCACAAGTGGTTAAATCTCCCTTGTGGAGAAATCACTCCTTGGTGACCTGTGCCTTCATAAATATTTATGGTAGCAAAATGTCATCTGTGTTGAATATTCAGGTTTTGGATCAAAAGTCTGGAGAATGGGAGGATGGATGACACAGGGTACCAATTAAATTTCCTTAATCAAGCTACTAAGTTATTATAATCAATCCCAGGGCTGTAACAACCTCATTACACATCTTTGAATTCCCTTTCTCTGCCTTTGCTCACAGACTTCACTGTAACTGAAATTCCTTCTTTCCTCAGTTCTGCCTAGTACTGTGGAAAAAGCACAGATAGAATGCCATCGACTTGGAGCTGGAAGCGATGGTGGAGGTCACCAAGCCAATGTTCCCATTTTATAGATGCGGAAACTGAGGCACTAGGGCATGCCTTTCATCACATAGTCATGAAGTGTCAGAGGTAGCGTCTGCACCCATGTTTCTGATTCCACGTCCAGGACTTTAATTACTACACCATGCTCTACCTTCCTACCCTTAAGATCTTGGATAAGCCACTTAGGAAAAAAAACACACCTCACTATGCCTCAGTTTCCTCATCTGTAAAACAAGCTTGGACTAGATGGTTTTTGACGCCCTTTCTGACTCTTGATCTCCACCCCTGCATAGCATTCTCCTTGAAGGCCCAACTCAGAAACCACTTGCTCCATAAGGTTTTCCTTGATCCACCCCCCTCCCCCAGTCAAGAATCATTTTTCCTTGTTACATCATACACTGTTTTGTATTTACTTCTCTTTGTTCATGCCACATCCCCTGGTTGGAGTTTAAGCTCCATGGATACAGGACCTGTGTCTTATTGAAGCTTCAGAACCTCCTCAGAGCTGCTCACCATGCTCTGCACATAGTAGGTCCTTGATAAAACTTAATTATAGATCAATGCTCTCCTGCCTTTTTTTTAAACAGAGAACAGGCTGATGCCACTGACCCAGCACAGAAGCTTCCTTCTGTCATTACAGAACTGCAAACAGCAGATAGAGGCTCCAGTCAACTAGTTCTTCCTCCACCTATTGGTTAGCAAATACTAAGGAGCAGCTAGGTGGCCCAGTGATAGAGCACTAGCCCTGAAGTTGGGATGAACCTGAGTTCAAATCTCATCTCAGACACTTACTAGCTGTGTGACCCCAGCAAGTCACTTAATCCCAGTTGCCTTAAACATCTGGGACCATCTCCAGTGGTCCTGATACAAATCTTGCCACTGGAGCCAGATGGTTCTGGAGAAGAGGATGAGGTTGGTGACCTTGCACAGCTCTTCTTCCCTTAAATGCAATTCAGCGTCCATCATGACATCACCCTGATGTCACTGTCCTCTTCAAGAATGAAGGGCAATCTACAACAACAACAATAGCAAATACTCCACTTGCAGAGCCTTGTTAAATGGAAGAAATGGAGCTTTGTCTCAGGTATAGGAAGGGGAAAGCTAGGATGTGGGCTCATTTCTCCTCTTGCTTCCCCTCTGCATTGTCAATTCCCAGATTTTGTCTCCTGGGTCTTGGAAAGAACAGGCTGAAAGCTCAGCTAAATTTCCTTAATCATAGTAACCCTCTTTAGGGACCACCTTTCTCTGCTCCAAGACCTCCTGTGGGCCTGCTCACTTTGTCTTAGCATGAATGCTCCTTCAGTGGGACGGTTCTTGATTCTGCCTTGCCCTTGCACAAATTGGAATTGTATTAGGTACATATAACTTTGTTTTTTTCTCCTTCACTAAAGCTTTTTTGATTCAGAGTTACCATTTGGGGAGCCAAGAACCCCTTCCAAGCCTGTACCCCTAAACCAGCTCAGAAATACCTCTCCTAAATTACTACCCATTGTTGGTCTCCCATATTTCTGTACTTCCCTCTGAAACTCACCAAATCATTTACCAAACTTCCATTAATCCTAGTGTTCTTTATCACACCCTTTCCATTTCATGGAAACCATCCTTACCTTTCCTCTACATCAAAGCATCCCTGGCCTCAGTGGGAGGGGGGGCTGTTCCTCATCATCCCCAACATCCTGGTATGGGGGAGTGAGAATTTTAGATGCCTGGCTCATGGATGTGGCAGCGATGACTGATGATGCCGAGTCATCTGAAATACTCCTCTCTGATCATATTATCTCTTGCCATCTTTTCCAGTGGCTCATTGTCCCTAAAACTTTTTTTTTTTTTTTTAGTGAGGCAATTGGGGTTAAGTGACTTGCCCAAGGTCACACAGCTAGTAAGTGTTATGTGTCTGAGACCGGATTTGAACTCAGGTACTCCTGACTCCAGGGCTGGTGCTCTATCCACTGCTCCACCTAGCTTCCCCCATTGTCCCTAAAACTTAACAGTTACCCTGGCCTCCAGCTGCTCCACCCATGTCAGTTCTTCTAGGCCATCTTTCTTACCTTCTAGGCCATCTTTCCTACCTGCACAGTCTTGACCCTTTAATAAATAATATGCCACGGCCCTGCATCCTTACCCCTCTGATCTTAACACCACTCATACTATGCCAACCTTTACCTCTAGGTTCCCCTTACTATGAGCCTTCTTTGTTGCTAGTTACAAAGCCATTGAATGCTCCTGAAAGCAATCCTGCCACCCTGTCAATGGGTCCGACAATATTTCATGTTTTCTAATTCTTAAAACGTTTTAAGTCTCTCTCTCTCTCTTTGATCAAGTCAAACTTCTCTCCCTCTAACCCCTAACCCTTATTGAGAAAGCAAGTGGCACAAAATTTGTCACAAACCTATAGAGTCAAATAAAACAAATTCCTGCCTTATCTAGGTCCAAAAGAACTCAAAGTTTCCATTTAGTTTCTGAGTCTCTCCCCTTCCTAGCGGGAGGCTGGTAGTGTGTTTCATCTTGCTTACTCTGGCAGCTCATTCACTGCATTGAATCAGAGTTCCCAAGGCTTTCAGATTTGTTTATTTTTACAATATTGTTGTCAAAGCATAAGTCCTTTTCCTGGTTCTGCTCACTCCATCCCGCATCATTTCACAAAAGTCTTCCCAAATTTTTCTGAAGCCATCTTCCTTATCCTTTTTAAAATAACCATAGTAGTACTCCATCACATTCATATACAATAATGTGTTTAGTCATTCTCTGATTGATGGGCCCCATTCTTGGACACCACAGAAGTGCTGCTCTCTGTGCCACAGTTTCCTCATTTTACAGTACTTGTCTAAAACAGGTGTTGAGAGAAAAGCACCTTGCTACCAATAAATTCACATAGGAATATGAGTGATAAGGAAAATCTTAACTTTTGTTAATAAATTTAAGCAATGGAACTTTTCTAAAGCCAAATTTGCAGGCACTGAGTGAATACTACATATATACCTATGGGCTCTAGCACAATATAGATTCCTGGGTTGGGAAGTTAAAGTCTTCAAATGCAAGCATTTTCAAGGAAAAAAAAAATCCATGTGGCTTTGAGTGCTTTAGTCTGAACCATTGCTAGCGTGCAGGAGTTTCTCACATTCCTTGCCAAAGATTGCTATCTAACAGCATATCTCTGCCAGAAGATCTCAAAGAGGGGAAGGTTACAACAGACTGGAGCAGGGAAAGTAAAGCCCAATGATAGATAAGAACAGTAAGCCTGCATAGAGCTAGAGGAGGGGTTATAGGCTTCCACAAGTCAAAAGACTGAGAAAACAGTAGACTTGTAACCTGGCTGCAAGTCTTCACTGTGACCACTGGTAGTTCTGTGAATCTGAGCAAGTCATAACTTCTCTGAGTCTATTTTCCTTAGCCATAAAGAAGGAATGTGTCCCACAATCCAAACCTGATTAATGTAACTTCAGAAAATGGTCTATGGCCTCATTGCTTTATCAGGTGACAATGCTTACTCCACTGAGTTAAAGAATCATTCAATACAATATATAAACTAGGTGTGAACAATTCTCAGCCCTCCAAAGGTATTAACTGGGGTCAAGAAGCAAAGCGCATGGAGACATTGTATAAAAGCAAGTGACAAAATATATTGGGATTCATTTAAAGCATTAGATGAACCTATGTATAGCGAAAGAGGAGATATTAAAAAAAAATGCATCAGAAGTCAAGTTCCAAGAGTGTTTGAGAAGGGAGACCCCTTTGTCTCTCAAAGAAGAGGGAGAGTAAGCTCAGAGGAAGTGCCATACTGCTTTTTCTAACCACTCATGACTGAGTCAACAATAGGACCAGACCAGTAATAAGCAATGCAACCATCCAGGAGCTGTGAAAGGATAGAGTAACAGTGATAGAAAGGGAGGTTCAAGATTCTATAAGGTTCTCAGTCCTTATACATTTCTGGGAAACTCTCTTTGGCCTTTACAAACAGAGAAAAGTAATTCCATAAAACCAAGAGTTAGGAATTGTTCATTGGCCACATGTGCTCTCTAAGCTTGAGCTTTCTTTCCCCCAGATTATGTATGTACTTGTGGGAGAGTTTGTCCCAGACTGAAATTAGGCTGCCTTAATTAATACCTCTAAATAAAGCTAAATCAATCTGTCTAAGTGATTGTCAATAAGGAGCACACTGATAGGGGCTTATGAATCAGATTTACAGTACTGCAAAAGAAACAAATAACCAAACAAGAACTTTCAGGGTTACCCCTAAAATTTCAAGGGGAAGGTATTCTACTGCCCTCTGGGAGTCCCCCCACACTTATGCAAATGGAGTTGGAAGAGTTACCTTCAAAGGTATGTTACATTTATGAAAAGGGGAGGAAAGACTGAGTATTTATTAACTTTAGCTCTATGTTTTATGAATGCTGGTTATTGTTGTTACACATGATCTGCACAGTATTTTTTGAATAAAAATAACTGAATAACTTAAAAAACCCTAAAAAACCCCTTTAGCTCTAACCCTATGTGTAAGCAACTGTGCTAAATGCTAAGTATACAACAGCAAAATGGAAACAGTCCTTGCCTCTAATAGTTTCTGTCTAATAGAGGATTCAAAAAGTATATATAAAAGGAACCACATAAACTATCAAGTCCATCTCTTCATTTTACAGGTGAGGAAACTAAGGAGCAGAGTCATGAAGTGCCCAAGGTCCCCAAGTAGTAAAAGGTGGAATCTGGGTGCAAACACAGCATGAATGCTGTATATTTTTTTAATGCATGACTGCATTCTGTGAAGCATTAGAATTCAACTTCTCATCCTTTTCTCTTTTTTTCTCATCCTCTTCTCTGAATTTTCCTTGATTCTCTGCAGGGTAATTTCCTATTTGTAAACCAAGGCAGTTAGTTTAAAATAGCCTTTGTGGTTTCTTCCAGCTCCATATCTGAAATCCTATGATGTCTTTGTTGCAGAAACAGGGACACTTTGGTTTTGACTGTTAATCCCTTGGGGAATGTGAGTTATCGACTGTTAGGCTATAGATTTTCATGGAATCTAAAGACAGCTTCACAAATGTCAGAGGCCATCACTCCCTTGGAGTCAAGGGACTCCCAGGATCTAGGTCTGACCCGAGGGGGAAATGCTGCAGGCAGAATGAGTATGCCAAGACTTTGCCTTCTGCGTTTTCAGTCTCCTAGAAAAACCAGAGAACAATTTGCAATTAAATTCACCTGTTCATGGCAGAGCTGCCTCAGAGGTATCTCAAAGGGTTGGAGGAACAGGGCATTCAGGGGAATGACGGAGGTGACTGGGATAAACAGCTTAACAAACATAACATTTCCAGAGCCAAATGAGGAAGGGAAAAAAAGAACAGTTTTTCCATCATGGCCCTGAGCTCATAGGAAAACACCTCTCCCATCTATCTTCCTTGACATTCCCTTAGCCACCAACTAGCTTAGCCCTCATTACCGGCAGCCTGGATTACGTCAATAGCCTCCTAATGAGCACCCCCCACCTCCGGGGTCCTCCCCACTGCAATTCATCCTCAGATCCTGCTGTCAAGTCCTCTCCTCCTGCAAATGCCCTTCACCCTCTGTGTTGCCAAACCGCAGCTATTCTTCAGGGTCAAATTCAAATTCTACCCCCACCAGATTACATTATAAACTACACAATCCCAGAATCTGAGTATTGGAAGGGACCTTTGGGTTTATCTAGTCCAACCTATACACCAAAGGGGTGCTCAGGCTAACATAGCTGGGAGGTGATGTTCTGACCTTGTGGGAGGATTTCCAAGAAGAGGGAACACAATACATCCCTTGGTCCAGCCCTTTGGGGCAACATCCAGAATCTAAAGTGGCCACACTTTCTTCCCTCTGGGGCCAAACAGCTTTTCATGCTCTCTTCTACACAGAGGTAGTTTCATAGTGCAGTAGATCTGCACTAAGTAGATCTGTGAGCCTGGAGTCAGGAAGACTTGAGTTCAAATCTGACATCAGATACTTGCTAGTTGTATGACCCTGGGCAAGTCATATAACCTCTGTTTGCCTCAGTTTCCTCTACTGTAAAATGGAGATGATAATAGTATCTACCTTCCACCATTATAAAGATCAAGTTGGGCAGCAGGTGGCACAGTGGATAGCACACCAGCCCTGGAGTCAGGAGGAGCAGAGTTCAAATTCGGCCTCAGACACTTGACACTTACTAGCTGTGTGACACTGGGCAAGTCACTTAACCCTCATTGCTCCACAAAAAACAAAAACGAAATAAAAAAATCAAATAAGACAATATTTTTAAAGTGCTTAGAATAGAGCCTGGCTTGTAGTAGGCCATTAATGATGGCTATACAAAACTTGTTCAGATATTCCAAGAGAGCTATTATGATCTTCCCTCCCCCCGCCCTTCCCCAAGTCTTTTCTTCTTAAAAGTAAACACATTCAGTCCGTTCTCTTGCTCTTCATACACCATGGACTTCAGGCCTATCACTATCTTGGTTGTATCCTTTGGACACTTTAGCTTAGCAATGCTCATGGGGACCAAGACTGGAATACAAGAGTCCAGATCAGTCCGATGAGAGCAGACTTCCCCAAACCCGGCAGCTATGGCCGCACTAAGGCCGTCCAAGATTGCATCAGCTATGAGATTTGTGCACACGCTTTCCCTCCTCAACTCAAATGTCAGCTCCTGGACAGCAGGGACCCTGGAGGACACATGGTGTGATAGATACCTTGGACAGAACTTCTGTGGAAATCATAGGATGGGATGCTTTAGGGCTGGAAAGGAGATCACGAGTCCAACCTTCCTCATTTTGCCACTGGGGAAACTGAGAACTAGAGTGGTTAAGTGACTTATCCAGGATCACACAGATAGGAACGGTCAAACTTAAGGTTTGAACACTGGCAGTCTGACTCCGGAGGGAATGTTCTGGCCATGACAAGGTAGTGACTATCTCTGTTTTGAATTTTTCAAACATACATCAGATGGTAATACGAAACAAACCAAAATAAAATGAGAGAAATAGAGAAACAGAGATAGAGACAGACAAAGACAGAGACAGAGAGATAGAGGGAGAGAAGGAGGAGGAGGAGGAGAAGGGAAGATAGAAGATACTGAGGAAAGAAGGGAAGAAGGAAGAAAAAAGAGGAATGGAGGGAAGAAAGAAAGGAGTATGGGTAAGAGGATAGAAGGAATGAAGGAGGGAAGGAAGAAAGAGAAAAAAAAAATGAAAAAGAAAAAAGACCTAGGATGAAAAACTAGAGATAACTTGGCTTGTTTATATTTTTGAAAGTATCATTCTATGAACATTTCATTCCATTCCCTTTTTTTTCTTAATGTAAATGTGTGTCTCTTTCCAGTTGCATTTGTTCCCTATAAAGGGTACTCCCCCTTTAGATTTGAGTGGATCTTTCTGTTACTTTTATATACCTGGTTAAAGGTATAAACTTTGAGTACAATTCCTTTGAACTGAGTAAAGTTTGTGGGGCTTTGTGTAACTCATTTGCACATTAAAAGCCCAGGAAAGGTCCTGAGCCAAGACAATGAATTTAGGCCTGGGTAGAGATCGCCTCCGCATAATTTTCCTACCCCATCATTTGCAGCAAACCACAGGAAAGACTTTGAGCTTTAAACTCTGGGCAGCCCTAGACCCTGGAACTATTTGACTACTGGGCAAACGATCATTGCCTGGTTATGGCCCAACCTGCAGAGATCAAAATTTGGTACATATTTTAAAGTCACCAGAAATCATGGGGTCCAGGGTTGTACCAGAAACACTTGTAGAAAGAAGGAAACAGAATTAGCTTCCCCTCCAACCTCCTGCTTGGGAGACAGGTTTCAGAGCTGGATCCCCAAGGGAACAGGCTTGGGAGGCTTTTTTTTCCAGTTGTAGGATAAGGGTCTGTGTTCTTTCTTTCTGAAAGATTCTTAGCTGAAGTGTGTAGTTGAGCTTAGAGTAAAGCTGAAGGTGGTGAAGACCAGAGAGCCTAATGAGGACAATTTGAATCCAGGCAGGAGTCAGATTAGAAGAGGAGCCCAGGCCTTGATAAGACACACCAGAAGAGGTGAATATGAGAAGCTGCTTAAAAATGGGGGAGCAAAAGCTTAGGCAGAGGCAGAAATGACAAGGAGTGGGGCCAGGACTCTGGGAGCAGAGCCTCATGTTGAGATGGGGCTGCTTTGTTAAAACCAACCTCTCACACTCTATAAGCACAAAGTCATATTTTTGTAACTTCTTTCTCCCTTTGGCTCCCTCTTCAAACTTTGAAGCCTTTTCCTGGAAATTCTGTTTAATTTTCTCCACTTTACATTTTTCTTTTGTCTTTAGAAACAGGTTAACTATAGGTGTTTGCTAATTTGGGTAAGTGAGGAGGGAGTATCTTTGACAAAGAAGGATTTTATTCTGAAGTATCTTGCCTAAATGAGTCTTCTGTCTGGGGGCTCAGAGCTAAAAATAGAGATCAGATCATTAGAAGTCCGCTTTTTAGAATTTCCCATAACAAAGAAAGTGTTTATATCGGGAAGCCCATCTAGGTAATGAAGTAGTAGCACCATCACTAATACCACCACCACCACCATCACTAATACCACCACCACGACCATCACCATCACCACCACCACCATCAGCAGCAGCAATAGTAATAGCTAACATTTATGTAGGGCCTACTTTGTTGCGGGCACTGGGCTAAGCACTTTACAAATATTATCTCAGTTGATTCTCACAACAACTCTGAGAGATAGGTGCTGTTATGATCCCCATCTTACAGATGAGGAAACTGAGGCAGAGTGAAGTTAAATGACTTGCCCAATGTCACAAAACCTATTAAGTGTCTGAGGCCAGCTTTGAACTCAGTTCTTGCTGACTCTACACCCAGTGCTCTATTCCTTATGTCTACTGCAGCACAGGGCAAAGAAAAATGGCTGACCACTCCTGCTCATCACCCCTCTGCTATCCCATCACTGCTACATATCTTTTGATATTGACTGGGGGTTGCCAAGCACTTTACAATTTCCTCTTGAGCAGTAGAGCAGTCATTTAGAGTGGCCCTGGTGTGATAATGTACACTCAGGTGGCCTTCCTTATTCCCCTTCTGCTGCTCCTTCTTCCCTCTGAGAGTCAGCAGAATATATCTGCTTTCAAACCCTTTACCTCTCCCTATTCTATCAATATGACCTTGGGTAAGTCACTTCATTTGCAAAAATTAAGGGGTTGGATTAGATGACCTCCAAGCATTCTTCCAACTCAAAATCTATGACCTAACTAGTTTATGATCTAAAGTCAAATCCCAAAGCAGTTTAGGGGCTTGTAAAAATGATAGGACAGGGACAGCTCGGTGGCCTCAGACACTTGACACTAGCTGTGTGACCCTGGGCAAGTCACTTAACCCTCATTGCCCCACCAAAAAAATATAAAATAATAGGACAACCTTCTACAAGAGCCTTTGAATCAGTGATCATCACATTCGTGCCTGGGATGCTGGGGAGCCTGGGTGTTTGGTCATTTGGATTCAAAGGAAGAAACACTTCTCTTATAAAAGGGATCCTCAGAAGTTAGCCAGAAAGGTGCAGATTCCTGCTCCGGAGGCATCAAGCTCTTGTCCCCTCAGATCTACCTTGTGCCAGGGGCCCTTCTCAGGCCCCTCCTTGCCAGCGCCTCCCGCTGAGGTCAGCCACCAGCTTCTCCGCACACATCTGGCTTGTTCATGGTTATTTACCATGTACGTGTGTGCTTTTGAAGGGCAACGACCATGTTTTTGCTTGTCTTTGTAACTCCAGGACTTAGGACAGTGTCAGGAAGAGAGTAGGCACTTAATAAATGCTATTTGACTGACTGACCCATGATGGGCTATGAATGCCAGGCAGGGGAATTTCTACTTGACCCAGGAGTAAGCTTTGAGCCATTGAATAATTGAACTCTCATTAATATGAAATAATATCATGTTAATGCTCTACCAATACAAGTTTACTTGCTATGTGGGAGGAGTCTAGTGACTTCTTGCCTCTGGAAAGCTGAAGTAGCCAATGAATAGATCCAAAGAAGCTTTAAGCAAAGGAAGTCCTTAAAGTCCAGGCAGTGAGGCTGACTGGCCTGCCCCACTGAGCTCTTTCCTGTGGTTAATGCAGAGCTCAGCAGGAGTCACTTGGTCATAAATTCACAAAAAATAACAGTAAAGATAGAATGGAAATGGAAGTAATAGCACTGGATATTGAAAGACAGGAAGAGAAGGGGGAAAGAGGAAGGAAGGGGAGAGGAAAAGAGGCCATGAAGCTGGGCTACTTAATTTACAGATGAGGAAATTGAAGCCCAAGGCAATTAGTCAGTCAGTCAATAAACAATGATCAAGCATCTACTTTGTGTCAGACACTGGGCAAAATGCTAGAGATACAAAAAGAAGCAAAAGATAGTCCCCACTGTCAAGGAACTCGGTCTTAGAGGGAAAACAACATCCAAGCAATAGTGCACAGACAAACTCTGTACAAGATACACTGGAGATAACCAACAGAGAGAGGGAAGGCACTGGAATGAAGAGGGGTGGGAAAGGCTTCCTGTACAAGGTGGGATTTTTGTTGGGACTTGAAGGGAGTCAGGGAGGCCAGCAGGTAGAGGTGAGGAAGGAGGAGGCCAGTGTCACTGAACAGAAGAACCTGTGTTGAGGAACAAGGTCTAAAAGTCAGGGAATTAGGAGGGGGCTAGATCATAAATGAAAGCATTTTGTGCTGGCTCCTGGAGATGATAAATGAGTTGACTGAGTTGAATGATACTTCCCCTTTAGGAAAATCACTTTGGTGGCTGAGTGAAAGATGGACTTTGGAGTTTGGGGAGAGGCTGGAGGCAGGCAGACTCCCGCCCCCCAGCAGATATTTCAATAGTCCAAGCATGATATGATGACAGCCTGCACCAGAGTGGGGGAAGTATCAGAGGAGGGAAGGGACTAAGCAACTTGCCCAAGGTCACACAAAAAACAGCTGGCAGAGGGAAGATTTAAACTCAGATCTTCTGACTCTTGAATGAGGACTGTCAATTTTCTTCCTCAACTGTGATGTTCAGAACTGAACGATATTCGAGATCCAATCTAACCTGAACAGACTTTTCTTCTTGACCAAAAGAGGATCATTTTCAGCTAGGGGTAGGGAGTTCATGGAAGGGGAACAAAATGTAATGGCAAAAAACAGGCAAATGAGTAGATATGGTAACTTGGAGAATTAAGAGATCTTTAATGACATCAGAGAATTCGGGTTTCCTTCTGCCCACTCCATAAGCACTGGACAAAAGAGCATAAGAGAATCAAAGGCTGGGATGGGACCTTAGAGGGTATCTTGTTCAACCTCCTCATTTTTCATATGAGGAAACTGAGGCAGAGAAAGTTGAATTGATTTACCCAGGGCCATAAATCCAAGAAGATGCAGAGCTAGTATTTGAATCCACTGTCCTTATACACTAGCAGACATAGCAAGGCAGAAATTAAATGTCGAAGAAGGCACAAGGAGCAGTCTGCGCGGGAGAGATGTCACACTCAGCATAGAATAGCCCTTCTGTTTGAGAGCAGCATGGTTATATCAACAGAACACAATTCCTACAGTGCTGGAGCAGTGAGCTGCTCTACAACACATATTCCCCACATTTAGGTCCTTTATCTTTGATCCCTCCCCAAAACCAAGATGTATATATTTGTGGGAGAATATAACTTCTGTTTTTTTAGAGAAATCTTCTCAACTTTCTTACTGTGCTTAATGCCTTTGTTTGTTTGGAATTCACTGTGTCTTCTGGAGTAATAGAGAAAAACGAGACTGGACCTGTTATATCACAGATATAGGGAATTCCCAAGAGAGGACACTCCCTCTGCCAGGGAAGGTACCTTCTCTTTACCTTATAATCTTAGAGAGTTGCTTGACCCTGGGCCACATGTAACATGCAACATTCTTGCGTGTGGTCCAAACCAGATTAAAATATAATTGGGGGGAAGCTAAGGGACACAGTGGATAGAACACTGGTCCTGGAGTCAGGAAGACCTGAGTTCAAATCTGACTTCAGACACTTGGCACTTACTAGCTGTGTGACCCTGGGCAAGTCACTTCACCCTGTTTGCCTCAGTTTCCTCATCTGTAAAATGAGCTAGAGAAAGAAATAGCAAACCCCTCCTGTATCTCTGCCAAGAAAACCCCAAATGGGGTCATAAGAGTTGAACACGTGTGAAAAATGACTGAATATCACCACCACCATCACACATATGTGCATCTACATGTATCTACATAATATGCATGTAGCTATATAATATCTACTTTTTCTCTATCACTCCAAAGGACACAACTAATTCCATGTAAAGACATTTAAGCACAGTAAAAAAGTTGAGAATATTGGCAACAGTAAAAGGTTATGGATATCTAGCTACTTTATATACCTATATATCCAGGGTCACATAAAAATTTCTTGGGCAAAAAGGGGTTGCCCAGGGAAAAAGTTTAAGAATCTCTGTTCCAGACCACTGGGGGTAAGTGATTTGCCCAGGGTCACACAGACTTTATCTGTCACAGGCAAGCTTTGAACCCAGGTCTTCCTGGCCCCAAGGCAAACTTTCTCAGCACTCTCTGCCTCTCATGCATTGCATAAAGAATAACAGTAATGGGTCCCCTGCGGTGTTCCAGCTCCATTTTTGTGCCTTAATAGCCGCCCACCTGGCTTCTCCCAAGTCCTGGCTCTGTTGAAAAATGCTACCCTGGAGAGTCTTGCAACTCGAGGCAAACTGCGACAAATGCCAGTCCCCAAAGGTGTTTTCATGTTAAATGGGCAGCTACTGGCAGCTGGCTCTCGGATTGTTCTTCTCCTCCTCTTCCTCCTGCTTTTCCTCTTGCTACTAAGGGGAAACACGGCCTCTCAAAATGCCAATTTCACAGTAGAGCCACAGAGTGGATGTGGCCAAGGATTATTGGCAGCTCCTGGGGAATTCCTGTAAGCTAGCTTACATTTGAGTATTGAAAAAAGTGTGTTTATTAAATGTCTTTATTGCCCAGAATGTAATAGGCTCCACAATGAATAGCCATTTAAATCCAGTCCCTTTTAAAGCAGAGAAAACATGGGGGCGGAGGGGGGGGAGAGGAGGCAGAAATTTTTTAAAAGAATAAAATAAAGACATTTAAGAAGTACGATCACAAATTTCTTGACCACTGATAGAGAAACGAGGAGTAATTTCAGCATCCAAGGCAAGAGGCATAAACCATTCCCCTGAATCAACTTTTGGAGACCATTTTCTCACACACACACACACACACACACACACACACACACACACACACACACACACACACACTCCCTGTCCTAGATCTGCCTCGGCGCTGGCCATTGCCCATGACTAGAATGTTCTTCATTCTCATGTCACTTCTTGGATTCCCAGCTTCCTCCAAAATCCTCTTCAAATTCTACTATCTGCAGGAGGCTTTTCATGATTCCCTCTTTCCCCAGCTGCCAATACCTTCCTCTCTAAGGATAATTTTCCTCTAACTTGTCTTATTTATTCCTGTTATGTACATATTGCCTGCCTCATTAAAATTTAATCTCCTGTATAGAAGTGCTGGGTTTGCTTTTTCCTTTAAAAAAATTCATCCATCTATCCATCTATCTGTCCATCTGTCTGTCTATCTATCATCTATTTATCATCTGTCTATCATCTATCAATCATCTATCATTTGTCCATCATCTATCTTTCCATCTATCTGTCATTTGTCTATTTATCTAACATCTATTCATCTATCTATCTATCCATCTATCTATCATCTATCTATCCATCTATCTATCATCTATCTATCCATCTATCTATCTATCATCTATCTATCTATCTATCCATCTATCATCTGTCAATCTATCTATCTATCTATCAATCATCTATCTATCTATCTATCTATCATCTATCTATCATCTATCTATCTATCCATCTATCTATCATCTATCTATCTATCCATCTATCTATCATCTATCTATCCATCCATCTATCTATCTATCTATCTATCTATCTATCTATCTATCTATCTATCTATCTATCTATCTATCTATCTAATTGTATCACTGGATTTAGTTCAGTGCCTAGAACATAATAAATAGGGAACTGATGGTGCAGTGGACAGAGCATTGGACTTTGAGTCAGAAAGAACTGAGTTCTATTCTTCATTCATGCTACTTACTAGTTATTCGACTCTAAGCAAGTCACTTAACCTCTGTCTCTCAGTTTCTTCATTTGTAAAACAAAATAGGGAAAATAGTAGCACCTGCCTTCCAAGGTTCCTGTGAGGATAAAATGATATCATATTTGTAGAGTGTTTTGCATTGCTTAAAAATTATATAAATGTAAACTATTGTTATTAAATGCTCAGTAAAATATTACATTTAGTTATAAGGGTCATGGCAGGTCAGTGCAGGTTGACGAAGAGCTCATATAGGGCGCGGCTTCTAGGGGAGGAAGAATACTCTCTCCTAGCTTCCAATTTTAAATATTATTCTTATTACCTTTGCTAACAACAAATCTTAGTTGTTTCTATGATGCAGAAGTATGAGGAATTGAGGTCAATTTTTCAAATTGGAATTTGAATCCAAGTCCTCTGAATCATGAGATTTTTTGTTTTTCTATTTATTTCTATTCCTATTATTAAGTATAATAATTAAAATATATTAAATATAATATTTCTATTATTATTTGTTTTTCTATTCTTTGTTTTTGTTTTTCTGTTTTTGCTGGGCAATGAGGTTTAAGTAACTTGCCCAGGGTTACACAGCTAGTAAGTGTCAAGTATCTGAGGCAATATTTGAACTCAGGTCCTCCTGAATCCAGGGTCAGTGCTTTATCCATTGTGCCACCCAGCTACCCAGTCTCATCTCTATTCTTTCCACTGTGTCACATTTCATCAACAAAGTATGACCTTGGAAAAGTCACTTAAGTTTTCTGAGACTCAGTTTCCTCATCTCTGAAATGTGGGAGTTGGATGCTATGGTCTCTGGTTTAACTCTGTGTTTCTTTTCTCTCTCTGGCCCCTTCCACAGCACATTGACTTGTACATCATAAGAGCTCAGTATTTGTTGAATAAACTCCAGAGAACAGTGGTTTCCTCTTCCTGATCACTGGGTCCCCATTAGTGCCCATTAGGCTGTTGGCTTTCTCACATCTCCACATCTCAGCTCTGTCTTGATCCTGCCCTAAGCAGTCCCACTGTCCTTGATGACATCTGTAGAAAGGACTGCAGGAAGGGAAGGATGGAAAGAATCAATCTCTGCCTTCCTGGGACTCCCAGTTCCATACATATGTCAGTCAATAAGCATTTACTGTGTGCAAGGTACTGTGCTGAGTGCTGGGGGTACAGAGAAAGGATCAGTCATTGCCTGTGCTGTAAAGGGACTCACATTCCAGTTGTAATTATGATTCTAGTCTTCCTTTGAATAGCTGTTTATTAGGTAGTTTTTTCCTGGCATCCAGGTTGCAGAACTATAGTCAGTCAGGTCAAGTCAGCAAGCATTTATTAAGCACCTACTTACTATATGCCAGGTAGCTACATGGCACAGTGGAGTCAGGAAGACTTACCTCCCTGAATTCAAGTTCAGCCTCCAACACTTATTAGCTGTGTGACCCTGGGCAAGTCATTTAACCCTGTTTGCCTCAGTTTCCTCATCTGTAAAATGAGCTAGAAAAGGAAAAGGCAAACCATTCCAGTATCTTTGCCAAGAAGACCCCAAATGGGGTCATGAAGAGTCAGACATGACTGGAACGAGGTAACAACAACCCTAAATGTTATCATTACTATGGAGCCAGCTCAGTGGTGTAGGGGGCAGAGTACTGGACTTGGGAGTCAGGAAGACTAGAGTTCAAACTCTACCTTCCATACTTACTAGCTGTGTGGTCCTGGGCAAGTCAGGTCTTTAATCTTCTAGCCTCAGTTTCCTCATCTGTAAAATGGGGGTAATCATTGCATCTCCCTCACAATGTAAGGTAGTCTCCCAAGGCTGCAGTACTCTCCACTTCCCATTAACCAGCTTCCTTGATTTCCTTCGAGTCGCCTTTCCTTGGCCCCCTTAATGTTGCTGCCTCCCTATTAAGATGAGCTCCAAACGACCCTGACGAAAACCTGTTTGGATCTTGCTGTTTACAAGGGTTTTCCCCATCGGGCTGTGATTTCCCTGAGGGCAGGGAGCAGGTCTTTGATTGGGTTTTGCCCTTTGTAATCCTAGGGTTTGGACAGTGTCTGGCTCAAAGTCATTGCTTTCATTCCTGACCTGTTGACTTGACTTGATTATTGCGACTGATCAAATGAGACAATGTATGTAAAGCCCATTGAAGGCCTGACAATACTATATAAATGCTAGGTATTATTATTAGCCTTAGTAAGGGTAGCCATGTTACAATTCTCTTATGGTTTTAAACTAAACCCTTTCAAACCTAGGGACAACACAAGTCAGGGCAGAGACACGGAGAACTTGAAGACAGTTTATTGAGACAAAGGAAAATGATTAAAGGGTTAGAAAGGAAGGTTTGTGATGAAAGGACAAAGGAATTTATCCTTGGGGAAGAGCCCTGGGAGGCAGCTTGATCACAGACTTCATGTGCATGAGGGGTTATTTTGCAGAGGACACAGACCAGCTGTTTTCCATCTTAACTGAGTGGCTGACATCCGGCGATGTGGTCTCCATGCATCTAGAGCCATAAAGGTGAGATATGAGGAAACATTTCCTGAAAAACTCTACGGGAGCTAAAATATGCCAGACAGTCTGATAATGTTTCCAATCAGCAAATAAGAAGGTGTACCTAAATCATGTCCAAGATTTCTTCCTAAGCTTATGATCCCTGATCCTGGGTTCTTACTGAAAAACAGAAGTGATTTATAATTGCCCATTTTGTGGTTCCAGAGAGGCAATGTTGTAGAGTGGATCTAGTCAGAGAGCACTGGCTTTAAGTCTGACCTCTGACACTTACTAGCTCTGTGACCACAGGCAAGTAACTGGACCTCTCTCTCTCTCTCTAAGTCATAATCAACTATCCAAGCTTTAGCTGCTAAATTACAGACAGCTCATGATCGTCTCTCCCAGAGGGACTCCCCGCAATGAAGAGATCAGAGATCCTTGGAGTAAATATGTCTTAGGCTTAGGACAAAGGGATGTGGTCAAGTTGCACAAGGGAACAAACTGTGTGGAGGAAGCGGTGGCTGTTCCCTCAAGTTAATGCATAGGGAGGGACCTAAGATGTCATTGGGGAAGGGAGACACTCAGAGCAGCAAGGCCATCTGGCCCAGGCACGGTGTTTGGGAGGAGGAATCCAAAGCAGTCTATACCTACTTGGCTGTAGGCAAAATCCTTAATCTTTTAACCTTGGTTTTCCCATTTATAAAATGGGGAAGAGGATGCTAGGATACATAATGTCTAAAGGCCATTTGAATTCTAAATCAGGGATTCTGTTTGCCCATTCTATAGAACTCTTATTGGCACAGAAAGCTATAGGTCTTTGGCTAAATCTCTTCATAGCCTGTGGCTACCATGCCCACCCCCCAGGCCTTTGTTCTATGCCAGTCTGCAGTAGAAGCCATTTTCCCTGAAGCCCTGCCAGAGAAATTAGGCTCACTTCCCTTAGAGCCCTACCCTGCCCAACCTAGGTTGGGTGCTCCTTAAAAGGTATTGATTGACACCAAGCTTGAGCCTCAGTTGGCCCAAGAGGTTAAAGCTCTACCCGTGACTCAGCTTCCTGGTTGTCTAAGGTCATGGCTGACCCCTAGCTTGGTGGGTGCCCCACTGCCCGGCTAATTCCACAGACCTTTTGGGATTGATAAATCTACATTTATACTCATATCATCAATATAATTTATAACATCTATATCCATGTCTATACATTCATATCTATATGTCTATATATATTTATATCTATATTCATATTGTTTTTGTTGATCATTCGTGTCCAACTCTTTGTGACCCCTTTTGGAGTTTTCTTGACAAAGATACTGGAGTGGTTTGCCATTTCCTTCTCCAGTTCATTTTACAGATGAGGAAACTGAATCAAACAGGGTAAAGTCACTTGTCCAGGGTCACACAGGTACTGTCTGAGGCTGGATTTGAACTCAGGTCTTCTTGACTCCAGGCCTAGCACTTTATCCACCGAGTCATCTTCATCCAGGCTGAGATGAGTTAAAATGGGCAAGAGAAGGAACAAGTAGATCATCCAACTGGAGACCTCTTCAATCATCCAGAAATAAGGGTCTGTTGTGCTAAGTGGATGGTAGCAAGAATAGAATAGAGGGGGCATATATGAGCAATATTGAAATCTCACTCTTAGTGCAGTGCCACAAAGTGATTTCCTCATGAGAGCAGTTGGAAGACAGGTGCTCCATGCATTAATTATTGGGGGGAGAAAACTGGGACTTGGGAAATTAACCAAAGACTCAACTGAAGGCCCCTGCTCCCCAGTGCCAAGAGGCCTCTCCCAGTTTCCTGCCCTCCTTCACTCTGACCTTATTTACACCGTGTGTATCTTGGGTTGTCTCTTCCTTTAGGAGCGAGCCCCTTGAGGGCAGGGCTGTGTTTTTGCCTTTGTACCCCCAGCTTTTAGCTGAACATAAGAACCTGGTATAGAGTATCTGCTCATTGATACTTATTGATTATTGATTCATGGATTAGACTCTTGGAGGGTAGGAATGGTTTTACTTTTTTTTTTTCAATTTTCTTAACAAGTACCAGGAAAATAATAAACAACCAAGGCTTGTGAATTAGGAGATGACTGGTAGCCATGAATAGAGTAGTTTCTACAGAGTTTGGGGGTGACAGCCAGAGCATAACCTGAGGGAGGAATGGCTGGTGAGGAGATGTAGATGTGAAATACAGATCTAGAATCCCCTCAGCTCAGAGTGAGAAGGGATCGCAAAACCTCAACCTGAACGGGAATACCCCGTAAAGAAGGAGTCAGCCAAGCTTGTTTTGGGGACCTCCAATAAGGGGAACCCTTTGCTTCCCAGCACATTCTACTCTGGGATAAGCGATTGTTAGCAAGTTTTTCTTCAGCTTGCACCTAGATCTGGCTCTCGCCAGCTTCCTCTCTTACATCCCAGCCCTGTCTGTGGCGTGGAGCAGAGCAGGTCTCCCCCCTTTCACAAGGAAGCCTTTCAAATCCGTGACCGTATTGAGGCTCAGCATACTTCTGCTCTTCTCCAGGCTAAACATTCGTAGTCTCTCTAATGCATGACCTCAAGGCCCTGGGTCATCATTTCCATCTGCTTCCAAGTTTATTGACCCCCTCCCCCAATCTGGTTCCTAGAACTGAACAGAATGCTCCAGACATCCTGTGTCTAGAATTGAGTCCATTGGGACTCATGTCCTGAGTCGTGGACAGTCTGTGTCTCTTAGCACAGTTTAAGATTGAATTTGCTTTTTCAACTGTCATATCCCACTTGATTCTGATGGAGCTCACAGTCCACTAATATCCCCAGGGATTTTTGTCAGGCAAACCGTCATCTGGCCACATGTCCCCCATCTTACATATGAGAACCTGATCTTTTTAAAAACACAGGCCTAAGATGTGTGTGTAGACTCGATGTAAAATCAGACTTTCCAATAATAAGAATATACAAAAGAGAATTCATTGACTTGGGGGTCAGTTCCATCCTCACTGAAGGTCTCATCATATGGATACACAGATATATGGAGTAGCTGGGTGGCTAAGTGAATAGAACACTGGGCCCAGAATCAGGAAGACCTGAATTCAAATCCAACCTCAGACAATTACTAGTTGTGTGACCCTGGGCAAGTCACTTAGCTCTGTTTAACTCAGCTTTCTCATCTGTAAAATCAGGTGGAGAAGAAATGGTGAACTACTCCAGTATCTCTGCCAAGAAAACCCCAAATGATATCACAGAGAGTTGGACAGGAGTGAAAAACGACCACACAACAACACCATGTGCATGGATGTGTACATGTATCTATGTAATTTATATCTATATTATCCATAGAATAAGATATATATGTACGCACAAAAACATACACACACAGCCCACACACATGCGCATGAGCTATCCACGCCACCTCCTTATGTTAGAATCGTTTTTTGAACTCTAAGGCAGAGATGTCAAACCCGGGGCCTACAACACTCCCAACTGGGGCCTGAACCAGATTACAACATAATTAGGAAATATTTAACTAACTAAATAAAACCCAATAGGACATAAATAATGTTCATTATCCTTTTCTAAGTTATCGAGCTGCCTGCAGAGAATCTTTTGTGTGCTTTTCTGGCCCATATTTCCATTTGAGTTTGACGCTATTGTTCTAAGGGATCTTAAACTCTCTCATTTTGGAGCTAAGGGAGCTGAGGCCCAGAGAAATTAAATGACTTGTCTGAAGTCACTCAGAGAGTAAGGTCCAAAGTGGGATTTGAACCCAGGTCTTTCCTCCTAGCCCAGCACTAGAGGCACTTCACCAAGCTGGTTTCAGGCAAAGACCATACAGTCACAGACTTACTCAAGTACTAGTGGGACTAGACAAACACCTGAGGCCCTTCCAGTTGTGAGACTCACTGTAGCTGTGATAATGTCTGCCTCCCACTCCTGCAGGATCAGCAGCTCCCTAAGGGTAGCAGAGGAGTCTCTCTGGCTCCTTATGATTTGGGATTAATACGAGGGAAAGGACGCAGCCGCCCTGGATGTCTTGGCAAGATTAGTTTCAGTCTGATGAATCTGCCATTAAAGATGACTGAAATTATTGAAGACCTGCTCATATGTAGACAGTTCACTTGGCCCTGAAAATTCATAGTCATTAGAGATCTCTCTCTTTATTTCATGAATAATTCTACCACTAGCCCTACAGTCATAAGGCCCCCCAGCAAGTAGGGGTCTCCAGTCTGTCAAATGAGACGATTAGAAAGGTAGTTTGTGGTCAAGACTTTAGAAAGAATGAATGGCAATCATGAAGAATGGAGGAATAGAGGGTTTTCTTCTGTCTTACATACCTATGGTTTCAGAGTGAACCTATTTGAGGGAGTTTGATTCAAGACACTGAACATTTGCTGTCAGCACTTAGTCTATGTAAGACCCTCTGCTAGGCTCTGAGAGGAGACATACTATTTGGAGAAGATGCTGGCTCTTTCTTTCTGGAACATAACACCTTGGAGGGTGTAGGACATACACCTTGATCACTAATCTGTGACTTCATCATTATGGGAAGTGCCCGGGATGCAATGTCCTTAACCACCTAGGAACAAAGCTGTCTAGGACTTTGTAAATCAATGCATTGGTGAACTCAGGACCATAGGTTTAAGAAGAGTCAACTGGGCCACCCTCACTCCCCACACCCATTTTACAGATGAGAAAACTGAAGTTCAGGGAGGTTGACTTGCCCTTGGTCATGCAGGTAAAGTGAAACCCCAGAGCCAGGACTGAAGCCAGGCTGTGTGACTCAAAGTCTTGTCCTTTAAGGAGGTGCCTGTGACAACAGGATTTGTCCAGAGTCACGAAACTAGTTTCAGAAGCAGATTTGAACCCTTGTCTTTTGCCTCCAAATTCTATACTTTGTCTACTGTTTTATACTAATGAAAATAAAGTTTTCTTGGTAAGTGCATTAGAGGGCTTCAGTTGCAAAATGCTACATATAAAATTTAATTAGAGAACAGAGCAGAGGAGAAGTGAAGCGAAGCAAAGCAGAGCAAAGCAAAGTGAGGCGGGGCGGGGCGGGGCGGGGAGGGGAGGAGAGGAGAGGAGAGGAGAGGAGAGGAGAGGAGAGGAGAGGAGAGGAGAGGAGAGGAGAGGAGAGGAGAGGAGAGGAGAGGAGAGGAGAGGAGAGGAGAGGAGAGGAGAGGAGAGGAGAGGAGAGGAGAGGAGAGGAGAGGAGAGGAGAGGAGAGGAGAGGAGAGGAGAGGAGAGGAGAGGAGAGGAGAGGAGAGGAGAGGAGAGGAGAGGAGAGGAGAGGAGAGGAGAGGAGAGGAGAGGAGAGGAGAGGAGAGGAGAGGAGAGGAGAGGAGGGGAGGGGAGGGGAGGGGAGAGGAGGGGAGGGGAGGGGAGGGGAGAGGAGAGGAGGGGAGGGGAGAGGAGAGGAGGGGAGGGGAGAGGAGGGGAGGGGAGGGGAGAGGAGAGGAGGGGAGAGGAGAGGAGAGGGGAGGGGAGGGGAGAGGAGAGGAGGGGAGGGGAGAGGAAAGCAACAGAAAAGGAGAGGGAGAAAGAGAGGGAGAAAGGGAGAAGATATGGCAAAGCTTCCTGGAGAAGAAAATATTGGAGTTGAGCATTAAAGGAAGATTCTGAGTGAAGAGCCTGGTGCAGATAAGCACAGGGCTGGGAAGGGAGGAGAAAGAAGCCTATTTTGGCTGGACTCCAGAGTGTGCTGCGTGCATTAGTGACACTAAAGACTGGAATGAGGGCTTTGAACTCTCAAAAGGCAACACAACTCTGGGACCAGCCCAGTAAAGGATCAGCGGCTTGTCTCTCATCTGGCTGAGTGCCCCATGATAGCTGTTTATTTTATAGAGGAGGAAACTGAGGCTCAGATATTCATGAAGGATCATATAGCCAAGAAAGATGAGAAGCAGAGTTCAAACCAGATCTTTGGGGCTCTAAGCCCAGCAGTCCAGCCGCTAAACCATGCTCCTCTCATTGTCAACCTTGCAAAGGTCAGACCTGCAGGGCCAAATTAGGCACTCAGCAGTGTTCTTGGGCAAAAGAACTGCCTACTGGCTCCTTCCCCTGTCTGACCCTCTGGAGAAGTGGCCGATTGCTGAGTTGAGGCCAGAAGCTGCCCTTATTTGTGCTCAGGGTGTCTTTTTAATAGGTCACTAAAACTCATTCTTGCTTCTGGATTCTCTTCTGCCCAGGGAGAATCTGAATCCCTCAGCCCTGGATCCATGTCTAAACACAAGTTCTTCTGGCCACAGCCTCCCTCATAGGAAGGCAGATAATTATGCGCTAGTATATTAATATGAGTCATTCATAGAAATGACCCCCTAGAAGACAGGAGAATCTTTAAATCATTCATGGCTGGTGATTATGCAGATACCAAGGAAGAGCCAATAAAAGCCATCTCTTGTTGGGAAATTCCTTAATTATACCTCAGATGGACCCTGGGCATTGTTTTCATTGACTTTCAATCCTACATCTTGCCCAATTTTCATAGAAGAAATTCATCTCCATGACACTGGACAAATGGAAATCACAGTGGGCAACAAAATGGAAATTTCTCGAATGGTAAGAAAACTTTGAGGATTGTAGAGATGGAAGGGGCCCCAGAGGTCACAGGGAAAGGCATCTGTACCACCATGTACCCTACACAGGGTCACCCAGCCTCTTCTTGGAGAGACAGTCAGGGACTTGGACTCCCCACCTCTCCAGGAAATCTGCTTTGCTTTTGGACAGCTAGCTCCCTTGGTTAGAACCTGACACCAAGCCAAACATGACTTCTTTGTACCTTCCACCCATACTCCTTGGCTCTTCCCTCTGGGGACAAACAGAACAAATCTTTCCCAACTTGAAGTATAGCTCTGCAAATCTTCAAAGCTGGCTATGAAATCCCTCCCTCCACCTCCCAGCTTCTTTCCTCAAAGCGTGACCTGCCCAGGTCTTTTAATAGCTCCTCATATGGCATCAACTAGAATTTTCCTTTCTTCATTTTGATTTTCCTTCTCTGCATGTTCTCCAGGTCATCAGTGTCATTCTCAGACCATGAAGCCCAGAAGGGAACATAATACTACCATGATCAGTACTGAATCACTGCCTCTTTCGCTTTGCACACACATTTTATTCCAGTCAGTCAGGGTTATACTCAGCCATTTCATAATAATGGCAGCTACCATTTATATAATGCTTTAAAGATTTCAAAGAACCTTTTGTATGTATTGCCTCATTTGATCCTCACAACAATCCTTAAAGGTAGGTATTCCCAATGTTATATGACTTTCCCAGGGTCACGCAGCTAGTAAGCATCTAAGGTTGGATTTAAACTCAGATCTTCTTCAGTCCAAGTCCAGGACTGTATCCCCTACATCACCTAGCTGCCTCTCTTCTCATGCTTCTTGGTTTCATCCATAGTCCTCCATATGCTCAGAACACCCTTCTTTTCATGCTTTAATGGCCAACCAACTGGTGCAGTGGATAGAGTGCTTCGAAGTGCTCCAGAAGACCTAAGTTCAAATTCAGCCTCAGATACTTATTAGCTATGTGATCCTAGGCAAGTGGCTCATTGAGCCTCAGTTTCCCTATTAGTTAAAATGAGGAGAGTTGGACTCAGTGGCCTTCCCTTTTAGTTCTAAATCTGTGATTCTATGATTCTTAGCCATATAAGCCTCCAGAAAAGGCATCTGATAAATTACATTTAGTGCTGAGAAATGTGCATGATATTTAATGTATGAGGTTGATAAAGTGTCTTGTTTTTGCGAATGTCTTTGGGCTTTATTTGCCTCCCCACCTTTGCATGGTCCTTGCCTGAAATAATTAAAGATAATTCACCTGGAGAGCTTGCCACAGTCCCTGGGAAAGATTTTTTGGGGGAGTGAGGGGGTGCGTCTGGGCAATATGTATGGATGCTGCTCAGTTAGAACCCAACACGAAAGACTACAAAAGAAAAGAGGGAGGAATGGTCCCAGAAAGGATCCTGGCAACTCTGGTGTTTGGAGAAGGCCAGCTCAGACAGCCTTCCCTCCCACAGACATACCTTCATGCTTTGACAAACGGACTAGATGCAGGTTACTGCACCTGGAAAGCTCTCCCAAGGGGCCTGAACATGACGCCATCCATCTGCCTTTCCCAGTGGCTCTCCCAGCAGTCCCCGTGCTTTGTCTGCCTTTGTTTGCTTTTTCCCATGCCTCTTGGCATTTAGATACAATTATTTAAAACGAGAAGATGAGAAAACATCTGTCCATTATTCGACAGAGGAAATAACCAGCTCCTCTCTCAGGGAGTTGAGGAGGGGGAGGGAGGAGGGAATGGGAGCTTTTTTTGCTTCTCTGTTTCATCTGTGAGCAAGTTTACTAGACACACTGGACTGGTTTGAAAGCTCCCAATGACGTCAATCGGGCCTCGAAATGAGAGCTTAGCTAGACATCTGCATTGCACCGGGCCCACTGAGGCTTTATTCTTTTCTCTCGGGGTGACATCCGAGACAGATATTATCAATCAAGCTCTCTCCTGGCTCAGCACCAAATCAAAGGCACTTTATCATTCCCAGTGGCAAGAACAGCAAAGAGAGAGGGGCTGCTCAGCCCTTTTACCCCAGGAAGAATTGTGTTGGCCACAATGAACAAAGCAATTAAAGCGTGATCAAATGCTAGACTGTTTTCAAAATACATTGATGCATTAAACATCCAAGCATTTCATTTAAAAAAAAGTATTAAGGATTATGCTTAATTAGAAACTACCTGATAAATTGAGAAATGTGCCTTAGTTAAAAGATCACCAAAGCAAAGCAAGTTAATTTTTAAACAGTATTCTTCAATTGACCCCCATCCCTCACCCCATGGATTTGGATCTATAATATGGATGATTTAAGGAAATCCCAGTCTGGAAACTCCTTCCATCAAATCTGCTCATAGGATGAGAGATTTAGAGCCATATAGAATCTTGGTGGCCATCTAGTGCAAGCTCTTCAATGTAAATACTCATAACAATAATTTGTTGTTCCTTAGTTGTTTTTCAGCTGTCTGACTCCATGACCCCTTTTGGCATTTGTTTGGTTTTCTTTTTGTGGCAAAGATATTGGAGTTATTTGCCATTTCCTTCTAGAGTGTGTTCTTTTTTTAGAGATGAGAAATTGAAGCAAATAGGGGTTAAGTGACTTGCCTAGGGTCATACAGCTAGTTAGTGTCTGAGGCCAAATTTAAACTAAGATCTTCCTGACTCCAGAGTGGATTCTCTAGCCACTGTGCCATCTAGTTGTCCAGTAGAAAGATCAAAATCAGGTCATTAAATCCCGCAGTGTTCTGGCAATTCTCTGACTAGAGGTTTCATTGATGGAGTTTCCTCATCTGGGAGTACCATGTATGGATGAAATCACAGATTCTGTCCAAGAGAGATAGAAGTCCCTACTATCACCCATTTACTTTTGTAGAGTAGGTGAACAGAGAGCCCTCTCAATGAAAATCTGGGCATTATGGGTGCATGGGAAGGTGAGTGTGGAAGAACTGGGGAATAAGGATAGCAGAATGTAAGCTCCTGTGAGGCAGGAGCTTTTTCATAAATCCCCAGTACCTGACAGTGTCTGACACATAGCAGACAGTGTCTGGCACATAGCAGAAACTTAATAAATGCTTCTGGATGGATGGATGGATGGATGGATGGATGGATAGACAGACAGATGGGTGGGTGGATGGATGGATGAGTGGGAGAATGGATGGACGGATTGATGAAGAGAGGCAATACCATACTCAAAATCATTCAAACCGAGTGTTACCCAAAGTAATGATTTGGCCAAAGAGAGCCAACCAGGACAAGCTGGTTGCAGCATTGGCCTTTTAAAATCTGAACAAGAGGCAACTTGGCCAAGGGCAGGGAACATAGGAGACAATTAAGTTCAGACAGTTCCCTATTGAGTGTTCCACATCACCAACATAAGCTCTCATTAAGTTCCTCACATCAGGTTTTCCATAATATATATTCTGTAGTTTATTAACTGTCTCTGAGAATGTAAAAGCTTATTATCCAAAAGATGACATCCAGCTGTTCTTTCTCTCTAAGGAGGGCAAAAGGAAGGGGAATGAAGCTTAAATGGCAGCAGAAAGGATTTGGGTTAGATAGAATGAGGAACTACCTGCCAATCAAGCCTTGTTTACTCAGGGTGCATGCCTACAAAGTGTAATATATTAGTGGGCCTTAAGCAATTTCCCCACCACCTTTCAATTCTGATGATCTACAGTACATGAAATGAAATGTAAATTTGCTCTACTCTCTACCCTATCCATTCCTATTATCTACCAAGGCACATATAATAAAGTGCAGGTCAGTAGAGGGAACAGCACCTTGCAAAACAGTCAGTGAATCTTAATGGTGAACAGGTCACCGGTGCATGGGAAATACATTGTCCAAGGACTAACCTCAGAGGTTAGTATTCTTGATGTGAGTCTGAGTGTCCAAAGACACATTCATCTCCCTCTGTTAGATTGGATGTGGACCATATTGGCTGTAATTTTAGGACCATGGCCTTGATTCTCTTGCTTCTAGGTCTTATTTGGATCAGAGAAGTGGGGAGAGGTTAGGGGTGGCTTCTGGAGGGGCAACAATGCAGAGACAGGTTGCTAGAATCACTGAGTCACACAATTTTAGAGTGGAAAGCCCTCCCCAGTCATCTAGTCAGACCTATACCCCCAAAGGAGTCCCACTATACTAGACTGGAAAGAGGCCATCCAGCTGATGCTTACAGATGAAGGGCAGCCATTTCTCTTCTGAGGCAAACCATTTCATTTTGAAATAGCTCTAGTGGTTGAGAAGTTGTTCTGTACATAGAGGGACCATGTACAAGACTGAGGGCCCACTTTCCAATCACATAAAACTTATACCAAACAACTTCTCTCAAACCAACCCTCTCCATGTCAGTTCCACTTTGTGGTTCACAACATTGTCTAAAACAAATAGCACATGGACTCTCTTCATCCCAGAGAACATTTAAAATGTAAATTTAAAAAGATTCACCTTCCCCCACCCCCAACTCCTGAAATAGTCTTCTAACTGGCCTCTGACCCCAACTTCACCTTGCTCCAATCTAGACCTACCTACTTCTTATATTGAGGTGGACTGAGGGCTCACTTGAGTCTTGATGGAGGAGGTGACCTGTCAAGTCCTCTGAATTCCAATTTGCACTCAGATCACACTGCTGAACCACACAGTCTTTATCAAGATTGTATTATGACAATTGTTTTTTAATATCAATATTTATAAACATGTGAAAGTAAATTACTTTATTGGCCACCAAAAGGAAAACCATTGCCTTTAGTCATTAAGTTACCTAAGATTACACAAATGACCATTGGTCATCCTCAGAATTCAATAGCCACTTCATTTTAACTTTCCTGGCCAGGTAGTTTTATAATTGATTCAATTTGAAAAAAAGAAATGAAAAATGGAGATTCTGCCAAACCAATCACCAAGAGCTTTTCAAGGAAAAAGAAAAAGGAAGCATCTATCCTCTTTCTTTCTTTCTTTCTTTCTTTCTTTCTTTCTTTCTTTCTTTCTTTCTTTCTTTCTTTCTTTCTTTCTTTCTTTCTTTCTTTCTTTCTTTCTTTCTTTCTTTCTTTCTTTCTTTTGTTTTTTGCAGGGGAATGAGGATTAAGTGACTTGCCCAGGGTCACATAACTAGTAAATATCAAGTGTCTGAGGCCGGATTTGAACTCAGGTCCTCCTGAATCCAGGGCTGGTGGGTGCTTTATCCACTGTGCCATCTAACTTTCCCCCATTTTTTCTTTCTTTTGAAAAGAAATGCTCACTGTATAGATTATATTGAATTGCTTCACTTCTTAAGGTGGGCTGGGGAAGGAGGGAGGAAGAGAGTTTGGAACACAATTTTAAAAAATCAATGTGAAAATTTGTTTTTACATGTAGCTTGGAGGAAAATCTAAACAAACAAACAAATTAGAATAATTTAAAAAATAAAAATAAAAGAAATGCTCAGAATTGAAAAGAATGATTCAAAGCAACACAATTTTGGGCAATCACAGTCCAGAGAGTGGGAAGAGACCTTAAAGACCTTCTAGTCCCCTCTCTCTCCCCAGAATATCCCAGTATCAGGGATCTCTCCTCCACTTTACAGAATCCCAAACTTTTCCTTCAAGGTTTAGTCTATGCTCCAACTTCTTTTGAAAAACAACTAAGCACTGCCTCTATTCTAAGTACTGTGTTAAGCCCTGGGGACACAAAGAAAGGCAAAAGAGTGGCCCTGTCCTCAACAAGTTCACAATCTAATGGGAGTAGTCAACAAGCAAACAACTATAAACAAAATTCAGACAGGATAAAATGGGGCCATGTTCAGGAGGAAGGCACTGGGATTAAGTTGTCTAAAGGGATGCCTTTACAGATCCCCTCTTTTTAATCCTCTTCTCTGTCTCAAATTATCATGAATATTTATTTATTAGACTCTGTTATCAGAGGACTTGGGTTCAAGAGCCACCTCTGAAGCATAAGACATATGGGACCTTGGGGAAGTGCCTTAATTCAGTTTCATCTTCTGTAAAATCAGGGGGTTGGAGTGGATGACCCCTGAGTTTCCTTCCAGCTCTACATTTTTAATGTCCTACCATTATCCTTGGTTATACTCCCTGCCCTTTCCCCCTACACAGTAGAATCTTCCCTTTGTGTTCTATTTCTAATATCTAGCATAGTGGCTGGTACAGAGTAGTTGCTTAATAAATGCTTTCTGTGGTTGATGATGTTGAGGGTGGGGATTTTTTCTTATTTTGTCTTTGTAGCTCCAGTACCTAATGCATAGTAGGCATTTAATAGATATGGATTGCAATGGATTTGGCCAAGTGTTATCTGAGCTTTGCTTGAAGACTACAGTGATGGGGAACCCATTACCTTCCAGAGCAGAATCTTCCACTTTGGGGAAGTTGTAATGATTAGAAAGTTCCATACAGAATCATAGGATCATGGATCTTGAATTAAAGGGACCCTGGAAGCCATCTAACTTCCGCCTTCCATGCTTTTTCTCTGTTTAGAATTTTATTTTCCAAATTACATGTAAAAAACAAATTTTGACATCAATTTTTTAAAACTTTGTTTTCCAACTTCTCTTCCTCCCTCCCTTCCCACCCCCTACCCCTAAGAACTCAAGCAATTCAGTAGAAGTTATACATGAGTACTCATGGAAAACATCTCCACATTAGCTATGTTGTGAGAGAAAAGAGATAAAAACAAAACTTCAGATTAAGGAACTGTCAAAAAATTATGCTCCAATCTGTTTTCAGATACCATCAGTTCTTTCTCTGTAGATGGATTGCATTTTCCCCAAGTCTTTCACAGTTATATTGGATCATTGTATTGCTGCAAATAACCACGTGCTTCCCAGCAGATCATCTTACACTATTGCCGTTAGTATACAGTACATTTCACTCTGCTTCAGTTCATGTAGGTCTTTCCAGGTTTTTCTGATAGCATCCTGTTCATCATAACTTTTATATAGTACCTTAAACTTGACAAATAATTTTCTTCACAATAGCCCAGCAAAGTAGGTACTGTGGTAAAAAGTTTTTAACAGTCGGTTAGTGAATACGGAAAGACGCCAGTTTTTAAAGGACCACCCTTTCGGGGAGGAGACTGACAGCCGTGCATGGGCTACGCATGTCAGTCCGGCTGCTAAGCACTCCACTTCCGGGGTGTGAACTTAAAAGGCAAGGAGATAATGGAAGTAGGATCTCTTTCGGCTCTCCTTGTTCGCTGGCTGCGCTGCACAGACAGACGCTGACTGGAGTTCAACTTGGCCCGGCTCACTGTAGCTTGACACGGCTCTCCCCCACAAAGGTGGCCTTGGGCTTTTGGTGAGTTTTATACGGAATATAGACTAAGCTTAGACTTAAGACTATTTGTTTTGTATTTCTACTTTCCTATCCCTCTAATCAACATCACCTTGTAATTTCCAAACAATAAAAGTTCTAACTAGAGACCAGAGGCTTCTTACATTTACTAGTCTGGGAGATTAAGAAGGGAAAAGTTAAAAAGGGAGGCTAATGCTCTAGTATCCAATTTTAAATCTCATAGTACCATACGTTTTGCCATTATAATCAATCATCATAACTATTTACCTCCATCCTATTCCCTTCCCATGATATTTACTCTATTTTATATTTTCTTTTATCATATTCCTCCTCAAAAGTGTTTTGCTTCTGACTGCCCTCTCTGCTGCTCTGCCCTCCCTTCTTTCACTCTTCCCTCCTTATCCTCTTCCCCTTCTACTTTCCTGTAGGGTTAGATAGATTACTCCTTCTAATTCACCCTTCCATTTTAGAGATGAGGAAATTAAGGGAAGTTGAAGGATTTGCCTAAGGGAACACAAGGAGTAAGTGGAAGAAGCAAGATTTGAATGCAGGTCCTATGACCCCAATCCAGATCTCATCCTTTCTGTAGGGGTTCTTGGTCATGCTGACAACTACTGTGGGTTAGAGTAGAAGAGAATCAGTTGTTCCTGGAGACACCGGCTCACCTAGTCTCCCAGGCAGCCAAGACAAGATGAACCAGTAAAGTTTGCCTTTCAGCCCCAGGGGCTTCCCTGCCCTAAGGGTGATGAAGCCAGTTCCCTGATCTACTACCCCTCTGACAGACAAAGGTAATGTTTTCATTCATTTTTACCTATCTTTCAACATCATGACTGTATTCACTTGGGAGGATTCTAGGGACAAGGAAATTTTGGTATCTTCTGTGGGAAAACTAAAAAGACTAACACCAACAATGGATCCTTTGTCTGGAGAAAGCCTTTTTTAGTCATAGGAAAATATTTGACTTTCCATTGCAAAATTCTGCCCCCAGACTCCTGCAGTCTCCCTGGAGTCCTCCCTGCTGCTTAGAAGTCTTCCAGTGTCTACAGGGGAATCATGATACCCCATTTAGAAGACATCCTACATTGATGTGAAGTGTCTTGCCTGGGAAATAATTCCATGAAAAGCACAATGGAAGGAACCTTCCACAGGGTCATGTCCCAATGCCATGGGAGCCTGGGAATTTACTCTTCTGGCCCAGATCTATGTCTGTAGCTTTGTGCTGCCTTCTCATGTCATTGGTTATCTAGTCATTTCCAAAATCAGGGTTGAAATATGGACCTGTGACCTGCAAGGACTCCTTAGGAGTGTTGCCTAAGCATAAATCCATTCACCAACATACATGTCTTGGGAATCTTCCATAAGCCATTCCTGTTCTCAAGTAGCTACAACCTACTGCGGGAGACAGGTGGCCTACCTTCCTTAAAACCATCTGGCAATAACACGGTGGAAGCACTGGCCAAGAATGGCATTGCAACCCATTCAGCCAAATCGTTTACTTTCCAACAGAGCTGACATGAGTTAATTTGACTCCTGGGGCAAGGAGTACAAAATGATCTGGGGAGGCAGAACACAATGGACTCTCAAATTAGAATCATGGCCCTAAGGCACTTGGACGTCTCATCCAGGAGATCTTAACCTGGGGTCAGTGAACTCCATATGTAAAACATCTTGATGATGGTTATTTCCATAATATTGGTTTCCTTTGTTTGGTTTACATTGGTTCCCTATGCAGTTTATGTTTTCATTTAAAAACATGATGCTGAGAAGGGGGCCCAGGGAATTCTTCAGACTTACTGCCAAAGGGGTCCAGACACTAGAAAGAACTCATATAGTCCAACACTTTCATCATGCACATGAGGAAATGGAGGCACAGAGAGAAGTAACTGGCCCAAGGTCACACAGGTGGCAAATACAAGATGACACCTGAATGCATGTTCATTTCAAGACTCTTTAAGTTTAAGGATCTTTCTAAGGTCAATTCAGGGTGTACAGTTGGAGGGAGACTGTGCAACATGAGACCCCTGGCAGGGAAGAGATCCCAGGCCATTGCCCAGCAGTGGGGTAGAGCCTCCACGAGATTACAAGGCCATTGTGAAAACTATATCCCAGGGGCCCGGGCCGGAAGGATGCTCCTGGCAAAGAAGTATATGGTGTAGGGAGGGAGGAAGCTATCTGTCTGGTAGCTTCCTCTGGTAAATCATTATTCTTCCTAACTAGGTGCTGACGTCTCTTGTCTCAATTTTGCTGAAGGAGTCTAAGAGCTGACAGGCATCTCTCAATTTCAACAACCTGGTGCAAAATCTCAGCTTCCCTGTGCTAATTAGGACTACATTTTCCCAAGATCTCCATAGACCTAGGGCTGGATAGTTCATACTTGAGTTTGTATTTCTGGTCAGATGACTTGCTAACTGGATCACATTCTGTATACTGAATCAGCTATTGCAGCACCTCAGGAAACAGAGCTGAACCTGGAGTCAGGAAGACACGAGTTCAAATCTAGCCTCAGACACTAACTAGCAGCATGATCCAGGGCAATTTGCTTATATTTGCCCAGTTTCCTTATCTGTAAATGGGGCTAATAATAGCAACCACCTACCACAACTGTTATGAGGATAAAATGACATAATAATTGTAAAGTGCTTAGCACAGTACCTGGCTTAATAAATGCTTATTACTTTCCCTTTCCCCTCCATGCCTGTTCATTTGCTGCCCTGAAGAGATTCAGTCTGGATGACATTGATGTTGCTTGGGGGTTGATTTTATTTGCTTTGAGACAATGCCAAAAATCTTCAATGTCTCCCTCGTGTCCCTAGGATAAAATACAAATGCTCAGACTAGCTTTTAGAGCCTTCTGAGCTCCGGCTCCAGTCTGCCTTCCCAGACATATGTCAAATCACTTTCCTTCGCACACTCTCCATCCTATTTAAATGACTCTTCCAGCTCTTCCTTGTGCATGGCCCCTTCTCCTCTCCTCTGCCTCAGAGAATCCCCAGCTTCCTTGAAAGAGCAGGAGCCACCTCTTAAATGGTTCCTTTCCTGATTCCCCCCAACCCCCAGCTGTTAGAGTCCTTTCCCTCTAAATTTAATAAACAAATCAATTTCTAAGTGCCTGGCATAGGATCAGTGTAGATACTGTCAAAGACCTTGTTCTTTTAAAGACTGAGAATTCACCATAAAGATCATCGCACAGTTAGAAGGTATACAAGTTTGAGACATCCTTACAAATATTATGTCAATTTAACCTCCCAACAACCCTGGGAGGTAGGAGCTATCATTATCTCTATTTTGTAGATGAGCAAACTAAGGCTGATAGATGACTTCCTCAGGCTCTTACAACTAGAAATTTTCTCAGCAGGATTGGAATTCAGGTCTTCATTGCACCACAGGGTTCATAAGCTCCAGCCTATACTTCTCAGAGACCTTGGCAGGGTCTGGTGATGAGAGCTTTTCCAGACACATGCCATATGATAACCCAAGAAGGAGATGACACACGTGGGCATATGCCAGCTCCTCTGCTCCCAAAGTGATTGTGTGTTGTCTGAAATTGACACCTGTGTTCACAGCGGCTCTTTGACAATGTCAGCTTTTGGCCCTCGGCCAGTAACTGACCAGGGTTGCAGAGATACTTGAGCCAGAATTCAAAGGCTTCATCCCACCAGACCACACGGTCTCTCAAATCATCCCAGTCAGTCTGTCAAGCACTTACTTGTGTGCCAGGCTCTGGTTTAAGGGCTGGGGATGCAAAGAAAGGTCCCTGTTTTCAAGAAGCTCAGAGTCTGATGGGGGAGACAACATGCAAATAATTATGGTCAGACAAGGTCTAGACAGAGCAAATTGGAGGCATCTCAGAAGGAGGCCGGGCAGCAGTATCAAGGGGCCCCAGGTGAAGCAGATCACTGGCTGCAAATGCTGCCTCTCCCTATCTTCTCAGGAACATGTCCTTCACTCCTTTAGCCAGGCTAATCCTGGGGTGTTCTACGGGAAGGCTCTTCTTCCCTATGAACATGGAAAAGGAAGCTGGCCATGAAGTAAATTCTCAGGGGCCAAGAGCACTTGGGGTCTTATTCATGGTGGAGTGGAATGGAGCTCCAGTCAACTGGTTCTTTTCATGAACACCTACCAAATTCTGGCTGTCATAATCACTGTGGGGATGGAAATTCATAGATTTTAAGCTAGAAGGGACCTTGGGGGCTACCTACTCTAGCCTTCTGGTTTTACAAATAAAGAAACTGAGGTCCAGAGACATGACATGAATTGCCTGACATCCCACTAAGTGGAAATTCAATGCCAGGACACGTGCCTCCAAATTCATCACTCTTTCTGCTCTAACAAGCTGGGCATGTACAATTGCAGGCTCATCTTTGCTGCTAGAAGGGACCTTTGAGGTGAGGAGTCCAACTCTCCCATTTTACACAGGGGGAAACTGAGGCCCAGAATGCTGAAGTGAGTTGCCTAAAAGGGATAATTATTGTAAAGTTCTTAGCACAGTTCCTGGTACATAGTATGTGCAATGTTAATGTCAGCTGTTGTTGTTGTTGTTACACAAGCAGTATGTGACACCATGAAGGTGAGATCCTCACTTTTCTAACTCCAAATTCTTTGTTTTTTCTACCATTCCCCAGTGCTTAGACTACTGGAATATAATATAGTCATCAGATTAAGGCAAGTATAATCCCAGCAACTCTGAGAGAAAAATGAAAAGGAACAAGAAGAGGTACCTCTAAATAAATAGTCCTTTAAAAGGAGCAAACATTTTAACCAGATCAAGAACTTACTCAGAAGAGAAAATGTTTTCTTTAGCCCTCACAATGCCAAGAGCATGATAAAAGTGTTTATCCACATCAAAGTTGTTAATTGACTTTCTGTGTTTAACTGACAAGACTCCCCCCTCCTTCAACTCCTCCAATGTACTTCTGGGTGGGAGTCATTTCCTTTTGGAAAGTAGAGTCCCATTGAATGACCCCCCAAATACATCATGGAGTAGAGCTGGCTTGAAAGCCACTAAAATGCGGGTTCTCCTGCAGATCAAAAGAGGCCAGAAAGATTTGGAAAGCAAATTACTTGGCTTGCCCCAAGATGACATTCACCGAATGTTGACATCCTTGGGTTAAAGGAGAATTTAAAAAAATTTTTTTAAACCTTAAAACCAAACAGGCAGCTTAACCACCAGTAGGAAGCTTTAATTCCACACTTCTAAAGGCACAACCCCTAAGGACAAATTACGATCACTGCATTTCCTTTGTACATTGGCATCTGACTTAATGTGTAAACTAAGTACAGAAATGGGTTGGAATGGTACCATTTTGTGCAAAGGGCTATTAACATTGTTTGCAGGAAAGCCAATTCAGTAAGCATATAGCTCCAAAGAAAACTTTTAATTAGCTGACACAAATCAACTCACTAGAAACAGTCATTTCGTGGCCAGATTATCTTTAAAAATGTTTAATTTGATCTGATGAAACCATTTGGCTAAGTTTAGGGAAGAAGATGGAGTTTTACTTAAGACATTTATTTTCTGCCATTTCCCAATTATTAGGAGAAAATTAAATTACTGTGTTTCTCTAAGTACAAAGTATTATCAGCTGACTAAATTTGTACAGTGGAAGGAAGCTGTGGCTTCAGAGGCATCAGAGCTATTTAATGTTGCTGGGGTGATTCAGAGGGTGGCAGGCCTTCACTCCCCGATTAGTTTGGGCCAATGACAGGCACTGAATTTGTACATCAAACTTGGCACTCAGGGTCCCTAAATGGTAGCCTTCTTGAGATCACTATCTGTGATGGTGTCAAGGACAAATGGTCAGAATATCTAGCTTCACATCTCTGAAGTGCTCAGAACTTTGCCCCAAACCAGTATCCAGCTGGGGAAATCTGGCTTTTGGTGATTCAGCCTGACAAGGAGAGAGCAGAGCATTTCTGACATGGAGGGAGGTCTCTGGGACAAAGGGACGCCCCCTCAGCCATCAGCTCTTAGGAGAATTGCAGGTCTTCTGTGGAGCTAAGAGGGTGATGCTAACACTTACTGTGTCCATCTGTCTTATGCTGGGCTTGAAGAATGACTAAGAACCACTGCCTCTTCCTGGCCTTTTCCTTCCTGAATTGCTATCTTTTCTGGATTTTCAAGGACATTGCCTTTAATCTGCTCATATAAATGCATCTCTTTTTGAAGAGTTCACTTCATTTTGCTGTCTTCTGAACCTTGATATTTCATCAACATGGAGAACTTTTGGTGTGAAATCTTCTACCCATGCCAATCAGCAAATTGGCTGTAATTTATGGCATTAGCAAGTTCCTTAGAGGCACAGATCCCATGGGCATGCAGGTAGTAGGTAGCAAAGGCTGACGTCAGATCCAGAACTGCCTGATTTCAAGGGTGGCTCTCCCTCCATGACATCATGTTGCCTATCTTTGCTGTCATATTGATGTAAATACACTTAGTATCTGTGTGATCCTGGGCAAGTCACTTAACCTCTTTCAGCCTCAGGTTCCTCATCTCTAAAATGGGTATTATAGCAATAGCTCCCTCATACAATTATTTTGTGTGTGAGTCAAGCATGTGGCTAACCTAAAAGCAAAAGTAAATATTAGCTATTGTTATGATCATACAGTTAGTTCTCTTGTGACACTTTATGAAGCCAAGACACTGTTGATGGACTGGATCACTCAGCTGAATAACTAAAGCACCAATTTTCCATACTTAAAGTGTAAAACATATGATCCTTCAACTGAGAGAGAAGACAGGCATTTGCTACACATCATGTGCTCCATGGCTAAAGATGGGACATGGGCTAATATATACAGCAAGAAATAACAACAACAATGATAATAGCTAGCATCTATATAGTGCTTACTATGGGCCAGGCACTGTGGTAAGAACTTTACAATTATTATCTCATTTGATCTTCACGACAACCTTGGGATGCAGGTGCTATTATTATCCCCAATTTAGAGATGAGGAAACTGAGGCTGACTTTCTCAGGGACACACAGCTAGTCAGCTTCTGAGGCCAAATTTGAACTCAGGTCTTCTTGACTCAACACCAGGTTTAGTATTCTATCTACCACATCAGTATTATTCTTCTTCTGTCACCTATAAACTTTTTTTAGTGCCTATAAGTAAATGAGAATTTTTTTTGCATATCCAAAATTCTGATTTAATCAATTTCAGAAACCTTGCATTTTGCATGAAGAAGCTAGGCTCAGGCAAAATATTCCCATTCTAATAATGATACTTGAATTTGACGGATTTACTGAAGCTAGGGAAAGATGATCCTTTATGAGAGAAATACAGACAACTCATTAATGAATGAACTGATTGTTCTTTTCCTATTTGAACAGTAACCCTGTCCAGTCTTGACTGCTGACGTCTCCATCCCATGGGCTACCCTTGGGAATGTCCACTTCAAAGACCACACTAACTTACCCTTGCAACTTCCAAAGTTTGTTCGTTTATGAATTAATTTCTACAATCACGAAACAACTACTCAGTCCACCCTAGTGTCAGGAAGGAAAGCCAACATTAGAGGTGCTCTGGCAAACTAGGAATACAAACAGACAAACAAAACACCAGCTTGGAGTCAGAGAATGAAGGAATTCTGGTTCTGCCTCTTATAAGCTCTGTGACCTTAGGGAAAGCTCTTAAGTTGTCAGGGTCTCCAGATGCTTATCTGGAAAATGATGGGGTAGAACTCCATGGCATCTTTGGCCCACACCACCTCGAAATTAAGGACTCAAGCTGAGATGAAGCTTCAGGTGCTGGAATGATTGACCTGCAAGTATAATTCTTTTTTTGTTTTTGTTTTTTTTTTACTTGCCAGGAACCACACAGCTAATAAGTGTTAAGTGTCTGAGGCTAGATTTGAATTCAGGTCCTCCTGAATCTAGGACCGTTGCTTTATCCACTGTGCCACCTAGCTGCCCCCAAGTATAATTCTTCTTAAAACTCAATACACAAGAATCTTGTTGCACAAAACAGATCAATGACTACAAAAGGAACCTTCCATTTGCTAAGAGAGTAATGATACAGTGGCACGTTAGATTTGGAACCAGACAACATGGGTTTGACTCCTATCTCTGTCAATTCCGACCTGGGAGACCTTTGGCAAGACATTGGGCCTCTCTGGACCTCAGTTTCCTCATGTCTAAAATGAGTTTGATCAGGTTGTCTCTATCTATTGTTAGTTTCAATTTAAATCAATGAGCCTATGAGTCATCTCGCTAGGTTTTAGTTTTTGTTTTTCAATTCAGCATCTCCCCATATGCATTGTACAATGACAGATAATTGACATAGGGGCTGGGGCAGCAGAATAATATGAATAATAATGATAATAGTATTAGGGCTTACAAAGCTCTTTACATACATTATTTCATGCCTTCTTAGTAGTAAAAAGAACAGGCAATGATAAAGAACCTCAGCACGTTAATAGGGAATAGTGAAGATCATAGGATCACACATTGAGAGCTGGAAGAGCCTGAGGTCACCTTCTCAAACCTCCTCCCTGTGTAGATGTGGTTCAGGGATGGGAAGTATATTACCAAAGGTCACACAGGTAGAAATAGCTTATCATCTGGTATTCAAAGGCAGCTCCTCTGACCCCAAAGTTAGCCCTTTCTACTGAACCAAAATGATTGAGCAATACTTTTTCCACAATATAGATGACCCACAGAATTTCAGGAATGGTCCTTTTGTGCAAGAGAGGTGCACCTCCATGGGGTAGAAATCACAGATCTGGAGCTGGGAGGGAGCTTAGAAGTCATTTAGTACAACCCACTCATTTTACAATCGAGGAAACTGAGGCCAAGAGAAGGGCAGTAACTTAGCAAACCTTACACAAGTTGGGGCTTTGCCAGGAAAGTGAAGCATGCCTTTCACCATAAGTTTCTTCCTGACTGGATTCCCTGATATCTACAGCTTAAATTACTAAACAAAATAGATCTCACTCAGCAAAAAGCTCACAAACAAATAAAATCTACTCTTTGCAATTAGGCACCAAATTTTGGTGCTTGGAGATGGCCACATAAGAGAATCAAAGCCCTCTTGGCCATTTTGCCAAATCCAGAGGAATGCAAATGATTTCTTGGGGGAATTCTTCACCTTAGATCTCATTTCTGTCTAAAACAGAATGTGAACATATTTCCTAAAATAGAAGGTATCTTCTTGCCCCTGTGGAAGATGCTAGTTCTCTGAGATGGGATGGGGGAGAATTCCGAAGAGTGTTAGTCCCATGTCACAACACTCCAAAGATCCTTGTTGACTTCAGCTCAAGGCTAGCAGTGGTCCCCATAATATTGAGGCCCACAAACACATATATTGTATGCTCCTTTTCTCAAGCATCTTCTGTACCAGCACATTTTCCCTTAGGAAAGGATATCTCCTGTATTTGAAAATATCACAAGTGTGATACAGTGGAAAGTATGATGGATTTGGCATCTGAGGATTAGTTTTGCCTCTTACTACTTACATGACCAGGGACGTCAGTTTCCACATCTATAATTAATGAGTATTGCACTAGTTTAGCTTGAAGGTCCCCTTCATTTCCCTGGTAGGAGTATGAGATATAGAGGGCTGAAGGGGACCTTTGAGGTCCCCTAGTCCAATCCTCATTAATGACTAGTTGTAGAAAGAAAGAGATACAAAGTGGTAGGCAGAGTTTGGACGGTGCTACTTTCTAATTGTGGCTTCCCTGACTTTTAAAATCAACTCAATAAAGAAAGAAACAAGAATCCTTTATTTTTCTTTCCCATAACAAAGGTTTCCTTCCCCTCTCATAAGACTGTTGTGATGTGAAACTAAAGTTATGTTAAAAGAAAAACCAAAAAGACTTTCCAGACAAAAGCTTCAAAAGGTCCTTTGGGAATTTGAGCTTTGGTTAAAATGTGACAATCACACAGGTTCCCTTCAGGCTCATGTCCACCAAGGCAGGAGCTGCTTAGCATTCAGGGGAACTCATTCTTCTTCACTTATAGAACATCTGCCTTTTCCCAGACCTTAGTCAAAGATCAGGAATAAGCTTTATGTTCCCAAGTGAGAGTGGGAATATAATTTTTATCAGTAGGGAAGGCAATGTGGAGCAGCGGATAGAAAACTGGCCCTGGAGCCAGAACATCTGAGTTCAAATCCCATCTCTGAGAAGTACTGGGCAAATCATGGTGCTCTAGAAGGCTCTCTGAGGCTATAGTTCAAAAGAAGGTGTCAACCTACATCAGTAGAGGAATCTCCCTTAACTGGGACTTCCCTACAATGCCAAAATCACATATCCATGCCCTATCATTGTCCCCATCCTAGAGGTAGTGTGCACAAGAAGTACTCATATGGGAAACAAGAGATGTAGATTTAAGTGGCAGCTGCCCCGTGGAGTAACGGGACTTAGAGCAGGGAAATTGATTAACCTTTAAGACCAAACTTCCTCATCTGTAAAATGGGCCAGTAATACCTGTCCTGTCTACCTTACATCATTGTGGACATCAACATTCATTCGTCATTCACTCACTCACTCACTCATTCATTCATTCATTCATTCATTCATTCATTCATTCGTCCAATGGGCACTTATTAAATGTCTACAATATGCTAGACATTGTATGGGATACACTGACAATAATGAAATAGTCCCTCTCCTCCAGGACCTTACATTTTATATGCCAGGAAACAACATGAGCTCAGATGATGGAGGTTGGGCTAGCTCGTATCTAAGGTCATTTCTGGCTCTAAATTGATGATCCTAAATGGACTCATATGTAAATTCGCTTTCAGGTATGTAAATAAACACATATTATACACGTATGCATATACACACATGCATATATATGCACATACATATATGTATATACACACATGTGTGTATATATATATATACATAAACACATGTTTCATATACACAAATAATACACAAATATGTAAATATTTTAAGCAAATAAAATTTCCTAGCACCAGAAACTGAGGAGTGAACAAAAAAGCCTCTTTAGAAGGTGGCAATTAAACTAAATTCTGAGGACAGCTAGGGAGTAAACCCATACTTTGAAAATTATAAAATAATACAGAAATTTTATTACCCAGAAGCTGTGTGCCTTTTTACCAGCTACTCCGGAAAAGGCATAGGGTTCACTCCCCTTTGAAGGCTTTGCTAGCATTGATTGCCCTCCTAGCCACAAACACGGAACCCTTTTTCTAAAAGCTGCCGAAGTGCATGGAAGCCCCCAGAGGGAGGCCCATGCTAAAATCTATCATTTGTTCCATACTCCTTGTTAGATAGGTGTGTGATTTCAGGTCTGACAGGTTGCAGGAGTTTGGAGCCGGGGTGGGGGTGGGGCAAGGGTGGGGAATCATTCTAAAACACCCTTCTACCTCCAGTCTGCTCTCATTTGTGGTATCTTACCTCCGATGTTCTTCAATCCCATTTATCAGAACTCTTCAAAATAAGTAGAAACTATATTGATGATAAAAGTTTTTTTTTCCCCCCCAGGTGCTGGAGAAGCCCCAGCACAAGGAATATATCTCTTTGGGATCACTCAAAAGGGATGGAGCAGCACGCTACACTTGGCAGTGGTGTGAGGTAACCGGAAACATTTGACCCCAACTTCCAATAGAGCCTCTTGGTTCAGGGCAACTGCTCATTGACTTTGCCTCTCTGGCTCTCAGTTTCCTCTTCTGCAAAATGATCGGGTTGGACTCAATGACCCCCGAGTCCCCCCCCCCCAAATCTATGGTCCTGAGACCCATTATTTTTCAAGATGTAAAAATAGTCTGGAAATACTTTTTTTTTTTTCCAGGAAACCTTATTGGAAACAGGAAAGAAAGAGAAAATTAACTATTGGCCACTAGATTCCTAGCCAAACAGCAGCAAGAGAAACTGTTTCCCTTCCCTATGAAGTAAACCTCGTGCAAGGAGGGACTTAAGAAAAGGGAGATCCCTTCTGATACAAAGCTTGAAACTAAGTCACCAGCAGTTTCTGGGACAGTAAAGAAGTGAGCAGGGAAGCTTGGAAGCAGAACAAAGTTACAAATACCTCCTTTCCTATCACACCTTTTTTTCTTTAAAAATTAAAAAAAACCCAACATTCTCCTATAGGCAATTGTACTCTGACTTATTTACCTGTTACTTGGTCCCACAGAAAAGGAACCAGCCACCCAGGGATGGAGACAACATGTTACAGAGGAAAGAGCCTGAGGTTTTGAGTCCAAAGGTCTGAGTTCGAATCCTATCTTTACCCTTTCCTATCTGCAACTTGGCAAAGTCACTTCCCTTTCCTCAGACTCAGTTCCTCAACTGGAAAAATGATGGGGTCTGACGAACTTCCCTCCAAGGCCCCTTCCAGCTCTTACTCCCTGCTCATAGATCACTCGCCTCAGTTGAGAGGAGTCTGATAAAGTTCCCTGCCCCAAATACCCCAGACACCTACCAGATCCAAGAATGACGCCGAGGAGGGAAAGCCTGAATGTTTAACATCTCAAGGGCTGGAACTGACAGCAAGGGCCTCTTCGTTCCCTATAAAATCCACTTTTTCTCTTTGTCATTAGCTCCCAGTTTGTCCCCCACGTCCTTGCTGGCTGGCTGGCACGCAGTCATTGCTCTGCACCTTTCTTAAATGTTCCTTTCTGATTAGATGTCGCTCCCCATTGCAGGGTGGATGTCATCTCGCAGGGGACTGCAGGGGCCATTGCAATCAGAATGTAAACCGGCGCCACGCACACCATCAGGAGCTTCCTTCTGATGGCAAATGAGAAGATGTGTTCCGGCCCAATCGGGAAGGGCTGCTACCTGTACTTTCGGGAAGGATTTCTTCTACTTTCACTTGGCACAAAGTGAAGAGCTTTCCCAATTCAGGACAGCGCTCTCCCCACACGGATTTCTACAGACTAGCCTAGTGGCTTTCCCAGTCTACCCCCTCCACAATCCACACTGCTCATCTTAAACCTATTAAGCCCCCTCCTTCTCCTGCTCCCCCTCCCCCCTTTTGGTGGCATTCGGAGCCCCAGAGTCTCCTGTTTGACTGGCTCTGCATTGTTAAGTCCATTCAGGGACGATGAAAGAGCACCTAACCCAAGGGATCGGATTTCCTGAATGACATATGTTAGACCACAACAAAGAAGGAAACCCTGGATGGATTATAAAGTCCTTTTCATCACAGGAGATTATAGGGCAAAGAAACCAACTCTGCTACCAAAGGGAACAACAGTTCGGCTAGAGGCTGAATTATCCTCTTGCAAGCTACCATGCTCAAGGCTCTCCTGCCTCTTGGCTGCTGGTGCTGGGTGCTGGGCCCTGAGCACGTTGCCCTCCTGGGCCCATGGCGACAAGGTGAATGAATGGATGTAGCAGGTTTTTTCTACTTTTAAAAAGAGTTTTAGCTCCCTTCATGATACCTTAATAAACCAGAACTGTCATTTTCTCAAGTCACCTAAAGGAGGGGACAGAGACTCAGAAAGGTTGGTTGATCCCCAAATGCCACTTAAACCCAAGGACCAGGCTCCAGGGTGCTTAGTGATTCAGGTACAAAGCAATCATTGAGAAGACTCTGTGAGCAGTAGAGATCACATTGGATGTGGAACCAAGAAAAGCCCAAGTTTGATTCCTGCTTCTGAAACTTACTAGTTTGTCTCTGGGCAAATCCCTTAACCTCTCTGAGCCTCAGTTTCCTTATCTCTGTAATGGGGACAACAGGACTATTATAGTATCTATCTTACAGGGTTTTTGTGAGACTTGAATGATGTAACAAAGGCAAAATATTTTGCAGAACTCAAAGTGCTCGGCAAATGGCATTTCTTAGCATCAGTGATTAGCACGTGATAAGCACTTAGCCAATGCTTCATCTTCATTGCTTTTTGCACAGTTAATGAGACACAGATTTGTAAGAATAAACATAAGTGGACCCACAGTTCAGGCCTTTACTATTTCTCTCTGGTGTGTTTTCAATCCACAGAATTTGGGCACTCCCTTATCTTCCTTCTGATTTCAGAACATCAGATTTGGGGCTAGAAGGAGCCCCAGAAATCCTCTCCTAGAGGGCTTTTTGAAATGTCCTGGACCCCTCTGGCCATAAATCTGGAAAAGCCCATGGATCCCTTCTCTGAATCATGTTTTTGAATGCATAAAATATTTAAGATTACAAAGAAAACCAATTCTATTGAAATACAATTACCAAAATATTTTTACAAGGTTCATAGACCTCAGATTAAGAAATCCCTTGAGTATAGTCTTCCCCTCCTCCTTTTGACAGATGAAGAAGGGGGCGGCTAGGTGGCGCAGTAGATAAAGCACCTGCCCTGGATTCAGGAGTACCTGAGTTCAAATCCGGCCTCAGACACTTGACACTTACTAGCTGTGTGACCCTGGCAAGTCACTTAACCCCCATTGCCCCGCAAAAAAAAAAAAAAAAAAAGACAGATGAAGAAACTGAGGTCCTAAGAGCTTGACTTGGCCATGGTCATACTAATGACTAATTTTCAGAGTTCTGACCCAAACTCAGTCTTGTGGGTCTAAGACCTGTGTTCCTTGCAGCATGGCCTAGTGGCAAGAGCACTGTGCTTGGAGTCAGGAAGACCTGGATTTAATTTCTGATTTAGATTCTTAGAACTATGTGATTCTAGGCATTTAATCTCTTTGAGACTTGGTTTTCTTATGTGTAAAATGGAGATAATATCTTACTTCACAGGATTGCAGGGAGAACTAGGTAAGATTATACAAAGCAGGGGGCAGCTAGGTGGTGCAGTGGATAAAGCACCAGCCCTGGATCCAGGAGGACTTGTGTTCAAATCTGACCTCAGACACTTGAAGTTGTGTGACCCTGGACAAGTCACTTAACTTAACCCTCATTGCCCCCTCCCTCTTAAAATATTATGCAAAGCATTTTGTAAACTTGAAAGCATGATATCAGTGGGAGCTAGTATTATGACATCACCATGAAAGGCATGCTCACAACCATCCCTAGCCCCTAGGTGACTCCTAAGAGCTCAGGCACCCTGGACTCACACCCCTAGGATGACTGTGTTTACTTCTTAGTGTTTACTTAACTATAGGCATCTTGTTTCTTCAAATAGGATGTAAGTTCTTTGGGGTCTGTGTCCTTTTCATGCCCAGAAGTGAAAACGTCGTCTGGCACATAGTAGGTGGTAAGACATGAGCAACTGAATATGCTCTGACCTTTCCTCAACTGCGACTCTCGTGAGAATGTGGATGTATACAAAAAGAGAGTGGTGTGTTGTGGGTAGAAAGACAGCCTCAGAATCAGGAAAGCCTGGGTTTAAGGTCTTCCTCTGGTACATAGTACTTATGTGGCCCTGGGCAAATCATGTGACCTCCAACTGCCCTTGGCATTACTCTAAAGCAGAATTGTCAACAACTGGGCTTTGGCTTGGCTACAGTGAGTTTCCTTCTTCTGCTTTTTTTCCAGGACAATGAAGGTTAAGTGACTTTTCCAGGGTCACACAGAATCTGAGGCCACATTTAAACTCAGGTCCTCTTGAATCCAGAGCCAGTGCTTTATCCACTGTACCACCTAGCTGCCCCCGGTGAGTTTCCTTCTAAGAAATTTCCCAAATCAATGAAACTACTCTTTCAAGTCTGAAAAAAAAATAAAAGGTATATATAACTGGTATAAATGACCTTAGGTTTGTGTGGGGATATCTGATGAATAGTCTGGCTAGAAAACACTTAGGTCATCTTTCTCTAGTGCTGGGAGATAGTAAACTGAGATGGGTTTGACTGAGTAGGAGAGTTAGCTTTATCAGCAAATGGTAAAATTAATCCAATTTTACCATTTAATTACTGCTTTTTAAAAAATGACTCCCACGAATGCTAACATATACATATACATATGCATGTATATATACATTCACATACACATACATGTATATTAGTAGGTGGAAACAGGAAAAAAAAGATATTTACTATCTATGACCAAAACAAATGTTCAGAAGAGTTGGTCACTGATGATTACAACAACTCACAAGTTTTTACTCAGCAGAAGAGAAAGCACATGATCCATATTTTCTTTCTTTCTTTCTGAAAGCATTTGGTCTTTTTTTTTTTTTTTTAGTGAGGCAATTGGGATTAAGTGACTTGCCCAGGGTCACACAGCTAGCAAGTGTTAAGTGTCTGAGGGCGGATTTGAACTCAGGTACTCCTGACTCCAGGGCTGGTGCTCTATCCATCGCACCACTTAGCTGCCCCTAAGCATTTGGTCTTACTAGCAATAACTAGCATTTATATAGTTCCTGCTATGTCCAAGACATTGTGCTAAGCACTTTACAAATATTTGCTTTTCTCCTAGAGAATCAATTAAAAAACCAGTTAAAATCATTAATAACTTTAGCAAAGTTGCAGGATATAAAACAAACCCACACAAATAATCAGCATTTCTATATATAACCAACAAAACCCAAAGGCAAGAGATAGTAAGAGAAATTTCATTTAAAATTACTGTAGACAATATAAAATACTCAGGAGTCAACCTGCCAAGACAAACCCAGGAACTATATGAACACAATTGCAAAACACCTTTCACACAAATAAAGTCAGAGACAAACAATTGGAAAATATAAACTGTTAGTGGGTAGGCTGAGCTAATATAATAAAAAGGACACTTTTATTAAATTAATTTACTTATTAAATGCCATAGTAATCATACTACCAGAAAAGTATTTTATAGAGTTAGAAAAAATAACAAAATTCATCTGGAAGAACAAAAGGAATAATAATGGAATTAATAAAAAAAAGTGAAGGAAGTTGACTTTCCCATATCAGATCTAAAACTATATAAATTGGTAAGCATCAAAACTATCTGGTGCTGGCCAAAAAATAGAGTGGTAAATCAGTGGAACAGATTAGGTACACGATACATAGTAGCAAATGACCTTAGTAATCTAGTGTTTGATAAGACCAAAGATCCCAGATTCTGGAACAAGAACTCACTATTTGACAAAAGCTGCTGGGAAAACTGGAAAACAATATGGCAGAAGCTAGGCATAGACCAATATCTCACACCATATACCAATATAAAACAAAAATGGAGACACAATTTAGACAAAAAGACTTATACCATAAACAAATTAGGAGATCAAGGAATAGTTTACCTATCATATCTATGGAAAAGAGAAGAATTTGTGAAAAAAGTAGAGATAGCATTGCAAAATATAAAATGGATTATTTTGATTATATCAAATTTAAAAGGTTTTCTACAAAACATTCCAATGCAACTGAGATTAGAAGGAAAGCAGAAAGCTAGGAAATACTTTTTATAGTACATGTATCTGATAAAGACCTCATTTCTCAAAGGGAGAACTATTGATTAGAAAAATTTAAATTAAAACAACTCAAGGGGCAACTGGTGGCTCAGTGGATAGAGCACCAGCCCTGGATTCAGGAGGATCTGAGTTCAAATCCTACCTCAGACACTTGACACTTACTAGCTGTGTGATGTTGGGCAAGTCACTTAACCCCAATTGCCTCACAAAACAACAACAACAACAACAAAAACCAACAAAAAACCCCAAAACAAACAAACAAACAACCCCCCCTCCACAATTCTGAAGTTCTAACTCACATCTATCAGACTGGATAATATGACATAAAAGGAAAATGATAAATCTTGGAGGGGGTGTGTGAAAATTGGAGCATTAATACATTGTTCATGGAGTTGTGAACTGATACAACCATTCTGGTGAGCAATTTGGAATTGTGCCCAGAGGGCAATCAAAGTGTGCATACTGTTTGATCTAGGAATACTTCTATTAGGTCTATATCCCAAAGAGATAAAATAAAAGGGGTGGGGGGAGCCTATTTGTACCAAAGTATGTATAGCTGCTCTCTTTGTGGTAACAAAGAAGTGGAAATTATGGGGTTGTCCATCAATTAGGAAATGATGGAACAAGTTGTGCCAAATTAATGTAATGGAATACTTTTGTGATATAAGAAATAATGAGTAGGCGATTTCAGAAAAACTTGGAAAGACTTACATGAACTGATGCAAAATGAAGTGAGAAGAATCAGGAGAACACTGTACAATGATCAACTATGAATGATTTAGCTATTCCCCACAACATAATAATCTAAGACTATCTCCAAGTTCTTACAAGGAAAATTGCTATTTACATCCCAACAAAGAACTGATGGAGTCTGAATGTAGATCAAAGCATACTATTTTCACTTTGTGTGTTTGTGTGTTTGTGTATATGTGTGTGTTCCTTTTGTTATTTTTCTTCTTTTAAAACATGACTAGTATGAAAATATGTTTTATATTGGAAATATATAACCGATACCAAATTGCTTACTGTCTTAGGGAAGGGGGAGTTGAGGAAGGGAAGGAGAAAATTTGGAACTCAAAATTTTCAAATGAATGTTAAAATTTGTCTTTGCATATAATTAGAAAAATACTATTAAAATTTGATTTTCATAACATATTTGATTTTTATAACCACTCTGGGAGGTAGGTTTTATTACTATCCTCATTTTAAGGTTCAGAAAACTGAGACAAACAGAAGTTGAGTAACTTGCCCAAAATCAATCACATTTGGAGAAAGTCTCAGGCTGGATTTGAACTCAGGTCTTCCTGACTTCTATCCACTGTACCATTTAACTGCCTCCTTTTAACCACTGAGTATACAGGTATGGGCACCAATAATGACAAATATTTTCACAATTAGATCTAACTAGGTGCAAAGCACAGTGCTAAGATAAATACAAGGATGATTGATCTAGCCCTTTCCTCTGCATCAATCTAAGTCTAGTTAGAGAGGTAAGATATCTCCACACATGACTGATTATAATATGTAACATACTAAGTATTTTAGGCCTTCAATTCTCACAATGTCTTGGGATCAAAAAGCTTTGCTGATGGGAAGAGATTCCCAGAGGGATCTGCATCATCCTATGTTGTGGAACTGTCACAAGACGAGGACTCTGATGGAAAATGTCCTAAAAAGTGGGAAGTTTAAAAACAAAGATGATGAGCAGACATATAGATGGTATCAGGGAGATCAGAGAGTCAAGAAAACCTTAGGGCTAATATGGCCATGACATCCCAGAGTTTGGGTAACATGTCAGATTCATGTAAGACTCATCAGATGAGCTAATATCTGAGTCCAATGTCAATGACCATTTTCCAGTGTGCTGCACTCAGACTCATGGGAAAAACTCCTAGACACAGAGGGAACCATATTGTAAAGATTCACCACTGGGACTATTAATTATAAACTGACTATACCCTCCTACTATGCTGGGGAGGGGGAGAAGGACTAAATGGGAATTTAATGATGGCTCCCCTTTGTATGTGGGTGCAGAGGTTTTATTAGATGGAATAATATATTTAAGTGCTCTTCAAACTTCAAATTGCTAAATAAAGGCTAGATATTATTACACTTCGTGGGTTTCTCCTTTGATATTTCTATTTTTCATTTCTTAATTAAAATTTTTAATCAAATGGATTCATTCAATGGATTTCCATGTTTCTTGTATGTTTTTTCATTAACATCAAGAGGTCAAAGTAGAGTCACATACATAGGAAGGTGTCATTAAGGTGAATACCCAAGTCAGTGAGATCACAGATACATCTAAATATCAAAGTGGGGCTGATCAATAAATGAAGTGACATCTTGGATGGGGATTTAGATCATGAGCTACAGAAATGACAACCCAAAATGAGAAACACTGAACCTGGGAGTAGCAATGGGTCCAAAAGCACAATGAAGAAAATGTGAGCACTACATAAGGCACAAAAAGAGAGATCACTTCTAGGCTAGTAAACCCAGAGAAATGTTAAAAAGAAAAGATTATGAAGGGAGTGGAAAAAAAACTACTGGAGCAAATAAAATGGCTTTTAAAAACAAATTTAGAGATTAAAACAGTAAGAGGTAGGGAAGGAGATGAGTCCAGATATTTGGTTTATTTAAAGAAGTAGCGTTCGCATCTCTTTTTAAAAATGTTCCAATATCTGATGATTAAAAAATCATTTAGAAAGACAATTAATATTATTTGGTTGTTTTTCTTCATTGAAATGTACGTGCTCCTTGAGGCTGTTTTTCACAGTGGTCTTATGACATTAATTCTTCAATAGATAAAAAAATCTTGTCCCAAGAAAGTGGCAGTATCATGATATGTGATAACAACCAAGCACTTCCCAATTCCCCAGATTACAGAAGAAGGCAAAAAGAGATATTCAAAGAAGAGAGGAAATAAAGTGAGGTGAAGGTCAAAGAGAAAGGTGGAGCCATCATATTCTGACCTGTGAAAGGGCCCTCTATCTTTAAGAATAAATGCTTGAAAATTAAGAAGGAAGATGATTTATCAACACCCATGAAAATATTTCATCTGATTTAGCTTCAGATATGGAAGAAATAATTTGGACAATTTGGGGGTACTATAGGAAATCTCATAATTTTTATTGACTCTGTGTGTGTATGAATTAAAGTACAGTCTATGGAATACAAAAACTGGGTTCTGGACACAGGAAATAGGTCAGCTTTGAAAGACTTGAATATAGCTCTTTATTGGTTTCAGGTAGAACTAATGAATCATTGTAACTTGTTTTTTTAAGGTTTATTGATAAATTTTATTTTTAGATTATTCTCACTTTGAGAGATATTTCTCATAACAAAGTAAGTTAGTGGGGGCAGCTAGGTGGTGCAGTGCATAAAGCACCAGCCCTAGATTCAGGAGGACCTGAGTTCAAATCCAACTTCAGACACTTGACACTTACTAGCTGTGTGACCCTGGGCAAGTCATGTAACCCTCATTGGCCCACTAAAACAACAACAACAAAACCAAACGAAAAAAAACCAAAGTAAATTGGTGAAAATTAATAATACAATAACCTCATCTGAATGTGCATGCGATATTCCACATCTGTAGCATCCCTCCCAACCTTTCTATTTAAAATAATTAATAATAATAATAATAATAATTGTAATCCTTTTCTCTCTCTACTTCTACCCACCTCATTGGGAAAAAAAAAACGAAGAAAATTAAAAGACATTTCTTGTAATAAAGATGCATAGAACTTCCCTCTTGCACTTTTGTTCTCTTCCTGGTTACAAATTATGTTGGCACAGTTCAAGTCTCTATTATGAGGGTGGGAAGAAGGGCTCCTGATCACTCACCTCTGGCCCCTTGGTGGCTATAAACACATGGCAGCTAAAAGTCAATTCCTTACATGGGCAAACATGACCTCGGTTCTCAGAACCCTTGCTGCTTTTCCTGGTTTCTATTTCTTTGCCTGATCACAAGTGACTGAATGATGATTCTGAGATGGATCCCCACAGCCTTGATCTTGTGTGAGAGGTCCAGGATTTTTGGTCCCTAGGTTGGAGCTGAACAGTAGCAGGTATGTCCTGCATCAGACAGTATTCCACTACTAGGGTGAGTAGCTTGGCCCCTGGTTCAACTTGCCATTAGACACTGATAACTTGAAAGGACTTTTTTGACAGTACATCCCTATGTGAAGTAGACAATGTCTGGTGATGGTTTTAAGCCCCACCCCCCACCAGAGCAAATGGCATCATCATAAGTTATCGTAATCTGTTTTCAATTATTCTTAATGTATGCTCAAGAGCTTTTATGTATCACATCTATTTTGTATGGGGGAAATAAATAGATGTAATATCATGGATTCATACTGTCCATTAAAAACCTTTCTACCTACCCCCTTTGGGGGAGACCCTAGGTATGAGCCCACACCTCGGTTTTAAATCATTTGTTTTCTGGTTCTCTTGGGGACAAACGTCTCCTTACTTATATGTGCCCATGTGCCTTGATGGCAGGCTTACTTTCATTACTGTCTTGGTATTATTCCCAGTATTTAGCCAAGGACTAGGCACACAGGAGACAAGGCATAAATGTTTATTGATTGACCAGTCCCCTTCCTGCCATCAACAGGACTGTCTGCCTCCTAGAATCACCATGTAGAATCAGAGGGATTAGATTTGGAGTTGTAAAGGAATCTTAGAGGTCATCCAGTTCAACCACTTCATTTTATAAATGAGGAAACTGAGGCTTAGTGGAGTGAATCAATCTGCCCAAGATCATGAAGTAAAAGTAAAGCCAGGATTTGAAACCAGATCCTTTCACTCCAAACACAACAGTCTGGCACTAAGGCAGTTAGGTGGTGCCACAGTGGATAGAGCACTGCATTGAGTTTCAGGAAGAACTGAGTTCAAATGCAGCCTCAGATACTAGCTGTGTGACTCTGGGCAAGTCACTTAACCCTCTCAGCCTCTGTTTCTACGTCTGTAAAATGGTAGTAATAACAATACCAACCTTGGAGATTTACTGGGAGGATCAAATGAGTTATTTGTAAAGAGCTTAGCCCAGTGCCTGGCTGCATAAATGCTTATTCCCTCTGTCTCTGTTTCTTCTGTACTATCTTGACTTCGACGAAAAATATACATACACATGCATATGCACACACTTATGTATATGTATGTACACATATACATACATGTATGCATTTTACATTAATTTATATGTGACTAGAAAGAGGCATGGGGGAAGAAGGTGAAATAACTAGAATCATTTTTAAAAATCCACAACCTGTCTGGAAATTTTAGAGCCTAAAGCATGATGAAAATACCTGACTTTTTTCTGTGGATTAGTTTTAATCAGGGCTGAATGTAGAATGAAATAAATCTCTGGAATCTCCAAAGTGCTTCCAAAATAGCCAGGGGGAAATGACTCTTTTCTTCTGTCATCTGGACGCATCAAGAACACAAGCTGAACATTTGGGAGTTCCCAAAGTAGCGCAGGCTTTAGCATTGACCAGGGTTTGATTAGCCTTCAACAGCATGGAGCAAAGGTGGGAAATGACTACTAGAAGGAAATTGTTCAAAGCAATGGACTTGGATTATTCCTGAGAACAATAATTCACAGACCTAACTGAGTGCCAGTTCTGGAGGGAGAATGTTCAGGAGGCTGCTTTCAATCTTCATGTTGCTGTCACACATTTCTTCCAAGGAGATGATTTTTTTAGCATCCTAACTTATCACGGGTAGAAAACACTACAGAGAACAATAGTAATACAGGCAGCCAGCTGGAAGAGTGGATAGACCCACTGGACATGGAATCCAACACATAGGAGCTGTGTCACCTTCACCAAGTCATTTAACTGCTCTCAGCTTCACTTTCCTCATTAGTAAAACAGGGAATAGTACCCGCCTCCCCAGGTTATGAGAGTCAAATCATACAGAACTTAGGCAAAACCCTTTGTAAAACATAAAGAGCTTTATTTATGTCTCCTTAAGGTTTTCAAAGTGCTTTGGCTTCATTACCTCATTTGAAGGTGACTCACTCCCTCAGGCCACACAGGAATTCTGTGCTGGAAACAGGATTTGGACTCAGGTGTTACTAGTTCTAAGCCCAGTGCCCTAACCACTATTTCAAGAGGCTCCTTGCCATTTCGTGTCTGTGGGAGCCTTTGTTCAGACCTTCATGTCTTTATGTGCTTGTGGGTGTTTGTGTTGACCTTACTGCATCTGCTGTCTCTCAAGAAAGAAAATGGTGCAGACTCAGATGTGGGGCCCAATTTATATGACTGACTAACAAAATTACTTGTAGCAATGACTGTGGCTAAATGATTGGGTTCTCTGGTTTGGCAGGTGTGTATGTGAGGGAAGCAGAATGAGAGAGGGGAGAATTGTTTTTATATAATTTGGCTGGAAAATAAAGAATTATACCTTTAGGTTCCAAAAGCAGATTGTTTCTCTGCATTACTTAATTCCTTTCTGGTGAAGCACTCATTTATTCTTTCTCTCTCTGCTTGTAGATAGGAAAAGAGTCACATAGTCCTTTCTAGGCAATTCTACTTGGGAGACATGGATTTTGGAAAGGTGAATGCCAGGGGAGGCAGGTAATAGAGGGGACCCAGAGGAAGAAAGACCTAGGATCAAACCTTCCTTGGAACAGTTCTTAGCTTAACCATAGGCAATTTCCTTACCGTCTGTGAACCTCAGTTTCCCCATCTGCCAGTCATTTAATAAGCAGTTATTAAGTACCTGCTGTGTGCCAGGCACTGTGCTAAACTCTGGGAATATGAAAAGCAAAGGACAGTCCTTGCCTTCAAGGAGCTTACACTCTAATAGGGAGAAAACAAGCAAACAAAGATGTACTAATAAGCTATCTGCAGTATACATTGGAAATAATCAAAAGAAGGAAAATACTGGAATGAAGAGGGGTTGGGGAAGTCTTCCTGTAGAAGGTGGGATTTTAGGTGGGACTTAAAGGATTCCAGGGAGGTCAATAAGTAGAGGTGTGATTGTCAAGTTTCAGATTCTGGTTGCAAACTTGCAACATTTTATACACCTTCTCTTCTTGCAAAAATTAAAAAAGCTGGACAGAAAGCAAGGTTCAGTTGGGTGCATGTCCCCTGAATAAGTTTTAACTTCTAGAAATCAGTAACTTTGTCTCCTTCCCCCGCCCCAGAGGGGGCTCTTGCTATAACAGATGTATTCCATGGACTCCGAGGTCCCTTCTGGTTTTGAGCTCTTATGATTCTATGACAGCCATTATCTCAAGCTACATTTTGAGCCTTTTGGATGACATCTTCACAATTTTATTCTGATTCCATCAAGTATTTAACTTCATCCCATATAAAGGATGCTTTGTTACATTAAATAATAGCTATTGATTTTGGAAAGGGATAAATTGTTCATGGACCAATGAACTCACCCTTACAAGATTCTTCCACATTCTTCCTACTGTTGGATCCATGACTAAATAGTACACAAATGTTACTCTTCAACTTACTTTGACTTAATATCTATTTATTCCCAGAATCTCTGAGTTGTAAGAAACTTTAGAGGTCACTTACTTAATATCTTACCCCTAATTAAATCTTTTCTAAAATACTCTCCTATTAAACACATGGCCAAATAGCCATTACTGATAATCTAGCTCTTTGCTTCAATTCAATTAGGTCAAAACAAACTGAGGCTCAGAGACACTGAGTGACTTCCTCAAGGTCACACTGATTCTTCATTTTACAGATGAGGAAACTGAGGCACATAAAGTTTAAGTGACTTGCCCAGATCACCCAGCTAATCTCATGTCTGAGAATGGATTTGAAGTCATATCTTCTTGAGTATCCACAGCACATAGTAGGTACTTACTAAATGTTGGTCTTTGTTGATTGAATACTTGTTGATGTGGAATTCATTGATTGTATTCAGGAGCTATTGAATGTTTTAATATTACAGAGCAGAGGACAACATTCTGTTCTCATAATGCTTGTGGTAAGAAATAGGTTATTTGTGGTCTGACATTAGGCAATATGACAATCACCTCCATAACTGTCTTTCTGAGATGAGTCAAGGCTCAGCCAGAGGCGAGAAGAGAGCTGAGTTGCACTGTTCTTTCAGAATCGTACTGAACATTCTTTAAAGAAAAACAAAATTGGAAGGATGGGGAATGGAAAAACCTGACCATCTTTATTCACCAAGAGAGATAACACAGACAATGAATACAAGAAGATTATAGGGTGAAAAGTTGTAATTCACAGGAAAGAATTCCAGGTAAGAGTGATGGAATTAAACGTATGGCCTCTGGTGTTCATATATGAATGCAAAAGATTTTGGTAATGAGCAAGTGAACAGGAGATGATAAAGCAAAGATCACATTGGTGTACCACATATGGTGCAATAAGAGTTATGCCTAGAATACAGTGGCAGAAGGGCCTAACAAATTCAGAAGAATAAATTAGGTAAAAGGGTAGTGGGTTTATGATAGAAGAAACTAGTCTCATGTAAAGAAATTCATAAACTGGAATGTATTTAGATGAGAATCAATAAAGGGAGAACTAGCAAAGATATTAGACTGGGATTGTGTTAGCATGCAGCCAAATGGAAGTAGTAGATGATGAGTTTGGAAAACAGATCAGAAACTTGATAGGATTCCATAATGTGACAGTGGGGAGGGACCTGAACTCTCCAAGCATAGGACTGTTGACTTAGATTTGAATCACTCAGAAGCCATCAAGTTCCATGCTCTCTTTTTCAGATGAGGAAAATAAGGCCCACAGAGGTTACATGACTTGCCAAAGAATACATAGATCAGCAGCCAATGTAGGCTTTGACCTAAGGTCTTATGATTCCAAAGCCAGGGAGGGGTCTTTCCAGTGTAGTATACTACACTGCCTCAAGAGAACAGCTAATTTATTCTTTCCTAGTCTTAATAATGATTTTTATCTTTAAATACATGAAGGGATCTGTTATTTTGGAGCTGGCAAAAAGGTCAAGGCACCCAGGGGAGGACTGCTAGAATGTAAGTTTCTTGAGGACAGGGTTTGTTTTTTGCTTTTCTTTCTATCTCCAAGGATCACCACAGTGCCTGGCATATAATGAATGCTTAAATACTTGTTGATTGACTTAGAGTTTGTGAAATTTATGGTGGGAATAATTGGGTATAGTTCCCTATATATTTTGAGTTTGGAGAGTGGTTTTCAGAGTATCCGGGGGTGGGGAAAAGACTATTTTCATACTGTAACTCAAGATTATATAGGGAAATTGGCTCCAGAGATGAAGATATGGATACCAACTACATTCAAATTGCTTGTCCAAGGTCAAGTAGGTTTTAAGTGGTTGTACAAGGATTCGAATACAGGTCAAAGGGCTTAAAATCCCATGAATTATCCTCTGTATGCCAATGCTTCCCATCAGTTAAAGTAACTATGAGTATTTAATTTGGAGAAAAGAAAACTGAGGGTGAAACAGGATATGGCACATCCCAAGCATATGGAGGGTCATCAGATAGATAAGAAGCACTGGCCTTGCTGGACCCTAGAAGGCAAAACTAGGAGAAATGGGTGAAAGGAACAGATAGGTAAAGTTAGATTTTATACCAGGAAAATTCCCTAATGTTTAGAGCTACTTAACAGGGAAATGTGATTTCTTACAGAGGTCTTCAAGCAAAAACTGGCTGACCCATTGTCATGGACACCTTACAAGGAATTTTAGTTCTGAGAATGTGTTGGAATGATTGGCCATCCAGATTCTTTCAACTCCAAGATTCTGTGAATTGGACTTGCCTTTGTAATGATGACAATCATAATTAACATTAATGTAATACCAACTATGGGCCAGGTACTGTGTGAAGTAGTTTAAAAATATTATCTCATATGATCCTCGCAACAACACTAGGAAGTAGGTGCTATTGTTACCCCAGTTTTACAGATAAGGAAACTGAAGCAAAGGGAGTTTAAATGACTTGTCCAGTGTCACACAATAAGTGTCTGAGTCTGGATTTGAACTCAGATCTGGATCTGTGATTCCCTTGTAAGTAATTCCTGGTGTGGAATGTTTCTCCACAAATACAGACCATCACTTCCTCTGTAACTTGCGATGGTAGGATCCTATATTCAGAGCTTTAAGGCACCTTGAAGGGTACTGTACTTCAACTTATATTCTTAGAGCAGGATTCTTAACCTGGAGCCCATAGACTTAACCCCCCATACAAGCATAACAATTTTTCACTTCAATTGGTTTCCTTCATAATCTTATGGTTTTATCCTATGAATTTGAAAACATTCTATTGAGAGAGATACCAGAGGCTTTATCGGATTGCCAAAGGGGACCATTATAGAAAAAAGTCTAAGAACCCTGGCCCTAAAAGTTCTCCAGGCAAGAAGAGCTAATGTGATTTGCTCAGGCTCTCACAGCCAGTTTGTACTAACCCAGGGCTTTCTGGCTCCAAGGCTAGTTCACTCTGCAGACTCTGTGCCATTGTACATAAGTTGAACATATTATTAATAATAAATTAATAAGTAAATGGAATAGCCCAAAATGGCAGCCATCACACAACTTTAAGAACCACAACACTTCCCAATAACAAGAACCTTCTTCTGAATCACATATATATATCCATATTATGGCTGTAATGACTAAAGGAGGTTCCAAGAAAAGGTCTGCTTTTGCCCTAACTTTTCCTCCCAGGAAGAGGCCAAGAATTAATGAGACAGACAGAAATGTAGGTAAAGGCAAAAAGCCAAACCTCTACCTAATTGTTAGGAATTTTTTTACTGGGGGCTTAGAGCAATAGTGATGATATTCCTAACTTTTTGCTTAATACATGCACCCAAAAGCAGTAGAGCAGTGGATCAAGTGGATCTCATAGGCCATTATGTTGTATCTAACAAAATGAGTTATTGTAACAGGTTTTTATGCAACAAAGAAGATCCCTGCATCCAGATCAGAAGACTTGGAAGTGACTAAGTCCTATCTGTAGTACTTCTAGCTATGTGTTGGAGGAGGTCATTGACGTTTTCTGAACTCATTTCCTCACTTTTAAAGTAGGGATATGAATGCTTTCCCTGCCTACCCTACAAAACTGCTGTAGTGATTTGAAAGCCCTAAAATGATCCACAGATGTGAGTTGTTAAATTCTGTGATCTGCATGTGCTAGGGAATTTTTGTTATTTTTAATCAGCATTCATAAAGGGTTGGTTGTTATCCTTTGTTCTCAAAGAACACCAAAATGACACCACTGTATTGAGGTCCAGGTACAGTGTGTTCATCTGTAGCTGATCAGACCAATATGAGCTCAGAAGGCTCTACCACAGCTTGAACACAAATAGTCCATATGAACATTTGGAGAGGAGATGGCTCTAAATTTGCACATCTCATGTTTCTTTTGAGCTACCACAATTCTGCTTGGCTCATAGAGCACAGCCTCTTCTTTGATGAGGGCACACCATGCGGGGCAGTCCTGGGCCAGTCTCCCCTTGTCTCACAATATATTCCAAAGTTCTTCAGAGAGATCTTGAGCATGTCCTAATATCAGTTTTTCTGATAGAGAAAGGAGTAGAGTACAGTGGAGTTTGGGTATTATTTTGTTGCACAGCCTTAAAAATTAAAAGCTAGGAAAAGCCTTAGATAACACCTCATATCAACTAATCAATTTCTATTTTATAGGTAAGGAAATAATAATTCATATGCATAAAGTGCTTTAAGGTTGTGTAAGTCATTTTATTTTCATTATTTCATCTTTTAGGCTCACAGAGGAGACTTACCCAATGTCACATAGCTAGTAAGTGGTAGTGCTAAAACAGCCCTCTCATCCTGGGTGATTCTTCCACCCCTGTGGCCACCTTTTCCCATTGCTTAATTCCTTCTAGAACCTCTTTCTCAAGAAAGTGCCCTGGCCATCAACATTTACTTCTTTATTCCTCTATGGCTCATAGTCTAGATTCTCTAGACTGAAATTTCCACCATCCTTACCTTTCCCCTGGCCCCTTTTGGGGGACTTCCTCTTATGTATTGTTTTCTCCCATTAGAATGTAAGCCCCTTGAGGACAGGGTATCTTTCTTTTTTCTTGTTTTAATATTTCCAGGGCTTAGTACAGTGGCTGGCACATACTAGGTGCTTAATAAATGCTCAGTGACTTGGCTTGACTCTGGATGGGTCTAGTTCAGTGAGGTCAAACTCAAATAGAAACAGACAAACTAAATTATAATAAAGATCCTTGCAGGCTGCATATTGACTTAGAAAACTACATTGTGTATATAATTCTTTTTATTAATATGTTTCAATTAATATTAATTCATCAACACATGAACATTTTAATCTAGTTTGGATTGCACTAGAGGATGTTGTTGAGAACCATGTATTTGATACTTTTTAGTATAGAAATTCTTCCTACTTTCATCACAGCCAAGAATCTCACACTGCTGTTCTTTTTGTGCTCTGAGTAAACTGAGGCATGGGTCAACTGCCTGACCATAATGAAGAACTGACTACATTTCACATTCATTTGTAGATTTTTCCATGACTAGTTATTTATCCAGAAATCAGTTTCTGCTAACAGAAGAATTATTTTGAAAGCAGGTGTTCTTGTAAATGAGCGCTATTGTGTTTGCTCACTAATGCTGTTTCCTGCCTTTAAAAATCCCCTTCCGGGGGGTTGGGAATCTTAAAATAAACTAAAATTTCTCTTATGGTTTTCTTTATTAGAAAATATTTGCATACTGAATCCTTGGCAAAAGATGGAAAGACACCTAATCTTGGAAAGTGCCAATCAAAGCTGGCAAGTGGAACTCAAGAGTGAGTTGATGAAAAAGAGGCCCACAAGGAATGTGAGAGTTCTAGACTTGGAAAAGAAAAACTTGTGAACTCATCCAACCATTTTGGAGAGGAATCTGGAATTATGTCTAAAGACTTATTAAAATACTTATACCCTTTGACCCAAAAATGACACTACTATGTCTATTTTCAAAGGTGATTAGGGAAATAGGAAAAGAACCTATTTGTTGTAAAATAGGTATAGCACCTCTTTTTGTGGTAGCAAAGAATTGGAAGCTGCAGGGATGCCCATCAATTGGGGAATGGCTGAACAAGTTGTGGTATATGTGATGGAATACTACTGTGGATAAGAAATGATGAGCTCGATGATCTTAGAAATGAGCATGGGGGGCAGCTAGGTGGCGCAGTGGATAAAGCACCGGCCCTGGAGTCAGGAGTACCTGAGTTCAAATCCGGCCTCAGACACTTAACACTTACTAGCTGTGTGACTCTGGGCAAGTCACTTAACCCCCATTGCCTCACTAAAAAAAAAAAAAAAAAAAAAAAAAGAAATGAGCATAGGATTACATGAAATAAGCAAGAGTGAAACGAGCAGAATCAAGAAAACATTTTCTATAGTAAGCAATATTGCTTTAAGAATGACTGAGTGAATAAGTCATTTTGATGATTATAAATACCCAAATTAACTAGAGGGGGTATGTGTAGAAAGATGCTATCTTCATCCAGAGAAGGGACTAATAAACAGAAGCATGCATAGAATAAATTTACATATATATATTTATGCATATATACATATATGATATGTGTATATATGTATACATACATATACCTATTTGTGTTTAATGGTAGCCATCTCTAGAGTAGAGGGGGAAAAAAAAGAAATATATATGATAACTTTATTATATATTTAAAAGGAATAGCAAGTTGTACATAATAAATTTGTAGTTTCATGTGCAATCATCTTTTTTATTATACTGTATTATGGAAATTCTTTTTTTATTCCACAAATTAAAAATAAAATAAATAAAAAAAATAAAAACATACTGGTTGTGCCAATTAGCTGTGGAGCCTAGTAGAAATCACATAACTTCTCTGGATTTCAGATCTCGATCTCTCTCTCTCTCTCTCTCTCTCTCTCTCTCTCTCTCTCTCTATTTTCAGATCTCTCCTAAGGAAGATGAGGGATATGAGCTATATGACTTCCAAAGTCCATTCTAGTTTAAAATGCTAAACAGAAGAATTTTTTTTCCTAGAAGCAATAGAGAGCCACTGCAGTTTCTTGCATAGGAGAATTACTTAGCCATTAGTCTACACTAGAACCAAGTCCTTTGACGTGAGAGCCAATATGGAAGAGTGGAATGAGGAATAGTTCTGGATTGAGAGGACCTGGATTCATTTTTCATCTGTGATACCACTGTTGTGACATTGAGCAAACCAAATCCTTTTTCTGAGCATCAATTTCCTCATCTGTAAATTGAAGGGGTTAGACCAGACAGCCTTTGAGGTCCTTTCCAAGTTAGGACTTCAAGTCTTTTGCTTCTTTTACTACAAGGGATAGATGATAAAGACATGCACAGTCTCTAAAAGACCTTTAGAACATGGATAACACACTTATGGGAAGAGGAAAATAGTATTTATAATATGCAGAAGGGAGGTATAATTGATTTGTTAATATCTCACATGAGGACAGCTAGGTGTCACCATAGTGCACAGAGTGCTAGATCTGCAATCAGGAAAATTGATCTTCCTGAGTTCAAATCTGGCCTCAGATACTTACTAGCTTTGTGACCCTGGGGCAAGTCATTTCGCTCAGTTTGCCTCAGTTCCTCATCTATAAAATGAGCTGGAGAAGGAAGTGACAAACTGTTCTAGCATCTTTGGCAAGAAAACCTCATATGGGGTTGCAAAGAGGCTGACACAACTGAAAAAAATGACTGAACATTAATATCTCATATTAGGAGACACTTTCCATTTGTTTTACTTTTGTATTATTGATTGTCCAAATGGGTATATATATATATATATTTTTTTTTTTTTTTAGTGAGGCAATTGCGGTTAAGTGACTTGCCCAGGGTCACACAGCTAGTAAGTATTAAGTGTCTGAGGCCGGATTTGAACTCAGGTACCCCCGACTCCAGGGCCGGTGCTCTATCCACTGTACCACCTAGCTGCCCCAAATGGGTATATTTTTTGCTAATTTTTCTTCAATTCTTGATGAAACACTATTTTTCTACATTTAAATCACATTTTATTTTGCCTTATGTAAGGATGCTTCATTCTTCATGTTAGATTTCTCCAGTATTTATTATTTTCTATGCTCATTTTTTTTAAGGGGGCGGGATAGCATTTTAAGATGCTCTTCTATAAAGCCAGGGTGGTGGGGTAGAAAGAGTACTGGGCAAAGTCAAGAGAGAGCTGATTTTGAATCATGCTTGAACACTTTCTAGTTGTGTGACTATGGAAAAGTCATTAACCTCTCTGAAGCTCAGTTTCCACATTAGAACATGAGAATGCTCAATACCATCAATGCCTACCTCACAATTCATGGGCACCAAAGATATAGGTCTCCAGGGCACTTCAGAGGTCACATTGTCCAACCCATTCATTATACAGAAGAAACTGAGGTTCAGTGGGATAGTGAATGAACTCCCCAAGATTACCCAGTTAGTGCCAGAGGCAGGTTTGAAGTCAGGTTGTCTGACTCTAAAGGCAGTTTCCCCTCCCATGTACTTTTGATCAAATGAAATACATAATATGTAGGAAGAGTTTTGTTTTTAAACCTCAAAATGCTATTTCTTCAGGGTGTGCCAAAAGTCTCAGTTCAAATTGAAGTTTTAATAGTTGAGGGTTTCATAGTTTAAATACTGCACTAGGACTTTTGGGACACTAGGTCATTTTTTTTTTTTTAATCATAGCAGATCTTTTTCAAGGTACATGCAGGAAATGGGATGATGATCCAACTCCCCTTTAATGTCAATACTTTCCCATTGTGATTATCTCCCATTGATCCTGTATGGGTTTTATTTAGACAGTTGTTTGCCTGCTATCTCCCATTAGAACACAAACTTCATAAGGGGAGGATTAACCTCTCTTTCTATACCCAGGGAGGATTTAGTACTGTGCATGTCACATAGTAAACACTTGTTGCTTTGACTTGACTTGGCTGTCCCTTGAACACATAAGTTATGCAACAGGATCAGTGTCTCCTCCCTCTCTACCTATATTTTTGCTCAGAAGAAAACTGGTTAAGATGATCATGAAAGGTAGATTTCAGAGAAAAAAGAGGTCTCTGAAGGAGAAAATAGTGATAACAGCAGTAATTGTAATGATAGTATGAGTAATAGTAATATAGTTGTACTAACAGTGGGCAGCTAGGTGGCACTGGAGTGGATAAAACACCTAGTCTACAGTAAGGAAGAACCATCTTTCTGAGTTCAAATCTGTCCTTAGACAATTCTTAGCTGCTTGACCCTGGGCAAGTCACTTCACCCTGTTTGCCTCAGTTTCCTCATCTGTAAAATAAACTGGAAAAGGAAATGGAGAATCACTGTAGTATCTTTGCAAAACAAACAAAAACAAACAAACCAAAACTCAAATCAGGTCAATGAAACAAGTGAAATGACTCAACAAAAGCTGCCTCTTATCCTTTTTACTTGAAAGCTACTTATCATTGGTGCTTCCTTCAACTGGGAAGACTTCGAGAATGTAAAAAAGATCTGAATGTGGGGTGAAAAGCCCAGAACCTAAGGAAGGTGCCTCAGATATCTTGTGCCCTCAGATATCTTGTGGTCATAGGCCTAGAGCTGACCTTCAGAGGCCATTTGGACTAACTTCCTCCTTTATTAGATGAGGGACCTGAGACCAAGAGAGGTGAGATGAACTTGCTCAAGGGTCATACAGGTAGTAAGAGTCAGAGGTTGGATTTGAACTCAGTCCCTCTTACTCCCAAGTCAATATTCTTTCTATTTCACTATGCAATCTCCTTCCAAATCCTTCTCTTAATGATGAAAAAATAGAACCAGAAAGGATGGGGTATAGGTGGGGGGGGGTCCAAGGAAGCTTACAAAGATAAAAAGGAAGGAACAGGTATGTGTATGGGTTCTAAGCTGTTCCTTGAAAAACTTTTTTTTTAAATGAAGCTTATTAAACAGTAGAAGTTAAAAAATAAATTTACCCCATGACTCATGCCTACTCTCTTCCATCCAAAACTCCTCCGTAATGCCGACTACATCAGTCTCTTAGTAAGATACAACTATGTGTCAGAGTTCTAGAATTATGCTACATTTTCCATGGGAAACCACATGATTCTGGCAAGGAGATAAACTGCTCCTTTAGTGGTAGGTTGTTCATTTAGACATCTTCCTGTAGTCCAAGTGTAGCATTTTTATTTGTCCTGTATCACACATAGAGTCATCTTGTGTCTAGCCACAAATGTCCACAATTGAATATAGGAAATGAAGGGGAAAGTGACAAAACCATGAGAAAACTTGGCAAATCGCCAGGAAAATGCATTCATTCCTATGGACATTCATTTTGTTGTTGTTAAGTTGTTTTCACTCATGTCCAATTTTCCATGATTTCACTTGGGGTTTTCTTGGCAAAAATACTAGAGGGCTTTGCCATTTCCTTCTTCAGCTCATTTTACAGATGAAGAAACTGAGGCAAACGGGGTTAAGTGATTTGCCCAGGGTCACTAAGCTAGGAAGTGTCTGAGGCTGGAATTGTAATCGGGTCTCCCTTATTCCCCTGTAGTACCACCTAGCTGCCCTGAACTTTCATTTAGTCAACATTTAATAAGCAACATGAGGAGGTCAATGAAACACTGACCTTAAAGTCAGGAAGATTTGTGTTCAAGTTCCTCATCTGACACATACTGGCTGTCTGGCCTTTGGTATGGCCCATTAATCCTCAATACTCCATTCAAATTTCTAAGGCCATAAATTTCAGAGCAGGTACTGATAAGCTTTGGCACAGGGAGTTTTCTCACCTGAAGTTCTCTATGCAAGCAAAGGAATGAATTTGATTCCTTCCCCCATTTCCCCAAAACACACAGAGTAAAGTAAGTTATTCTAGATGGGTATGTAAAGAATAATTAATAAGAATTTATTAAGCACTCCTACTTTGTTCCAAGCGCTGGATAAATAAGACACACAAGACTGGGTCTCTGCCCTCAAGAAACTCACAGTCCAGTATCTTCTACAGTGATTCTACATACATTGTCTTATTGAAGCCAATCCTCAATTAATTATTTTCATCAGAAGGTAATCTCCCTCCGAGCAGGTTTTGTTTTCATTTTTATTTTTCTTTCCAAACCCCAGACTTAACACAGTGCCTGGCACATAGAAAATGCTTAATTAGATTCTTCTGATTGATTATCTCTATAAAATGGGAAAGCTTGGGCTCAGAGGGGCTAAGGGATTCTGCAGGAGATTAGAGGGACATCTGGGTTTTCATCTCAGCTCTTGCTACTCCTAGACGGGGCTGTTTCTTGCAGTGATCCTAATGATTGGCCTCAGAGCTGTCTGGAGGGTCCAACAAGAGGGCTGACTGCACTGGGCCGTGAGCTGTGAAAGCTCCTACTGTGGAATGACTAAGGAGGAGGAGGAGAAGAGACAGGTTCCTTACAATAGAATATAATTAGAATATATAATTCACATCAGCACGAAACATCCTACCTTCCCTTCCTCCACACACACACACACACACACACACACACACACACACACACACACACACACACACACACCCCTCCTTCTCCTAGATTTCCAAGGCAACACAGGCTGTCCTTTCCTCCCATCAATGTCTTCATCATCTCCCACTGGCTTGGATACTGACTTTAACCAGTCAGCCAGTCAATCAATGAGCATTTATTAGGCACCTAGATCACATGTGTCCATATGAAGAGTCTACAGGAGGAGAGGGGCCCCTCCTTTCCCAGAGACAACACTGTCTTCATCATTCAGTTCTATCTGGCTGCCCCATCCCTGACACTGGGATTCTTAGCACAGAATCTTCCATGAGCTGGACCTGCTGTTGCTGACCATGGTCCCCACATACATCTCCTTGCCTCCTATTAAAGCTGGTAAAACCAGTTAGGTGACCTTAGGCTTTCTGTATCCTTGTGTTTGAATTCTTTCTCTGAGAAAGTCTTAGATGAGGGCCAGAAAGATGGACGCATCGTCCAACTCAAATGAATTCCTGATGATCATGGAGGTCATCACTGGTAGACCACTGTGATAAGGGTGTGCAGAAAAAACAAAATCCTGACTGTCTTGAGGTGCTGGATTTCAAAGGACATTTATAAGAGAATTGGAAAAAGAGCGTGAGAGCTGAGAGAGGGAACAGCAAAAGAGACGACTTCAGATCATCTTGTTCTCTCCAGGCCCTTCCACTGCCTTCACATCTCCCTTGACATTGGTTTTCATGAACCCCAGAACACAGGTTCTATGTGTCACATGGGAGGAAATACTAATAAAAGCAACTGGTGGTCTCTGAAGAAAAGAGAAGTGATGGATGAGTCATATTCAGACCCTACTCTCTTCCCAGACAGAATGATCAGGAAAGACAGAGAAAAAAATAGTCACCAATAATAGCCTTGTCTAGTCAGCCACTGTGGGATGATGGAATTAGAGGCTAGTAGAATTTTTATTGACCTATGACCTATATACAGTAGGTATTTAATAAACATCTTCTCTATTGGCTCCTGGGGAATGGAAACTGCACATTTGTATGAACTTTCCTCCAGATCCCGTTACTTCCTGTCCAGAGCTACTTCTTTTTATTTGTTTTCCAAGTTACTGGATAAGGTATCCCAGGTGCCAGCCCCATACTGTGTCTGGCCAAGGTTAGACTATATCTTAGTTCTTTTGTGTGTGTAATTTGGGAAGGACTTTGGTAAACAGGGGGCAGCTAGTGGATGGAGTGCTGGCCCTGGAGTCAGGAGGCCCTGAGTTCAAATCTAGCCCTAGACACTTACTACCTGTGACTTATAGATTGTCCTGCAGAGTGGCCTTGAACACTAAGAAATAAAAGAACTTGCAGAGCAATTTGTCACAGCCAACATGTGTCAGAACTTGAACACAGTTCTCTCTGGTTCCAAGTCCAGCTCTCTACCCACTAAGCCACACTATCTCATAATTTTTTTGGCAGAAAAAAAGAATAGTCTGAGATGAAAATAAACATTAATAGCCATCTTCTTATGCAGGCAGCTATTCTTATCTCTGGCTCTACTTCTTTTTTTTTTTTTCAGTGAGGCAATTGGGGTTAAGTGACTTGCCCAGGGTCACACAGCTAGTAAGTGTTAAGTGTCTGAGGCCAGATTTGAACTCAGGTACTCCTGACTCCAGGGCTGGTGCTCTATCCACTGCACCACCTAGCTGCCCTCTGGCTCTACTTCTGTCACAGTAATTAAATAATCCTATTATTGAGAAAAAATGTCTTGGAATCGTTTTCTTAATAACATTTCCCAGACACCAAAAATGACAGAAATGGGAAGGCTATAGGGGTCAGACATTCCTTTATCTGGTAACTTGGGAAAAATAAAAAGAAGCTACTCTCAACAGGAAGCAATGGGATCTGGAAGAAAGTTTATGCCAATGTACATTTCCATTGCCCAGGAGTCAATACAGAAAATGTTTATTAAACACCTAACTTATATAAGATGTATGTCAATGAAAATTCTGCTGGCCTCTGATTCAGAGTCCTTGAGGTTTTATTATTTGGGAACTGGAAAGACCCTTGAGTTTGGAGTCAGGGGACCTGGGATCTAATTTTGGTTCTAACAGTATCCTCCCTGTGTAATATTGGGAATGTTCTGTTTCTTCATCTGTAAAATGAAAATGTTGGATTCAATGACCTGCAAGGTCCCTTGCAGCTTGAAGCCTGTGATCCCATGATCTCCAAGCTCCCATTCAGCTCTACATATATATTACTGAGTATTTTTATATCACTTTAAAGTGTACAAAGCTCTTTGCAAATATTGTCTCATTTGATTCTCCCAGCAACACTGGGAGGTGTTCAATAGAAACATCCCCATTTTATAGATGAGGAAAGTTAGGCTGAGTAAGGTTACATGACTTGCCCAGGGTCAGGACCAGGGATCTCTCCATTGCACCACCTAGCTGTCTCATGGTCCAATAAATCAACACTTCTGAAGAAATACTGGATGTTTTTATCCAATGTACTGAGAAACAAACTAATTAGAGCCTCTCTGGCTCTAATATTTATTAACTCTATGAGGAGTCATAGTAGAGCAAGGCCTAGAGTCAAGAGTCCTGGGATGAAATGTAGCCTTCGACGACTGACCAGCTGTATAACTACTATCGAGTTGCTCTCTGAGCCTTGACTCCCTTATCTTTACAATGGGCATAATAAGACCTGTTGTTGCTATCTCACAGGACTGAGATGACAAAAGAGGGATATAAATGAGTTGCTATCACTTTCTATATGTCACCATATCTCGCCAAGGTTTTTTTTAAATCAGTAAATTAAGGAAACACTTGTTTTCTGGGTACATTTGATGAGTCCCTTGAGTTTCTGACCAAGCTTCTGGTCCTTCTTTCTTACACAGGAAGAACTAGTCTTCCATGTTCTTTAATGGACTGGAAAATCAAACCATTTGGGTTCTGCTTTTTGGAAATTGGATTTACATTTTGTAGGCATTAGATTTAAAGATCTTTTTCAGAATTAAGTTAGGAGTGACGCCAATCCCTCTAAAAATTGAAGGGAAAAAAGAAAGGCTATTTTCATTTTTCTGTGTCAGATGGTGTATTCTAACCTCCATTCTCCTAGTCCTCCACCTCTCTCTAGACAGGAGGGAAGTTTGTTTATCAACTGTTTTTCGGAGCTCTGATAAACCATCTTATTTGTTACCCCAGCTTTGCAATAGGGGAAAAGGCTTACGTTGCATGCCCAGTGAATCATGGGAAAAGTTATCCCCAAGTTGAAGTGCCTTTTTCTGAGTCCATCTCCTTCCTTGTAATTGCTTTTCCAACATGGAGATTCACGTCTCTGTGATCTGAGTCATAGGTTCACATTTCAGAAAGGCTCATTGCTAATCTTACTGAGTGTTCTGAGTCAGTTTGACTCTTTCCTTTCTTGGTAGCCAGATGATATTGTAAATAAATCTCTCCCTCCTCTTCCCTATCCCTGCCCACCCATAGGATTATTGGTTTTTATCCCCGTAACACTTCTTATCCCTGTCAATTCTTTTCAGCTAACAGAGACACCACCCTATTTTGGACCCCATTCTCTCTCATCCAAATCATTTTAGTAGTCTCCTGATTGGTCTCCTTGCCTCCAGCCTCTCCCCTTTTCAATCTACCCTTCATACAGTTGTCAAAATCATCTTTGTGAAGAACACACCTGACCATGTTATTCAGGCTTAGATGCGAGCCGGAGGGGAGGAATCTTAGCGACCACCCAGCCCAACCCAGTCACCTTGCAGATGAGCAGTCTGAGTCTCTGAAAGATTGAATGACTTCCCAGGGTTCCACAGCTGATAAGTATATGAGGCAGGATTTAAACTCAGGTCTTTGGGACCCCAAGTCCTGCACTTTGTCCACTACATCAGGCTACCTTTAGTACAAGTCCTGTTTAGATGAAACTGGATTGCTAGCCGGTTGGGCAAGGGGAAATCAGATCCTCTTCTCCTGGAATAGAAAATGTAATGACGAATAAGGAAATAATATAATTCATTTGCTGTGTTTGTATGTGTATGTCTCTGTGTGTTTTAAATTTCAACAATTATTAGAGTATACATGGAGTAGGGTTTTTTTTGGGGGGGGGGTTGGAGGGGGCTGGGGAAAAAAGGGCATGCATGGAAACCCAATAAATTTTCTTTTAGAAAAGCCTCCAATGAGAGCAATCTGATGACACTGTACCTCTCTAGAGCTCGGTTATGGAATTTTTTTAAAACAGAAAACATTTTCTGCAATGGAAATTGAGCACATTTGTTTCCCTGGAAACAAACCCTTTCACCTCCATTGCAGAGATTTTTAAGCAAAGAAAATTTGGTAATTAGGCCCAAGGTCTATCTATTTTAAGCAGTCAAAAATGTTCAAAATCAGCCATTTTATTAGAAGTAAAATCCAATAAAATCCCACTTAGCTCAGCCACAACCAGTCAAACAAATAAACCTTTGTGGGAATTGACATTAGAGATTTCTGGCATTCCCCATGTGCTAACACAATTGTTTGAACCCTTCAACTGAGTATCCTGGAAAATCCCCATTTACCACATCCAACTAACTACCCAGGGAGGTGGGGGTGGGGGTGGGGGGAAGCCACTCCTCTCAGTTCATAAAGAAAAACTTCAAGATAAATAAAACTTTGGAGCAGTGATATTACATATTAGATCAACCTGCCCTAATGAAATGGTCAATCCTCTGATGTCAGCATGCTCAAAGCTAATAACATCCAAGGTTGTTGAAAATGAGAAAGAAAATGCAAATATTAGCATTATAGTTTCTGTGTGAGGGAGAGAGAGAGAGACAGAGACAGACACAGAGATACAGAGACAAAGAGTCACAGAGAGAGCACATACATACACACATATAGAGACAGAGACAGACAGATAGACAGAACACTAATTTTGGTCTAGCTACTTTTGGACTCAGAGCACTTGGGGTTTGATTTTATATATTTGTTATCTTTCCCAATAGAATGCAAGCTGCTTGTGGGCAGAGATTATTTTGTTTTTTTCCTTTGTATTCTCATCACTTAATGTGGCAATCAACATATAGTAAATGGTCAATAAATAGTCGCTTGTCTGAGTGATTGTTAGCTCTCTGTTATAATCCTTGTGTGACTGTGGACAAATCATTTAACTGCTCTGGGCCTCAGTTTCCTTTTCTGTAAGAGGAGGGGATTGGATTCAAGGATTTAAAAAGTTTCTCCTATCTCTAATTGTATGGTTTTATGATCTTTTGACCTAAGGCAAGTCAATTGACCTCTCTGGGTCTCATTCTCCTCATCTGTAAAACATTAGGGTTGGATGAGAGGGACTCTGAAGATAGGCTCTCTAGCTGAGTCCTGAGCTTTGGTTCAGTCCCTCCCACCTATGTCCGAGGTATTGAGTCATGAGACCCCGATCTCTAGTTGACTTCCCCACGTGGATAAAGCTCTGAAAAGAGCCAAATAATACATGTGATAAATGGAAGTACTTAGGACTTGGTCTCATCCTAGTAGGTGCTTAATAAATGCTTATTGAACAGTGGATTGAATGAGGTAGAATGCTCTTGACTGAAATTTTGAAGATGGACAGGAGTTTCATTGTGCCTCCACTTGTCCTTGACTCCAGTCCATCACTATTTATGCTGAGCAGCCACAATGAATAAGGAAAGTCAATGCAGCCTATTGGATGGAAAGCAGTTAGAGGGCAGGGCTGCATGGCCCTGCCCAGTGACAGAACAATAAGTGGAAAAGCAGTGACATGAACCAAGGAAATTCTCCTCCCCTCTGCCAGTGAGAGGTCTCAGAATTTAGTATCCCTCCCCAGTGCTGTTTAGTGGACAGTGCATGGATTCCAGAATCAGGGCATGGGTTTAAGTTCTTCACCTCTGATGTTTCCTGTGACAATGATGAACCTCTTTGGGTCTCAATTTCCTTATTTGTAAAATGAAGGAAATGGACCAGATAACTGTCGAAGGACCTCCCAGCTCCAGATCTGTTAGGAGAAATATAATCAGACACTCACGGGCTGTCAATCACTTACTTTGCACCCTACATCATTCAACACACTTATTAAGCACTTAGTATGTACAAAGGTGTGCTGCTGGGAGCTGAGTACACAAAGATAAAAAGAAAAAAATCCATTGTTCCTGCCCTCAAGAAGCTTACATTTTACAGTGATAGCCACTGGCATTTATGTAACACTTCAAGGTTTTCAAATGTTTTTCTACATATGGTTTCATTGGAGCCTGACAATAGCCCTGGTGGGGAAGTACTGTAGGCATTACCATCCCCATTTTAGGAGAAGAAACTGAGCCTCATTGAGGATGAGAATCTTGCCCATGGTCAAACACTTAATAAGTATCTGAGGAGGGATTTGGACCCAGGTCTCCCTGACTTCCTATATGCAATGTAGTGATTTACCAAACAGGGTGTTTAACTTAATTTATCCAATGGTGTGGGTTGAGAAAGCCCATCTTTAGATTCTGGAATCTCCATATCTCAAGGGAAAGAGATATCAGGAAAGTCAATTCCCTTTGGGGGGGCACTAATAGGGTGGGAACTGCCCTAGATAGGTGGGGTACAATATACCAATATAAGCCAGGAGGACATGGAAGTGCTCTTTACTTGGAATTTTGTATATTAAAAACAAACTCACTTTTCAAAATTTCAGCCTTGGCTTTCTGAGCTGACAAACTTTAGAAGTCCAGTGCTGCCCTATTAATCCAATCTCAGTCCCACCTGAGTTCCTATCATGAAACACAAAAAGGGCAGAGGTTTTCTGTTCCTTAGAAGGTGCAGGAAAAAGGAAGATAAAGGCTGAAGGGAAATGATGCAGCAGGGAGATCTATCTCAGAAACATTTCATCATTACTTTTATCTGGCATGGCTTCATTTCCACTGTGAGCTGATTGGACAACGGTTAAATGCCCTATGAACTCTTCTGTCTGTAGTGAGGTCATGGGAGTAAGGGTGATGGAAATATCACCAGGCTGGCTGTTTAATCATTAGGTCAATGTTGGGCTTCTAAAAGAGATAGCCTTTCTCTGTGAAACTCTACTTTAGAGACAGGACCACCATGAAACTAATGAGGTCTAAATCTGCAGGAAGACAGGTGTAGGGTATAGGCAGAGGAAGGTTATAATCCTGCTGTTGTCTTCACTGGTCAGGCTCCATCTGGAATATTGAATACTCCAATTCTGAAGTCAATTTTAAGAGAGTCGTTGATAAGCTGGAGAGCATTCAAAAATGGTGATCAAGATATAATGTAGTGGGTCTTGACTTCATTTCCTAGGAGAGTTGGCTGAAGGTACTGGAGATGTTGAGTATTGAGAAGAAAAGACTCATGGAACCATGGTAATTGTGGAAGAAAGATATTCTAGTGACTGGAGCTATTTGTAATTGGAATAGTATTTGGGAAAGCAAATTGAAATTATGCTAAGAAAGTGACTAAAATGCTCATGTCCTTTGACTCAGAGATGACATTGTTGGTCATACACCCTGAGAAGGTTGGGGATTAAAAAGTAAAGGTTACATATACACCAAAATATGCCAAGCAAGTAGTCGTCCAAATTATGCTTGAAGAATTTCATTAATGGGTTACCTACTAACTCCTGAAGCAGTTCAATGTATTTCTGGACAACTTTAATTGTTAAGAAATTTTCCTGAAATCAACCTGAATTTGCCTCTTTATAACTTCTATCCATTATTGCTAGTGCCATCATATGGAGCCCAAAAGAAAAAAATCCAATCCATTTTTTCATAATGGCCTTTCATGTATGGGAAGATGTCTAGCAGCCTCATACATACCCTTCCCCATCTTCTCTTCTCCAAGCTAACCATGGATCTTCATATGTCAAAAACTCAAGAACCTTCGCTATGTTGGTTGCCCTCCTCTGGGCAGTCTCTAGATCACTGATTCCTTTTCTAGACTAAAATCTAGGTAAGCTTTATCCACCACATTCCTCTCACCTACTAATCTACTAGTGAGTTAAAGAATCACCTCCTATTTCATGTGCTAATGATCCCTATTAAGCGCTTCTGATTTTAGAGCCAAACCATACAACTATTTTGGGGGCATAAGCTTTGAAAGTGCCTAAAGATGATCCAATGAATCTTGGCATCCCAAGTGATTTAGGGGTACAGCAGACTCTACAGATGGCAGAAGATGACTGTTTCCTCCCTTCTAGAAGGCTGCTTAAAAGACTCAAATGAGTTAATCAGTTCATCAGTCAACAAGCATCCTCCTTTGTGCTGAGTGCTAGGCATGCAACATTTAGGAGACGGTTTCTGTCCACTTTATAACCTTAAAACCCCCCAAACCTCTGAAAGGTCCTTGTCTTGTCTTAACTGTGTCCATTCTGAAGTGCCTGGCAGAGTGCCCAACATACAGAAGGCATTTAATGAAAATGAACTGTACTGCATTTTAAGGTACCTGAGGTCAGGGGCCATGCTTTTTTCTATCAGCCTATCTCCCTCAGCTCAGACTCACACTCATACTCAATTCCTAGTAAGGCAATATTTACTGATAAGGAGTCAGTTAAGTGAATAGAGGCAGAAGATAGTCCCTGCCCTCAAGGCATGTACAATCTAATAAGGCAATGGCATATATTATTTTACAAGGACTTTTTATAGGAGAGAAAATGGCTAAATCTTTTTTGAATTAAAGCTAATTTCCTTGACTTCCATAGTACCTAGTTCTGTGGTAGGCAAATAGAAGGCCTTTAGTAAATGCTTGAAAAATTGACAACTAATCTGGCAATCAGCATTCATTAAGCACCTACCATGTACAAAGCACTGGAATAGAGACAAAAAATAACGATAGTCATTGCCCTCTAGGAGCTCAAATCTCTCAGAGAAAAGGGGCATGTGGGTCAAGTGGTTGGTCTTATTGTCGGGAAGAATTGGGTTCACATTTTGCTTCTCATCATATTTCCCTAGTAGTGATGTGGTGGAGGTGGGTAGAAGGTCTGTCAGTCATTCCACCACTATGTGGGCTGTGATGCTACTTCTCCCATGGAGCATGTGTTCTCTCCTGCTACTCCCTCATCTTCTCAACTTCAAGAAGTGGTTTGTCTTTCAAATTGGGTCAGAAGAAACAAAAGGAGGGAAAATTGGGAGATTCCACTCCCATGCAAACTAGTTAAGTCACCCCAAACCAATGAAGATCCATTCAACTGCCCTGGTTTAGGGAGTATCTCTGGTCTAGGAAGTTGTAAGAACTGAGTCAATAACACTGAGCTTCCAGTCCACTAGAGGACTCTGACAAAATAATGGAACTTTAAATCAGTCTGTCTCTCCTCTATAAGTTAGTGGCCCTTCTCCATAACATTGGATCAAAGACCCACTTTGATTAGCAATGCAAATGATTGACAGGATTTGTCACAATTGCTTCCTTAAGAGACAAAGAAAATATTTAAACAAAGAAAAGTACGCAAACTTTTAAGAATAGGGACTATATATATATATATATATATATATATATATATATATATATATATATGTCACACACACTTTATGGGAAGAGAGGGAAGGAAAGGGGACAAGGGAAATGGAGATTCTCTACGTTAGGTCTTCTCTTCCAGATTTTTTTTGTCAAAGCAGGATCCCCCAGACACCTCTCTGAGTACCAGGGTCCAGCCCTGGTGACCCTGTCCCACAGCCTTGCTTCTGCTTCTATGGCAACTGTCCTCTACAACCTCCTCAAAAAAGCTCCTTACAGCTGGGTGGTGGGGGTAGGGAGGAGGTGGGGGGGGTGGTAGTGCAGGTGGGGGTGGGAGTGATGGCCTTTTCCCCCTTTGCTTGCCATGTTTCCACAGATGATGGGGAGGGGCCAGCCTGTCAAAATCAGGCTCTCTACCAGTCTCAAGATCAGAGCAAAGCTGCCCAAGGGATGGATGAGATAGGAAATCAATGGGCATCCCTCTCCAGGGTCTTAATCTTCTTGGAGAAGCCAAAACACCAATACACTTACTAGCTATTTGACTCTAGGCAAGTGACTTAACATCTATAAGCCTCAATTTCCTCTTTAGTAAAGTGTTACTAAGACCTGTAGTCTCATTTTCAAGGGTGGTTGAGAGGTTCTGATTGAAGAAACCTCAGAGGCTAGTGCAGGGAGATTTTTTCTTACTCAGAAAAGGGAGAATCAACCAATCGGCTAAGACGCATTTATTAAATACCTACCGTGTGCCAGATGCTGTGCTAGATAAGAAGACAACAAATACAATGAACCAAACAGCCCCAGACTTCATGAAACTTTGGTTCTATCACAATATATTCACATAGAACAAATGCCAAATAAATACAAGGCAGTTTGGTGGGCAGGAGCAGGAAAAGCTTCATTTGTAGCATCATCCTTGAATTGTCTTGATGGAAGGGAGGTATTTTTATGAGTCATCCAGGTGTGTCACAAACAGATTATTGGAGCTGGAGTCAGAAAAACCTGGATTTGAATCCTATTTCAGGTATTTATTAGCTGTATGACCCTGGGCAAATCACTTTACCTCTGGTTGCCTCACTTTCCTCATCTGTGAAAGGGGGATAATAATAGCACCTACTTCTCTGGGTTGTGGAGATCAAATGAATAATAATTGTACAGCTCTTAGCACAGTGACTGGCACATATAAATGCTTTATGAAGGTTGTGTATTATTATTTTTGAGGGGCACCAAGGGGCACCATAGTGCACAGATCTCTGGGCCTAGAGGCAGGAAGACTCCTCTTCTTGAGTTCAAATATGGCCTCAGACACTTACTAGCTTTGTGATCCCAGGCAAGTCACTTTACCCTGCTTGCCTCAGTTCCTCATCTGTAAAAAGAGCTGGAGAAGGAAACCACTTCAGTATCTCTGCCAAAAAACAAAACAAAACAAAACAAAACAACACACCCAATGGGGTCATGAAGAGTTGGATATGACTGAAAATGAGCTGAAAAACAACAACATTATAAGTATTTGACTTCTCTAAGCATCAGTTTCCTTGTCTGTAAATTGGGGATAATAATAGCAGGGTTGTTGTAGTGATTAAATAAGGTAACATATGAAAAGCTCTAAGTAAACTTTAAAGTGATATATAAATGCTAGAGATTATGTTGTTGTTGTTGTTACTATTATTATTAAGCAGAGAGAAGGAGGGAGTGAATTCCAGGAACGTATGGTGGAAGTGAATAAAATGAAACACCCCCAAAGCTGGAGTTCACTTCAAGGGCCATTAGGAGAACAAAATTGAGGAATATTCCATGCAGAAAGCTAAGGGAGGTAGATGGACTCAGGCTGGAATCCCTTCCGAAGGGCACACTGTCCTCTGAATGCCCCAGGCATGATAAGAGCCCCCACTGATGCGAGCCTGTTGGACTGTTCTGGAATGGATTATGGTGGGAGGGAAGAGCTTCCAGGCAAGAACAATTTCATTCTGGAACTGTGCCAAACAGATCCTCCTCATCCCTGTTTCCATACTTGCTGAAGTTATTGGCATGAGAACAAATCTGTCATACCCTCTTCTCGTCTGGTTAAAATCACTGTCCAACTCCAACGTCTGAGGCTTCATCTGTTCCAAGCAGAATGTGCTCAACAGTGTGTGGAAAAACACTGACCTTTTCAAATGTCACAACTTGATGAGATGGAGGTTCCCCCAAAAAGGGAAGGAAAATGTAAAGGAACAACAGTCCAACCCTGAACAGGTAAAGCATCCCGAAGAAGCTTCAAGGTCACCTTTGACTGAAACCATGCCGCCTTATATCCTCACTGCTTATTCTCTGCCACACAATGGGAAAAGATACAAGAGATAGATACAGCAGCATTCCTACAACTGAATCTTTTTCCTACCAGCCTGGCAGATGACGTTCCTTTGTTAGTATGGAAAGAAGTAAGAAATTGTGCTGGGTTTGGAGTTCAAGGACCTGTATTTGAATCTCACCTTTGCCCCATGATACCTCTAGGATATTTGGAGAGTCATGTCTTCATGGTGGGCTTTGATTTCTTCAGATATCAGATGTAGGGGGTGGAACTAGATCATCTCTCCTTGCTTAGTCAGTCAACATTATTAAACAATAAGAATCAATGAGCAGTTAACTAAGTGTCAGATACTGTAGTAGGCCCTAAGAATGAAAAGACAAATGCCTACATTTAATAATGACACTACTAATAATAACTCTCATTTGTATAGGGCTTAAAGGTTTACAAAGTCCTCTGCAAAGATGACCTCATTTAATCCTCACAACAGCCTTAAGAGGCAGACACTATTTTACAGTTGAAGAAACTGAGGCTGAGTATATAAACAACTTGTTGTCCCAGGTCACACACCCCTTAGCAAGTATCTCAGTCCAGATTTGAACTCAGAACATGGGCAGCACTCTATCCCACCTAGCCAAGGGGTGACAATGGCTAGCACAGCTAATAGCTCACATTCAGATGCTTTGTAAGTTTTCAGAGGGCTTTACACATGTTTAATCCTAATAATCTGATGCCCTCTCGTATTTAATTGATTGTCAAATCTCATTTTTACCTTCATAGCATCTCCCATACATGTTCTCTCTTCTCAAACAGGGCAACCACCTGTCCTGAGGCTCTATCAGATCTCACTTGGAATTTTTCAATAAACTTCTAATTGGTCTCCTTGCCTATAGTCTCAACCCTGTCAATCAATCCTCCACTCAAATGCTGGCATTTCCCTAGAGCTCAAGTATGACTGCATCCCCCCTCCTCAGTAAACTCCAGGACCTCCTTGGGACTTCGTGGATCAAAGTGAAAGTTCTCTAACATTTAAAGGCCTTTATAGGCTGAACTCCTTTCATCTTCTGAATCTTCTTACCTCCCCTGCCTTTCACACACACACACACACACACACACACACACACACACACACACACACACCGGACACGTTTGGTTCACTGTCCTGCTGGCTAGATCTTACAGAAAACACACTGTCCTCACCTCCACATCCCCACTTCCTTCAAGACTCCCCTCTAATATCACTTTCTGTGGGAGGTCTTTACTTATGGCCACTTCTCCACAGTTCCTGGCTTTTGACTTTAGCTGACATTTGAATGTATATGTATATATCAATGCCCAGGGTCACACAGGTAGTAAGTGTATAAGGCCAAATTTGAACTCATGAAAAGCAGTCTCTGCACTCTCTGCACTAAGGCGCCACCCAGCTGCCCGATACCCTAGTCCCATTGTACTTTGCCTGGGTCAAATGAAATCTGGAATGGGCATTATAGCTCCAGCCGACTTTGATAAGCTGGAGAGGCCCAGATGATACAACAGTATAAATCAATGTATACATCATATATAGCAAGTTATGTGCATGTTGTCACCCCTGTTAGAAGGTGAGGTCCTAGAGGACAGGGGCTGCCTTTCTGCCTTCCTTTCTATTCCCAGAGCTCCTGCCACCCACAAGCCTTTATTAATCACCTCTCCCTTGCTTAGCACCCAGTGCCTAGCCACAGGAAGCACATAATAAGGGCTAGGTCATGGACTGACTTTTTTTTGTTCAGTATTTTATTATTTTCCAGTTACATATAAGGATAGTTTTCAACATTTGTTTTCATAGGTTTTATAGTTCCAAATTTTTCTCCCACCCTCCCTTCCCTCCATCCTCCCCAAGACAGAAAGCAATCTAAACTGACTAACTTTCTTAGCAATAACCCCTTGGGGGATGCAATATTACCATCCCCATTTTGCAGATGGGGAAAACAGAGGATGAGAGTGCCCAGCAATTAGGAACTGATAAATATTAACAGTTGGATTCTAATTCAGTTCTTAGTTCAAGTTCAGTAGGGTTGGGGCTCATCCGGCTATATCTATATCACCAATATCTAAATCTCTATCTATATCATCTCCATCTATCTATATATCACTTCCATCTATGTGTATCTCTCCATCCATCCATTTATCTATCATCTAACTTCTGTCTCTATGTATATCACTTCTCTCTCATCTCTTTCTGTCTTTCTCTGTTTCTCTGTCTGTCTCTGTCTCTGTCTCTGTCTGTCTCTGTCTCTGTCTGACTCTGTCTCTCTCTCTCCCTCCCACACTCTCTCCATCATCTGCAGTGTTTGCTGAGCATGTCCCAGTGTATTTGGTGGAAAAGAGAAATATATGACATAGTCCCTCATCTTAAAATAGCTTCCACTTCAAACAATAATCAACCAATAGCTAGTTACTATGATCATTACTCTGTGGCAGTCCCTGTGCTAAGCTCTGGAGATACAAAGACAAAAATGAAACCATCCTTGTGCTCAAGCAACTTACTTTCTAATGGGGGAAACAACATGAAATAAATATGTAAGGTCCCTTTTGGATCTGTTTATATGTATGTAGATGCATATGTGTACACACACACACACACACACACACACACACACACTCTCTCTCCAAATACAGATTATGTAAATTAATTCAAGATAGTTTTGTGAAAGCCAGTACACCAGCAGCTGGGTCCAACATGATTGGCTTCATGTAGGAGGTGGGACTTGAACTGATTCTTGATGGAATCTAGGAATTCCAGGAGGCAAGAGGTAAGAAAGGAGAGTGTCAAGGACAAACTGATTCCATATGAAAAATACTGGGTTAATCACATGATGTCTGTATTAATAAATCTTCCAGGACCTGAGTCCTAAGTTGTTAATGTGTGCTTGTGATGGACACCATGGACATATGGGGAAGCCCTTGGATCCCCTGAGATGAACATCTTTAACTGCATAGAATAAAAACACATAGAATTGCAAAGGAAACTGATTATATTGAAATGCAGCTATCAACATATTTTTTTTTAAAAAAGCAAGTTCACAGGGGCAGCTAGATGGCACAGTGGATAAAGCACTGGCCCTGGATTCAGGAGGACCTGAGTTTAAATCTAACCTCAGACACTTGACACTTACCAGCTGTGTGACCCTGGGCAAGTCACTTAACCCCCATTGCCCCGCAAAAACAAAAACAAAAACAAAAAGCAAGTTCACACATCCCATGTTAAGAATACTCTGCACCTATAAACAAGGTTTTCTTTTAAACCAATATGAATTAAATGTGTGTGTGCATGCGTGTATCTCTCTGTGTGTTTATAACCAGTGCAGAGAACTTCTAGAAAATGATAGTCTTTATACATGCAAATCTAGGACTCCTCTGATAGAGGTTGCATGGGGGAATTGGGAGTTTAAGAAACTTACCATGCTTATATAGCCCCAATGGGTCAAAAAGGATTTAAACTCCACTCTTATTGACTCTAAAGTCAGCTCTCTACCTACAGCGTCTTATTACCTCTGAGATAGGCATAGTTTCCAAAATTAAAGAGGAGTTTTATTGATTTTTTAGTCATTTGTCAGTCATGTCTGATTCTTTGTGACTCCATTTAGAGTTTTCTTGGCAAAGGTACTGGAGTGGTTTGCCATTTACTTCTCTAACTCATTTTACAGATGAGGAAACTGAGGCAACCAGGGTTAAATGAGTTGCCCTGGGTCACACAGGTAGCAAGTGTCCAAGGTCAGATTTGAACTCATGAAAAGGGATCTTTCCAGTTAAAGTCTGGAACTCTGTGAACTATGATGTCACCTAACTGCCCTATACTCTAGTTTCATTGTACTTTATCTAGGTCAAATGACATCTGAGATGGGATTACAGTTTAGGAAGGACTTTGATAAGATGGAAATGTCCAGAGGCAGGCAACCAGGGTGGTTCTGAAGAGCCTAGATTGCATGCCTCTTGAGGATTGCTTGGATAAATTGAGAGGGTTTAACCTGGAGCAGAGAAAAAAACTAGCTGATGACATCCTAAATTTCTTCAGGTGTTTGAAAGGCTTTTGTTTGGAAGAAATATTGGCCTTAACAAAGTAGAGCCCAATGTAAGGAAACATAAGACTTTTCCACACTGAGGAATCACAGCATACTAGATTTCGAAGGGAATTCAGCAGCAATCTGGTCAATCCTAATCCCATTACGATATACTTAACATATAGACATCCAGCCTCGGCCTGAAGCCCTCAGATGATGATCGCTTCCACAAAGATGGCCAGAACTGAGACACATGTGACCCATGTCTAGTTCTAGGGCTAACCACACCATCGAAAACTGCAACAATTTGCTAAGCGGTATAGTGGATACAACACTAGACAAGAAGTCAGGAAGACCTAAGTTCAAGCCCAGCCACAGACACTTCCTAGCTTTGTGACTCTGGGCAAGTCACTTAATGTCTGTCTGCCTCAATTTCCCCATCTGTAAAATTATACTCCAGGGTTTCTGTGAGGATGACATGGGATATTTGTAAAGCACTATATAAATAGCAAGTTATTATTATAAATAGGTAGTAGATCCAGGTTCTAGGATACAGCCCTAATTCAGGAACCAGGACTGGAGAGAAGAGTAAACACAAGAAAATAATAGACCAATTTAAAGAATTATAATCTATTCAGAAACATCCCAAAATCTAACCTAGAAATCAAGAGTAAATCTATAAAACCTGCAAGAAGAAACTTTAAAAAATGATTTTCAGCAAGAACTAGAAAAATACTGAGAATGAATTAAATGAGAGATAAAAATGTAAAGCTTTGGAAGGAAGAATTGGAAGGAAAACAAGAGAACAGAAAGTAATAAGCCTTACCCTTGCCCCTATTATAATGGATTAAGCAGATACAATGAATCTAATGAGACAGTAAGAAATATTAGATTGAAATTGTTTAAATTGAAAAATTAAAAGAATATATACATTATTTGTTATGAAAAAATGACTGGTCTGGAAGATAAGTCAAAGAGAGATAACTTATGAATCATACTTCCTTGGAAATACCATGTATGTTCTCTTTCAAGAAATAATTAATGAGGGGCTAGCTAGGTGGCACAGTGGGTAAAGCACTGGCCCTGGATTCAGGAAGACCTGAGCTCAAATCCGACCTCAGACACCTGACACTTAGTAGCTGTGTGACCCTGGGCAAGTCACTTAACTCTCATTACCCCAACGAAAGAAAGAAAGAAAGAAAGAAAGAAAGAAAGAAAGAAAGAAAGAAAGAAAGAAAGAAAGAAAGAAAGAAAGAAAGAAAGAAAGAAGTGAAAACTGCTCATATCTGTTAGAACTAGAACAAGTGACAATAGAAAGAATACACTGAGCACCTCTTCAAAGAAATCTCCAAAGGCAAAGCCATAAGAATGTCATAGCCAAATAAAAACATTTCAACACACAACTAGAAAGAAGCAATATAAGTACCAAGACCTGTTATATTCTACTACAAATGAGAGGAGATCTTGGAATATAATATTCCAACAGACAAAACAAATAGGTTTGCAATTAAGAATGCCTTACTTTGTTTGCAAAGGTGTACATAATCCTACAAGGCAATCAAAATTTTTATTCAATGGAATACAGACCTCTCAAGCATTATTGATAAAAGATCAGATCTGACTAGGAGATCTGAAATGCAAACAGAAGCCTCAGGAACATATTGGAGATGTATATTTATTTGAGCAGGTAGCAGGGAGTATGTGATAATGAAAGGTTGGCATGCTAATCAGAGAAGAAGAAAAAAGCTTCTCTTCAGAAAATGTCTTTAAGGGGGCATAAAAGAAGTTAAATAAGAAAAACAGAGGACCTGAGGATTGATTGGTTCTGTTCTGAGGGTTTGAAGAGGAGACCAAAAAGTAGAGTTAAAGGAGTATTTTAGTGTTGAAAGGAGGAAGAATGATATGAACTTACTATCTCTCCTACTTGGAACACATGAGAAAAGGAATAATATGGAGGAAGGAATTATCAAATGACCAACTCTTACCTGAAACAAAGGATGATTGAAACATGCAAATTATTTTATCTAGAAAATGTAAAAGTCATCATGGGAGCAGCTAGATGGTGCAGTGGATAAAGCACCAACCTTGGATTCAGGAGGACCTGAGACCCTCAGACACTTGACACTTACTAGCTGTGTGACCCTGGGCAAGTCATTTAACTTTCATTGCCCTGCTTTAAAAACGTCATCAGGGAAACAGGTGGGTATAAGGAAAGAGAAGTAGGAATAGTTATAATCAAAACAAATTTCTTGATCCTGAAGAAGGGATTAAAAGGAGAAAGAAAAAATTAAAGCTAAGTATATTCCCCTCAACTGAGCAATGGCCAAAGAAATTGTAGTGTGTGAATGAAATGGAATATTATTGTGCTATAAAAAAATGATGGAAGTGATATTTTAGAGAATTGTGGGAAATAGGAACTGATGCAGAGTGAAGTCAACAGAAGGAGACAACTTAATACATCGCAGCAATATTGTAAAGAAAAAGAGCTTTAAAAGATTTGAGAATTCTGATTAAAGTAATGAACAATCAGAACTCCAGATGATATATAATGTAACATATAAGCCATCTTCCTTCAGAGAGATTAGGAGTTTTAGATGCAGAAAATATTCATTTTGTCGGACATGGACACTGTGGAATAGCTTTATCAAGCAGGTGTAGAATTGAGATCAATTGTTGCATATACTATTTTCTTTTCTATCCTTTAAATTTGGAAATGTTCCTTTTTTTGTTTAAGTTCAGAATTTTTTAAAAATGCCAACAAATGAAGGGAGATCCACTAACCTTGAACAGAAGCCTGTTCCCTTTGAGGATAGCACTAACTGCTAGAGAAGTTTTCCTCACATTAAATTCAATTTTTCTTCTTTGCAGATTCTATGTTTTCCTTCTGGCTCTGACCTCTAGGGTTAAGAACAAAAAGTATCATCTTCAAATCGACTAGTCTCAATTCCCTTTATCATGCTGTTTGTTCTCATCTGGATGCCTCTGACTTTAGCATTATCCTTCCTCAAATGAGGTGCCTGAAAGTGGTTTGACCAATGAAGGGGACACCATAATATCATTTCTAGTGGCTAGGCCTCTTTCTTTTAAAACTTTTCCCAATATTTTGTTTTTGCTAGATGGTATGGGCATAGGGTTCCAAAGGGTCATGATAACAAGGAGACTTCATACTTGATGTGAATGAAGAGTGTGATATACAGTAAAGGCAACTGGACTGGGAATTACATTGGTTCAAATCCTGGTTCAACTACTTACTATGTATCCAACTTCTGACAAGTCAGTTCCCACCTCTGGATCTAAATTTCTTCATCTATAAAATGAGGGGAAAGGACTAGAGGGCATTAAGTTCCCTTGTAGATATAAATCCTAGAAAATGAAATATAGAGCCACTGGATTACTTTAATTCAGATTATGTTTTTGACACAATTATTACTCTAAAATTATACTGGTTCTTTTTAGAGTAAGCCACAGTCTATAAAGAAAGTGGTCATTTTTTCAAGAATTTTATTTTTCTTTTTTTTTCACCTTGAAATGCACTTGTGACAGCTCAGTGTTGCTAGTTTTCTTGATTAGCTTAAATCTATGGAGACATGACATGAGATAATGGAGAGGGCATCAGGCTAGGAATCAGAATTCCTTTGATTTGAATCTTCTAGGTTTAGGACTTTGAGCAAGTCATTTCCCCTCTTTGAAGCTCTATTTCTTCCTCTGCAAAACGAGAGGGTTGGATTATTTTATCTCTGAAATTCTTTCTCCTTTTAACATTTTTTCTTTCACATTTTGCTCTTTGGGAAGACATTTTCCCCCCACCTGTATGCTGAATTCTATAGGTGTGAACGCCATGCTGAGAGCTATGCCTGCTATTAGCTTTTCAAAAGAAGCAGGTGTTTGTTTTGTCCTAGTACCCTGGAGAGCTCCTAGGTAGCACATAGCTCCAACAGTCTGAAGACTTTTAGTCTCAGAATTCTTGACCTTTTCATTTGCCTCTGTCCTCTCACTGGGGCTCCTCAGCTGGGAAAAAAAGGATCTTAGGTATTTATTTCAAGGCTCAGTCTGGATAAGACCAAAATCCAGAGTCGTGCTTCTACGAATTAAGGTGGAATAACAACTTAAAATAATATGAATACTACTAATACTAATACCAATACCAATACCACTACTACTACTATTAATAACTTTCATTTACAGGGCCACTTTAATACCTAAAAAGTACTTTCTTCACAACAGTCTTCTAAGTTTGTTAGTTTCTATCGTATTGTGTCCATTTTAGAAATGAAGAAACTGAGGTTCAGAAGAGTTAACTGAGGCCATAGTCACACAGCAATATTGGTCAGAGCCAAGTATTCTATTGAATCCATATGACATCTTCTAGATATACCTGAGGGTTGTTGGATGCCTCTCAGAATCCATTGAACCAGATGATTTGTTTTGTGAGGTCTTTATCTCTCTCTGGCCAGAGCCAGAGGTTTGGCTCAGGAAGAGCATATCACCCTTGGTATATCATCAGCGTAATTGAAAATATTCATCAATATTTTATATCCTGAAGGAGCCTTTTGGCAACACCCGACTACCTCACTGCCTCCTTATTACCCAATTAAATCCAAATGCCACTGCCTCACTTTTAAGCCCTCTATAATTTGCCTCCACCCAAATTAACCAACTTGATTTCTAGACATCCCACCTAGAGTCAAGTGACATGGGAGGTAGAGCACTGAAGTTGGAGTCAGGGAGACGGGGTTTAGAATCAGGCTTCTAATGCTTACTAGCCTTGTGGCCATGGGCATTTCAGGCAATTTCTGAGAATCCATTGTCTCATTTGTAAAAAAAAAAAAAAAAAGGGAATAATAGTACCCTACAACTACTTTCACAGGGCTGTTGAGAGGCTCAGCTAAAGTAATATGCAAAGTGCTTGGAAACTTTACTGCATTATGTTAATTACCATTAATTTATTAGTATTTATTTGCCCTCATGGATCCATTAAGTCCACTGCCTTGAAATGTTTCTCTAGCTGAAAGACCCACCCTCTGTCTGTTGCCTTTGTAAATTCTTTCAGGTTCAGCCCAAATCCTTCCTTCTCCAGAAAATAAACTCTGAGTATTACACTTCAGAATGATCTCTTTTTTCCTTCTCTGTATCCATATCATGCTTTTTGTCAGGACCACAGGATGAATTGTTCTCTGATTATTTAATAATAATAGCTGACATTTACATAATGGTTTATATAGAGGCAGTGTAGCTTAGCAGTTAGTAGAATATTGGACTTGGAGGCAGGACAGATTTGGTTCAAATCCTGCTTCAATTACTTAGTAGCTGTGAGGCCCTGGGAAATTAATTCAACTTCTAGCCTCCACTTACTCATCTGTCAAACTGATCTTCCTAAAACTCATGTATGATCAGACTACCTCCCTATTTAATCCACTACAGTGACTTCTTATTGCCACAAGGATTAAATATAAAACCCTCTGTTTGGCTTTTAATCCCTGCATGGCACAATATTTTCCTACTTTTCCGGTTTTCTCATACATTACACCCTAACCCCCATGTACTCTGTGATACTGTGACATTGGTCTCTCTTATGTTCCTCCCATTATACACTTCATCTCCCTACTCCAGGAAATTTTTCCTGGCTTACCCCATTCCTGAACTTTCTTTTTCTCTTTTGCATCATCTCCACATCCCATCTGCTTTGGCTTCAATCATCATCAAGAAGCCATTCTCAATTCCCCTCTATGCTAGTGCCTTCCCTCTGATAATTTCTTCAATTTACTATTTCTTTTGTTTGTACATAGTTGTCTGTGTGTCTCCTCAATTATACTGTGAGCTCCTTGAGAGTGAGAGCTGTGTTTTTCTCTCTCTTTATATGCCTTTATTTAGTCCAAAGCCCTGCATATAGGTTGTTGCTTAACAAGTGTTTGTTGACTAAATGTTCACATAACCTCTATGAGGTTTATATTATCCTTTTTTTTCAGTTTTTTTTTAAGTGGGGCAATTGGGGTTAAGTGACTTGCCCAGGGTCACACAGCTAGTAAGTGTTAAGTGTCTGAGGCCAGATTTGAACTCAGGTACTCCTGACTCCAGGGCTGGTGCTCTATCCACTTCGCCATCTAGCTGCCCCAGTTTATACTATGACTTACAGATGAGGAAACTGAGGCTCAGAAATGTTAAGTGACTTGCCTAGACCCTAGTTGGGTTGTCTGTCATGATGATGTAATGCATTTGAGAGCAAGGGTGGTAGTTATAGAGATGATTAAATCTACTTTACAGACAAAGAAACTGAGCCCAGAGAGGTTAAATGATTTGAACCAGGGTCAAACAGGAAGTCAATGTCATTGATAGGATTTGTGCCGACTTCTCTCCTTTCTCCAATCCCAAAGCACTTTCCACTGCCCACATCCATCTTCTCCACCCTGTAAACGCTCCTCAGGTTTGGGTCCTGTTCTATAATAATTCTTAATATCCCCACAATGCCAGGCTACCAGCAGGTGCTCGATGATGCTGACTGGCATTCCCTGAAGTGAGATGCTCTGTTTGCCAGACATGCTTTGAGAGCTGCCATACAGAGCCCATGAGTATAAACAGTGGTGTCATGATAACAAATGCTGCTATTTATAGCTCACTGCACAGCACTTTACATACATTACCCCAGAACCACAGATTCTCAGAACCAGAAAGGACCTTAGGGGTCATTGAGTCCAACCAAGATCTAAAGAAAAACGTACTCAACAAGAAATGAAAATCCAGCCTTTAGCAGAGGGACCTCCATGGTACAGTGGAGAGAGTATTGATCTTGGAGTCAGAAGACCCAAGTTCAAATCCTACATCTGTGACAAACACCACTACCTGTGTGACCTTGAGCAAAATCTCTACTCTCTTGGGACCTTACTTTCTTCATTTTTAATATAAGGGGATTGGATTAGATGATTTCTGAGGTCCTTTCTATATCTAAGGCTATAACCTTATGTAGTAAAGGTACCACATTGTTCCCTGAGAAGCAAACTCAACCCTGGCAGTGTCATTAACCTTCTCTAGTGAGAAACTGAGTCCTAAGGGGTTAAACTTGGAGGCAGGAAGGATTCCTGAGGGGTTGCCTTTCAGAGACCTTAAATTAAGGGTTATTTACCTGGGGTCTATAGACCACTTCCCTTTTGGCTAAGGAATCCATGAACTTGGATAGGAAATTTTTTTTAAATTACATATTATAATACAATTAATTTTTTGCAACCCTATGTATTTTATACATTTAAAATGTTATTCTGAGAAGGGGTCCACAAGTTTCAATATTCTGCTGAAGGGGTCCAGGACACAAAAAAGCATTAAGAAATTCTGCCTTAGTGATATCCTATTCCCCCATGACATTTCTTTTCTCAAAATGTTAGGATTTCCCTTATAGTCTTTGGAATAAACCTCTATTTTTTCCAAAAATTCACTATCTTCTCCCTATCATGGGCAATAGGGCTCCAAAAGGTTGTCCTGCCTCATCTCCCAAAGTCATCTGATTCTAGCCAGAAGTAGCTGGATTATCAGCAGACACTGTCCTCCAATCAACTATGGACACCTTTGAGAAACTACTTTGAGGAAAGCACTGCCAAACATCCAAAGACATAGACAAAGGACCTTTGTCCTCAGGGTGGAAACCAGCTACTTGGGAAGAGAATGCTTATAAGCAATGGATGAAAATATTCATTTAACTCAATGTCATGCAAGAGATTTCTGCTATGGAATAAAATGACCTCCCTGACCTCCAAATATACCACTCAATTTTAAAATTAATAATGATAGCAAGTATTTATATAGCACCTACTAGGTGCAGGTACTATATTAAGCACTTTCTAAACCATCCCATTTGTTCCTCACAATAATAATAATGATGAGAAGTAGGTGTTTTATCCCCATTTTATATCCAAGCAAATTGACATTAAGTGACTTTTCCAGGCTCACACAGCTAGTTCAGATTTGAATTCACATCTTCCTGATACCAGGTCCAGTGCTCTATCCAATGTATCCATATGCCCCAGATTAGTGAAATCCTTATATCACCCCTACCAATTAAGAAAGGCAGCTGTTATTATTACCCCTCCTTTTATAGACAAGGAAATTAAGGCTCAATTCATTAAGTAAGCCAGTCCAAAAGCATTTATTGAGCTCTTAACTATGTGTTTGGTCCAAGATTTTAACTATGTGCTTAGAACTGTGCTAAGTGCTGGGGATACAAAGAAAGGCAACACAAAACTGAGAAGCAAAAACTACTCCCTGACCGCAAGGAGCAGACATTTGAATGGGAGAGACAACATGGCTAAGTGAACTTTCCAAAGTTACCAGACTACTTAGTAGCACAGGTAGAATCAAAATGCCTCTTCTGACACCAATCAGTGAACAAGCATTTATTAAGTGCCTACTATATAGAAATCACTGTGTTACTCACTGGAAATCCAAAGCCAAAAAACAGGCATTGCATCTCCCCGAAGAGCTTGCATTCTATCTAAGGAAATAAACATGCATATATAGGTATAGACAGAATACACACATACATACATAAATATACACATGCATGTGTATATATATATATATATATATATATATATATATATATATATATATATATATGCATGGACACACATATCTAGACACAGACATGTATACATATATACACATATATGTGTATGTATATATACTTATACACCTATCTATCAAATATCTATCCATCATCTATCTATCTATCTATCATCTATCTATCATCTATCTATCTATCTATGGTGGGCCAAAAGTCACGATGTTTTAATAACTTTTTGAAAATTAGTTTTTCTTTATTTTGTGCCATTTATGAGATTTGATTTTTACATGTAATGTTAATTAATTCCCTATATATACTGTATATGATACTATGATATTGTAAATTGAAAACAAAATTTAAGGACTTATTAATGTTGACACCCCTTCGTGACTTTTGGCCCACCCTGTTTATGTATAAATTATTCTCTCAAGGAAAGCACAAGCTACAAGAGTGGGGGAATCAGGAAAGACTTTTTATAGTAAATGAGACTTGATCTGAACTTAGAGGAAACTAGGGATTCTACCAGGCATGGGGAGGAGGGAGTGTACTCCTGGCATAGGGCACAGCCAGTACCAAGGCTCAGAGATTAGAACATCAAACTGTTCCCTTTCCCACAAACTTAATTTCCCCTGGAGGTGAACAACGTGTGAGGGTCTCCCTGACCTCTCTACTATATTAGTGGACTAGGGTTGGGAGGAGCCAAGACAAATGTCTCACCTCCCATGGGGCTGCCACATCACTGATGCTTGAGCCATATCATTTGATGGTAGGAAGCAGTGCTCCTCATTCTGACCTCTTTCTTCCCCGGGGCTTTGTGCTTCAATAGTGAAAGCAGGGCTAGGCCTCTGAAGCCTCAGGAATTACATTTTCTTATTAGAGCTCACATTTCCGAATCAAGGATTATAATGTACTTTGAACTGCTGCCCTTCTTAAATGGGTGATTTCAGCACCTAATGCTCTTTGGAAGTTGCCCTCCGTCACCTGTAGCAGATGGTGGTGGGGTGGATATCAATTGAAAATACATTACAAAAGTAGGAAATAAAATTGGTGCTCAGAACATCTGGTCTTTTAGGCAGGCAGGCAAGCAGTACGGGAACACGGTCGCCCTAAGCTGGTTTCAGTGGGTATTCATCATCAGCTTGGTGAAGTCAGACCAATTTTTTAAAAGGTATAGTTCAAGAGAACAGTATAAGGGAGAAGGAGAAGCAAGAGGAGAAAGGGATTGTTTCAGTTCAAGCAATTATTAAGCACTCTTGGGTATTGAGTGATTAAATGGAACTTGGGCCCTAGTCCCTGGCCTCTTACAAATTGTGTGTGTGTGTGGGGGGGAGAGATGTAGTTTAACTCCTTGATGCTGTGTTAGACCCGAGGGGTATTAGCCAAAAATGTAGGGACCATTACAGGTTCTCAGAGTTGGCCATCCTTGTGTGAACAGGATTTCTCATATTATAAGATGGACAATAGGTCATTGTCTGGCCCTGGGGATAGAGGTGGTTGCTGATGACAAAGATTCCAAAGTGTTGGAGCAGGGCAAATGTCGGGACACTCAAATGATTCACCCGCCCATTCCTTTTTTACCTCACTGGAGCTGATAGGCAGGTTTTTCCCTAAACTTACTTCTTTGAAATGTACAACCAGGATTCCCTGTTCTGCCATCTGGGACCAAGTAGAACAAGTCTAATCTTATTTCCACGATAACTTTAAAATACTTACAAAGTCATTATGCTCACTCTGAGTCTTTCCTTCTCTGTCCTCAATCAGCTTACAGTCTAAGCACTTGGGGTAAGATGACATAACAGGGACATTTATTTTTCTCCTCTGATTTGTTTTTTGGAAGAAGGGGCAGAACTTGGAGTTCCATTGGTATAGGAAGTTAGGAAACTCTCTCCTAGTCAGTCAACGGTCAACATGCATTTATTAAGATTTTATGTGCTAGCCACTGTACTAAGTACTGGGGATACAAATATAATTGCTTATCAGAACATGTTCTGAAACATATGGTCACAGAGAGGAGCCTGGGACACTGAAGCATTGAATGATATGACTAGGATCACACAGAGAGTAAACTTGAAGCCAGATCGTCTTGATTCCAAGGCCAGCTCCCTTATCCACTACTCCACACTTCCTCTCCCACAGATAACAAAAATCAAAACACATGCTAAGTGAACAGGAGACACAATGACTACAACAATGTAAAGTCAAATCATGAGTAATTGAAAAAAAAAACAAGTGAAGAGAAAAATTCTTAGAGGGAAAAAAATCAATGAAAATATGCCTACCTTGCTCATGACAGTGAGGTAAGGAACTGGCTGTTAGGTCAGAATATTGTATTCATTGCCAGATATTAAGACTAGATTGGATGCTGTTGTTTGTTTCCTTTGTCACAAGGGAAGATTCAATTTGGGATCTATGTGAAATGATGGTGACATAAAGACTAATGATATTTCATATATCACACATATGAAGGCACAGTAATTTCATGAAGGTGAGATTCCTAACAATTGGAAAGAAGAAGGAAAGGAGTTATGGAGGAAGTGTCACCTATGTTGAGACTTGAAGGTTCCTGGTGATTCTAAGATGTGGAAATGAGGAGAGAGGGGGACTCTAGGTATGGGAGATACTCTGCACTCAGGTGGGAGATGGAATGTTCTATATAGAGAATAGCAAACCATTCCATTTATCTAGAATGAAATTGGAGTTGAGAGGGCATTATTGAAGCAATTCAGAGAAGGGAGGAAGGAAGCAAGCAAGGAAAGAAGGAAGGAATGAAGAAGAGCAAGGAAAGTGGAAGGAAGGGAAAATTCCTTGTAATTTAAGAATGCCCCTGATTGAACCAATCATGGATATTGTGTGAATGAAGGAAAACCAATATTTATTAAACATCTACTATGAGCCAGGCACTGTGCTAGGAGTTTTATAAATATTGTCTCATATAAATCCTCACAACCACCCTGGGAGGTAGGTACTATTATTATCTCCATTTTTTTGTGGGGCAATTAGGGTTAAGTGACTTGCCCAGGGTCACACAGCTAGTAAGTGTCAAGTGTCTGAGGCCATATTTGAACTCAGGCCCTCCTGAATCCAGGAACAGAGCTTTATTATTCCCATTTTAAAGTTGAGGAAACTGAGTCAAACATAAGTTAAATGTCTTGCCTCAGGTCACAAAGATAGTAAATATATAAGGTCAGATTTGAACTCAGGATTTCCTGACTCCAGGTCCACTGCTCTATCCACTATGCCACCCAGCTACCTCTAAGGGTTTAAAGAGGGACTCCTTGTAATTTAAGAATTCCCCTGATGGTTAGAAGCCATATGCCTTGGCAAATGTGGTATAAAGGTCAGTGGAAAAAAAGGACAGGAAGACTTGGAGATGGGAAAGGAGATAGAGGAATTGGAGAATATATGATGACTGCTCTAGAGCTGGAAAGAGCCTCAAAGGCCTTATAACAGAACCATTTTTACAGGTGAGGAAACTGAGGCCCAGGGAGTGTAAGCGATTTGCCCAAGGTCAAACAAGACATCTGTAGTCAGTGACTCTATTTGCAAAAGAAGGCTAAGGGAAAGCGATACCATCACAGTGAAATAAAGTCTGTTCTAGGGCTTTTGAGCCCATGAAAACCCTTACTGGCAATGCCAAAAGAATCATAAAGAAGGGATTGTTTCCCAAATGGGGAGAGCAAACAAATCAATCCCAGTTAAGTTTGGCAAGACAGATTCACCTGGAGGTGGTGATGAATCAAATCCAGGGCCGTGAATCAGGGAGTTGCTGGAAGAAGACTGGTTATCAGGTATGAGTCTGCCCTCCTGCCACACACCCCCAGTCATTGCCTGGCACATGTTTCATCTTGCCCAAAGAATCATTATCACCTCAGTAAACAGTTGGACAAAGACATACCAGGGAATTTCTACTAAGCACTGAAACAAAATATGTGAAACATGAAAAATTAAATTAACTGCTTTGTTTATATTACGCCAACTTTCCTATGACTATATCTCACTTTCTTCTACAGTTCTCAGCTATTTCTACACCAGGTTTGGTGACACCATGAGTAGAGCCCAATTTGCTCAGAACATAACTCTTTCTTCCCTGGAACTCTCCCCAAAATATCCCCAGTGTACAAATTCTTGGTGAATTCCATTGTTCTACTTCATCTAGGCCCAACTCCCATCATGTTTCATTTCTTTTTTGAGGGGGCGGGGGGTAGATTTTTTTATTACAAAAGTATTTTATTATTTTCCAGGTACATGAAGAGATAATTTTCAACATTTGTTTTTATAAGATTTCTAGTTTCAAACACCATGTTTCATTTCAATACCAGTCAGCTCCCTATGGAAGTCAGGCCTAAGTATAAGTAACTCTTCCTATCGCCTCAGGTACTGAATCCATATTCAAACCCCTGCTATCATTATTTTTGGAAGGAGTGTGTTACTATGAATCCCTTTGGATCTACCCAATCTTCTAATAATTTTCAAAATCAAAATACCTCTCCTTAACCACCACTCACTTAAATGCATTATCTCTCCCTATTAAAATATAATGTTTTAGAGGGAAGGGACTATCTTTGCTTTTGTATTTGTGTTGGTAACATATCACAGTGCTTGGCATATAGTAAGTACTTAATAAGTCCATTCATTTATTTATTCATTCATTCTTGATTTCATTTTCCCATTCTGTCCATGCCCTCCAAAATCTTTGATGTCTCAAAGAACACAGTTAACTATTCACTGAATCACAGGATCTAAGCTGAGAGTGCAGATACCATTGAGTCCAACCTATTCATGAATAATAATATTCTATATAACCCAGGAACTACATGAACATAATTACAAAACACTTTATACACAAATAAAATCAGACCTGAACAACTGGAAAAAATATTAATTGCTCATGGGCAGGCTAAATTAATATAATAAAATGTCAGTTATATCAAAATTAATCTATTTATTCAGTATTATACCAAAGTAACAAAAGGTATTTTATATAGCTAAAAAAAAGAACAAAATTGACTTGGAAGAACAGAAGGTCAAGAATATAAAAGGAATTAATTTAAAAAAAAATGTGAAGGAAGGTGGCCTAGAAGTTCCTCCAACTGTATTATACAGTGGTAATCATCAAAATTATCTGGTATTGGCTGAGCGATAGAGTGGTGGATATATAGAATTGGTTAGGTACACAATACATAGTAGGTAATTATCACAGTAATCTAGTATAATCAAAGATCCCAGCTTTTGGAGCAAGAAATCCATTTTTGACAAAAATTGCTGAGAAAACTAGAAAACAGTCAGAAACTAGGTATAGACCAACATGTCATACCATATACCAAGATAAAGTCAAAGTGGGTACATGATTTAGACATAAAGGATGATGCAATAAGCAAATTAGAGAAGCATGAAATATTTAAACCTATCTATGGATAAAGAAAAATTTATGAAAAAAGAAGAGATAAGAGAGCATCATGGGGAGTAAAATAAATCATTTTGATTACATTGAATTTTGTTTGCACAAACAAAACTAATGTATCACCAAGATTAAAAGGAATGTAGAAAATTGGGGCAAATTTTTATAGTAAGTTTCTCTAATAAAAGCCTTATTTCTCAAATAGAGAACTGAGTCAATTTCATAAGAATATGACTAATTTTCCAACTGATAATAGGTCTAAGGAGGCAGTTTTCAAATGAAGAAAATAAAATCTATCTATATTCATATTAAAAAATGCTGGGGGCAGCTAGGTTGAACAGTGGATAAAGCACTGGCCACGGATTCAGGAGGACCTGAGTTCAAATCCAGCCACAGACACTTGACATTTACTAGCTATGTGACTCTGGGCAAGTCACTTAACCTTCATTGACCCGCAAAAAAAAAATGCTGTAAATTACTATTGATTAGAGAACTTCAAATTAAAATAACTCTGAGGTACCACCTCGCACTTATCAGATTGTCTGTGACAGAAAAGGAAAATGACAAATTCCGAAGGATATATGAGAAAATTGAGAGGCTATTTCATTGTTGGTGGAGTTGTAAATTGATTCAACCAAAAAAAAAAAATGATTCAACCATTCTGTAGAGCAATTTGGCAGCATGCCTAAAGGGCTATAAAACTATGTATACACTTTGATCCAATAATACTGATACTAGATCTGTGTCCCAAAAAGATCAGAAAAAAGAGTTGGGGCAGGACCCAACAATAGCAGCTCTTTTTGTGGTGGTTAAGAATTGGAAATTGAAGGGGCATCTATTAATTAATTAATTGGGGAATGGCTGAACAAGTTGTGGTGCATGACTGTTTTGAAATAATTTTGTGCTATAAGAAATGTTGAGCAGAATGCTTTCAGAAAAAAGAAAACCTGAAAAGACTTTCATGAACTGATTCAAAGTAAAGTGATCAGAACCAGGAGAATATCATGTGATAATCAACTGTGAATGACTTAGCACTTCTCAACAATACAAAAATCCAAGACAATTCTGAAGGATTTATGACGAAAAATATTATCCAACTCCAGAGAAATAACTGATGGAGTTTGAAGGTAGATCAAAGCATACTATTTTTTGCCTTGTTTATTTTTTAATGTCTTTTTCTGTGTTTTCTTTCACAGCATGACTAATATGGAAATATGTTTTGCATCAATGCTCATGTATAACCTATATCAAATTGCTTGCTGTCTCAGGAAGGGGGTGAGGAGGAAGGGAAGGAGGGAATTTAGAACTCAAAATTTTCCTTTTTTTGGCATGGGCAATGAGGGTTAAGTGACTTGCCCAGGGTCACACAGCTAGTAAGTGTCAAGTGTCTGAGGCCAGATTTAAACTCAGGTCCTCCTGAATCCCTGACTGGTGCTTTATCCACTGCACCACTTAGCTGCCCCCTGGAACTCAAAATTTAGGGAAAAAAGAATGTTAAAATTTGATTTTACATGAAATTGGAAAAAAGATAAAATATTAATAAATATTCCCTATACTACAGTTAATAAGCATTTATTAAGGCTTATTATGTACCAGGAACTGCTTTAAACATGGGGAATACATATACAAAGAAAGAGAAAGGTAGTCCTTACCCTCAAGGAGCCTATATCTTAATGAGGAAGACAACATTCACAAGGAATTTGAAAAAGTCAAAGGAGGGAGGAAAATATCAGGCATGGGGCAAGATCAAGAAGTTCAGAGAGTATATTCTGTTGGGAAATGAGGAGTGCTCCTTAAATGGAGATTCTGGGAGGAGGCCTCAGCTCTCTAATCAGAGAGAAGTGCTCCAGAGGCAGAGGGGTATTTCAGAGGCATGAGTTCCAGATCACACTCAGCAAGTAAATGATCCCAGCCTTTGTTTTATAAAATATCTGCAATGAGGGAAAGCCTACTACTTTCAGAAGCAGCCCATCCCACCTCTGGATACTGGTTATTGTTGCTAAGGTTTGCTTTATATCAAGATTAAATTTGCTGAATATTGTCCTACAATAATCCCTGCTGCTGTGGGAATTTAGGTTGGTAGATTTCTTGTACTCAGTTGTTCTGAGTGACAGTGGGCTATGCCAGTCCATGTCTATACCAAGTACAGAATCAGCATGGTGAGTCCCAGTGTAGGGTGGGGGGATAGGGGCACAGGGGGTGGGGTGGGAATGAAACCGAGCAAATCTTCAAGGTTGAAAATTGAGCACATGAAGGTTCTGGCTCAAGGTGGTCCATGATTAGCCTCTGTCCATTTTGCTTGGGGAAGATGAGGAGACCTAGTCTTTTAAAAATGAACAAACAAAAATAAAATAATAAACTTACCCCTTTGCAGCTTCCCACTTACTGCTTCTAGTTTTGACCTCTGCAGCCAAACAGAACAAGCCTGATCTCTCTTCTACATAACATCCCTTCAAGTAATTAAAAACAGTTCTATGATCTCCCCCCACCCAATCCCATCTTCTTTTCTTCCTGTTGAACATCACCATTCCTTTCAATAATCCTCTTAAAGCATGGGCTTCACTATTTTAGTTTCCTTCCCCCAGATCAGAAGTTTTTAATCTGGGTCCATGAATTTTTACAGATATGTATTTGTTAAGTGTATTTCAATATAATTGGTTTCTTTCATTTCTATGTGCTTCATTTTATGCATTTAAAATCATTTTCATGAGAAAGGGTCTAGAGGCTTCACTGGACAGCCCAAGAGATTGAGGACATAAAGAGCTCCAGAGATCCTACTCTAGCTTCTTCCTAAAATATCATGTGCAGAACTGAACACCATAGTCTACACATGGTTTGATCAGGGTTCAGTAAAACTAATCCAACACATTTTAAAGCAACCTAAGATTGCATTTGTTTTCTTTCTTTTTTTTTTTTTGATGCTATATCACATCATATTGTTGATTGACATTGCACTTACTGAAAAATAAACTCCCAAGATCTTCTTTGAATGAATTCCATGCCTCTCCAGTATTGTCCTTTTGAACTAATTTTAACCAAGAATAAGACTCTACAGTAATTTTTATTTAATTTTTATTGCTTCATGTTTAAGGCATTATTAAACTATGAAGACAGTTTCCAATACTCATAAGGCTAGATCCCGAATGATGAGAAAATAATAACTTAAATATCTGTTGCACTTTAAGGTTATGAAATTAATGTTTATCAAAGAAAAATGCCAATGAAAACCATGAAGACCCTTTCATGTAGTTTTCCACATAAGAAGAAATACAGAGAAGGGTTAAGGCAGAGGATATAATTAAGCAGATGACAGAGACAGAATTACTCAACTCCCACTCGGTTTCCAATTTCTTTATTAGCACAGTTTTTTTTTTCAGATAGAAAGGATTGAGCAAACATGCTGAAGGGAGAATTGTAGCCAAAAATAGGTGAGGAGATAGTAAATGAACACCTGTTCAAGTTTTTTAGCCTAAACAAATTACATCTCAGAGACATAATTCGCATGTGAAATATCGGAATCACTGTTGGTAATCTTGAGAAATTCAATCATAAAGATGCCGTGGGACTAGAAGTGGCTAAACATTTTGATATTTAAAGGTAAGGTAAAGGCAGATTCCAATGACTGAGTTTGATGTTAATAAATAACCGGTAGGGGTGGGAGGTGGGGGTGGAGAAAAGATGGTAGATTAGGGGCAGCAACTCAGCTAACATTTCTCAAAATTTCTCTCCAAACAACTTTAAAATCAAGCTTCAAATTAAATTTTGGAATAATAGAGCCAACAAAAGTTCAGAGTGAGATACTTTTGCAGCCTAAGAAAACTTAGATCAGATTGTGAGGTTTATGAATGGTAAAGACCTGTCCAGAGCACACATTTGTTGGGGTAAGGCAGAAACAGCAAAGCAGCAGCAACAGCAAAAGCTTTGGGAGTTCTCAGGCCAGAGACAGCAAGAAGTTTGGACAATTGTTCAGAAAGAGTTTATAGGGGAACCTTCACTGTCACTGGGTATAGCTGGAACTGACTGGCAATTCTGTTGCCCATATAGAGTTCTGGGTCACAACTCCAGGGTGGAGAGGAGTGCTTGTGGTTGGTCACAAGGAAACAGGGGCCCTGGTTACAGTTCCAAGGCAAAGAGCAGCTCTAGTGCTTATTGTTAAAGGGGATCAGAGGCTCTTCTTGGGTAAAAACCAGATAGCAAACTAGGAGAACAGTAATCACACCTCTTGCTGGATCACATCACCTTGGAAGAACCAAAAACTCGTAGACTCCCAGACCTAGCTCAGAAAACAGCAGCAGAAAAAGCTTAAAACTTGGGACAGCATCTTCCCAACCCCAGGAGAGTAGAGCACAATTTTAACGTAAGGTTCATATTAAAGAAATAGGCTAGGAAAGTGACCAAACAACAATTACAAAAAAGAACTAAAACATAAAAAAGCTACTACAGTGGCAGGGAAGACCAACACACCAACTCAGAAGAAGACAACAATGTGAAAACAGATACAAGCATATTCTAAAAAAAATCCTGATTGAATAAAAGCCCAAAAATAATTTCTCAAAAAGTTAAGAGTGGTAGAGGAAAAAAATGGGGAAAGAAATTAAAGTGATACAAGAAAATTATAAAAAGAGAATTAACAGCTTAAAAAAGAGAAAGAAAATGTCTTGAAGAAAATAACACCTTAAAAACAGAATTAGTCTAATTATAAAAGGGGTACAAAAACCCTGTGAAGAAAACAATTCCTTAAAAATTAAAACTGGCAAGTGGAAGATAATGACTCCACAAGACATAAAGAAACATTAAAGCAAAGTAAAAAGAATGAAAAAAATAGAAGAAAATGTGAAATATTTCATCAGAAAAATGAATGTCCTGAGAAGTGGATTGAGAAGAGATAACTTAAGAATTATCAGACTTCCAGAAAGCCATGATGAAAACAAAACACCTAGACACCATGTTTCAAGAAATTATCAAAGAAAACTGAACTGGTATCTTAGATCCAGATCCAGGTTACCTTCTGAGAGAAACTCCAAAATGAAAATTCCCAAGAATATTATAGCCAAATCCCAGAGCTCCCAGGTCAAGAAGAAAATATTGCAATTAGTAAGAAATAAACAATTCAAATATTTTGGAACCATGGTCAGGATCACACAAGATTCAGTTGCTTCCACATTAAGGGAGCAAAGGGTTTGAAATATGCCATTGCAGAAAGCAAAGCAGCTAAGATTAAAACTAAGAACAACCTACCCAGAAAAACTAAGTATAATTCTTCAGGGAGAAAAATGAATATTTCATGAAATAGAGTACTTTAAAACATTCCTAATGAAAAGACCAGAGCTGAATAGAAAATGTGACATTCAGACACAGGACTCAAGAGAAGTATAAAAAGATTGACATGAAAGATAAATCATGAACTCAGTAAGGTTAAACTTCTTATATGGGAAAATAATTCCTGTAACTCCTAAAAACTATTATTATCAGGACAGTTAAAGGAGTGTACATAGACAGAACACATGAGTGTCTGTTGATTTTATCTCTGAAATAAGAGTTTGAGAAAGAGGGATGCATTGGAAGGGGAAAAGGAGAGATAGAATGGGAAAATTTTTCTTACATGAAAGAGGTATGTAAGGAAGAGTTTTTACAGTGGACACGAAAATAGCTAGGGTGGCAAGCAATGCCTAAACCTCATTTTCATCAGAATTTAGTTCAAAGAAAGAAAACTATATATACACATTCAGTTTCATCTAAAAATCTATCTTATTTAGTAGGGAAATGGTAGGAGAAAGGGATAAGAGAAAGGAGAGATAATAAAAATAAGGGCAGATCAAGAGAGGCAGTGGTTAGAAGCAAAATAGACTTTGAGAAGGGGCAGGATAAAAAGAGAGAGAAGAATAGACAGATGAACATGGAATGGAGTGAAATACACATGGATAATCATAACTGAATGTGAATGGGATGAACTTACCCATAAAATGAGAGCAGATAACAGAGTGGATTAAAAAACAGAATCCAATAATAGATTATTTATAAAAGACATACTTGAAACAGAAAGACACACAGAGAGTCAAAATAAATAATTGGAGGAGCATCCATTATGCTTCAGCTTAAGTAAAAGAGTCAGAGGTTCAATCATGATTTCAGACAAAGAAAAGACAGAAACAGACCTAATTAAAAGAGATAAATAGGGAAACTACATTTTTTCTCAAAGAAATAGCATAGACAATGAAATAATACCAAAAAGTTTTACAGCAAATTTCTCTGATAAAGACCTTATTTCCCAACTATATAAAGAAATGAGTGAAATTTATAAAAATAAGAGCCATTCTCCAATTGATAGCCAAAAGATATGAACAGACAATTTTCAGAAGAAGAAATCAAAGCTATCAGTATTTATGTAAAAAAAGCTCTAAATTGCTATTGAGTAAAGAAATATAAATTAAAAGAGTTCTGAGATACCACCTCATATATATCAGAAATGACAGATGTTGGAGAAGATGAGGGAAAATTGGTACATTAATAAACTGTTGGTAGAGTAGTGAACTGGTCCAGCCATTCTGGGGAACAATTTGCAGTTATGCTCAAAGGCTTATAAAACTACACATACACTTTGACCTAGCAATGTCACTGCTAGGTTTATAGCCCAAAGAGATAAAAGAAAAAGGGAAATGACCTATATGTATAAAACTATTCATATCATATTCATATTCTTTTGTGGTGGCAAATAATCGCAAATCAAAGGGATGCTCATCAATTGAGGAATGTTTGAAAAAGTTGTGGCATATGATTCTGGTAGAGTACTATTGTGCTATAAGAAATTATTGGGGGTGGTTTAAAAATATGAATACCTGTATGAGTTGACACAAAGGGAAGTGAGAACCATAAGATCAATGTGCACAATAAGAGCAATATTGTAATAATGATGATCAACTGTGAAAAACTTGGCTCTTCAATCAATATTATGATCAAAGACAATTCCAAAGTGGTTATGATGGAAAAAAATACTATCTTAGAGAGAGACTTGATGAACTCTGAGTTCAAACTGAAGTATATTTTTGCTTTCTTGTAATATGGCTAATATGAAAATATGTTTTGCATGGTTTCACATGTATAATTGATATTATATTGCTTATCTTCTGAGTGGGTAGAGGAGGGTGTGGGAGGGAGAGAATTTGGAACTCATTTTTTAAAAATTGTTACAAATAAATAATTTAAAAAAAAATAAGTAATAATATCTAATTTACTTTATTCCTCATACTTTTACACTAATGTATATGTAGTACCTATGCTGGAACCACTCTGCTAACTGGGCAAATAGAGGTTAGGTTTGCCACAGTATGTAGTCTACCACTTCTCCCTTCAGGGTTCTGAAGGCCAGAACTTTTAGTATTATCATTCATGAGCCCCCAATTGTGCATTTTCTATTGATAGTTAATCAGGTTTATCATTTGGAAAGGGTATTTACTAAGATTATAGACAAAGAATCCTTGGTACATAGCTTTTCCCCTCAAATGTCTAGGACATACTCACCTCCAAGTACACACAGATTCCAGAGTAAGTGTGGACTTAGAGCATAATGGTAGTTAAACACAGAAGTCAGATATACATGACACAAGGGTAACCTAACAAATATTGGTTACTAGAAATCTTTTCTTGAGTCCATAGACAACATTCTTTCTTGATGAAAGGGATCATAATACTTGAAGCCGTTTTCAAGTCTGTATGACTATCTTTCTATATCTATGTTTGTTTCTTCTTTTAGTATTTCTGTTTCTGTTCTCAGCTCTCTTTCTTGTCTCTGACTCTTCTCTTTTGTCTGATGATATGATCAATGAATCAGGATAGGGAAAAGAAACTCTCTCCTCCTCCCAGGAGCCATTCCCTTCTGGAGAATCAGCTGGAACTGATATTTTCCACTGCACTTCTTATACTGGAAGTAAATTGTACCCCTGCAACCTCTGCCCTTGATTCTTCTCAGCACCTATTTTCTTTTAAGATGGTTTTCTCGACTAGCCAAGTCTTCATTCTTCTCTAGGTTGAACTCCTGACTCTTTAGATTTTCCCTACTATGCCAAAGAAACCTCTTCATTCTAGAAGTTCACATCACCCCTCAATTTCTCACATTGGAAATACATTCTGGTCCTGTTGCTTTTTCTTCTGATTGGTTAGCTTCTCCCAGATCCTTCATTTTAAGAAAAATGCACAGGGCATCTGTGCCTTCATTATTGTCTGAGCTCTACTACTGATTCTCTGGGCTTTCTCTCCCATGCCTCTGTAAGAGTACCTCTCTTCCTCCCTTTTCATGTTCCTTTTACTTGTTATTTTCTCCCACTACAACATAGGCTTCTTGGGGGCAGAGACTGTCTTTCTTTTTGCTTGAATTTGTATTTCCAGAATTTAGTACAGTGCCTGCAATATAGTCAGTACATAATAATTGCTTGTTGACTTGATTTTTAAATGCTTCTGGACTGGGGGAAACTGTTGAATTTCCCTTTCTTTTTTAAGCTCCCAAAAGTAGGATTAGCTTATTGTTAGCCAATCATGCTTTTCTCATTCTTGACCTAATCAAAACAAAAAACAAAAAAATAAAACTTTTGTACCTCAGGGTGCTGGTCTATTGCAATAGCCTGCTGATATATATATATATATATATATATATATATATATAGGCCACTAATCTATTCCCACTTCAATCCATGTTCCATAGAATTTTCAGAGTTATCTTTCTTAAGTGCAGGCAGGAGGTCTGACCATGTGACCACTCCTCCCCACAACTCAATAACTCCAGTGGTTCTCTATCTCCTCCAAGATCAAATGTAAAATCTTCTATTGGTGTTCAAAGGCCTTTATAAACATCTCTCTCTCTCTCTCTCTCTCTCTCTCACACACACACACACACACACACACACACACACACACACACACACTTTCCAGTCATCTTAGACCTTAAATCCATTAATGTATTCTTTGATTGATCAATATTGTCCACCTCAGACAAAACATTTTATCTACTGACTCCAGGACTTTACACTGTCTATTTCTCAGGCCTGCAATGTTTTTTATCCTCATTGCTACCTCTTGACTTCTATGACTTCTTTTATGTAGCAGCTAAATTTCCACCTTCTCCAGGAAGCCTTTCCCGACCTCAATTCCAGTGCATTCCCTCTATTAATTACTTCTTATTTATCCTGGGTAAAGGTTACTAAACAGAATTATTTACATGTTGTCTCCCCTATTAAACTGTGGTCTTCCCAAGGACAGGGATTGTCTGTTGCCTTTCTTTATATCCCCAGTGCTTAGACAATACCTGGCACATAGTAGGTGCTTAATAAATGTTTATTGAATGACTGATACATTGGCCATTGGCTGGCTGTATATAAAGGACACATTTCATTTGATAAAGTATCATGACATGAATTATCTTAATTGTGTTTGTGTGGATAATTCTACCTCTTCCATATATATACATATATATCTCAGACAATGAGGGTTAAGGGAATTATGTAGGGTCACACAGCTAGTAAGTCTCAAGTGTCTGAGGCCAGATTTGAACTCAGGTCCTCCTGAAGCCAGGGCCAGTGCTTTATCCACTGTTCCTCCTAGCTGTCCTTCCTTCTATATACATTTAAGGTCAGACAAAGTGTTGATTTTTATTAATAATTTTTTTACCAGAATCCCCCAAAACTAATGAAATTATAGGACTTGTCAAGGAACACATTCTAATTTCACTCTTGATGGTAAGATGTAAGAGGATGAGAGATTTAGAATGGGAAGGGACTTTGGGGAAGATATAATCCAACCTCCTCACTTGGCTAATGAGGAAACTGGACAAGTCATTTGCCAGCATCAAGGATGTAAAATGAAATTTTTACCTGGTTCCCTAACTCCAAATTCCATATTTTTTCACAGTATTATGTAGCCTCAATAATCTAAGAAGTTCCAAGCTTTGGTTAAGTGGAAGGATCATGAAATAGAAAATGGAATACATCATTCTTGAAGGCTCCATAGAAAGAGGTATAGTAGGTCCAACCTTTCCATGGACGATGGCAGTTGGACTCCAGACAATTAGTTGCAGGATGTGAAAGGGGACCATATTCACTATCAGGAAGCTTGCTTTGAATCCTGACTCTATCTAAGGAATTTCCATTTTATTCTATAGCCAATAGAAAGTCACTAAATACTTTTGACCAGGAGAGTGATAGTGTCAGATTGTCCACAGAAGAATATTTTGGCATCTCTATTGAGGATAACTTGGAAAAGAAAGAGATTAGAGCAAGACAACCAACTTTGAGGCCATGCCAACAACTCAGGTAAGGAATACTGAAGACCTGAACTATTGGGTGACTAAATGAATGGAGAGAAAGGGGTGGAGGTAAAAGATGGTAAAAACAAAATTAAAAATGGTAATTGATTTGTTAGTGGGGGAATGAGTGTTGGTAAGGCAAAGATTCTAAGCCTCAAGAATAATTTCAAGGTTGCAAACATTGAATGGAAAGATCTTTTCAACAAAAGTGGAGAAGATTGAAGGAGAAGGCAAGTTTACAATGGAAAGCTGAAGAACCTGAGTTTAGTTTTAGGCATGTTATACTTGTGATGCCCAGGAGACACCCACTAGGAGATATCCAGCAAGCAGCTGATCAGGCATGGCTGAGGTGTAGGAAAGATGTTAAGGCTAAATATAGGGAGAGATCTGAGAGCCATCTGCATAGAGATGATAATGATGTTCAAGTGGCAGCTGGATGGCAGTGTGTCAAGGGCACCATAAGAGATTTTCCCAATTATGTGAGAGGTTCAGATAGATGACTTTCATGCTCCTTTCTAGCTTTAAGTGTCTATTATCCTATAATTTTTTCATCAACTACTTTTCTCTGCAAAGAGTAACACGGGCACTTACCCTCATGTTCCTTTAGACTTTTCTGTCAGCCAGTGTCTAAGTACACCATTTACCATCCCATCTATTAGCCTTCAAGATAACCTGCACCACCCCCATTGAAGAGGTCTTCTTTTCCATCTCTTCTTCTGTATTCAACACTCAGAAAAGCTGGAAATAATCCCTAGAACTAATGGATAAGAATAGCACACATCACAAATGCATTTTCCTTTCCCAAATGTGATCTGAGAATGTAAAGAAAACCACAAATAAAGATTCAATACTGTGCAAGTGTCATTATAGATATTCCTCTAATCGACATCATAAAGGGCTTTTTACAATTCAACGTTTCATTTTCTTACTTAGATTTGTGCTCCTAATTTTTGCATTGCCATTGTGTAATTCAATAATAACATTTATCTTATTATAGAATGCCACAATGAATGTAAAACACACATGTTAAAATAATGAGAGGCTGTATTCAGGAGTGATTACAACCCCAGAGCAGTAACAGCGATTTCACTCTTGCCTTAATGAAAACCAATTTTTCATAATCCATTAAATGTTTTCCAACTCAGCAAAATAACGCAAATTGGGCTTTTCCCTTGCAAAATGCTAGTTAAAGTCAACTCTGGATAACAATTATAATTGTAAATTGATTGCTAGCTGGGAAATATCTAATGCAAATGAAGGGTTTTACAATCCAGGGACATGTGGAATTCAATGAGACAACTTCTAGCTTGCTCTGCTTTGCAGAACAGTAAACTTAGATCAATGGGCTATCCTTTTGTGGGGTGCCCATTTTCTCATTGAATTCAACTCCATCTAAAGTAAGTTAAATTGATTATTATGGGCTCTTAATTCTAGCAGCCAATCCTGAGAGAGAATGTAAGCTCCTTGAGGGGTTACTTTATTTTGTTTTGTATCATTAATACCTAGGGCAGTTCCCAAAATATAGGTAAATGCTTCATAAGTGCTTATTGATTCTACTTTGATTGATGAGGGGCAGGAAAAATGGACATCTCTGAATCAGTCTCTTGGCCTGGACAATAGCTGAAACCTATGCTTTCAAAAAGGGATTGTAGGAGCATCTAATCTTAGATTTTAAAGGTGGAATGGACCTTAGAAGACATCTAGCCCGATCTCATTAGATGGATGAGGGCCAGAGAGAAGAAATGATTTACCCAAGGCCACACATAGAATCATAAATCTGAAGCTGGAAAGGAGCTCCCAGATTACCTACTCCCATCACCTCATTTTATAGACTGGATAGATGAAGGTTTTGTATCACTCAGGTAGAAAGTGGCAGAGGATTTGATCATAGGTCATCTTCTTTAAAGAAGAACTAGCATTGGTCCCAAAACCATTACCACACTGGTCAGCACAAATGGATGGCAAGGTGCTTTTGAACATATTCAATAGAGTACTCTACTTAGGGCCCAAAGATCTGGATTGAAACTCTATAGTTCTCCTAGCATCATAGAGTGTCAGATTTTGATGAGGACTAAGTGACCACCTGATCCAACTTCCATTTGACCGGGAATCTCTTCTATAACAACACAAGTACAGTCTTTGAGAATTGCCTGAAAAACATGGAGATTATGTGACTTGTCTCTTGTTGGGAGATGATGCTTGACCACTGACTGACAACATGTATCAGAAGTGGACCTTGAATGCAGACCTTCCTGACTTTGAGGTCAGCTCTCTTTTCATTAAGCCATAGTCTTGCAACATGCAATGACCAATGAATATACATGATCATTTGAGAAGGAAGGGGAAGGAGGAAACAAGAGTATCAGGAAAGGTTTGTTTTCCATTGAGAATAGCACTCAAGCTTAGCCCTAGAGGTAGATGGTTCGGGAAGCGCTCCAGGGATTATAAGGGGCAGAGGTAAAAAGAGAGAACATTTAGTGCCATTGGGAAAGTGTCTTCACAGGTGTGGAAAAGAGAGTGAAGGAAACCTGCAAAGGCAAAGTCAGCCTGAGAATGGTTTTTGACAGAAGCTTCTTGCACTGTTAGCTGCCACACTCTAAGTCCTCCTCATTTTTTCTTTGCTGGGAGAGGGAAGCTAATCTTAGGCCCATTATTTTGCTTTTCTCAGTGACAGATTTACAGCAAGATGAGTCATGAAGATGGGATTGGGGATTAAAGACACGAGATCATACATTGAGAGCTGGAAAGGATTTTAAAGGTAGCCAAATCCAGCCCCTTCGTTTGAAAGATGAGGAAACAGAGGCTGAGAGGGTGAATTGATCAGGGCTAATAAGTGTCTGATTCAGGATTCAAAGCTTTGTCTTCTCAACTCCAAGTCCAGAGCTCTGGCCACCGCAGCACCTTCCTCTTACTGACTATCCAGTTCAATATTCTCATCTAGGTCTGGGATGCCTGCTCTCCTCATTCCTCTTCACTCCTTCACTCCTTTACTCCATCTCAAGCTGCCTGCCTTGAGAGTAAGGATTGTTTCATCCTTTGGATTTTTATCCTGAGTGCCTAACCAAGTATTTGGCACATAGTAGGTGGTCAATAATCACTAGCTGATTGTGTAGCATATCCAACCATTGATTCCAGGAAGGCTTCCTCTGAACACAATCCAGCACATAAGACCCTACATTTCCAGAACCCTCTTGTTGTTCTCTATTAAATAGTCAGTTTCTCTAAGGGAGGGACCAGGTTTTATTGAACGGTGTATCCTCTTAGGGCCTAGCACTGGACTTAGCACAGCCAGATTAAAGGGTCTGCAGTTTAATTGAGGGGGTGGTTCTTTCCTCTGCATTGGGAATTGGGATCCCTTATTCCTTAGTTAGATGGTCTTTGAGAACTACCATGGAAGAAGAATATGTCTTTGGGGGACCGAACTCATGTTCCATCTCTTTAATCTCAGATATGCTGGTCCTCGGACAAAGGAGATGCAGATGGTCAAGAGGCCCATATCAACTTTATGCAGATTTTGGCAGGATTAGTTAGAACTTGTATTAAGATGGCAGAGTGGATAGGGAGCTCGTCTTGAAGTCAGAGAGACCCAGGTACATGGGATTAGAGATGCAGAGCTAGATTGCTTCTTGGAGCTAATTGTGTCCAACCCTCTTATTTTATATATGAGTAACTGAGTCTCAGGGAAACTACACTACTTGCTCAAGGTCATTCAGAGAGTAAACTTCAAAGGCAGAATTCGAGCCTAGGTCTTTTGAGCCAATACTTTTCTCACTGTGCTACACAGTCCAAGTCCTGAGTCTAACAGACAATTAGAGAGATGGATGGATGGATGGATGCATAGATAGATAGACAGACAGACAGACAGACAGACAGAATATTTATCAGTTAGGTACTATGTGCCAAGAACTGTGCTAAGTAGCAGGAATAAAATAACAAGAAAATAAGACAGTTCTTATTGTAAGTAAGCTCACATTCTAATGGAAGCAAAAATGTAAAGGGGAAGGAAGAAGGACTGTGGGCAGGAAGAGCAGAATGAGGAGCAGGGAGAGAAAAGTGAGCAGACTACCCAGATGTTCTCAGGAAGCAGCAGTTCCAGGCAGGGACTCACCAATCATTGAGTCGAGATTTCAGGATGGAGTCAAGCATACTGGCTCTGTGACATTGGGCTAGTGTCAGAACTTCATTGATCCTCAGTCAACTCTCTAAGAGTCTCTTATCTGATCTGTTTGGGAAGAGGGAGATTTCTCACCAGGAGCTCCCTATACTAATCACAAGTCCCAAGTAAAGAAAAAAATCATATTTTTAGAGGTTTATTCTGTAGCTTACTCCAATGCTCAATCATTTTGTGTAGATAGGTCTGGCTTCCCAAAGGCTCACAAGAAAACATCATCAAGCGCATGCAGATCCCACTCTTCTAGGAAGGCTGTGGGTATTGGTCCAGCAACAGATGGTATTTCTACTGTCCCATGTTTAGACCAGCTGGATCAGCTTTCTGACCAGAAAGATGCTTGGCTGTGAGCTGATGCAGTTTCTGGGGTCACAGGACTGCATGCAATGCTGATTAAGTGAATGTCATTATTCCCTTCCATGGCAGAGATCACAATCTGTGCATACTTGTCCAGTGGTGAAGTGGAGACCTATGACAGCAGGATCAGAGATCTTTGGGAATCAGTGGATCTGTGTTCAAATTCCATCCCTGCCTCTTACTGTAAATGTGGGCAAGTCATTAACCTAACCACCTGAAGAGCAGTTTCCTCATTTGTAAAATGAGAAGGTAGTATTTGATGTCCTTCCAGCTTTCCATCTATGGTCACTTAACTCCTCTGCACTGGGGTTTCTCATCTGTATAAAAGGGGTTTGGGGCTCCATGGATGCTGAGGCCCCTTATAGCTTTACGTGAGCAGTCCTCTGTCACTGGACCTTGTTAGACTACATGAGCTCCAAGCTCTCTTCTCATGCTAACTCTATGATTATAGAATCCTATGAAATTTAAGGCATTAAAATACTGAGATTTGACTTTCCAGATTTTACTGTTCTGTCACCCAGAGCAGAATACACAGCCCTGAGAGAAGGGACTATATCAGTCTCTTAAATCAGAGGTGTCAAACACACCCTGTGATGCATGCATCCCATAAGACTCCCCAATGGGGTCAGAACCAGATTAAAACATAATTGGGAATATCTAACAAGATAAATAAAAATATAACACAACATAGATAACATTGCATTTTTAAACTGTCAATATGCACCCACGGGGATTCTTATGTATGGATTAGTGGTCCCCTTTTCTATTTGAGTTTGATACCACTGTTTTAAATCACCCCCAAAATGCCTCACATGAAAGGAGATAGAAAGGGTGGAGGGTCAGCCTTGGAGGCAGTAGGACCTGTGTTCAAATCCTGTCTTTGACACATACATGACTATGGACAAGTCCCATGATCTCTCAATAACTCAGCCAACTCATTATGAGGATAATTTCTCAAGGCAGCTCACCAATCTGAGTTAATTACTCAGGCTTTTTCAATTGCAAAATTTCAACAAGGCAGATCTAAACTTAAAAAAGAAATGAAAAAATAACTCTGACTCTTCACAGAACAAAGCCAGTGACTTCACCTATGTTCTTGCCTCCTTTCCTCTCTCTCCTCTCCCTCCCTCCCTCTCTGTCTTCCTTTCTCCTTTCAATTTGGGGAATGTTTGTAACTAGACTACACAGAAACACCTGTTTTTTTAGAAGTCTCTTGTAATTCCTCTGAACTAAAACGAGATATTGATAATGAAAATGCTGATAATAATAATAATAATAATAATAATAGCTAATCCCTATTTATTGCTTAAAGATTTACATTTGGTCAACAAGGTGTCATAATAGAGAAATCACTGGACTTTGAGTTAGTGGGACCCAAGTTCAAATCCTGTCTCAGGCACTTAGCTATGTGACTCTGAACAAGTAATTTAACCTCTCTCAGCCTCAGTGTTCTCATCTGTAAAATTAGGATTATAATAGCTGTTACCTCACAGGGTTTTTGTGAGAATCAAATGAGGCAACATCTAAAGAGCTTTGCAAACCACAAATGCTTTGCAGATGTTAGCTTGTATTGTTTTTAATAATAATAATAAACCCATGACCTCATATTATATATGAGAAAACTGATGTTGAGAGAGAGATTAAGTGACTTGCCTAGGGTCACACAGCTAATAAGTTTAATTTAAGGTAGAATCTGAACCTAGGTCTTCTTGACTCCAGGTCAAGACATTCTCCATTATGCCTCATGCCTACTGGTATGCAAACCCAAGCTAAAGTCACTTCAGAATTGCAAATCAAGAAGCAATGCTGATGGCATTGACTGAACAAGGTCTAGCCCTTGCCTTCCAGACAATAGGCAATCATAACTGCATATATCTTTGTCACATAAACTCAGGTCTCAGGCTGGCCTGGTGTGACTAATCAACATCTGTTCCATATAAATAAATTATAATCACTGGGAATTGAACAGAGAATGTATATATGTGTGTGTGTGTGTGTGTGTGTGTGTGTGTGTTTGTATGTATGTGTCTATGTGTGTCTGTGTGTGAGTAAATGTATACACACACAAACTCTACCAAGATATTTCTTTTGCCAGAGGATGATTTGGGAGAAAATCCACCTTCCTCGTACTAATTGCACTGGATGTCTAACATCGAGATATTGAAAGTCTTATCTGAAGCCGTGTGCTGGGTATATGGAGATCCAGAAAGCTCATGTAATCTAACTCAGGTTAAAGTGAGGCCCTGAAGATGATAATCCCAGTGCACTCAGCTCTGAGCAGGCCAGTCTGGAAGATTAAATTCCATTTAGGGCATCAAAATGAAAAATGGGGTCCAAAAACCTGTAGAAAATTAATGGTGGGCAACCAAAATGGTCAAAAGCCTTGAGTTCATGCCATACAGGGCTTAGTGAAATGAAAGTGAGGATGTTTAGCCTGAGAAAAGAAGTCTCACAAGAAACACAACAGTTGTCCTCATTTATTTCAAGGGGTATCAAAAAGACAGAGGGATGAGTCTTGTCTTACTAGGAGTGATGAAGAGACATTGCAGAAAAAGCCTTGCACAGGACACTTTCAAACTGTGAGAGCTCTAGGTGTCTAGTGGACAGTTCCCTGTCTGAAAACAGGAAAGCAAGAAACCAAGGTTGGATGTCCAGTTGTCATGCAATCTGTAGAAGGAACCTTTATTCAGGTACAGATTGGACTCAATTGCCTCCAATTTCTCTAAGATTGTGGGAGTCTATTTTCTGAAATTATCATGATTTGTAGCAATTCATAGCAACCTCACATTAATGTTTTGCTCTTACTGTGGCTTTTAGTCTTATTTTTAAAAGGAAGGGAATGTATAATTCAGAAGTGCTTCATTAGAGAAAGGCAGAGGGAGTTGGTCATCAAGCTCAAATGCAAACATTGGGATCCCTGCTGCAATCATATTGACTTTAGAAAACCACAAATCAACTATATCTGTATTTCATTGTGTTTTATTTATTTCGTTAAATATTTCCCAATGATATTTTAATCTGGTTCCCCTAGACTTGGAATGTTGGCTACAATGACTAGTGCTTGACACCTCTGGTATAGAGTATATGTGAGAACTCTTCAGTTAAGATTTCACCTCTGATCCTCACAAATTCTGGTCAAGTCATTGAACTGCTCAGTCTCTTTACTCCAAGTTGGAAAAGAGTCATGAAGAAAGTTCCCAGGCCGGTAAAATCACAGATTCTCCACCTACTACAGGTCTGCCAGTGTATTCATTTATGTCATTGTTTGTTCTTAGAGATTTTGGCCAGGGCTATTTGTTTGCTTTGATATCTGCCCCTGTATATGGCATTGGATTCCCATAAAGAAAACCAAGATGAAAAACTGTGGGTGTTGAATATGAAATTTTTTTCCTGTGGACCAACTCTGAAAATCCTCACCTTGCTATCCTGAATATAAATGACTGGACTTCACTGAGGGGGGAAAAATGTTTAGATGACTCACACAAGATTAACCTTTACTACCCTCCCCAGAAATAGCCACTTAAACAATATGCTTAGAAGCAAGCCCAATTACATATTACCATTCAATGGAGAGATTTTAGCTTCCTGGGTAGCAGTGGCCTGCTCTCTGCCCACTCATCCCTAAGGCTCCCCAGCTGGGCCTACTTCCTCTCACTTGCAAGCATCATGGTTCTTGCTGCAGGTTGGTGGACCATTCAGTGCGTTAGGCAATGCATCCATTTTTGGAAATGCTGATTCCACAAGGATTAGCCATTCTGATAAAAAAGGTAGAACGCTTTGCAAATCTTAAAGTGCTATAGAAATGTGAGGAAATGACATGCTACTGTGATAGCTGGTTTCAGAAAATTTGCTGCCACCCTAAACCTTGGGTTTTATTCATTCCCATCTTCACTCCTGCTTTGTCTGAACCCCTGTATTCCAATTGTGACTAGCATCTTTTTCCTATAGAGTAAAGGCTAGGTTTCCACCAAAATCCCCAAATCCCTCTCTCTACCTCTAGATTTTTTTAAGTGAGGCAATTGGGGTTAAGTGACTTGCCCAGGGTCACACAGCTAGGAAGTGTTAAGTGTCTGAGGCCAGATTTGAACTCAGGTACTCCTGACTCCAGGGTCAGTGCTCTACCCACTGTGCCACCTAGCTGCCCCTCTACCTCTAGATTCTTGATGGCTATTTCCAAATACCTTACTCTATCCTCAACAGCTTTTCAAGATCCTTTTCTTTTTGTGAGGCTCAGCTCAGGGACCAGATTCTCCATTCAATTCTCTTTGATCCCTCTAGCTGAAAGTGGTCTATTGCTCCTCAAATTTGGTTCCATTGTTTTGTCTGTATCTCTCTTTTGTCCTCTTTACATCTTAACCGTAGAGTTTTCCAAACCGTGGGGGCCTGCTCCTGGGACAGTGGGGGAAGGGAGGAGGACATGAGACTATTGGTGATACAGATGGGGTTGGGATCTAGAGTAATAGAAATAAGGACTGCATCATTGATTTTAATGCTAGAGAGTACTCTTAGGTGAAGAAACCTGCTAATGCAGGTTAGCTTTGCAATTTATTTTAGGTAATTTCCTAAAGCATTGAGAAATCACATCATTTATCAACCAAACAAAGCCTGTGTGTGTGTGTGTGTGTGTGTGTGTGTGTGTGTTGGTGTGGAGTGGGGGGGCTTGAACCCAGGACTTCCTAGCTTTGAGGCTAGTTCACCATCTGCTAAATCATTTCGAATCTATTGTCAAAATGACCAGATATATTCACCTAAATATATCCACTTATTTTTTCCTAAAAAAACCAATTCAATTAAAGTCAACAAGAGAGAAACAAGAGTAGGGAATTTCACTCAAACTCCCAGAGAGTGAAACAGTAATTATTTAATAGAGAATGCATCAATGAAGTTAAGTTTGAGGCAGCCTGGTGCGGGGGTGATCCACCACTGCCATTGTCAGCTGGTACAAGTTCATGACACAGATCAGCCATGTCCTTACATGGCCTGAGGCATCTGAATGTGAGACATATAAACTTGAAAATTTCACAAAGGCAAAGACAACAGTGAGAAGGTGAGGGTGATACCTAGGAAAGGAGCCTGGGTGGCTGAGAGGATGGTGGTACCTCAATGACCTTTGAGTAGAAATGAAAATACCACAATATTAGTTATATTTACAAAACATCCTTCATTGTAGCAGGTACAATATAATAAGCCAGGGCAGCTAGGTGACTCAGTGGATAGGGCACTGGCCCAGAAGTTCAGAGGACCTGAGTTCAAATTTCACCTTAGACATTTACTAGCTGTGTAACAAGTCACTTCTGGGCAGTCACTTAACCTCAATTGCCTTGGAACATCCAGGGTAATCTCCAGTAATCTTGATATATATCATGCATGCAACTGGCACCAGATGGCTGTGGAAGAGAGAGTGAGGTTGGTGACCTTATACAGCCTTCCTTCACTGAAATCCAATTCAATATAAGTCATAACATCATCCTGATGCCATCATCCTCTTTGAGAATGAAGGACAAACAACAACAATATAATCAGCCAGAAGACCTTTTTTTTTTTTTAGTAAGGTAATTGGGGTTAAGTGACTTGCCCAGGGTACAGCTAGTAAGTGTTAAGTGTCTGAGGCCAGATTTGAACTCAGGTACTCCTGAATCCAGGGCCAGTGCTCTATCCACTGCACCATCTAGCTGCCCCCAGAAGACTTTTTTTTTTCAATGAATGAAAGGAGATGGACTTTTTATTAAGAGGAGGAAGGCAATTTAATATGTGCTTTGGAAACACCTGTACCTCATTCTCTTTATGTGTGCATATGTTGTAGCCTTCATATCACAGGAGAATGTAAGCTCTTTGCAGTCAGGAATTTTGCTATTTTGAATCTTTGCATCCCAGGACCTTGCAAAGAGCAGGCACTTAATAGATGCTTATTGAATGAATGATGAGGATAACCCTCCCATCTAGACCTCCATCTACTGACTAATAAATAATCATAAAATTTCAAAATAACAATAGCTTAAATTTCTGGAGTGCTTTAAGGTCTGCAGAGAGATCTGTCCTGGTCACTCCTACTTCTAATGCCTTTTCTCTGAGTCCATCTCCTAAGATAGACTGGATGTATCTTGTATGTACATAGTTGTTTGGTTGTTTGTCTCTCCCTTTTGAATGTGAGCTACTTAGGGGCAGCTAGGTGGAACAGTGGATAGAGCACCAGCCCTGGAGTCAGGAGTACCTGAGTTCAAATCCGGCCTCAGACACTTAACACTTACTGGCTGTGTGACCCTGGGCAAGTCACTTAACCCCAATTGCCCCCCCACACACACACACAGAAAAAGAATGTGAGCTACTTGAGGGCAGGTATTGAGTTTTTGCCTTAGGTTGTATCTTCACCACTTAATACAGTTGTTGGCACGTAGTAAGAACAAGAAATTTTTGTTGACTGACCTTACATATGTCATCTCATTTGATCCTCATAAAAGCCCTGTCAAGTAGGTGTTATTATTATCCCCATTTTAAGAATCAGGGAACTGAGGCTTGTAAAGGTTAAGCTACTTCTTTTGGGTCACATCACCATTAAGTGTCTAATGTAGAATTTGAACTGCCAAAGCCAGTGCCCTCTGCACTCCTCCAAACCTCCTGATATCATGATCCATCTGTCTTAAGTTACATTCTTACTGACCACTCCTTGATTTCCCATCTCTAATCAACAAGCATTTATTAAGCACTTACAGTATTTTAAGTGTTGTGTTGAGTACTGGGAATACAAAGAAAGACCAAAACATTCTCTATTCTCAAGAGCTCACATTTTATATGTGGAGACAACGTTCAAAGTGACTATACAAGATAAATTTTATATAGATAGATACAAACACATATACATGCATAAACACACAGATATACATACACACACGTATATATATATGTGTGTCTGTCTGTCTGAATTGGAGATAACTCAAAAAGAGGGTACTAGCATTAAGGGGGAATTGGAAAGGACTCTTGAAAAGAAAGGGCAATTTGAGCTAAGGTCTTAGGATGCTAGGGAAATTAGGAGGTGCTCACTTTAAATGCCAGAGAATATAATATTTGAAGCTGGAAGCAATAAGTAGCCACTGGAGTTTCGTCTCCCTCGTCTCCCTCGTCTCCCTCTCTGTCTCCCTCTCTGTCTCCCTCTCTGTCTCTCTCTCTCTCATCAGATCTGCAAATTAGAATAACCACTTTGGCAACAGAGTAGAAGATGGGCCAGAGTGTACAGGAAATCAACTGAAAGGGTGTGGCAATAAACCAGTTGTAAGGTGATGAGGGCCTTGCTCCTGGGGGGCAACTGTGTCAGAGGAGAGAAGGAGGAATGTAGGAAAGATGTTACAAAGGCAGAATCAAAAAAAATTCATCCACAGGTAGGCTATGGGAGGTGACAGTAAGGAGGTCAGGATAAACTCCAGGATAAGCTTGGATAACTGAGTGGATGGTGATACCTTCAATAGTAATGGGGAATATTGGAAGATGTGAGGGATTGGGGGAATGATAATGTGTTCAGTTTTGGATGTATTTAATTTAAGATGGCTACAGGACATTAAGTTCCACATGTCTGGTAGACAGTTGGAGATGTGAGTCTGGAGGAGAGAGGTTAGGGCTGGATAAATAGATTAGAAAATAATTTTCATAGAGGTAATAAATGAAGGCATGGAAACTGATGAGACCACCAAGTAAGGCAGTATAGAAGAAGGCCAAGGAGAGAAGCCTGGGGGATATCCATAGTTAGTGGCAAGACTTGGATGAGCAGTGTTAAAGGATGAACAAAGGTCAAGAAGAATGAGGATTGAGAAAAGCCCATTGAGTTTGGCAATTAAGAGATCACTGCTAACTTTGGAGAGAACAGTATTGATGAGGTCAGAAGCCAGACTGCAGAGAGTTAAGAGGAGAAAAGAAAGGAGGTGGAGTCATTGATTATAGATGGCTTGAGGAATTTAACTATGAAAAGGAGAAGATATATGGGATAATAGCTAAGCAGGATAGATGGAATGAGAATTTCTTAATGATGAGGGAAAGATGGATATGTTTTTACACAGCAGAGAAGCAGCCCAAAGACAGAGAGAGAGAGAGAGAGATTGAAAATTAGTGAGGGAGTGGGGATGATAAAAGAGGCAATCTTCTGGAGAAGATGAAATGGAATATGATCATTTGTGTATGTAGAGGAGTTAGCCTTGGCAAGGGAAAAGGCTCTCTCTTCATGTGAGGCAGGGTTAATGGAAGAGATAGTGGGGAAGTAAGTTGATGTGAGATGAGGAGGAGGAAAGAAGTGCCTGGAACATAGCTCTTGGAGAATAGCCTTATTTTTTCCATTGAAGTATGAGGCAAACTTGTCATATAGGAAGAGAGAGACTTAGGGGATATCCAAAGAATATAAGGAATCTTTGAGGAGTGAAGAGGTTTTGAACAGCAGTGGTGGTATAGGGAATCAATTAGACAGGTATAGAAAGATTACTTTACTGAGGTGAGGGCCCAGTTAAGATTATACAACAGGGGAAGCTAGGTGGCGCAGTGGATAAAGCACCAGCCCTGGAGTCAGGAAGACCTGAGTTCAAATCCGACCTCAGACACTTACCACTTACTAGCTGTGTGACCCTGGGCAAGTCACTTAACCCCAACTGCCTTACCAAAAAAAAAAAAAAGATTATACAACAGAACTACCTTCACTTTTACTTATTACTGCTTTCTAAATCCTGTCACTTCTGTCTAATCTTCCCATACTTATTCATAGTCAGTCATTAATAAACTATTAAGCTTCAACTATGTTCCAGGAACTGTGCTAAGCACTGGAAATACAAATAAGAAAAAGAAAGACAAGTCCCTATCCTCAAGTTGCTTACAATCTGATGGAAGAAGACAATAAACAAAAGGAAGCTAAAAAGGTAGGGACACTGAGGGGTACCCTGGTATGGGGGCATGATGTTAGTGGAGTTTAAACCAAGCACAGCAGCTGATGGGAAATGACATTAGCTGGAAGTTCTGAGTCTTCTCTAAAGGGACGCTTTAGGAGGAGTCTAATGCTCCACCCTCCAGCCCTCCAATCAGAGGGGAGGAGTCATTAATGGAGCTGAGAATGTTTTGGGTATCAAAGCTGAATAAACCAAATAAAAGACACCAATCATGTGGGCTTTACTCAGAGAGGGCTTCCTGAACCAAATTAAAATGTAATTGGGAAATATCTAACAAAATAAATAAAAATATAATACAACATAGATCATGTTTATTTGTGGGCATCCATTTCTATTTGAGTTTGATGCCACTACATTAGATCACTTGATCTCAGGATTAAAGAAGAGAGTATGGATCAGTGGAAAGAGAATTGGATTTGGATCAGAACCTGGAAATCCAACTCCATCAGTTACTAGCTATGAGACCTGAGTCAAGTTCCTCCACCACTCTTGGCTTCAGTTCCCAGTTCAATACAACGAAGAGTTTGGACTGGATGACCTCTGAGATCCCTTCTATCCATAGATCTAGGAATCCTTCCCCATACCACCCCTATTTTAAAATAAAAAAAAAACAACAAGAAGTGGTGTAAACATAATGGTTAACATAGCTCTGTGGATGAACCTATACTATTGCTAGGAATGTCTGTTTAGTCTCCTGGTCTACAGCATGGCTTCTCTGAAAGCTAGGGCACTGAAACATTTTGTTGGTGATACTTGGTCATTTTTCAGTCATGTCTGACTTTCCATGACCCGATTTGGGTTTTTTTTGGCAAAGATACTGGAAAGATTTGCCATTTCCTTCTCCAGCTCATTTTATAGATGAGGAAACTGAGGATGAAACAGAATGAAATGACTTGCCCAGGGTTACACAACTAATAAGTATTTGAGGCTAGATTTGAACTTAGGAGGATGAGTCTTACTGACTCCAGGCCAGGCACTCTATACACTGTGCCACCTAGCTGCCAAAAGTCAGCTACACATACCTCCAACCCAAATTTGATGGTTTGACTGATTTTTTTAAACAATGGATTGAACATATTTTTCTGAGATGACCAGTTTCCATTTGAACTTTATGTACAAATAATATCTGTAACTAAGTGAGATGATCAGAGCTTTGTCCTAAAATGCTGAAATTTAGAGGGGACTTATAGCACTCCTAGTGCTTTAGCCATACAGACCTAACTGAATCTATCATTAAGCTGTGAAAACAAATCATTTCAAATAAGGTGCTTTCTGCTTCTCCCCTCAGTGGTCTCCAAATTGAATTTGAGTGGCACATTTTATTGCCCCAGTACTAGTGATTTTGTGCTACTTGACCTAGATGTAAAATTTGATTGTTTCAGTGCTTCTATTATTTTAATCAAGTAACTGGAAATATATACTCTGAATCTCTGACTTCTTCAAACATATCCTAAAGTGGCCTTTGGTATGGACAAGTGACCCTTTTAATTCATTCCTGTACCCTCTAATTTTCTCTCCCTGATGGAATAAACATGGTCTCCTTGGATAAGACTGTGCCTTGAGTGTCACTAAGATTACTGATGAAGAAGTAATTTTGGTATTAACCCAGATGACCAACAGAGTTATTGTTAAACTCATTACTAGTCATTGTATGTGAACAACTATGGATAAGGTAATTTCATCATTGTAATTAGACATGCTCAAGCAGCCCCCAGAATTCCAGTTGAGAACACAACGGGGAAGTTACATCTAAATTAGACCAGCAGAGGGCTCGGAGAATTTCTTCAAATACTTTCTGATTCTTGGGCTCATTTGTCAGATTTCATATGTGAACACAGTGTTATAAAATAACAACAACAACATGGAAATTGAGATGATAAAGGTGGCACACTGGATGGGCTTCAGGCTTGAAGTCAGGAAAACCTGAGTTCAAATCCAACCCCAAATACTGACTGTGTGTGACCCTGGGCAAGGCACTTAACCCTGTTTGCTTCAGTTCCCTCATCTTCCCTCATTCCCTCATCATAAAATGAGCTGGAGAAGGAAATGGCAAACCACTCTAGTATCTTTGCCAAGAAAATCCCAAATGGGGTCACTAAGTATCAGCCATAACTCAATAACAACAACAACAACAACAACAACATTTACTATCACCATAGCATCAATGATAATTAAAATCATCGATACTAATGTTGAGCTTAATGAGGTTTAACTGGAGTTTCATCTTTTGGTAGTTTAATTTAAAAAAAAATGATATGTTTATTTCACAGAGAAAAGCTGCTTCTGTAACCTATGGAAAAGGCTTTTCTCCAAGTAAGGAAGGAAATGGAACATGGAGCTCTCCATTGGTTCTGGGGAAGACAATGTCAATCTATTATGGGACCTTAACCTTTCAGACATTCAGGACACATCAGAGGATCATATTGACCAACCAATTCTAATATAGGATCTCCCCTCTACAAAACCCCGACCAAGTGGATCTCCAATCTTTCTTTGAAGACCTCTAGTGATAAAGAACCCACTGCTTCTCATGGCAACCCTTTCTACTTTGGGAGACCTCTAATTGTTAGAAAATAGTACCTAACATCAGGCCTAAATTCCCTCCCTGCCACTTAAATCCAATGATTCTAATATCAGGCCCCTCCAGGTTCAAGAAAAACAAAACTAATCATTTTCCTGGGTGACAATCTGTCAAATACTAGAAGACAGAATTTAAGCACCCCACCCCCAATCTTCTCTTCTTCAGGCCACCAATCCAATTTGATTCAATTCAATTCAAGTCAGTTTAATTCAACTCATTTGTTAAGTACCTACCATATATAAAACATTGGGTTAGATGCTGGACTTTGACTTGATCACTGTAAGGCCTGTTCTCTAATTTTTCTCATATCCTGGTGTAAATTGACATTCTACTCCTCCTTTAAGTCTGGCTTCTAAAAGGCCAAAGATTTAGAGCTGGGTAGGACCTGAGAGGACATTATATCCAACCCCCTCATTTTACAAATGAAGGAGTTGCTGAACCCAGAGGACATAACTTACCCAAAGCCATAGACTAGTGACTGACTTTAACCTACTTAATTAAAAAAAAAAAAACACCTTTGCAACAACAACAACTATACAAACAAATCTCAACAGCAGCCATAGCATACTGAATTTTCCTTGGGAAAAAAGAACATTTTCAGAAGTCCTGTTGAATTTATCCGTGAAAATCTCTTAGGGGAAATAAAGACTTTTTTCTCTATTCTGTGAAAAATTCAGTATAAATTATAAACCACAGATTCTTAGTGCTCGAAGGAACCTCAGTGGTCAGTCAATGCAGCCAAAGGCATATGTAGCACAATGCATTAGGGTGTATGCCCAAGGGATATTAATTTTGAAGGTAAACATTTATTGAGTATTCAGTAATAAAGATAGTTTACTCATTGAACTAAAAAAAAACTAAAGCAACCATACTTATTTTTAAGACTAAGAACTAATAGTTACATAAGAATACAAACAAAATTGAGATACATAGTACTACTTTTTTTGAGACCTTAAATTGTACCTGGTTTTCCACCCTGTCCCCCATCCCCAAACACAGAAGCCTTTTTCCAGTTGTAGAACAACAATCAAATCAACACAGTCATTGCTATTGGAAAAGCTATGTCAATATCCATTGTTGTGGCTCCCTTTGCTATCCCTCTAATTTTCCAAACCAAAATACTTTTCATTGGCTGCCACTTACTTCTATATGAAGTCTCCCCTTGTTCAAATATAACTTCTTTAATGATAGAGATTGCTTCAGTTATGTAGTTGTATTCTCAATGCTTAGAGCATGACAAGTTCTTTTAAAAATCCATCCATCCATCCATTCATTCATTCATTCACTCACACTCAATATACCAGATACACATTCTTGAGTCCAACCCACATTTACAAAAGATTATTGATTATGCAGGCTCTTCTTGAGATTTTCCAATGCAATGAAATGAAACTGGACAAGAAGAGGATCAAACTGTTTTAAACTGAAAATTAAGAGTCTACAAATCCTGCTTGTAATATAATTTCTAACCTCTTAAACAAAATGTACAATGCCATATGGCTCTGAATTATGGGAAACCACAGTCTCTGAAGAATTAACATTGAGGATCACCCAAATGGAGGGACCCATAGAAGGAAATATCAGGCTGTGACACCCTAACAAAAAGAATCATACAAGAGACTCAGTGCTATGACTAGAAAAGAAGGTGTGTAAGTCATGTAGAGAGAGGACAGGTTATCTGCTGGACAACAAATATGCTTCCAGTGGTACCATGGCAACCAAAAATATGAGGCTGTCTCCCAACGTGGTGGGTAGGCATCTTGGACAGCATCTACAGGAGGGCATGGATAATCACCTCACAAGATGAGAAAAATGGATAGACTCTCATCCCATTTCAGTGAGGCTACTCATACATGCAAGTATCAAAGTATGATAAATGTGGTCAGTAGTAGAGGTCCATTGTCTTCATTGAGTTTGCTTTATTTTGAATATACATTTTGCTCATTTCTTTGAGAACACTTCTCATGACAATCAAACTTGGCTTCCCTTGCATTTAACCTGTCTCTGTGCTAATATGCTTACATTATGATAGCTTACTATTTCCAAGAAAGGAATGGAACATATGTTTTGGTGCAAGTAAGAGTCTTTACAGGAAAGTAAATATGGGTCTGAGGCCATATGGATTACTTACATATATATATTTTTTTACTTACTTACATATATTTTTAAACTATATTAACATGTGTGTGTGTTTAAAATATATTGGCCCCCTCCTCTCTAGATAGAGATTTTGATAAGCATTTAGTGTGGATCAAGCACTGTGGTAACCAGGAATTCAAATACTAACCAGCAAGGTAATACTTGTCCTCAAAGGGCTCATATTTTAGTGGGAGAAGATAGAACATAAACAGGAGCCAAAAGAAGTGAGATGAATGGTGTGCAGATAGCCTAGGAGGTAGGCTCAAAATCTGTCTGGTCTTGAAAAAGATAAGACAAAATGACATCTTTCAGAACCAAGCATCCTAGGGACAAATGCTTTTGGGGAGAAGGCAGAGACATTTTGGCTTTGTTCCACAGTAGGCCAGTGAGGAGAGAGACTCTATATAGGAACAATGGATTGTTACAGTATAAACACATAGAGAGACTTAGAATGAAGACTAAGGGGGTGGCCAGGAGAGACAGACCAAGATCAAGAAGTGTCTCCAGGGGCTTTCCCTGGCAGGAGCATTAGCTACTCCAATCCTTACCCTCATACCTCTGAATACCTATCCCATTCCTTTGGCTTCCCTTCATTCTAACCCCTTCTGCTCCTTACCTCAGGGTCTTAATCCTATTAGCTCTTCACTTTGCTAGAGATCCACACCCCAAATGAAGAGAACATTATTTCCAGCATCTCAAATGTTCATGCTAGAACTCTGAATACATTATCCCATGGAAACACTGCTATAAATAATAGTAAGTCAAATGGTTAGATTTCATTACATTGTTCATAAAGAGTGATGTGGCAGGTACATTATCACTGTTGTGAACTTGTCTGAGACTTTTTTATAAACACTTTTTCTATGGGGGAAAGGAGCATTCAGGGTTTTCCATAATGTGGTATTCTGTATGAAGGAATGGAAGGAATGGAAGGAATGGAAGGAATGGAAGGAATGGAAGGAAGGAAGGAAGGAAGGAAGGAAGGAAGGAAGGAAGGAAGGAAGGAAGGAAGGAAGGAAGGAAGGAAGGAAGGAAGGAAGAAAGGACACAATTATTTTGGGGGCACTATGAAGCATGCCAATATAAGATGGCACTTAATCAATAAATGTTGTGTGTGCTCAGACTACTTCACTGACCTGCCTTTCCTCTTTTCTTTCCCTCTTCTCCAGTCCCTGAGACACAACCTTATTGAAATTAGGCATCCTAAGAAGCCTACAATGTCCTCTAAGTGTTCAAATGAAAAGAAGAGTCAATTGCTGTGGCAAACTTCATTGTTGTCTTCTTTTAAGAAATGGCCCCATCAGGGCAGCTAGGTGGAGCAGTGGATAGAGCACCGGCCTTGGATTCAGGAGGACCTGAGTTCAAATCCAGCCTCAGACACTTAACACTTACTAGCTGTGTGACCCTGGGCAAGTCACTTAACCCCAACTGCCTCACCAAAAAAAAAGAAAAAAAAAAGAAAAAAAAAAGAAAAAAAGAAAAGAAATGGCCCCAGCCCCCTCCACATTCAGCAATTACCACCCTAATCAGTCAACATCAAGGCAAGGCTCTCCACCAGCAAAAAGATGACAACTCATTGAAGGCTCAGATGATGGTTAGCACTTTCTTAACTTATGAATTGTAGCCTAATCAAATCACTTGTCCGGTCCAATGGCAACAACCAAATGCATCCATCATGGTACTTCACACATAATAGAGGAGCTTTGAGGTGCTGAGTTCAGAATCAGGGAGCTTGGTATTCAAACCCTACCTCAGACACTAGTTCACTTATCCAGGGCAAACACTTAAATCATAGTCATTTGCATGTTGTTTCCTCCATTTGATATGTGAACTCCTTGAATACATACATATATGTATACACATATGTATGTAGGCAGTGTGTTTTTAGCTTTTGGGGGAATAGGAGGATCTCTAATGCTTGGTTAACACAGTTCCTGGCACAGAATAAATGCTTAATAAATAAATGCTTATTGACTGGCTAATTAAATTTCCTCATCTGTGTAGTGGGGATGATAATAACATTCACCTCAAAACCTCTGTGAGAATTTGAATGCTACCAACCTGTTGAGAAGCCCTGCCATGAAAAGAACACATGTGTCTTGGTTTCTGGATGTGACCTTTCTTGGATTTTGAAGGTTAGATCAGCATCAGGAAGTTGTATCTGCTGCCTGTTAGTCCTGTCAATCAGTGTTACCAGTCAATTAGCTTGGAGCTATGTGTGTGGATGGCCCTGTTTCCCGTTTCACAGGAGGCTTCTGGGAGAAGCCACAGAGGAGCGAGGTCTTTTCGGTTCCAGACTTGGGCTTGGTGGGAGGTCGGAGGCTGGCTCTTAGAGATAGTTAGACAAAGGCTGTTTTACCCTGCCCCCCTCTCCCTCCCTCCCCTCCCTCTCTCTCCACTAACTTCTAATGCACTTTAATAAATACTTAAAAGGCTAAATTCTTGCTAAAGCTTCTAATTTAAGTTGACCACTCATTAGATTTTAGACATCACAGCTAGAATTTTAGGCCCTTACAACACTATGGGGTTTTTGTACTGATGGAATAAAACAATCTATGTAAAGTATTTCACAATATTTAAAGCACTATAGAAATGTGAGCTATTATTAATAAATGAGTGTGAATTAATTAAAATGAAGGGATTGGATTAGATGATCTCTAAGGACTTTTCCAAATCTAAAATCTACAATTCTAATAATTAAAACATTTATTGCTAGCAAGGAGTCAAAGGTCCTGATATGAACTGACATAAAATTCTTTAAAATGAACTTCTATTTTATGAAATTTAGAAAACACAAGAAAAGCTTCCCTTCAGGAGCCTGAAATTTCCCCAGGGTTTCTATCTGTTGAGAATCTAAGACAAAAAAGATTTTTTTTGAGATCTTCAAAAGAATAAAAAATAAGGACAGTTAGTTATGTCTCTTCCTAGTAATGTCTCTCTGAAAGGTTTCTCACTTTCATGGCTGAACTGACAGCAAAATTGCCCTCCAAAAGGTCTGTCCCTTGGGTGGATGTGATCAGAGTGGCTGATGTCATTGAGTTGGTATAGACAGAACCACTGAAGACAGCAACATTTCTAAAACCTGCCTAGGTGGACTTCTCCTCCTCTGGTAAATCAAAAGAGACTACTCCAAAAGCCATGGGACAAGAGGACATGTTTCCTCCCGCATTCTTCTAGAATGCCGATTCAATTTGGCAAGCCTTATTTAGTGCCTGCCACTGTATTAGGCTATGGGCATATATAGAGAAATGAGAACTAGTCTCTTCCCTAATGAAGATGGGCTAGTGTGGGGAGCAGAAGTGGGCTGAGAAATGTCCCCCTTCCTTCACTCACAATTGCCCAGAGAATAGAAGAGATCTCTTAAATGAGGGAAGGGAAACAACTCTGGTCCCTTTCTATGCTGGGAATACCTCTGCTTCTCTAACGTTTCCCTTGATGTCCAACCTATCCTGAATCAAAAGATCACAGCGTTAGAATTCAAAAGGAACTTAGAAGCAATATAGAATGATGCAAAAAGTTTTGGAGATGAGGAAAATGAGGCTTACAGAGTTTAATGATTTGTCTATGATCACCCATAAGTGCCAGGGACAGGATCTGAATGTATGTCTTCCTAGCACCAAGTACCCTACTGACTATAATCATTAGATTGGGTAACTCAGGGTCTATGGATTTAGCATAAGGACTAGGATGAAAATATGAAAATCAAGAGAGACATGATCATTCCAGGTAAAGAAAAGTCAGTCATCCCAAAAGTGGCTCCCTCAATTCACATGGAAATAAAAAGTACATAGGCACTAACTGCTTTCTCCAAAGGAAACATGTCAAGAGATAGAGACAGTAGGATGGATTAAAAAAATCAATAGCTCTGTTGTCAAAGAATCTGGGTTAATAAATGTTTATTGACTGACTGACAGGGTTCAAAATCCCAACTTGATCACTAACTGTAGGTGTGACTTTGGACAATATTCTTCCTTTCTCTGGGCCTCATTTTCTTAGTTTTGTGTAATTTCTTCAGTTTTCTTAAGGGAAAGACCACTGTCTGAGGACAGAAGGGATGTCCACAGTTTTCTGGAAGTGCCTCTGCCTCCCATATCTCCAGAATATGTCTCTCTCTCAAAACTCTTTCTCCTTATGTTGCTTAAGGATTCACAGGAGTGAGAGTCAGGTGCCTTACGCTAACCTTGGGAGTTAGGTGCTATTACTATTCCCATTTTCCAGATGAGGAAACTGAGGCAGACAGACTTTAAAGGGACTTTCCCACAGTTACACAATAAATGTCTAAGGTCAAATTTGAACTCAGGCCTTCTTGTCTCCAGGGCCAGTGACCTGTGGTGCCACCTAGCTGTCCATAAGCTCTGATTTCTGCCTATATAACATCAAAACTAGCCAACACTTCTCCCCAAAACTGACCAGTCTAAGTGACCCTACATCTTGACATATTATGATAGAATGGTGGTTTGTGGTTTTTTTTTTTTTGAGTCAGTTTAAATTTTGCCTCTGTTGCTCCCTTTGTGGCCTTATGCAAATCACATCAATTCTTTGTGCTCAGTTTCCTTATCTGTAAAATTAGGTGGTTGGACTAGGTGGAGACTCTGCTGCCTTTCTGCTTCCAAACAATGCTCTTCTGACTCCATGGATACTCTGCCAGCGGGAACAATGGAGGATGCTTTGCCAGTGATGATAAGGAAATTTCCAGCACAGAACAAACCCTGATTTTTAGGTATCTTATCGAACAAAGCCTGCCAAAAAGACATATAAGAGGAGGCTTACTATAATGCAAGATAAAAGTCAATGGATTCAATGGTGCTGGAACTCTTTAGAGAGCTCTACTTTTGATTGGTTGTACTTTGTAATACACAAAGACCTTCAGTCAACTGGGCTTATTATCCTATAAACTCATTTATCATGAATATGAATAAATACAAATGCTTCAAGAAGAGTGCAGATATTTATACCTCATTGTCTTCCTCCCTAGTAATTAAAAGAAAGTAAATCCAACATCAAAAGAAGGTTTTGTTTTTTTTTATTTGGTTTGGTTTGGTTTGTTTTTTTCCAATATGGCAAAATGTCTACTCCCCTGTACATTTATGGTGGTCTGAGCAATCCAAAAGAAAAAGACTAACTGGAATTTGCACAAATTAAGCATGAGGCTTGAGAAAATTATTTTCCTTATTTTTCTCCTCCCTTTTCTTTGATGTTAAAATGTAGTTTCAGAAATCCAACCTGGTGCTACATGCCTGTGGAGGGTGCTGAGTTAGAGTTAGGAGTTAGGGGGCAGAGTTAGGAGGGACTGGGTTCAAATCCTGACTCAAATACTTAGGAGTTTAAGGACCCAGGACAAGACACAAAATCTTTCCATATCTCAGTTTCCTTATCTGAAAAAAAGGGGAGCTGGAGACCATGGCCTCTAAGGTTCCTTCCAGGTCTAAATCTAAGATCTAATGAACCCTTAGGTACCATTAAACTTGAAATTCACTGAAAAGAAAAGGAAGCAAAGAAGTTTCACTTTTAAGAAATGAGGTGGATGGGGCAGCTGGGTGGTGCAGTGGATAAAACACCAGCCCTGGATTCAGGAGGACCTGAGTTCAAATCTGGCCTCAGACACTTACTAGCTGTGTGACCCTGGGCAAGTCACTTAACTCATTGCCCAGAAAAAAAATGTGGTGGAGAGAGGATTCTCAATACCTTTTATCCCCCAATTTTGGATAAGAATTATAACATTTTAAAAACTCAAATTCTGGCCAGCTTTGCCTATTTTTCTTATGTAAAGGGTTGACTTGATAAACAATGGCATAAACAATTAATTGTGAATTAAACAAGAATGTGGCAAACAAGCAAAAATAAAGCAGTTGCAGGGTTCAATTTCCTCCTGCATCCTTTAATTAAGTGCCCTCTTGATGTGGCTGGTAGGGTGCTAGACTGGAAGTCAGGAAGACTTGGGTTTAGATTTTGCCTCAAACACTTCCTTGTGCAAGCCTGAGGAAGTCATTTAATCTCTCCATGCCTCACTTTCTTTGGCCTTCCAAGTAGCTTCCAGCTCTAAGTCTATGAGTTCATGAGTAAAAGGAACCAATAATGCCATGCTACTTTAAAGCCTTCATGTTTATGGATGAACAATGGCACTGAAGGTAAGAGAAATTTAATGATTTTTAGTGTGGGTTTTTGTATGTTTGCTTGCGTATGCTTCTAATTTGTTAGCAGTGGATAAGAAAATATAACTGGACATAAAATTCTCACAAGATTAAAATTCGTAGATGGGTTCATTCACCAACTCCTGTCAACTCCTTTCAACTCTTTACATTTTTGATGGGTTGATTCCACAGATAATACTCTAGTTAAAGGGGTCACCAGCCCTGACATAATATAGGCAGGTCAGATAATTGAGGGTTAAAGTTAATCTTCTGTTCAGAATTATCTTTAAGGATGATCCAGGATGGCAGGGATTCCATTCATAACCACCACAACAAAACTTTAGATCTAGAAAGGACAAATAAAGCCCAAAGTTCTCAACCCTATTGGTGTACTTGACCCCTATGCCAGTTTTAGAGTGCCTCCTGAGCCCTTCTCAGAATCATACTTGTTACCTACATTCATGATCGAAGGAAATGCTAAGTTTTACTGAGAGGTTAGTGAAAATAAAGATATATTTTTTTCTCATCCAAGTTAACAGATCCACTAAAACATGGGCCCTCAAGGAGTCTGTGAGTCCTAGTTTAAAAATCCCTGTGTAGTGTCATCTCCTCATTTTACAAGTGATAATGGGAGTCACAGAGAGGTTAAGTGATTTCCTTACTATCACAATGCTATGTAGCAGAGCAGTGATTCAAACCTATTGTACGGTCTTCACAGCCTCCCCTCCCACTGAAAGAGGTCACCAGGGAGGGAAGTTCAAATGGCCTGAATTGCCCTGTCAAAATAAGGCCTGCAGTTATACCTAAAAGCTCTCTTCTTGTCATTGGGGAGATGTCTAATGTGAATCAACACTAGTCCCAGGGCAGGAAGCACTCTCTTCCCTCTGCTACCTGGTCCTGATGGATTTAGAGAAGAACCCTATAAAAAGCCACCGTATTTTACCAGCTGGAGTGTGCCTACTTTCACCTGGGATCCCCTTGATGATCTATTTCCACTGTCCCTGACTGCCCTTCTCATTGTAAAGCATTTTGCCTTCATATAACTGGCTTGCTTTATCTTCTCTAGGCTGTCCTGGGTTCTCTGGTTGCTTGTTATGTACCTTGAGATCCAAAACCTCACTCCAAATGAACTGATAATCATTTCTCCTGATTTCAAATCCAGCGCCCATTCCACTGCACAATGCTAACCAACATTCTTCCCTCCCACCACTTTTTCAAACACGGCATTATGGGATTTCTAGATTGGTTGTAAAAAGGGGCTACAGCAACCAAACCAGTCCTAACCTAGCACATTTCTGCCATAACTAAGAAAATAATTGACAATTAACACAGGGTAGTTGACAAGATCCATGGCTGAAAGAAACAAAATTATATGAAGGCTCATCTGAAGATTCTCATTTGATAAACTGTTGTAAATTTGTATCAAAGACACTGGCCCAGGGTATCAGGGCTGTGACAGTGACTATAATGAGATTCTAGGAGTATGGAAACCCAAGACACTGACCACAGAATAAATGAATTCTGAAGGCAAATTCATTGGCTGCCCTTTCTTGTGGTCATATGAGTAACTAAAATGACTTCATTAAAGCACAAAGGTAATTGGACTGAATCCTGTCTTTGAACAATGACAAGTCTTTGATAGTTCATAAAGACCCAAGAACAATAAAAAGGACTTAATTTAATATGTTTGGGTTGAACAAATATGAACTTGCTTCTTTTTCATTTACAATAAAATTGAACTCATTTAAAGATTGAAAAGAATAACTCATTAGTTTCAATAATTGGTATAGTCAATGCAAGACAATGGTCAACAAGAAATGGTCTTGTACCTAGTCAGTGCTTACTAAATGCTTGCTAAAATAGTGAATTCATGTAGGAAAAATCCCTTCTCACCCCAATTCAGGTAATTTAGTGTAAGTAGAGAAAGAGATAGGTAAAGATGAAGAGGCTGAATTTGGATTTCAAATTTGTTGTTCTCTCCATATTAAGCACCCTGGTATAGGCTATTAATGTACATGACATATTTATCATGATCACATAGTAACACAGCTAGCAGTCGCCTGATTTTTTGCACTTTTTTCTTTGGGAGGGGAAAGGGTCTGTTTTCTAATTTTTTTCAGTTTCCCACAGGGGCTATGCCATTACATATCACCCAGAGAACCACAGGAACTTTGGTTGCTAAGAAACCACTGAATTTCCCTGATGAAGAGCACCCCAGTAAGCTTCAGTTGAACAGAACATATGCTGCAAAAAAGAAACATAAGTTTATGAAGTTACAGTTACATTTTTTTAACTGAAGCTTTCCCTGAATGTCCAGTGGAGTCCTTTTATAAGAGAAAATAGTACCTGATCTCTATAAGGACATCACGTACTTGGTAAAAAAGAGCCCAATATTTTCATGATATCATCCGATTCATTGAAGTGGAGAGATTCCTTTAAGAAGAAGTGACTATGGGATGATAGGGACATATGAAGGTACACAATATGTGAAATCAGTGACATTGCTCATTTTGCCTGTGTAGGAGGTAGGTCCACGCATGCAACTGGAGTGGGAGAAAATAGATTGGGAAATTGCCAAGTTATCAAATAAGCAGGAAATTAATAGTAATGATAATAATTAGCATTTATATTGTACTTACTATGTGTCAGGCATTTAAAAATATTATCTCCTTTGAGCCTCACAACAATCTTATGAGATAGGTGTTATTATTGCCTCCATTTTATGGCTGAGGAAACTGAGGCAAGCAGAGCTTGCCAAGGTCACAGAGCTAGAGTTACAAAGTGTCTGAAGCTGGATTTGAACCCAGGTCTTCCTGACTCCAGGCCTGGGGCTCAATGAAGGGTGCCAACTAGCTGCTTCATCACCACAGAACAATGTGGAAGAGTTGGCCAGGAGTACAAAGTAACCACAGAAGTTAGAGAAGTAAAAGAGAACAGAAGCAGAAAGTCAGAGACAAGCTGATCTCCTGGTGTGAGTCCCTGACATCTTGGACACCAAGGGTTTATGTAGAACATTCTCCCCTTTTAATCTCCCATGTTTTCCAACTCTGCTGAGTGAAGAACAGCTGTTGCCATCCTCACAGTTCATAAAACCAGTTGAGGGGAGGTCTCATTATCAGTATGTTAACTCTCTCCTGCCTTGTTTAACTCAATTCCAGTGGCGAGAAGCCACGAAAAGAACACTTAGCAAGATGTTGGTGTGGCACCAGCTCCACTGCCAGAACTACTTGGCAAGACCTTTTGAATTGACCGATCATCAGGAATAACTCTTTGGGGACCCTAGGATTTAGATATGTCTCTTTTTCATTTAATACTTATTAAGATGACCCTATCATTTTTTTTTGTGGGGCAATGGGGGTTAAGTGACTTGCCCAAGGTCACACAGCTAGTAAGTGTCAAGTGTCTGAGGCCAGATTTGAACTCAGGAACTCCTGAATCCAGGACTGGTGCTTTATCCACTGCACCACCTAGTCACCCCCGACCCTATCATTTCTAAAAAAATGGAATGGAGTAGATGGCCCTTGGGGTCCTTTTGGAAATTAAGATTTTGTGATCCCATGATATTATATAGCCTGAATTATATTAGTTTCATGGGCATACAGCACCCAAAGAATTTTCACAGCAATCAATCAACTTCTTTTAAAAATCTGGGTATATTCGAGGATAGGAATTCTTCATAAATTTGGTTTGTCTCTTTCTATTTGCATTTATCATAGTTCAAAATGAACTTAAAATATGGGAATTAAATTTCACTGCTCAACAGCAAAGAAGCAAAGAAGAGAAATCAGAGACTAGTCCAGCAGCAAATTGATTACTTCACCAATGTCAGTTGTTGATTTGGGGTTTTGCAAATAAATACAAATTGTTCTTTTTCTTTCCTTTACATCTCTCTTTTTTTTTTTACTTTCATGGGAAGAGAGAGAAAAAGACATGCTATTCCATTTTAAAAGTTGAGAAGGATTTAAAGCCTTTATTTTATTGGACTGTGAGAGGAAGTGACATACTTTGCCCCCAAATTACCAATTTTTAGATTTGAAAGGGTCCTTAGTGCTTATCCAGTCTAATCCATGCCAAAAGAAATCATCATTACAGCCTCCTAAATCATACAATCTTTTCTCCCCAGAGCCAACCACCACTGGTGGAGGTTGTCTATCCCACTTGTGAACAGCTTCAGTTGTCAGGCATTCTTGACATGAAGTCTACACTTTATTCCCATGTACCTTACATCCTTTGGTCCTAGTTGTACCTTTAGAGACAAAGAGAGCAAGACCAATCCCTCCTGCAAATATCAACTCTTCAAATATTTTATGACAGCTCTCTTACCCCACCTGAGCCTTCTCTTCTCTTCTCCAGGCTCCACATTCCTCATTCAATCAAATGTGCATCATATAACATGGACTCAAGGATCAATACCATCTTGGATGCCCTCCTTAAATAGCTATTCAAAATGCTTATTTAGTCCTCTGTAAATGGTGGTAGGTGTCTGGGATGGAACACAATAATCCAAATCATAGGATCACTGATTTAAAGGTTAAAAGAACCTTAGAAATTGTCCACTCTTTCTTTCACTTTACAAATGAGGAAACTGAGGTACAGGACATAAATTATTTTTGCCAAATATTGGTAATTTTCTACTGGTCAGAAAAGGTTAAGATAACAGCTGCTAAAGACAAGTATCATAGCGCTTTCCAATCCCCAGCTCTCCTTATTTCTCTGAGATATGATCTGACCATGGCAGGATACAGAAAAAAACTTTCCTAACACTCACCTGGGAATTCTTTATATCACTGAAATCATAAGTTCAGTTCTCTCTATCTCTCTATTGAAGCCATGACACTGACCAGACTCTCCTAATGAAAGAAAAGAAATCAAAGAGGGTAGGTAGAACCTCATGGAATAGAATGGCAATATTAAATAGTATCCCTATGGCTTCCCTTGGCTCTTACCATGTGACTTTTGACTACATGCCTTCTCTTTTACTTGGCATACCCATAAGCACTTTTCCTATCACCTATGTTCACAAGGAATCAAAAATGTTCATATCCCACCTGATTGCAAGCTCTAAAAGGAATTACAAAGAGACCACAAGACTTTTCCCAAAGTGTATGATTCTGGACCAGCCTCCCTAAACACTGCAACACTGCAATAGAGATTCAAGGAAGAATAATGCTTTTGATTTAGAAAAAACACTCCAGAAATGTTTTCATGTTGTTAGGATGGGGGAAGGAGGGAGCATTTTTCATGTTCTCTTAAATAATTCTATTTTTTCTCCCACTTGGGTAGAAGGTAGGCATTAGAGCCTGCTGAGCTGATGTAAAAGGAAAAATCCTTGAGAAATCCCCCTGGCTATGGTAGCATGAGAAGGATGATTGCAATTAGAATGCATGAATTTCCTGATTCAGAGAATGGTTCCATATTTAAGCTGCCTGATTACTTTGGGTCTGATTTTCTTTCTGACTTCTTGTGCCATTTTCTTTTGTTTTTAATTTTCATACTATTTCATGACAACAAAAAAATGGGAGTAAGAACACATGAAGCCCTGCGTAGGAGCCAAGCTCATCATTGTTAATTATGGCTGTAGACATCCACAGTCACAACACCTTATTTTTCTGAGACTAATGGAGAACATGCTCCTCATTCTTCCCTATAACCTATGGAGCCCAAGGGAAATTTACACGCTACACCTCAGATCCCCACTTAATGCCGGTAAAGTCTACCCAGGAGATGGAGAGAGATTCCGGATGTCAGAGTGCGCAGTAACTTCCTTTATTACGGCAGCTTATCCTCTACCCACTGTCATGATTTTATTTCCCTTGCTGCCCATAAAGCCAACCTAGATTCTTTGTCTCCTAAAACATCACCAAACTTCTTAGCTACTGTTAGATTCTCCATCCCCACTCATGAGGGAAAAAAGGAGCAGACTAAGATAACTGAGAAGAATGTTGAGCTTAGAACAAGGAGACATAGGGACAGGAAGGTGACTTGGATTTAGGGACAAAGGCTTGGTCTTCATCAAAAAGGCCTTGTTTTGAAAACTGACTCCAGTTGTGTGACTCTTGGCAAGTCACTAGACCACTCTGACCCTGTTTTCATCTCTGTAAAGTGAACACCTACTTCATAGATCTGTCATATGATCATAGCTCTAGAACTTGAGGGAATTTTACAGGGAATAATGTTCAGCCTCCTCCTTGTATAGATGTGGAAACTAAAAACACAGAGAGGTTAAAGAATTTGCCCAGGAACATGTAGCTAGCATTTACGGCAGCTTTAGAACCCAGGCCTTCCTGATTCCTAATATACTTCACTTCATTATATTATACTGTTATCTTGTAATAGAGGACAAGGAAGGTGAAATATGTAAAATATTGTGCAAACCTCAAAGTCCTAAATAAATGTGGATTATTATAATTATGTTGATGCTTTCATCCAATAACATCTAAGAAGAGATTGGTCAACATAAGGGATAACAAGCTGCACTTGAAGTCAGGAGAACCTGAATTCAGATTCCACCTCTGACATGTACTGGCTTGCCCAGATTGTCACAAGAATCTTGTTAATGGTTCCTTTGCCTCAAGTCTCCCCTCACTCTAATACATCCTCCATTCTGCTGCCAAAGTGGTCTCCCTTGACCAGTCACCTCCCTAATCAATAAATTCTAATGGCTCCCGGTTTTCTTCAGGATTAGCTAGTTAATCCTCTATTTAGCATCTCCAGCCAGGCTGCTTCCTAACTTTCTAGTGTTCTTAGACTTCACTTCCCTCCATATACTTTATAATGCAATTATTATGGATTATTTCTGGCTGCTCACACACGGCATTCCATCTCCTGGATTTCTGCATTTGTGCTGGCTGTCTTCCATCTTTAGAATTCTGCCCTCCTGACCTCTGATTCCAAGCTTTCCTGACGTTCTTTAAGAATTGACTTAAATACCACCTTTGGCAGAAGAATTTTCTCAGTCCTGCTTCCTCCTCATGCCTTTCCTTTGAGATTGCCTTCCACCAATTTTGTATATATCTTTTCTGTACCGTCATTTACGTGATCTCCCCCTCATTAGAATATGAGCTCCTTGTGAACAGGGATGATATTTTTACCTTTCAGAGGCACAATCAGAATCCATAAACAATTATTAAATGCCTACTATGCTCTAGGAACTGTGGTAAACATTGTGGGGATTAAAAAAGAGAATAAATACTCCCTGTCCTCAAGTAGTTCACAATCTAATGAGGAAAGACAACAAAAGAAACTGAAGAGGGGAGAGAAGTGGAAAATTATCTGAGGAGGTGTGAGTTAATAAGCTGATTTCATTTTAACACAGTGGCTGGCACAAAATAGGTATATAATAAATGCTTATTGAATGAATGGATGAGTCTTGCAGAATGAGAAATTTCTGGAGATCATGAAGTCTAGGAAAGTAGTCAGTGGGAAATGATGAGAAGGTTTCCCTGGGTGCCATTCTTAAATAGTTGAGGGTCTGGGAGGAGCTCTCCAATGTACATCAATTCACCTTCTTTAATCAGATCAAGGGAAGAACCCCAGGGCAGGGCATACAGAAGAGGTATGCTTCCTTGTCAATTTCATCTTATAGAATAATGAGTCTCTGGAGATGATAAAGTTCACAAAAGTAGTCAGTAGCAAATGAAGAAAATGGTCACTCAAATAAAAATGGATCTCTTCAGCAGCATGTTGACATAAATGAACATATTTTATCTCAGTTTTGTTGCATTTTTATTTATTTTTCTAAATATTGGCTGTTTACATTTTAATTTGTTTTTTTTCCAATCCATGGAAGTCTTTCAGCATGTTTGATACCTCTGCTCAGTTATTACTTAACCTCTCTGGGGCATTTTTCCCCTTTCTCTTTTTCATATTTTTACAGATGATACAGGTTAAGCCACTTGCACGAAGTCATATAAGTTGTGAATCACAGAGCCAGGATTCCAACCCAGGTCACCTGACTCTCAAATCCAACACTCTTTCCACATGGCCTTAGTATGTAGCATCTTTTATACAACTTCTCTAGAACAATTCTTGCTCATTAATGTATTTCAGCCTATTTGTGCCCATTGTGTGTCCCAACTCTTGCACTTTGGGTGACAATTGTAAATCTTCAGAGACTGTGACATTGTATGTCTCTCAGCCATAATGCATGAGTGAAAGAATGATAGTGTTACACTCAACATGTTACCACTTAGGGATGATGTGCTAATTTGAACAAGTCCTGGAATATTACTTGTATTCTTAAATGATATCCCAAAGAGTTTGGTGCAAAAATCCACACAGGAAAAACCAAGTGGATGAAGCATGTTTGTTATCCAGACAATAATTGATAGTTGGATGGACAACCCAGAGATCTGGGCATTCAGTATATCTGTATTGATCAGATATTACTGATGGATAATGAGTTGGGTCCACAGTAGGAAAGAAAGTACCTTTGGGACAATTTACTAAGCTTTTAATGGTTCTAAAATCTTAGTAATGCTGCAAAATATAAAACATTCTTATCACCAAAGTAAAAACCAATTATTTTAGATTAGAGAGTTTATGTTGAATATAAAGAAAATAATCAGCTCTGATATCTGCAGAGCAATGGTCATTGTTGTGGTGCAGTGATTTCAGTTTTGTCTGACTCTTTGTGACCCCATTTAGGGTTTTCTTGGCAAAGATATTGGAGTTATTTGCCATTTCCTTCTTCAGTTTATTTTACAGATGAAGAAGTTGAGGCAAACAGGGTTAAGTGACTTTCTCAGGGTCATCTACCTAGTAAGTGTCTGGGGGCAGATTTGAACTCAGGACAATTAATCTGCCTGAGTTCAGGCCCAGCACTCTATGCACTGTTCCATTTAGCTGCAGATTAAAGGTAGCAGCAGATAAAAGTAAGTCATGCAAGTGAGGGTGCTCTAGTTTCCTTATGTGAAAAATGTTGATAGTGATGCCTGAAGGACTTACCTCAGAGAGTTCATGTGAGCCTCAAATGAGGTAATCTTTGAAAATCATCAAACATATTAGGCTTACTCAGTAGCACAATGGAAAGAGTACTGAACTTGGACTCAAGTAGGTATATGGTCTTGGGCAAGTCATTTAACCTTTAACAGCTTCAGTTCCCTCAACTGTGAAATGGGGATCATAATAGGACCTAACTCACAGGGCTCTATGAGGCTCAGATTAAATAATATGTGGAAAAGTATTTCATAAGTGAGCAGAAGCAGGAGAACATTGTACACCATCAACAACATTACCATTCTGCTAAGTCCATCAACTGTGATCGACTTAGCTCTTGTCAGCAATACAATGATCCAAGACAATGCGAAAAGACTCATGATGAAAAATGTTCTCCACATCCAGGAAAAGAACTATAGAGTTTGAGTGCAGATAGAAGCATAGTATTTTCCCTTTTGGGGTTATTTTTTCTTTCATGGTTTTTCTCTTTTGTTCTGATTTTTCTTTCACAATATGACTAATGTGGAAATGTTTAACATGATTGTACTGTATAAGTATCCGATTGCTTGCTGTCTTTTGGAAGGGGGAGGGAAGGGTGGGAGGGAGAAAAATTTGGAAGTCTAAATCTTACAAAAATGAATGTTGGAAACTATATTTACATGTAATTGTAAAAAATTTTAAAACTAGATAGAATTTTAAAAATATTTAATAAATCTTAAAGCAATCTGTCTATACATACATATATGTGCATATATATAGTATGTAGATCTAGATCTATATTTATATCTATGTCTATCCACATCTATTTATATATCTATCTATACTTATATCTATATCTATACTTTTATCATCTCTCATTTACATCTATATTCACATTTATCTATTTCTAAATTATAATAGCTTAAAATTATACTAAGGCTCTAGGAAACTTCTTTGTGTATGTATGTGTGTATTCAAAATGCTAGGGATATAAAGGAAAGGAGGGAAAGTATAGATGGCAAAAACATTCTCTTGGGTCAGACCACATGTGCATATACAAGTATATGTAGAAGAAACAAAATGAGTGCAAGGTAATTAGGGAGGGAAGGTGTGAGCTATGCCAGCTAGCACCATTATTAACAGAAATGTCACAGACTCTTTTATCCGACTTTCATAGAAACCTCAATATATCACTGTCCTTTGAGTAAGGTTGGCACACATCTTTTGTTATGATGTGATAAAGGGTGCCATCAGATAAGGAGTGTACAACAGAAGCTAACAACCAGTGCTAAAGAAAGAGACTGCTTTAGAAAGCAGGTCAAGGGAACATTGGAGAAGGGGTAAAACATCTGACAATTACCACAAAGAATTCTTCACTCATTTGCTCAATAAACATAAAATTGGCCTGGGCCAAAGCACTCCTGGGCCCTTTCATTGCTATATTGGGTCCATGCCCTCCTGTGTAGTTTATCAGGTAAGAGTGATAAACTGTATGGTAGGCTGAACCACTCTCTTATTTTTTAACAAAATTTGCATGACTAATTGTGAAGGATTTATTGAGAGGGTTCATGTTCAGGTATGGGTTAGGCTAAATGTATGTAACTCTAGTATATTACCACTACCATAGTAAGGCCACAAAGATAAGTTGGGACCAGGCCATGAAGGCTCTAAAACAAAATAAGAGTTGATACTTAATCTTACAGGTAATAGAGGACCCCTGAAATGTATAGAGTGGAAGTTCTTTCTAGCTCCAACTTTGAACTTCTAAAGAATGTAAACTCCTTGAGAACAAAGACTTTTAATTATAAAAGTATTTTATTATTTTCTAGTTACATGTAGAGATGGTTTTCAACATTTGTTTTTATAAGATTTCTAGTTTCAAATTTTTCTTCCTACCTCCCCTCTCTCCCCCCTCCCCAAAACAGCAAGTAATCTGATATAGGTTATATATATATATATATATATATATATATATATAAAATCACATTAAACATATTTCTGCATTAGTCATGTTATGAGAAAAGAAAGGATATTTCTGCATAAGTCATGTTGTAAAAGAAGAATCAGAGCAAAAGGAAAACCCTCAAAAAAGGAAAATGACAGCACCAAAACCAAAAGAAATAGTATGGTTCGATTTGCATCCATATTACAAGATCGTTTTTTTTCTTCTGGATTTGGGGAGCGTTTTCCATCACAAGTCCTTTGGAACTATCTTGGACCATTGTATTGCCAAGGAGAATCAAGTCTATCAGACTTGATCAACACATAATGCTGCTGATACTGTGTACAATGTTCTCCTGGTTCTGCTCATCTCGCTCATCATCAGTTCATGCAAGTCCTTCCAGGTTTCTCTGAAATCTGCCTGCTCATCATTTCTTACAGCACAAGAGAATTCCATTACATTCATTTACCACAACTTGTTCAGCCATTCCCCAATTGATGGGCAGCCCCTCAATTTCCAATTCCTTGCCACCACAAAAAAAAGCAGCTATAAATATTTTTGTACATGTGGGTCCTTTTCCCTTTTTTATTATCTCTTTGGGGAAAAGACCCAATAGTGGTATTGCTGGGTCAAAGGGCATGCACAGCTTTATAGCCCTTTGGGTGTAGATCCAAACTGCTCTCCACAATGGTTGGATAAGTTCACAGCTCCACCAACAATGCATTAGTGTTCCAATTTTTCCATAGCTTCTACAACATTCATTATTTTCCTTTTTTGTCATATTAACCAACCTGATAGGTGTCAGGTGGTATCTCAAAGTTGTTTTAATTTGCATCTCTCTAATCAATAGTGATTTAGAGCATTTTTTATATGGGAATAGATAGCTTTGATTTCTTCATCAGAAAACTGCCTGTTCATATCCTTTGACCATTTCTCAATTGGGGAATGACTTGGATTCATATAAATTTGATTTAGTTCCCTATATATTTTAGAAATGAGACATTTATCAGAAGTACTGGCTATAAAAATTGTTTCCCAGCTTTCTGCCTCTCTTCTAATTTTGGATGCATTGCTTCTGTTTATACAAAAACTTTTTAATTTAATGTAATCAAAATCATCCATATTGCATTTCATAATATTCTGTATCTCTTGTTTGGTCATAAACTGTTCTCCTTTCCAAAGATCTGAAAGGTAAATTATTTCTTCCTCTCCTAATTTACCTATGGTATTACCTTTTATGCCTAAATCATGTACCCATTTTGATCTTATTTTAGTATAAGGTGTACGATTTTGGTCTATGCCTATTTTCTGCCATACTATCTTCCAGTTTTCCCAGCAGTTTTTGTCAAATACTGAGTTCCTATCCCAGAAGTGGGAGTCTTTGTGTTTATCAAACAGTACATTACTAAAGTCATTTACTAGCCTATTCCATTTACTAGCCTATTCCATTGATCCTCTACTCTGTTTCTTAGCCAGTACCAAATGAGAACAAAGACTTTTAAATCTTTTGTCTATGTACTCCTGGCACATAGTAGGCTTGTAACAAATGCTTGCTGATTAATTAGGAGATCGGTAACAATATGGATTCCATCCCCCACCTTTTAAAAAGGGTTTAGAAGAGATATACAAGATCTGGCCAAGCTCAAAAATTAACTCGCAAAAGTGTAAGTTTCATATAGATGCCTCCTTGAGAATGGCCCAGAGCTCTGTTAAGCTATGACAGCTCTCAATGGTCATCCCAAACTAGAAGAATTTTAACTCAGATGATAGATCCATTATCTGGGGACCAGCTCAAGTACTTTTTGACTATCAGGAGATACAATTTTCATTTATGTCAACTTTTAGATACAGAGATCTAAAGAGGATGTGAATGACATCAGCAGAGGCAAGCACCACCCTGACCATCTATTGGAAACATTTTATAGGGGATTTTTGGTCAGGAGTGGGTTGGATTTGGTGACCTCTGAGGTCTATTTCAACTTGGAGATACTTGTGAAGACAAACCAGTATGGCTTGAAATACAAGCATTCTATTAAAGAGCGAGAAAGTATTGTTTTTACTATAATGCAATGGCAAGAAATAAGGAAGTCTGGAGGTGGGGAGGTAGAGAACCAATCCTGAAGATATGAATGAAGTGGAAAGGGGAGTTTACTTCTTTATACAGTTATTTCCAGCCTCCTGGGAAGGGAGAATGAAAAATAAGAGAGAGAAAGGTAAGGTATCACTGCATGGTCTACTTCAGAATAATCTATTGCCACCCTTGTTGATTTAATCTTCTGGTGCATACATTCTAACAACACTTGGGCATTTCTACATAGGTCATTTCCCCCTCCCCTCCTTGATTCTCTCTTCAGTGAATGTTTTCCAGGGTATGTAAGGTTTTCTGAACTTTTCATTACAAGTTACATAGTCTATCCCCTCCCCTCAACAATCACATATTAGGGATTACATTTTCTGCTAATGTCTTCATTAGAGAAAAATGTATGGCACAGCAGAAAGACTGTTAGCTTGGAAGGCAGAAGACCTGATTTAAACCCCAACTTTGCCACTATCTGTGTCACCTGATTTAGTAGACAGGGCTTTTGATTCAAAGTCACAATGACCTCATCTCTGACCATGTGTGAATTATTTAGCTTTTTTGACCTTCAGTTTCCTTATCTGGGGATATAGGTAATAAAATTTTTAGAGAGGAAGAGGAAGAGGAAAAGAAGTATAGATAGGGGGAAAGGGGGAAAAAGAGGGAGGAAGGGAGGGAGGGAGGGAGAGAGAGAGAGAGAGAGAGAGAGAGAGAGAGAGAGAGAGAGAGAGAGAGAGAGAGAGAGAGAGAGAGAGAGCGCAAACAGACTATTGAACTGGAGAGAAGGGGGCATCATGGTCAGAAAGACCTGAATTCAAATTCTCTTGCTGAAAAGTAATTTATGTGTTAACTTAGCAAATCACCTAACCTCTCAGAGCCTCAAGAAACTTTAAGCCTTTAAGTTACCCTGAGGTAGTCTCTGGCTCAATAAGTTACAGTCATTCCTGTTGCCTCTAGGATAGAATATAAACTCTTCAAACATGAAAATCTCATCCCAAGTTGGTCTGAACCTATCTTTGGAGCTTCGTTATACATCCCCACACTCTATACTTCAGCCAAACTGCTCCCTCCCTTGTTTTTCTGTACTGCACACATGGTACTCCATCTCCTATTTCTGGGGTATTGTGATGGCTGCCTCCCATGTCTTTAATACATGACCTTTTCACTTCTGCCTCAAAGAATCCCACACTTGATTCAATAAACAAATACCACCTTCTTTCTACATACAGTCTTTGCTGATCTCTTAACTTTTCAAGCCCCCCTCCCTTGTTTTTAGCTACCTTGTATTTATTGCATATGGATTCTCTCTGTCACTGTCTGTATGTCTCTCCTCCCTCCATCCCTCCCACCTTTCTCTCTTCCTTTCCAAAACATATGAACCCAATAATGTATTTTTCTATACACATGTGTATGCCCTGTATCTTTTTTTGTACAGTAAAGAAATCACCTTTGATTATTCTAGAATTCTAAGGTACAAAAAATACAAAGCCTCTTGGAACAGAGTCTCAGACAAATCATAAGAATCATAGAAATTGGAGGCTGAAACCACTTTTTGTAAAATTAGGGGATTTCCTGAGTCCATCAAAAGGAAGAACTGATTGCTATGATAGGATTTCTAGTCCATTTTCCAGATGTATTTTAATTATCCCAGGAATAGAATGACCACCCCCAGTTTTTGGATAGCTCTTTCAAAATTTTGTAAAAGTCGCTGTCCAGAAAACTCCTACTTACTTTTCCCATTTTGGACTCTTCCACATTCTTCTAAATAGCACATCTGTGGGGTTGTGGAAAAAAATGGGACACTATCGCACTATTGGTGGAGTTGTCAACTGGTGCAACCATTTTGGAGAACAATTTGGAACTATGCCCAAGGGGCTATAAAACTGCATACTCTTTGCCCCTGCAATAGCACTACTAGATCTGTAGCCTAAAGAGATAAAAGAAAATGGAAAAGGACCAATTTGTAAAAAATTATTTATAGCAGCTCTTTTTTTGCAGGTCAATGAGGGTTAAGTGACTTGCCCAGGGTCACACAGCTAGTATCAAGTGTCTGAGACCAGATTTGAACTTAGGTCCTCCTGAATCCAGGGCCAGGGCTTTATTCACTGCACCACCGAACTGCCCCTAGCAGCTCTTTTCTGATGGCAAAGAATTGGACTTTGAGGGGATGCCCATCAATTTTGGAATGACTGAACAGGTTATGGTATATAATTCTTATGGAATACTATTGTGCTATAAGAAATGATGAGCAGAATGATTTCAGAAAAACCTGGAAAGACTCACATGAACTGATGCAAAAAGAAATAAGCATACCCAGGAAAACATTGTACACAGTAACAGCAATATTGTATGATGACCCACTGTGAATGACTTCATTATTCTCAGCAATACAATGATCCAATATATTTCCAAAAGACTTATAATGAAAAATACAATCCATCTCCAGAGGAAGAACTGGAATCTGAATGCAGATTGAAATATACTTTATTTTTTATTTTCCCCCCTTTTGCAACATGGCTTATGTTTTGCATCACTACACATATATAATCTGCATCTAATTGCTTGCAATCTTGGGAGGGAGAAAGAGGAGAGAATTTCAACTCAATATTTTAAAAGAGAAAAGTTAAAATTTGTGTTTTTACATGTAATTAGAAAAAATAAATAAATTTCACATAAAAACACATATCATTTTTTTAATAAAATAGCTTTCTTTTGTTTCCCTTCTCAAACTCAGAAGCTTGAATTCAGGCTCTCCTCTCTTTAATTTGTCCCCTCTGTAGCTACTAAACAGATGTTAGTGGCCTAGTGAGCTCACTCCTTTGATCCAGAAGGGGCAGTAGCTGGGGTAGTGGTTAGAACATGGGGCTTGGAGAAAGGAACACCCAAGTTTGAATAGTGCTTCAGATATTCACCAGCTGTGATGACTAAGTTACTTATCTTTTCTCATCTTCAGTTTTCTCATTTGTAAAATGGCGATAAGAGCTGTGCCTACCCATAGGATTGTTGTTTTCTAAAGTAAAATTTTAAGTGCTAATTAACCATTATCATCATCTTTATTAAGTTGCAGTTAAGTAGATACAACAGTAGGCTTGGAGTGAGGAAGACCTGAGTTAAAATCTGGCCTCACATATGTTCTATCTGTGTGACCTTGGACAAGTCATTTCACCTCTGTTTGCCTCAGTTTTCTCAACTGTAAAATGGGGATAAAAACAGTATTCAGGTTGTTGAGAAGATCAAAGTTAGTATCTGTATAGCCTAGTTTCTAGCACGCAGGTGGTGCTATATAAATGCTTGTTCTCTCTCTTCACTTAAGATTTAGTAGCTCCCTAATGACTCCAAGATGAAACACAGACTGCCCTGGTATGTAATTAAAGACCTTCCCAATCGGATTCCAGCCCCCTTTCTGGGCTTTACATTTCAGTCACATTGACAGTAACAAGCTCATGAGGCTGGATTTGAACTCAGGTACTCCTGGTGCTTTTATCCACTGCGACACCTAGCTGCCCCGATGGCAAATAATTTGACCTGTATGTATGAATCTCATTTAACTCCAGTTTTCTCGCCTGTAAAATGAGGAGTTGGACCAGATACTCAATAAGATCCCTTTTAGCTCCAAATCTATATTCCTACCTGCTGTTTCCTGAACACAACATGCCATCTCTCACCTATGCCATTGCTGTCTCCCCCACTTAGAATGTACTCCTTCCTCACTTTTGCCTCTTGTCCCTTGTTCTATAGTTTTTCAGTCATGTCCAGCTCTCTGTGACCCCATTTAGGGTTTTCTTGGCAAAGATACTGGAGGAATTTTCCATTTCCTTCTCCACACCATTTTACAGATGAGGAAACTGAGGCAAAGAGGGTGAAGTGACTTGGCCAGAGTCACGCAGCTAGTAAGTGTTTGAGGCTGGATTTGAGCTTAGGAAGATGTCTTTCCGACTCCAGGCCTAGTGCTCTGTGGCTATGGTGCCCCCTAGCTGCTCCGCTCTTAGAGTCCCTAGCATGGAGCAAAGCTCTGCTCAATGATCACTTCCTACAAGAGTCCTTTCCTGAAACCCCAGCTGTCAGCAACTGGCTGTCCTAAATTTACTCTGAATGTATTCTGCATACATGTTGCATTGATTGCATCTCCGTACAAGTAGTTTCCACTTAGTAGAATGTAAGCTCATTGAGGGTAGGGCCTGTCTCATTTTTGCTTTTCTTTTCTCAGGGCTTAGCAAAGTACTTGGAGTACAGAGGGGGCTCACATATTTTATAATTCGCAACTATGACAAGTCATTTAACTCACCTGAGCCTCATTTTCCTCATCAGTAAAAGGGAGACAAGAATATAGAATTGTGCCACAAAGCATCAGTGAGAGACTGAAATAAAATATTATGAGCAGAGTGAATTTAAAATATTATACAACTCTTATTTTTATTGTTTATTATAATTACATGCTAAACAGGAAAAAAATATTTCGTTCCACTATTCCAACTATTAAAAGCTCAATTTAGAGAGCAAGTGAGCTCCTGTTTGGGGGAGGGAGGAAGGTATATGAGTATGTGAGGGTGTGGTCTGGTTCTTGGTCAGTGTATGTGTGTCTATATACCTTTTTATGTATAGGTTTAGTTGTTTATGTGTGTCTGTGTGTGTTTGCACACATTGGGGGAGGGGCTACCCAGCCTAGAACAAAACACTTAGAATGAACTTGACTTCAGAATCACAAAGCATTTTCTGCAAAGCCAATGAAAAAGCATTAATTTAGCTAGAAAGCAGTAATCATTCCAGTGACCCATCATCAAAGGCTTTTGTAAAGGGTGTACTGTAAAAAAAGAGGGCACCATGATATTTTAATTTCATTTGCTCTCATAGGAATGCACGCCTTCACTTGGAGAGAAGCACAGTGTTTTATTGTTTTTAAGAATGGAGTTTGCAAAAGCAGACAGGATGGCTTCTTTTCAATGGAGAGGCAGATTGAAAATAGAAACACTAAACACACTTTCTCTCACATTCCTTTCAATAAATAGAACTCCCAAAGAGAACAGAAATGTTCGGAGGCAAATCTATTGTTTGTTGTGGTTGTTGTCATCCTGAAAGCCAAAGATTCCAGGCTGAGAAGGGAACAATCGTGTCTAAAATTTAGGTGAAAGAGATAATAAGGAAATCATTCCAATGCATCCCTCCCCCCACCAATGTCCATGTTTCCATAGAGACAATCGCTTTCCTTTTCTGCTTCCAAATCTATCTTTGTCGATCAATATTTTATGGTAATTGTTTCCATGGAAATTTAAGCTCATCTACTTATTTTTTTTTGGTGGGGGGGAGGGAGGAGTTGAAATTTCACCTACTAAAAGGCAATGAGACAGAGGCAGTGAAAAGAGCAGGGGATATGAAGTCAAGGGGACCTAGGCTTAAATTCTCATTCTGCTACTCATTACTTCTGTGACATTGGGCACAATACTAAACATCTCTAAAACAGTTTAGTTGCCTCACCTTTAAAATGAGGAATAGGACTAGAGGACCCCTTATAGCCTGTTCTTCCTCTGACATTTGTGGCCCTACAATCTTGGGCAAATGATTTTGAACTTTCCTGTGCCTCACTTTTCTCATCAGTAAAATCTAGCTGGCCTCAGAAGACCTTTCAAGTTCTAAATCTATAATGATAAAAAATGTCTCCTCACATTTAAAATCACATCAGTCAACACTTTGGGACAAATTATTTTAAGATGGTGTATCTATTTCTGGTAACATCTCATTACCTTTCAACTACCATTCTTCCCTTTCCCAAAAGATTTTCCCACATCTCCTTACAATGAAAAGTGCATTCCCTTTCTCCAAACCGTCCTTTCCCACATCAAAACCTTTCTCCCTTCATGAAGTTCCCTTGTCTTGACATGCTAAGAGAAAGACACTCAACTTTTTACCCCATGAAAATCTAGAACAATGAACTATAAGATGGAAAATGTAAAATCTTTCATGGGTTCAAAAGATCACTTTCACAAGCACAAGACAGGAAAAGTGTGGCCAGAGCATAATTTATGATAAAAGCATCTCAGACTCTTAGTGTAAGCCAAACTTCATCATGAATTTATGATGTGATAAGGCAGCTACAAAAACTAATTTGATTATAGGCTGTATTAAGTGGGACTGTATGGCCCAGGGATGTGATTAACCAACCATATTCTGCCCTGGACAGACTACATTTGGAGTGCTGCCTTCAATTTGGGGCACCATATTTTAGGAACAACATTGACATGCTGCCAAATGTTCAGAAAAGGCAATTGAGGATAGTTAAAGGACTAGAAGCCTACCCATATATTGGCTATAAGGGCTGGAGAAGTATAATTGAATAAGGAAAAGACTTAGAAGGGACATGAGATCTGCTTTCAAATATCTGAAGAATTGTCATGTTAAATTTTTTCAAGATATACATGTGCAACCATGCAAAACATCTCCACATTAGTCAGGTTGTGAAAGAAAACAAAATACCTTTAGAAAGAGGAACTAACAAAAAAATATGCTTTAATCTATATTCATATACCATCGATCCTTTCTCTGTAGATGAATTGCATTTTTCATAAGTCCTTCTGATACCATCCTGCTCATCATTTCTTTCACAGTTACTATTGCTAACTGTATTGCCCTCCATTCTATTCCCTCCCTTGATATTTATTTTTTATCTTCTTTCACCCTATCCCTCCTCAAAAGTGTTTTGCTTTTTAAAACATTATTTAAAGTTGAGAATTGTCATGTTAAAAATTTATTCTACTTGGCCCCAGAAGGCAATACTGAAAACAGAGTAGAAGAAGCAGAGGCAGATTTAGGTTCAATAGGAGAGAGTTCTTACCAGTAAGATCACTTCAAGATTGGAAAGGGATAACTTGGGATGACAATGAATTCTCATTTTACAAGGGGGATTCATCCCTTATCAAACATATGAACTTAAATAGCTTAATACTGCCTTAAAACTTTTGAAACAACTTGTATGTATATGCATGTATGTAGATACACATATGATCATATGTGTATATATGTAAATATTTGTATAGTGAGGATATGTGGTTATATAATAGCTATCAATTACATAGCATTTTAATGTTTTTTTCATTTAAAAAGTACTTCATGTATGTTATTTTATTATGCAGTGAGATGCTATTATTACTCTTCATTTTATAGATGAGAAAATTGAGTCTAAGAGAGGCTGAGTGACTTGCCAAGATTACACAGCCAAAAAGTATTGTTCAATTATTTCAGTCATGACCCTATTTGGGGTTCACATGGCAAAAATACTGGAGTGGTTGGCCATTTCGTACTCCATCTCATTTTAGATGAGGAAACTGAGGCAAACTGAGTGAAGTGACTTAGGGTCACACAGCTAGGAAATATCTGAGGACAGATTTGATCTCATGGAGATGAGTCTTCCTGACTCCAGGCCAGGTATTCTATGCACTATGGTGCTCCCTAGCTCCCCTGGATACCAGTAAATATGAGAGGTAGGGTTTGAATCCAGATCTTTCTGACTCCAAGTCTAGCCCTCTACCAATTGTGCTACCTAGACTAGTTATGACTCTACTAGCTTTGTTTAGGCTGGAAACACTGTAGCAGTTATCCCTAAAATGACAGGGTCATGCATAGTCATTCAGTAATTGATGCCACCAGGGCTACCTCTCCCAGCATCCTTCTTCCAGAGGGTGCAGTAGTGAGAGGGCAAGTCAGCATGAAACTTAAATACATTCACGATGAGAAGCCATCAAACTATCTCATTGTCTTGACAGGAGTCAAAACAAAAGAATTACAAAGAATTCCCCATTTGATATTCATGCCACAGTATCTCATTTTGGTTTTAGCTGCAAAGCTTCCAGAGAGCCATCCAGTGTGAGGGTAGAGGAATTCACAGATCACCCTGCTCTCTGAAAAGGAAAAAAATGATGGATTGCCTTGACAAAAGATGAAACAGATGCTCATCTGAAATCACATCATTTTAGCCCAGAAAGCAAACCTATCTTGGGGCAGCAGAATTACATTCAGCATCTCCTAAGGAATGCATGCAACCATCCAGAATTTTGCTTTTGCTCTGACCTATTTCTAAGAGCTGATGAAGCTGCTTCCTCACAAGGCATTTTTGCAAAACCTTGTTTCAGGGCAGTGTGGGCAAATTCAGATGTGAAATCAGTTTTGTTTATTCAACAGAAATATTGCTAATTATTTTTTGCTCTGTTGGAAATTACGTTTTTTCCCCAGCACACTTAGAAACACCCCATTCCATTGATAGGAGGAGGCTTCAGGGTAGGGATTCTTTTTCCAACACAATCGCTAGCAGGGAAGTAAATTTCAATGATTTTATAAACATATGATAAGAGCAAATTAAATTAAAAAGAAAATTATGAGGAAATACTGTTGGTACTATTGATACAAATGGCTTACAACGGGGCTTCTAACACAATCTGTACTTGTAGAACCCCTAAAGCATCAGGAAATTTAATGCAATCCAGTTTCACAGATTTATTAAATACCTACTATGGCAGGCACTGTATTAAGCATTAGGAATCATGGGACCAAAGAACAAAGAAACAGTATTTGCCCTTGAGGGACTTAAATTCTACTTGATTTAGGTCATTGATTTGTTTTGTTTTGTTTTTTGAGGCCATTGGAATTAAGTGATTTGCTCAAGGTCACACAGCTAGTTAAGTGTCAAGTGTCTGAGGCTGGATTTGAACTCAGGTCCTCCTGAATCCAGGGCCAGTGCTCTATCTACTGCTCCACCTAGCTGCCCCTTGTTTTATTTTTTAAATAAGTTTTTCATCTGTCAAAGTCCAGATAAAACCAACAGCATCTTTTAGTCTGATTTGCTGGATGACTAATGATGGATGGACTGCTTCCATAGCATCCTCTACCTCATGCCCACTCCCTAGGAGTACCAGAGGGATGTGGCCATGTAGGAATACACAAAGGAGGTATGGTCTTGTCAGGATGTTTAACATATAGTCACATGATAATGAAGATCATGTAGAGTCTACTAGAATGTATACACCAGGAGGACAGGAGCTGTTCTTTCTTTGCTTTTTGTTCCTACTGTCTTGGGGGGGTAACCTAGGTTGTACAGTGGATCAAAGCACTGGCCCTGAAGTCATGAGGACCTGAGTTCAAATCTCACCTCAGAAACTTGTTAGCTGTGTGACCCTGGGCAAAGTCACTTAACCCCACTTGCCTTAAACACCCAGGGCTATCTCCAATCATCCTGATGCATATTTTGCCACTAGACTCAGATGGCTCTGGAGGAGAGAGTGAGGCTGATGGCCTTGCACAGCCCTCCTTCGCTAAAATACAATTCACTGCAAGTCACGACATCTGTCATGGTTCTTTCTGATAACAAAGGACAAACCACAACAGCAGTAGCAGCACCTAGTGCCCAGAGCACACTACCCAGACCATACTAATGGGTTAACTAATTCTTGCTGATTGAAAAATCCTAAAGAGTTGCTTCAAGGGCAGCTAGGTGGCACAGTGGATAGAGCACCGGCCCTGGAGTCGGGAGTACCTGAGTTCAAATCCGGCCTCAGACACTTAACACTTACTAGCTGTGTGACCCTGGGCAAGTCACTTAACCCCAATTGCCTCACTAAAAAAAAAAATGAGTTGCTTCAGACACTTATGGGTCAAGTGACTTGGCCAGGGCCACACAACTATTAAGTGTTAGTAAGAATCTTGACCCATAGTGCAACAGTCTATGCCCTATTTCCTCCTAGTAATAGTCTTGACTGATTTGCCATAGAATCTGTCTCTTTTTGTCAAATGGGAAAACTGACGCTGAGAGAAACGACTTGTTCAGTATCATCATACAGTGAATCTGAGGCAAGATACAAACTCAGGTCTGCCTGACTCCAAATCCTTTTCTCTATGCACTGTGCCTTCTACATGATAAATCTTCCTTTGGCTAAGATGTAAGTATTAATGTTTCTTATTTGGGGGGAATAACAATAATAACAACTAGCATTTATATAGTGCTTTAACACTCATAAGACATTTCATGCAAATAATCTTATTCAACTCTCACCATAACCTTGTAAGGTGAATGCTATTGTTCTTCCCAAACTGAGGCTGAGAGTAGTCAAGTCACTTGACTGGAGTTACACAGCTTGTGAGAGTCTGGGGTAGGATTTTAACTCGGGTCTTCCTCACTCCAACTCCTGTGCTCCAACCATTGTGCTACTTAGCAGTTCATTTGTAGGTGTCATCAAGCCCTGCTTCTTACATAAGGATGTTCTTGCCTTTCACAAAGGAGAAACTGGACAACTATTCATTGAATTGATTTGGATTCAAATATTTAACAGAATCAGATTTCGAGCTTGAAGGCACCACAAGTAGCCATTTAATTCAACCTATTGCTGAGCAAGAATTCCTCAGGACACAGTGCGGACAAGTGGGCATCCAGCAGAAAGTCATGGGAGAGAAGAATCTCCTCAGCTTCCGAGGCATTTCCTTCCACTTTTAGATAGTTCGAATCACTAGGAATTTTTGCCCTAAATTAAGCTGAAGTCTGTCTTTTTGTAAATTCTACTCCCCCCCACCCCGCAGCTGTTTGCCAACTCTGGCTGCACAACCATCTGTCAGGTACATTGGAGAGGGGCTAGCTTGCCCTCTGCTCTCTGAGGTCTCTTCCCATTCTGATATCTTGGATGCAGGTCTGTCTCACAGCCTTGCTAGGCTTGCAGTGCGTAGTTCTGGGGTCATAGCTTCACAGAAAACGCATAGAATTAAAAAAAAAAGCTTAGGGAGGAGTAAATCTTTGGCTTTCTTGGGGCGCTAAAACTGCCTCCGGATCTCAGGGGGAAAATACCGCCAGCCTTAATAGCGGATGCAACTTTGGGTGACTGGGCGGCCGTGATTAATTCTGACCTTTCCCAACCCTCATTACAATGTTCAGTATGCAGTGTACGGGCTAAATAAGGAAGATGCCCCGAATCATTTCCGAAGGTTCAACAGGATCCAGGCTGTCTGCTGTCCCACGGCAGATGACGTCCTGACAGAGTTCCCTCGACAAAACGAGGTCTACGCCAGACAATGACTTCAGACTTGGGCTGCGATAACGCATTCCTTCCTTCGGTGATCCTTGGGAAATCGGCTTTGTGAGATCCAACAGAGAAGAGCATGCCCAAGGAAATAAAGCATTCCTTTACACAAGCTCACCTCATGTTCCCTGGGTTTGGCCCTGAGGGCGCTAAAAACCCACAAGTGCAGACTAGGAGGGAGTGTGCTAGCTGCCCTTGAATATTTAAAAGGATGCCAGGGGAAACAGAAATTTAATGTGGTCTGCCTGGCCTCATGAGAAGAACTAGGAGTCAGGCTGTAAGTATTTATTAAGTGCCTACTGTGTGCCAGACACTGGACTAAGTACTGGGGAGAAAACAAAAGACAAATGGCCATCCTGCTCTTGAGGTGCTTGGTCAAGTGGGGGAGACAACATGCAAACAACCACATAAGTGCAAACAAGCTAAATAGAGCATATATTGGAGGTGGTCAACAGAGGGAAGGCAGTAGCACTGTGGGGAGCAGGGAAAGTGGCCTGCAGATGGTGGGATTTGAGCTGCAATTTGAATTGGGCCAGAAAGTCAGGGGATAAATAGGAAGAAGGAGAGTATTCATTCCAAGCTTGGTGAACAGCCAGTAGAGACACTTGCAGCAGGAAAGTGGATGCGGTGTCTCCTTTAAGGAATAGCAAGGAGGCCACTGGCAATGAATCCCAGAATGGGGGCTGGGTAACTGGGGGGCAGGGGGACAGGGGCACAGGAAAAGCAGTGTTTGTGACAGCTGTATTCCTGATCTTGGATGAGATGAGGTGGAAAAAAGAAGAGCTTGCCTCAGTGTGTCTGGATGCAGTGGGCAGTTTCCCCATCACAGGAGGGCTTCAGACAAATGCTAGGTGGGTAGGCTGCTCCAGGCACTGGGTAGATTAATGACCTGTGAGGTGACCCTCAGATCTGAGATTGTGAGAATTTGCAATGAGAGAGTAAATGAATATTTTAACTTTTTTTCTTAAAAATTTTACTTTAAAAAAAAGCTTATACTAAGATAATCAGATAGGGAGGGTGAGGGAGAACAGCTGGATAGAATGGTCCATTATTATTCTTGGGATGTCAGTGGAAAGTAAAGATGGCTCCCAATATATTGGGTAGATTCCCTGTGGTGAAATGATGGGAGGGACAGAACAAGAGTTGCTTAGGCTAAGTAGACAAAGATGGGCTTTGATAGGTTGGAGGGAATATCCAGAGATGCATTCAGGCATTTGAGTTCTGGTCTCACAAACCAGTAAAGCGACATAGGCACAAGGTCTCTGCCTTTAAACAAATCATTCAACACACTAACTTTGGTTTGCTAGATAGAGACAGTGACTGAAAGCAATGGAACAGTGGAGCTCAGAGAGAACTCAGTGAAGATGTAGCTGGTTGAAGCACAACTATGAAAAAGCTGATTCATAATCTATGTGTAAGGAAGGCAATAAACATCTACTCTGTGCCAGGCTCTGTGCTATCACTTTAAAAAATATAATCTGATTTGATCCTCACAACAACCCTGGGAGGCACGTGCTATTACAATCTCAACTTTGCAGATAAGGAAACCGAAGCAGACAGTGGTTAAGTGATCTGCCCAGGGCCACACAGCTAGTGTCTGAGGTGAGATTTGAACTCAGATCTTCCAGCCTAGAGGTTTAATATTCCACCTACTGTACCATCCAGTTGTCCTTATGGGAGGTTTCAACATTATAGGATTTCAGAGTCTGAATGGCCCATAGGAATCATGGATGATCTAGCAGGATTCTGCTATTTGGCCAGTCCTTGGTAAGAGGTTCACAGAAGCTAATGATTTAAAAAAAAATGTTCAGGGGGGCAGCTAGATGGTGCAGTGGATAAAGCACTGGCCCTGGATTCAGTAGGACCCGAGTTCAAATTCAGCCTCAGAACTTGACACTTACTATCTGTGTGACCCTGGGCAAGTCACTTAACCCTCATTGCCCTGGGGGAAAATGTTCATTGATATGGTTAGGTTTTACTTAGCTATATTTTCCCTGAACTCCTCCTAGAAATCTATCTTTTTATAATAAAAATGAAAGAAAACATTTTTGAAGAGCAAGAAGAAAAATATAAATTAGCACATTAAAAAAAAACACATATATAACAGATATATAGTATACAATGTTCTATCTCCATCGACCCCCACCTTGGAAAAGGAGCAGGGTGGGATCTCATCTCAACTCCTGGGGGGGCAGATCATTCTTCATAATTTTGAAACCTCCAATTCCTATTGGTTTGCAAAGTTGTTTTTATGGTTGTTCTTGTTCAATTTACATTATTGTAATCATTGTGTATGTTATTTTCCTGGTTTTGCTTACTTCACTCTGTATCAGATTATACACATCTTTTCATTCAAGATATGCACACATGTACATATGCATACACATATACATTCATATGTGTATATGTGTGTTTGCATATAGATATGACTATATGTATATTGGTGTGTGTATATGGACACAAACACACAAAACTAACAGAAATATGTGACTAAAAGCCATTCCCCAATAGATAAGTGGTCAGAGGAAGTGAATAAACAATTCTTAAAAGATGCATTATAAATAATTTTAAAACCACATGGAAGAATGCTCCAAATCAGTTTTCATGCAGAGTGAAAATCAAAATAACCCTGACATTTCCCCACGCACCCAGCAAATTGCCAAAGATGACAAAACCCAGAAATAGTTAGTTATTGTGGTTATAGAAAGACAGCCACAATAACACATTATTGGAGCATCAGCATTCTCCTAGCTCCTCAGACTCACGGCTTAGGAATCATTCTGTATTCCTCACACGCACTTTCTCTTTTTCTTATCCCCCCCACCATCCAATCTATTGCCAAGGCTGTTGATTTCACCTTTGCAGCATGTCTAGATTTTGCCTGTGCAATATCTCTTGATAGTCCTCTTTCTTTCCTCTGACACTGCCCCTTCCATGGTGCAGACACTTATCACCTCACATCCGGATTATTGCAATACCTGCTGGGGGTTCTGCCTGCCTGAAGTCTCTCCCCAATCTAATCCATTCTCCCTTCAGCCACCAAAGTGATTTTCCTGGAGCACAGGTATGACCATGTCACTGCCCCCACTTACTCATTTCTCTAACTGATTGTCATACCTGGGATATTCTCCCTCTTTTCCACTTCCTGGTTTCCCTGTCTTCTTTCAAGCCTCAATTAAAACTCCATCTTCTACAAGAAGACTTTTTCAAATACCTCTTAATTCTAGTGCCTTTCCAATTTCTTTTTCATCCTGAGAATAATTTGTTTCTACATATTTGCTTGCTTTGTGGCTAATCCCCCATTAAATTGTAAACTCCTTGATAACAGGGACTTTTGGCCACTTTTTGTATCCCCAGCACTTAGCATAATGCCTGGAACATAGTAGGCACTTTAATAAATGCTTATTTACTGACTTTCCACTATGGAAAATGATTTGGAATTCTACAAAGAATGTGACTAAAATGTCCATATGCTTTGTCCAAATGCCCCGCTTCTTTGCATGTATCCCAAGAAGATGACTGAGAAAGAAGTCTCATACACCAACAGGTTTATAGCAACACTTTGTGTGTGAAGGGTAACAAAAAACAAAAACAAAAACCTGGGAACAAAGCTGATGAGCATTGACTGAAAAATAGCTAAATAAGTTGTGGTATGTGAATGTAGTGGAATATTATTGTTCTGTAAGAAAGGCCTTTTCTTAGTTTTGTTTTATTTTTGCAAACTAACATCATCTTTTGAGAGCCAGAAAGGGCATTAGAGGCCATCTAGACCCATTCCCTCATCTTATAGATGAGAAAACTGAGGTCCAGAGAGGGGAAGGAACTTGTACAAAACCACATAGGTAGTTTCAGAGCCAGGATTTGAATCCAAGTCTCATAACACCAAATTCATAACAGTTTCTAAGGAACTGTGAAATTGGATCCGAGAAAGGGGAAGTGACTTCTGTAAGATCATCTGAGGAATAAGTGACTAAGACTTATCACCAAAAAAAGTGCTGCAAAAACATTTGTTTTTGATGGGACCTTTGTGGAATCCTTGTTTACAGGATCTATACAAAAGAGTAGAATCTCTTATCAAAATGGATGGACATTTTAATCACTTTCTTTACATAATTGCAAGCCTCAGTTTAATGTTCCTGGCTTTGTCCATTTCAAGATTTTTACCAATGAAAGGTAAAAATATTAAGGCAGGTTAATAAGCCTCTCAGGTGAGAGCAAGCGGAGAAGCACAACCTTGGATGACAAAATGGGATCCTAGAAGATCTTGACAGGGTGGAACACTGGCCCTCATAGAGCAGATGAAATTTGAAAAGGCTAAATGTAAAGTCCTCTGCTCTGGTTCAGAAAGTCAATAGCAACCCTTCAGAATGGAGGAGATGCATTTTCATGGCAGATCCTTAGAGGCAGTCTTGGGGCTCAGAGTTGAATCTAAGTGCAGAATGACTCAGCAGTCTATTTGAGTTACCAGAAAAATAAGTGGGGCATTAGGAAGCATTCACAGAGGCTAGAGTATAGACAACAAAGGAGAGAAGCACTCCATACTATCCTGTTTTGGCAGATGGAAGACAGATGGAACTTGATCTGTTTAGTGGGCAAAGATAGATGGAAGTTACAGCAAGGTTAATTTCAGTTACCCACAAGGATGAACTTCCCAACAATTAGAGCTGTACAGAATAGAATGGGTGGCCAGGTGAAGTAGTGAGGTGCCTGTTAGTAGATTCTCAACAAAAGCTAAATGTCTCTTCCAATAACGTAGGAGGATCCATTCACCATATATTAATGAAGACACCTTCTAAGGTTCTTTCCAACCTTCTGTCACTTAACTACAAATCATCTAAAGAGGTAAATTTCATAAGAAAATTATCCTGGCCATACATTAAATGAAATTAATCCTTTTTTGCTGAGAAATACATTCATTCTGTATTTTTAAAAATGTATACTCTCTCCTACTAGGGTTTCCATGACAATGGACTCTGCTGATTCTCTTCAACCTATCTGATTGCTCCTTCTCAGTCTCCTTGACTGAATCATCTCTGCATTCTTCCCATTATATAAGCCATTCAATTAGAAAAATGCTCAGGCCTCTACCAGACCCAAAAGTCTGTGGACTTATGGAAGAAGAGGCTCATGATTGATGGGTGGTTTAAGTATACTCAACAGCAAGAAAACATGGTGTAGTCAATAGAGAGATGGCTTTGGAGTAAGTATATGGAAAACTCATACAGGGCAAGTGCTCACATGGTAGTGAGAAGAACCAATATAAGGATACTCATAGGGTCTCTCTTAGAACTTTGGGATTGATCGCATGACATGGGAGACAATGGCATAGGACTTCCCAGCATGGTGTGCCTTCATCAGCTAAGCTACTGTGCTCTATGAGCAAAGAAGAATTATTGTAGCTCAAAAGAAACACAAGATGGGAAAATTTAGAGAATCCACCCCAAATGTTCACATGGACTATTTGTGCCCAACCTGTGGTAGAGCATGCTGAGCTCCTATTGGTCTGATTAGCCACAGTTTGATTCATTGTAAATTGACGGTAACATAGCGATGTCATTTGAGAACAACCAACCAACTGACTTTACTTGGTGGTCTTAGATAAATCAATTAATTTCTCAGGGTACCAGGCACCTCTCTAAAATTATTGGTTACAAAGTAGGTGCCTATATGCCTTGATAGAGGGATTTCTTCATTGGGAATTCCATATCCCAATGAAATCACAGGTCCAATACCCAAAAGAAACAAATCAACCAAATCCCAAACTATGGCTTTCTCTGAAATACTCTCACACTGTCCTACATTGTTGTGGCAAAGAAAGGGGCACAGATCACAGTCCTCCACCACATTGAAAGAAGACAAAACAAAGTCAAATATAGCACATCCATGTGGTACTTCCAAGACTATTTGATTGTAACACATGGGAAAGTAGCTAACCTAAGCAACATTTTCTCTAGCTCACCGATCAAGGCAGGTTGAGCAAAGTCTAATGCTACCTGAAACCTAGAAGTCTTTAAGCAATTTATGAGAGACCAGAACCATACCCAAGGCTACTTTTAACAACTATATTTTATAGGATCTAAAGCTGGAAAGGACCTTAGAAGTCATCAAGTCCACATTTTACATAGGGGGAAATAGACCCAGAGAGATGAAGTGACTTGTTCAGATCACACAGACAATAAGTACTTGAAATAGGATTCACAACCTGACCCCAACACCACAGTGCCTCTCCTTGAACATGGAAGGAGTTTGATAACATTCCATAAAATATTAAGTACATAAAACACTTTCAAACTCTATCGCTAACTGAGCAATGTCTATGCCTCATTTTCCTCATTTGTAAAATGACCAGATGTTCTGGAATTCTCCTTCCAGGTCTACAGTTGTAAGATACAACACATGATAAGCTATCCCAGAAGAGAGGGGGCAGAGTCTCTGAAGGAAGATGTTGCTGTTCACAAGATCCGTAAGGGCAGGGATCATTTTTCCTCTCCCAGTGTCCCCCTAATGCATTCTGGATAAAATGTAAACTCTTCTATGATCTGGTACCATCCTACCTTTCTAAAATTGCTTCAAATTGTTCCTCTTCATAGATTTATGGTTCAATTCAATTTAATGAATATTGATTAAGAACTTAAAAATCCAAATTGAGAGGAAGTGTGGAACAGTAGGAAGTATGTGGATTTTAAAGTAAGAAGATCTGGGTTAAATGCGAGTTCTGGAACTCATTGATTCTGTGACCTTGCACAAGTCAGGACCTCTGGTTATCTCATCCTTCTCCTTCTCCTTAGCAAATCCTTGTTTTTACTAAAAGGAGGGTCTTAGACTATGTTGTCTCTGAAATCTCATCTAACTCTAAATCTATGAGCCTATTTTCCAACAAGTTCAAGGTACTGGAAATAAAAAGACAAGCACCAAATATTCATTGCCTTCAAGGAGAGAACATCCTGCTGGGATCCAACAGAGTTGGATAGAAACAACATGTCTATAAATAAGAAAACAAAATAGATACAATATCATTTCAGAGAGGAAGCACTAATAACTGAGGGACAAAGAAAGCCCTCTTGTAGGAGGTGCCAATTTAGTTGAATCTAATAAGAGGAACCAGAATGTAAATGGAATTGAATGGAATTTTTGTGTCAATGTTCTGGATTAGACAACCAATTGGTATTGAATAACTGAATGAATGAATCAATTTGTTTATTATTTTCCTTGCTTAAATAACATTAATCTAATCTCTCAATAAATTAATCCATCAATAAACATTTATTAAGCAGCTATGATGTGCCAGGCACTGTGATAAATGATGGGAATACAAAAAAGAGGCAAAAGACTGCTGCCTTCAAGGGATTTACAATCTAATCTGGTAATAATAAAATGTGGATTCACCCACTTGCATGGATTCTTTTTATGTCTTCAAGATTGTTTTTGTTTGTTCCAATGCAAACCAATCCAAAAGCATTTATCAAACATATGGTTGCCCAAATATGTGTACAGTTGGATAGAATACAAAAATCAAAGCAAACATATTCCTTGCCTTCAAGATGCTTACAGGTCTCAATGTTTGATAACTTCATAGGTAGGAAATGTATGAAGCCATTGATGAATCCAGGAGCAATGGCTAACAGATGTTTTAATCATAATGTCCGTGGCTGTACCTACATCTCTATTTCACACTGTGAACATGGCTGAACAGGAGAAACACTTTCTATTTGTCTTCACATTCAAAGGATTCTTTTCTGAATTAGGAGGTTCCATCCTAATTCCCACATTAATTTCTATACTTTGAAGAAGAGCAAAAAAGAGGATACACTCACTCCAAACTCTGCTAGTCAATACTTCGAAATATGGTGATTCACTCCACTGTCATCAGGAATGAATGACTGAATATGGTAATAGAGATATGTAGTAGTTTGTTACAACATTATAAATACTTTTTTAGAGTAAGAAGAGACCTCAAAGGTCATTAACTCCAACTTCCTACTCAATGCAAAAATTTAGAGGCAGCTGGTGGCTCAGTGGGTACAGGGCCTGGAATCAGGAAGACCCGAGTTCAAATGTAGACTCAGATTCCTAGTAGTTTTGTAATCCTGGAGAAGTCACTTCACCTCTGTTTGCCTCACTTTCCTCAACTGTAAAATGGGGATAATAATAGCTCCTGTTTCCCAAGATTGTTTTGAATATCGAATGAGATATTTCTAAAAGAAAAAAAAAAGCACAGTGCCTGATATATAGTAGGCAGTATACAAATGCTTATTCCCTTCCTCATCTTCCTCTAGGAGCTAATAGCAAAAGTAATCGATTTGGAGGCACAACACTCCAAATCCTGCCTTTTCTTTGCTGTAGGACCTAAAGCAAATTACTTCTCTTTAGTCCACTATATCATGATCTGTACAATGAGACAGTTGGAGTAAATGGAGTCTAAAGTTGATTCTGACTGTAAGCCTGCGATCCTGGTCTGTAAAAGGAAGGGTCCAATGTCAAAGGACATATCAACACAGTTGGAAAAGAACTGCAGACTACCGACAACCATATGAAAAGAAAGCCAAATCTCTAATAATAAGAGAGATGCAAAATAGAATCATTCTGAGATTCCGTCTACCATATTGGCAAAGAAGACCAAAGATAGGAGCACACAATATTGAAAGGATCGTGGAAAGGTGGGCTCATTAAAACACTCTTGGTGGTGCTGTGAATTAGCCCAACTATTCTGGGAAATGATTTGGAACTGTGCAAGTAAAATGAAACTCCCCATATCCACTGATAGCCTGAGAATCCACTGATAGCCTGAGAATCCACTGATAGGTGAATACCTCAAGGAATTCAAAGGCAAAAATAAACGTCCCACACATACCAAAAAAGTTATGGTATTCCCTTTTGTTGAGGAAAAGAACTTTCACCAAAGCAGATGGCCATCAGTTGGAAATAGTTAAGGAGTTGTGGAATGTCAATATAATGGAATATTATTGTGGTTTAAGAAATGCTAAAGATGATGCAGATAGAGAATTGTGGGAAGACTTATGTAAACTTATGGATAATCAAAAAGTGATATACACAATGACTAAAATGATATAAATGGGAAAAAAGCAACAACACTAAAAACAATAGAAACTAAAGACTATAAAATTATGGTGACCAAAGTTGACCCCAAAGATGGCATATGATGATGGACTTCCTTCCTCAGCATACAATGGAGGGATTGTGGATGTGAAACATTGAAACTAGTGATAGGCTTTTACTGAACTGTCTTTTTTCCCTTTATTCTTTGTTGTAAGGCAGAGGTGTCAGCTGTGTCCTCGGTGGATCACATGTGACCCATAAGAGTTCCAAGTGCAACCCAAACGAGGTTAATATGTAATTTGTAAACTTCAAAAATCTAAACAAAAATACAATAAAACATACATATTAATCTTAAAACTAAGTCAATATGAGGCCCACAGGGATCTTATGTAGGGATTAGTGGCCCACATTTCTATTTGCATTTGATACCACTATTGTGAGGGATAGCTTTCTGGGGGGAGATATATTGGCAAATGAAAGGAATACAAAAACAAAATATAGCAATAAAATATATTTTAAAGGGAAAGACTTAGATGAGATAATTTCAAAGGTCTCTTCAACTCTAAAATTTTCTGAACTTTTTCCAGACTGACACAGATCTACTAATCAACACTTTTTAGTGATATTTCTACAAGCTACGATTGCACCTTAGTACAATCAGCCTTTGGAGTTCTTTCCACAAGGATTCTGATGATGAGAGATGGTGTCAAATCCCTCAGGTATGTGCAGATGTTCTTGGCCTGCAGCATTTCCCTGATTTATTGGACTAGTAACCTTATGAAAACGACATAAAGAGAGTTCTCTCTCAGTATAAAATCTCAGCCTTAGAAGGAACCCCAGAGGCAATTTATTATATATGAAACGGAACAGGAGACCTTTATACAGTGAACCTAAGAAGTGCTCACCTAACCTTTGCTTGAAGACCTCCAGTGATGGGTAGCCCATCTACATCCCAGGGCCTCCTGTTCTACTTTGGTATGATTTTGACTATCTGGAGCTGTTTCTCTATGTCAGGTCTAAAGCGGCCTCTTCACTTTCTAACCATTGTTTTCATTTCTGCTTTCTGGGATCAAACCAGAGAAACTATAGAATGATAATGAATCTAGAGCCAGAAAGGGACAAAGAGGTCTTCTAATCCAAACCCTTTATTATGTGTGTGTGTGTGTGTGTGTGTGTGTGTGTGTGTGTGTGTGAAAGGAATCTGAGTCACAAACAGATTTAAGTGACCTGCCTAGTGTGAGGGCCAAATTTAATATATGGAGAGTTAATTTAGTGGCTTGCTGTAATACTGGGGTCCTGGAAATAATGTGGGACTTCTAGGTCCAAAGCTCCCTCCCCTCTGAACTGCCTTTTTAGATATTTCTCCCAGGCCAATGAGAAAGGAGCCTAACAGCCTCTTTTCCACAAATGAATCGGGTTTTATTAATGGGAAGGAAATAAACAGCAAAGGTGAAATTAATAAAATCAAAGACAAGGAAATAAGGAAAAAGAAATATGGATAATCCTCCTAACTCTAACCTAAGTCTATACAATTCCCAAACTAGCTTCCAGTTCAGCTAATTCAAAAGAGCAGGGCTCATATGTTAACTCACCACCTGATGTCTATAGCTTCAATGGAAACCAACTTTTCAGGCAGGGCCCACAGGACTCATCTGCTCCTGCTGCTTGAACCACTGGCAAGAAAGTTACTCTGGAAGAGACTGAGTTCCTCTCAGTGAGCATGTCTGTACCACGAATTTGCCATAGGAGTTTATTCAACTGATGAATTATTACATTCAGCTGGTTATGTTTTGCAACAGCTACTACCATTTGAAGGTGGTCTCCAGTTAAGTTCAAAGTCTTTAGCTTCTGAGAACAGTACCTCTTTAAGGGCTAGGAAGGTGTGCTTACAATCTAGTTAACTTGAAGTAGGCTAATCAGCACTCAATCACCTCTCACTTAATTCAATCAGTTTAGATTAATCTCCAGGTGGGCCTTTGAGTATCTGCTAAATCCCATTATAAAAACAACAAAACATTTAAAGTCTTTGAGTTCTTGTCTTCTTGGAGTAATGAGATGTCATCAGGAAAACTGGACTCTGGTCTGGACTCTTTTACTTCTTTAGCAGTTGAACTGCTGGATGTATGGAATTTTGGAGTTATTCCCAAGAAAGAGTAGATTTGGGATAAAACTAAATCAGTAAAATATGTGTCTTTGTCAGAATCAATGCGGGCTGGTGGGCCAAAGTGAGGAACTATCTCTTTAAGGAGAGTCTAGGGTCTAACTTTCTCTCTCTCTCTCTCTCTCTCTCTCTCTCTCTCTCTCTCTCTCTCTCTCTCTCTCTCTCTCTCTCTCTCTCTCTCTCTCCCCCTCTCTCCCTCTTTCTCTCCTTCCCTCCCTCCCTCCCTACTAGTGAGGGATTTGAACCCGGAACCATCTAACTCCAAGTCCAGGACTCTCCATCTTCTACATGACAGCACTTTAAATATTTGAATATTTGAAAACAACTATAATCTCCTTTGGCTTTTCTTCTTCAGCCTAACTAGTTTATTACAAACACCATGAATATAATCTTTGACCATATAATGATCCCTGAGGGATGGTCACCCTTCCTTTGCTTGACTGTCTTCCAAATCACTAATAATTCACATGGATTCCTATTCTACTATGACACAACCCATTTGGTTTGAATGTTTATTCCTCTACTGAGGTAAAATTGGATTTCTTATAACTTCCACATGCTTATTGAGTTCTGTCCTATGTACATGCATTGAACAAGTCAACAACCACTTGTATAGGGGAGTTTCAAAGATATCAAGTAAACAAGCATTTATTAAGCACTCACTATGCATCAGACCCTGTGCTGAATAAACATATAAAGACAACCATTATGTCTCTTCCAAGGTAAATATGGTTCAATCATTCCTCATACAGTGTGATGAGTAGATTCCTCAGTCTCTTGGTTTATTTCCTCTATTTTGTCAAAGGTCCTATCAAAATATGATTTCCTGGCATAAACAGAATTGATAGAATCTTGTCTGACTAGCATCAACCATGGCTTCCTGTGATTTCAACTCCCTTTCCAGTAGAATCTAAGCCCCTTGAGTGCAAGAACTGTTGTGTTTTTGTCTCTTTATCTTCAGTGTTTAGCATGGTACCTGGTATATTGAAGACATTTAATACTTGCTGATTGAATTTTTCAGATGCAGCCAATAATGTTTATCCTACTCCAATATTTATCATCATGGTATGAAGATCACCTTGAGTTCTTCAAGGCTGTGCCAATAGATTATCTACCAAGCAGTAAAAGGTTCAACTGCAGGAAAGATTGTGTCTGCCTTCCAAGGACCAGCTTAGCTAAGTTTAGAAATGATTGTACCAAGCTGAGGAAGATGCTGCATTTTTTTCATTAAGAACACTCAAAATGGGGGCAGCTAGGTGGTGCAGTGGATAGAGCACTGGCCCTGGATTCAGGAGGACCTGAATTCAAATCCAGCCTCAGACACTTAACCCTTACTAGCTATGTGACCCTGGGCAAGTCACTTAACCCCAATTGCCTCACTAAAAAAAATCAACAACAAACAAAACCAATTACTCAAAATGTCTAATAAGTCACAGAGGGATATAGATGCACAAAAATTAAAAGCAAAACATAGCCCAAGTTGAGAGAAAGCAGTTTCTTGGCCAGGTTAGGGTTGTATCCCTAGAGTCTACCACAGTGACTGTCTCATAGTACTCATGTTCTACAGACCTATATATGTTTGTTGATTTAATAATCAAATGAATGAATGAATCTTATCTGTATCTCAATACATTGCTGGCTAAATTACAAATTAAACAAATGAATGAATGCTATCAATCTATTTGCCTTTGGGTTGATTAACTAAATGATCATTATCTATACCAGTGGAAGGAGAACACCCACCCAAAATTGCAGCTCCTCAAAATTTCAAAGTGGGATGGTGCTAGCATTTTTAGCCAATAGCATTCATATCATTGGAGAACATGAAGATGGTGGTCACCTAAAGCCCCCAGATCTTTTTCATTTAAGCAATTGCTGACTCACCATCGTCTCTACTTATTGAAGGACAAGGGGATTTAGAGATGCCTTCCCACTTATTGATCTATAAAAAGGTAAGTTTGCAGGAAGGTTTAGTCAGTTACATTAAAGAGTCATCTGCTGTCAATAGCACTTAATGGTCCTGTTGGAATGTTATCTTTGGCCAAGAGTGAGGTACTTACTGAGAGCAGCTTCCACGAATAGCACTGAAGAGTGTATCTGGGTGGTAGGAAATTGCATTTTGTAAAGAAAACTAGAGTGGTGTCTGCTTTTTTGTTTTAGCCAAGATTTTTCTGTGCTTGGGGTTATTTGCTTGGCAAACCAATTAGCTGTTTTTCCTGGACTCCTCCTGTGCGGCTCCTATCGTGCAAGGCTAGAGACTCTCTCCTATGAAAATAGGCTGAAATGTTCCAATCGTTGCATACCAAATGAATGTGCAGACTGGGGCACCGAGCAGAGATACCATTTAGGGAAGTATGCTCTTCCCCCCCAAATATGTGCAAACTTCAAAATTAGCTCAGTGTGAACTTTAGTAATGTACCCCTCACCCCCTGGAGAAAATGAAGAATTTTGGTAACAGATGTTTCTAGGCAGGGCAAGAGCTCTGGCAAATCTTTCATTCTGCTAACATGGAGCTAATGACTTTCTCCAGTGTGCCATCTAATGTGGAATGATGGCAGATGAACAGGTAGAAGCTCTGCCAATGCAGATCATCTCTGGGCCTCGGTTGACTTATCTGGACCAGCAAAGGTTTAGACCAACTGGCTTCAGAAGTCAATTCTCATGTTTGGTTTCTTTGATTTAATTTCAGGAGGACAGAATTTGAAGTTAGCAGTCCTGAGTTCATATCTAGACTCTGACACTGACTACCTGTATCACCCTGGGCAAGTAAGTCATTTAATCTTTCTGGGCCTCAGTTTCCTCAACTGTAAAAAGAGGGCACAACCTCTAAGATCTTTTCCAGAACAGTCTATAATTCTCTGATCCTATTCTCTAAGCAACAGTCTTGTGCTCATCTAAGAAAGAATAATTGAATTAGGGCAGAGACACCTTGGTTGAAGGGGTGAAGTATTGGACTTGGAGAGGGAAAGAATTAGGTTCAAAACATGCTTTTCACACTTGTAAGCTATATGACTAAGCAAATCTCTTAACATCTATGTGCTTCAGGCAACTACCTAGAACTTTACTACAAAACTTCCTGACTACCCAGCATACCACCACCATACCTTTGTAAATATTTTATAAACTTAACTGTGCACATAATTTCTCCATATATACTGTATACTCATTGTGAGAAAGCTTCCTTCCTTCCTTCCTTCTTTCCCTCCTTCCTTCCTTCCTTCCTTCCTTCCTTCCTTCCTTCCTTCCTTCCTTCCTTCCTTCCTTCCTTCCTCCCTCCCTCCCTCCCTCCCTCCCTCCCTCCCTCCCTCCCTCTCTCTCTCTCTCTCTCTCTCTCTTTCTTTCTTTCTTTCTTTCTTTCTTTCTTTCTTTCTTTCTTTCTTTCGAGGGGTAGTTATCTCACTTGGTGATCTCATCACCTCCCATGGGTTCAACTATCATCTCTATCCAGATAATTTGCGGATCTATATATGCAGCCTTAATTATTCTCTTGAGCTCCAGTCTCATATCACTAACTGCCTTTTAGATATCTCAAACTGGATGGCCAGCAGACACTTAAAATTCACTGTATCTATAACAGCAAAACTCATTTTCTTTTCCCCCAAATCTCCCCCTTGTTTCAATTTTCCTCTTATTGTTGAAGGTACGGCCATCTTCTCAGGCATCCAGACTTACAATTTCAGTGTTGTGTGTATAGGTTTATATGCCTGCATATGCATACATATATGTATGTAAATATATTGGTATATATGTAAACGCAGATATGTATATATGAGCATCCATATAATATGAAGTCTGTACATACAAAAACAAACAAGAAGGCAGTTAGGTAATGAGGGTATTTTTAGAACAATACAGTCAAACCTAAGAAATAATCCTCGAAGGGACCTCAAAGATCATGTACTCTAAGGCTCCCATTTTTTAGAAAAGCAAGCTGAGGTCCATAGATAGAATGGGATTATCCCACCTTTGGTAATCCAGTGAATAGCAGAGCCAGGACTAAACCCTTATCTTCTGGGGTTTGTTTGTTTGTTTTGTGAGGCAATTGGGGTTAAGTGACTTGACCAGGGTCCTACAGCTAGTAAGTGTTAAGTGTCTGATGCCAGATTTGAACTCAGGTCCTCCCGACTCCAGAGCCAGTGCTCTATCCACTGTGCCACCTAGCTGCCCCATACCCTTATCTTCTTGAAGAAAGAATACCTAGGTTCACATTTTGGCTCTTCTACTTACAACATCTATGAGCTTGGGCAAGTCACTTAATCTCCCTTGGCCTCAGTTTCTTTATCTGCAAAATGGTTAAGTTAGAATTGATGACTTCCCAAATGTAGATCTTGGATTTTAATATTTTCCCTAGTTGGGTAAGAAAACCCCCAATCCAGTAGAGAAAATGTGGGTCTCTGGTTTGCATCCAGAGCCCTTCCTTTGTTGGAGTTTGTGGACATTCAAATAACTGATTTTTGTATCTGAATGTTCTAGAAATGACACAATACATGCTTTGAAATCCACTTGAGTAATCCCTGGGCAAAGTCTAGAATTCTAATCTTTAACCAAAGTAAGGGCTTTCCTTGCTCCTACCTCAGGAGAGGGGATGCTATTCTCTCATCTTCCTAAATATTAGATTTTTGTTGTTTTCAACTCATTACCCATGGCAGTTCTAAAAATTATTTTATAGGATTTCCTGCCTCCATGTATTCACATAGGCAACTGCCAGGTACACATTCTCTCCTCATCTGTGTAGTTTAGTTAGAATCCTCTTCTTCCTCTTTCCCTTTGGCTGTCCTATCCTCTTAACCGGATCTCTTTTTTGTCCTGTCACTCCATCTCTAACCTGTATCACTTTTATATGTATGTATTCATACACACATGTGTATATATGTATATAGGTATGAGTCTATGTCTATGTACATGTATACACACATGTGTGTATATGTATGTGTGTATGTGTATACACACACACATTTATGAAACGCAGGCTCCAGGAGGGCAAGGATGGTTTTATTTTATTTTATTTATTTTGAAATCTTTTTTTTTTAATTCCAGTGCTTTGTATGCAGTAGATACACAATAAATGCTTGCTCACTTACTTTATTCAAACTGAATTGTTCTCCTTGTACGAGGTAAGTTCTTGGTTCTATAACTTTTTTGGACTCTCCACAAGGTATGACCTGTCTATTATTTGTTCTAATGTAAAGTTGAAAGAGCACTGGATTAGAAAGATGATCTGAGTTTGAATTCTTGTTCTGCTACTTACTATTAGTGTGTTTCATAAATTACCTCCTCCCTCTTGGACTCACTTCTTCCACCTGTAAATGCAGCTCTAAGTGCTATGGGAGATGCTATGAAGCTCTCTCTGCCTCAGTTTCCTCAGCTTTGAAAGGAGGGGATTGAACTAGATATTTAAGGTGTCTTCCAGCTCTAAACTTTATGACCCTATGAACTTATCTTGATGGAGAACAACTTCTTATCTGGTGAAAGCAAAGCTCATCTCTGATGAATGCCAGTCCAGTGAGGGAGGGAGGCAGACTGCTGACCTCGACTGAGGCTAATTCATTGGCTGGGGGCCTGTCTCCTCAAAGAAATGGGGCTTCAGCACGGAGAGCGCAGGAGATTTAGGAGCTCAGGAAAGGATCTTGGCACTTTGGCCATTTATGAGCTAACTTTCCCAGCACATCCGGAGGAACAATTGCTCATGAGCTCAGGGTTAGACTCAGGCCATCCATTTTGAGAAGAAATTCTTAGTCATTCCTCTTGTGGTTCTCAATATTAATTCTGTGCTGGCCTCATTTCTTTCACCCTGCATTAATCCACCTGGGGGAGATTGCAAGAGCCTTCACAGCATAGACTCAGTCTCTTTTATCCCTCTCTTCCTTTCTTTTTTCCTTCCTTCCTTCCTCCCTACAACCCTCCCTCCTGCCCTCCCTTCCCCTCTCCCTACCTTACTCCCCCTCTCTCTGTTCCTTTCCTCTAGCGGTTCACAGTCTTTTGGTTATAATGAATAAAATGCCCGCTTATTTTAAACAGACTAAACTGGTACACTCCTGAGAGAGAAGTTAGCAATAACTCAAATACTTAAAGCATAATGCAAGAATGTAAACTCATTGTTTATATATATGCACACACACATATACATACACGTGTATATATACACACGCATATACATGTGCGTATATATACATATGTGTATACACACATATATACATACATGTGTGTATACACGCACACACACACACACACACACACACATATATATATATATATATATATATATATATATCAGCAGCAGCTTAGAGACAGATGGGCAGTGCAGTGGATAGAATATTGAGCCTGGCATCAGGAATACCCAAGTTCAAATCCAGCCTTAGACACTTTTGCTAGCTGTGTAACCCAGGGCAAGTCACTTGACCTCTGCTTACCTCAGTTTCCTCAATTGTAAATGAAGTAATATCCCCAAAAGCACTTAACATGGTCCCTGGCAAAAGAAAGTGCTGTAGAAATGTTTATTTTTTTTCTTTCCCAAAAATAACAATAGGAATTTTATTGTTCTTTAAAGTTTGCAACATACTTTACAAACATGATCACAAAATCCCTGTGATGTAGGTGCTATTATTGTCCTATTTTATACATGAGGAAACTGAGCCCGAAGCAGGTTAAGTGCTTTTCACTGTACATAGCACAATGCCTGACACATAGGTGCTTCAAAGATGCTTACTGACTGACTTTAGGTCCAGCACTCTATCCCTTAGCTGTTATACTTATGCTTCATATTTGTTCTCCCCTCTATACACAGTGATCTAACTCCTTCAATTCATTTGTACACATTCTGTACTCAATGGTTAGAATGCTTTACCATTTTCCATTTGCCTTTTGGAACACACTGCCCATAATCCTCCTTCTGGGCTCCAATCAAATTCTACCTCCTGGGCATTTTCTGATCCACATAACTAGTTGCAAACTCAACTCCCCCAAAATCATTTTGTGTATTTGTGGGTGTACATATACACATGCATGAAGTTTATTTCTCTATATGTCAATTTCTTCCATGAGCATGTAAGATCCTTGAAGGTAAATAATTTCTTTCTGCCCCTTTGAGTCTCCAGCAGCTAGCACAATGAATTGACCAAATAGACTTGTTGGACTGAATTAAAGAGCAGGATTGCAACTATTAAGTGCACAAGTACTTGACAAACAATTTTGACTTGACCAAAATCAGCCAGAAAGGGATCAGAGGCCATTAAGAACTTGGGTATGTCTGACAAGGGTCCTGTTGAGCAAGATTCTTCTAATGGAGCAAATTTTGCACACTTTTCCAGGACCCCAGTTAGACTCCTGTAGAGTTCTAGGGATGCCAATGGCTTGTCAGAACATATATCATTAGATACACCTGTTTGCTTCAGTACCCAGAACTACATGAATGAGAATGCAGTGGGAGAGATGAAGAAGACAATGATGTGTCAGGGAAAGAAGGAAGAAGGAAGAAGGAAGATGGAAGACATCCTTCCTGCCCACAAAAAGCTAGACACATAACTGTTCAAAAACATAGATTTGCATTATGGACAAAAGCCATTTCGGACTGGAAAATTAAAAATTAGTTGCATCATTCAAATTTTATGTGAAATTGTGTTGTTATTCAACCTATCTCCAGTTTATTTGTTATTTTTATGCTACCTATGGCTAAGGCCGAATATGAAATGGGCACAACCTTGGGCATTTCTCATGAATCATTTCTTGACTCCACTGGGAAGCCTATGCCTGTATTTATTTGTACTCATTCTCTTTATATTGATTCTACTTATACTTAGGTAAGTAACTATTGTCTTACTAACTTATACTATCAGTCAGCAGGCATTTATTGAGGGCCTACTATGATATCCAGTCACTGTGATGAGTGAAGAGGATACAAAAAGACAAAATTAGTTTCTTCTCTCAAGGACCTCAGTCTCATGGAGGAAACAACACGCAGACAATTATGTACAAGCAGAAATGGTCAGGATAGATTGGAGATGATCTCAGAGGGAAGGCATAAGCATTAAGGGGGATTGGGAGTGGCTTCTTGTAGAAGATGTCATTTTAGTTGGAACTTGAAGGAAGGCAGGGAGGACAGCAAGGGGAGGGAGAAAATTTCAGGCTTGGGATGTAACCTCTTTTGAGTAGGATTGTTTTAGCCTTTCTATTTGTAGCCTTAGCACCTAGGACAGTACCTAGCACACAGTAGGTGTTTCATAAATACTTATTCATGTGCATAGAGAGATATCCTCACGTCACTTCTGGTCATGTCCTTTATGTGCATAGAGAAAGGGATGTTAGATTATTTTCGAAGCTTGTTCAAATATTCCTCCAAACCTTCCAAAAGTCCTTGCAGAAGTGAAAGGGAAAGAATTGTGTTTGCTCAATACAGTTTAAAATACATTTATTCTCATTTCTATGTGATTTCTTAAAATCAGTACCCTAGAAAATGTGATAAGATATTTGTAATTTAAACCTTATTTTTATTAGAACTGATCACTTTGAAGGTACTTATGAAAATGTTGTTGCTGAAAATTTGCTTAAGGTAGCAATGGGTCTGTGAATAAAATTCATCTATAAATCTACATTTCTAGAGATCGTTTTATCTGGCATGGAAGCAATGCCTATCTTTCATATCTAATCACAAATATAAAAAGACGACTAATGTCAATTTCTCTATCTGACAATTTGTCTCAAGAAGTAAACGGGTTCATGAATATTATTCTTCTATTAGCTCTTTTTTTGAAATGAGATCAAATATAACTCTTTTAAATCATTGCATTAATTTTCTTTGCAGTTTTCTACCCAATGCTTGATATTCCTGAAGAAAATATCTCTGTTTCATCTCCCCCTCTTCACTGGCACCTTTATCTCTACCTACAAACATGGTCTGGTCTATCTACCCTCCATTTGACCCTTGTATCTCCTCTCCCTGACATATTATCTCCTTTCTTTCTCCATCAAACTTGACAAAGGATTTGAAGGCTCCCATTTCTTCTCCACTTTCTTTCATCTTAAACTCTTGCAAAGCTGACTTTTGTTTCCCGGATTCAACTGAAACTGTATCTTTGAGTCATTCCTCGCTTTCATAGACTCATACCTCTACAACTAGAAGGGACCTCAGAAGGAATTTACTCTACACTTTCCCCTCTCCCCTTATTTGGCAGCTGAGATTAGGGAGGCCCAGGAAGAGGAGTAATCCAGAGTGTGGATAAGAAACAAGGGTGTCTGGGGCAGCTAGGTGGCTCAGTGGGTAAAGCATCCACCGACCCTGGATTCAAGAAGACCTGAGTTCAAATCTGGCTTCAGATACTTGATACTTAACTAACAGTATGACCCTGGGCAAGTCACTTAACCCTCACTGCCCCACAAAAAGCAAACAAACAAACAAAGAAACAAGGGTGTCCGATCCCAAAAGAGTCCTCTCTCCATGGCATTATGCTGTTTCCTTTGTTTCTCCTATTTATTCTTTCGCCAAGCCATCTCTACTATTCTAGTGAAAGGCCTCTTATGTCCATCCCTGAATCTCCATTCTCATATACCACACCCTATTCCAGACCCTTGTCACCTTCTCTTTGAATTCTATGTCTCTTTTCTCCCACCACATTTACTGCCTTGACTTTCACAGATAGATTCTGCCTAAGTTATACCATGATGATAATAATCAATACCAATGGGGAAGAAAATTCTTTATCATGAAACCTAATGTTTACTATAGAAATTATTTTAAATACAACCAAATTTTGTGGCGTTCTCAGTCATTCTCCCAGATACCATTCAATCCATGCTACTAACAGACTAATTATATGATATTCTCTTCATTTTTCTTCTTTTCTTCTCAACGATATTCTGTGGTTCTCAATTACTTTCCAAATATCCTTAGTTACTCAATTCAGTTCAATAAAACCATTTAAAAAATGCTTACTATATTCCAAGCACTGTGCTAAGGACCAGAGATATAAAGGCAAACATTGCATCCTTGCCTCCCGGATCTCACGTTCTCATAGGGGAGACAACATACAATTACCTACGCCAAGGTATATACAGATTAAATGGGAGATAAGGGGGTGGTGGCAGAAATCTTTTGAAGAAGGTAGAATTTGAGCAAGTGAAGCTGAATTTCTCTACCTGTATGAACCTGGCTAAGTCATTTCTACCCTGGTGGATCTCAATTTCCTCCTCCATAAAATGAATGGGTTGGATTACATGATTTCTAAGGTCCCTCCCACTGCTAAATTTATGATCCTAAATTACATTACAAAGGAGTCACTGTTATGCACTGATAAAGGAATTTTTCTATACTAGAATTTGCCCAAATTGAGGAAATTAAAGGCCTTCCTTACTACGCTGCCTCTAGTCATCAGTGCTGGGTACTATGAATATAAAAAGAAACCAACCGGGGCAGCTAGGTGGCACAGCGGATAGAGCACTGGCCCTGGAGTCAGGAGGACCTGAGTTCAAATCCGACCTCAGACACTTAACACTTACTAGCTGTGTGACCCTGGGCAAGTCACTTAACCCCAATTGCCTCACTAAAAAAACAAACAAAAAAAGAAACCAACGTCCTCCCCTACCCCTCACAAAAGACATGGTTATTCTCTGAAGGAATTTCTATCATACTAGCCAGAATACAGAACAAGTACATATATGGTCATTTGAGAAGAAATGAGAAACTTCCCAATAGTCACTTAGCAATCAGTAAAAAGGAGAATATATAGTTGAGTTCAATCAATTAAACAAGCATTTATTAAGCATTTACTATGTATCAAGAGATGAGGATGCAAAGAAAAATCACAAAAATTATCTGCCCTCTAAAAGCTTCCATTCTAAAGGGAGTGAGAACAAATCTATAAATAGATAATTAGATGAACAAATAAAAAGTGGCATCCTCTTCACCTCCCTACCCCCATAATGCTCAGTGGGCATTCCAGTCAAATCCGTATAAGCTTGGAATTAGCTTCTTTCCCAAACTGAATGGAGGAGAGAGGCCCATGTGAGTATCACATACTCAAGATTGTGGGCCAGAGGAGACACATTTCATTGTATAGAGTATAGGGAAGGTAGCTGGACTGTAGAGTATAATGAGGGGAGGAAAGTCTTTTACACTTTTTTTCAGACCAGAAAGATAGGAAGGGGCCAGGAGGAGAGGAAGAGCTTTTGTTGTCAAACAGAGGATTTGCTATCTAGCCATGTTCTTATTGAGAAGCAGGGGACATGGTCAGACCTGTGCTTTAGGAAAATCACTTGGCAACTGAATGAAGGATGGATTGTCAAGGAGAGAGAGATAGAGGGGGAGAGAGAGAGAGAGAGACAGAGAGAGAGAGAAGAAGAAGAAGAAGAAGAAGAAGAAGAAGAAGGAGAAGAAGAAGGAGAAGGAGAAGGAGAAGGAGAAGGAGAAGGAGAAGGAGAAGGAGAAGGAGAAGGAGAAGGAGAAGGAGAAGGAGAAGGAGAAGGAGAAGGAGAAGGAGAAGGAGAAGGAGAAGGAGAAGGAGAAGGAGAAGGAGAAGGAGAAGGAGGAGGAGGAGGAAGAGGAGGAGGAGGAGGAGAAAATGATACAGGAGATGAAGGAGAAAGGGCCAGGGGGAAGGGAGCCAGCATTTATTAAGCACCTACTCTGCTTTCAACTCTTATCCCATTTGCTCTTCACATAGACCCTGGAAGGCAGATGTTAAGAGTTAAGGATGACCCTGAGCCTGGGGCACTGAGAGCATGACAGTGTCCTGGACATTAATAGAATAGTTGGAAAAAGAGGTGAATTAAGATCAAAAGACAATGAATTCTGGTTGTGGACATGTTGTACACATGGTGATTTTGAGATGCCCATGGGACATCTGGGTCAAAATGACCAGTAGTTAATTGGTGATGCAGGAATGGAACACGAGAGAGGTTGAGTGCTACATCCAAAGAGTTAATGACAATAGAGCTGCACAGCCCAGTTGTCCATACCAACAAGGAAAGTGAAAAGAGATTCTAGAATCTTTATGGAGGCTTTTACCTAAGTATCCCTTTGTTGAAAGATACATTCAAAGTCCAAGTAAATTGGATAAATGTGAAAGGCCCAACAAGTGGGCTGTCATATTGAAAAGTGGGTAAGTTCAGGACCCAGAAGACAGGAAAAGTTTGTCATGGAGAATAGCATCAGGGTCAGACCTTGAAGGATGTGGGGGATACTAGGAAGTAGAAGTGGTTCTTCTTTTGTTTTTTTGCGGGGCAATGGGGGTTAAGTGACTTTCCCAGGGTCACACAGCTAGTAAATGTCAAGTGTCTGAGGCTGGCTTTGAACTCAGGTCCTCCTGAATCCAGGGCCAGTGCTTTATCCACTGTGCCACCTAGCTGCCCCCTAGAAGTGGTTCTTCCTATAGTGAGATTTTTAGAAGAGGCCTCATCCAACCAGAGGCAGAGTATTCAGAGGGAAGAAGCCCTGCTCTCAAGTCAAGTTCTGCCTTCTTATTTCCTGTGGGTCTTTGGGGCAAGTGCTTATCCCTCCTGAGCCTTTGTTTTCCCTCTGTAAAATGAAATGTTGGATTGACTAGATAACTACTCAGGACCCTTCAGCTCTAATCCTCTGACCCTGGGCCTGGGCAGGGGGACTCCTGGGTCTGCAGACTAAGTGGCATTTCAGTTTGTACCAGCAGAAGCTTCAAACAACACGCAGGTACCTTCCTTTTATCCCTAAAGCAGATGGGCCCATTCACAATGCTCATCGAATGCTGTCAGCACTCAGCCTGGCTCTCCTGCAGCTGAGACTGCCTGGGCTTTGTTTCCTAAATGTTCCCAATTCTATTTCCACCCTATGATGTCACTGGTGTCATGGTTACAACAATGCCTCACACAGCCGCATCTCTGCCTCTGGCCACTGAGACAATAGAGCCTTCAGAACAGCTGGCTCAGAGAAACCAACAACAGTGATTCTCCCTCTGCTTAGAAAAATCAGATGGAGGCACCCAGCTGGGTTGGGCATCTGGGGAAACAAATTTGGAGCTGGTTTAGTATTACCTGCTGGGCTCCAAGGAGGCTTCAGCATAATCTTATGTGTGGGGTTGAATTGGATTTGACAGGCTCTTTTATGGATAATAGAAGCTTAGAGATGGAGCAAAACTTACCTGACCACCACGGACATAGATTTTGCCCAAACTCACTGTTTTCAGTAGAATGTAAGATCTTTAAGGAGAGGTACTGTCTTCATTTTATATTTATATCACTGGAATGCCTGGCATACATGAAGTACTTAATAAATATTCACTAATGGTTTAATTGGCTGATTTTTTCTGCCTTCTGCCTTCAAAAATTATGTATTAAGCAGGTTTCAACATACAACATTTACATGTATGGAGATAAACAACACACACAAGTGACTAGATCTATGATTTCACTGGTACATAAAACTGCTAATGAAGAAACCCTTGAACAATAAAAATCAGCTCTTGTGCTTATAAACTTAGATAATTCCTTAACATACTAAGAAGTGATGTGATTTACTCATATACAGTCAGTGTCAGAGACTGGATTCAGATCCAAGTCCCAGCAGACAATATTAACTCTTCAATACCAACTAATGAGAAGCTTTTGACATGGGGGTTGCTGCACTCCCCAATAGACAGGGTAGTGCAGTGGCAAAATTGCTATATTTGCACTCAAAGAACCTGGGTTCAAATCTCAGTTCTGTGACTTTATGCTTTTGGGTCCTTGGGCAAGTGACATCACCTTGCTAGATTTCAGTGTCTCCATGAAAAACATCTGAGAGCCTTAGTGAACTATAAATGCCAGGAGTTGGCAGTGTGATATGGCAGCCCTACAATTTAATGCAATCTTTTGCTAGCTTAAGAAAGGCATCATTTCCAGGAAGAAGGAGAGGATGGTCTCACTGTCCTCATGTGTCTATAATGGAGTCTTTTGTGCAGATCTGAGCACTGGGGTTCAAGGACATTCCTAAGCTGGATATTGTTCAGAGGAAGGAAACCAAAAATGGCAAAAAGTCTTGGGTTCATGGCTTACAAGGATCCATTGAAGGAACTGGACGTGTTTAGTCAGGAGAAGGGAAGAGTTGAGGGAGCCAAGTTAGCTGGAGTCAAGTGCTTGAGGAACTTATATTGAAGAAAGGATTGGACTTGTCTTCCTTGGCCCCTGCGGGTAGAGCCTGAACTTTGGGTGGAAGTCGTGGAGAGTTCAATTCAGACTTAATGCAAGGAACAAAGCTCCTGACCGAGAGCTTTCCCAGAGTCAAACAAAAGAGTTGGTGGATCCCCCCCCCCCACTTTGGAGGTCCACAAGTCAGTTGTGTTATCATGTTATGGAGGTTGGGCTCAATGACCACTGATTCCCTCCCAACTCATCAATTTGGTGATTCTTTGGATAAAATCAAAAGGTTGGACTAAATGACCTGAGAGCTGGTTCAAAAGCCTCGGATTCTGTGATCCTCTTGTGTATTGCTTTTCCCAACATGGAAGAAGTACAGAATTTCAGAGCAAGGAAAGTATATCAAAGGCCACCTAAGAGGCAGCTGGTCGTGTAGTGGTGTCTGGAAGTCCTGAGTTCAAATCTCACCTCAGACACTTAGTAGCTGTATGACACTGGGCAAGTCACTTTAGTGCTTGCTCTCTGCCTTAGCTCCCTCATCTGTTAAATGGGGAAGATAATAGTACCTATCTCCCAGGGCTGTTCTGATGATAAAATAAGATAGTATTTGTAAAGTATTTAAATAAAGGATATTTATTGTCGTTGTTGTTGTTGTTATAGTACAAACTGAATCGTTTTGAATCAAAGAGGCAGTGTGATATGGAAGAAGGAGCACCAGCTCCATAATCTAAGAGCTGGGTACAAATCCTGTCTTTGCTCCCATCTACATATGTGACTTTAGGCAAATGAGATGATTGAATTCTGTGACTTCTAAGGCCTCTGGCAGATCTTGAGCTATGTATGATTTTATGTGAACTACTAGTCAATATCATCTAATCAGTTAACAGTCATCAATCACGTCCTGAGGGGTCCATAGTCAGAGAAAGAGTCCTGGAGTCAGAATCAGGAAACAGGCTCAAGTCTGGGCTTGAACAGGTATCCACTGTGTGATATTAAGGAAGACATTTATTCTACCTCTCTGGGTTGATGGAATTTAAAATGAGGGGACTGTATTAAGTGTTCTATCTTCCTTTCCAAGCATGAAGTTAAAATGATCCTGTGAAGGTGAATACAGGTTATGTCTCTGGCCCCTGTCTTCTTCATGACAGATGCACCATCTGCCTCTCAGGTTGCCAATGTTGTTAAGCAAAGACATGAAATATACAGGTAAAAGCAATCAAAGAATAGGAACAACACGATACCCCATTCGATAGTCTTTTAAAAAATTCAACCATGAAAGTAATAAAGATACAGCCCAGTCAGAAGTGTCTCTAAAATAAAGTAACTGGACCTCCAAGAGAGCCTCCTAGGATCATATGATCATAGATTTAGAACTGAAACCACCTTCATTTTCTAGATTAGAAAGCTGAGGCACAGAGAGGTTAATTTATTGCCTAGGAAAGTCATTCAAGAAGTGCCAGATACATATAACTTAGTCCCCTACCCATTGTGCAATACTGATAAGACCTCTCTCCAAGGTTACTATTTAGATAATTTGCAGAGCTGGGATTAGAACCCATGTTCCCACAGTTCCTAATCTAGATACACTGTGTCATCATAACAATTGCTCATATCTTTACAGGGCTCCTTATAAATGCGACTCCATGCAGTTTCTTTTTTGATTTCATCCTCACAGTAAACTTATATGAGAAGTAGGATTGCCAGCTACATTTTACAAATGAGTAAGCTGAAGTCTCGAGAAGTTAAGTTTTGGAAACCAGGCTTTTGAGGTGATCAAGTATTAAAGAGGAACTGACCAATAAACCTGAAGCTAAAGTGAGGGAAAGGTCAAGGCTTCAGACAAGATTGGAATTCATTGGGCTACCCAAGCAGCCGTTGTACAATGGATCTTGTGGAGCCAGGGGCTGGCATGGGAAAGAAATGGGAGCCTCCCAGAGTTGGGAGGGACCACACTGGCCACCTAGTCTAGCCCCTCCCCCCACCATAATCCTCTCTACATCATATCAAAGAAATGGTCATCTAGTCTTTGTTCAAAGGTTTCCATGGAAAGGAATACTCTGATTTCTGAGGCATCTCAATGCACCATGGGACAGCTCTGATGGTTAGGAAATTTTCCATTACATCAAACCTAAATTGGCTCCTTTGCAACTTCCTCCAATTATTCCAAGTTCTGTCCCCTGGGCCCCCAAACAACAAGGATAATTAATTCATTTTCCCTCTGATAGCCCTTCAAATACCCAAACACAGCCATCATGTCTATTGCCTCACTACCAACTCTTCTCTTTTCCAGGATAAGCATTTTAAGCAACTCCAGCCAATCCTCATATGGTATGAATTTAGGGAATCACAGATTTAAAAATGGAAGGAATCTCAGAAGCCATCTATCATGACCCTCTCATTGAACCAACCCAAGTCCTCTGGCTTATACCATAATGCCTCTCCGAACTTGAGTCTTTTGACCATCCTCCCCCCATTCTTCTCTGTCTGCTACCTAGCTCATTGATGTTCTAAAATCACATTAAAGGATAATGTTAAATTGGAAATATAACCCATAGTGCTAGAAACACCACAGGACCCAGAATCAAAGGTCCTGCAGCAATTCGTGATTAAAACATTGGGTTAGGGGCTTGGGGAAGGATCTTTTCCAGTCTTGATATTTGGGATACTAGAGAAAGAAGATAACTTACTAAGAGCATCATATACTGCAAGCAAAGGCCACAGCTGCAGACCAAAGAGCAGCATTTCTATGAACACCCTCAGGAAAGGGTGTACAGAGTCCTTAGCAATTACTTTTCCCAGACATGCTCACACCCACTGGTCACCCTCATTATCAGTATTCAGTGAAAGTGAAGTAAGTAGGTAAAGTATTCTGGGGAATAAAAGAATGGGCACTGTTCCCTTCTTTTCTCCCCCATTTCATCATCCCTGAAATTTCGTGGGTCAAAATTCCCTTCCTTGTCCAACACTCCCCTATTTGTGTTGGCTTAGCCAAGTAGAATGTAAGTTCTTTGGGGACAGTCATTGAGGTAAGTGATTTTTTATTGATGTTCCCAGTTTAGTACAGTGCTTTGCACATAAGAAGTCCTAAAAAAGAGGTATTTTCATTCATTTATTACTTCATTCCAGGCTTCCAGAAGATAATTCTAGGGTCAGGTTCTCTAAATGTAGGAGCCATGGAATCCTAAGAAATGCAAGGATAAGTTAGGAAACATACAAAGAAGAGGGGCCAGGATGATCTAAGTCCTGAAGATTGGGGAGGTAGGCATGTTGCTATGGGAAGAGGAAGGAAGGAAGGTAGGAAGGAAGGAAGGAAGGAAGGAAGGAAGGAAGGAAGGAAGGAAGGAAGGAAGGAAGGAAGGAAAGAAGGAAGGAAGGAAGGAAGAGAGGAGAGAAAGAGAGGGAGGGAAAGAATGAGAGAAAGCTGGACAACTATTTGCTTTGCTGTCTCTGAATCTGGAACTCCAGTTGAACATGAAAAAGGAAGTCTATGCTCAAGTCCATTTATCCACATGGATTATAAGTTTCCTTTTTCTAGGTTTTCAGGGTGACAATGAAGCAGCTGTATCTGAATGTCATGCAATAAAAACTTTGGGGATTTTGTCTAGCAAGTTTAAAAATAAAAAAAGAAGAAAACCTACCAGAAATGCTTGGAGAGAAGGGGTATACAATTCCTTCTCAAAGAGTCTCTCTAAAACTATTTCTGTTATGAGTAACTGACTTTCTCTTTTATCTACCCTACTCATCTTTAAAAATTGACAACAAAAAGACTTACTTTCTGAGAAGATGGATCCATTTTTGCAAAAACTTCAAGGTAGTCAATGTAAAAGGGGGAAAACATATATATATATATATATATATATATATATATGCACTTGTCTTAGTTTCCTCTTTTGTAAAATAACACCTTCCTCCTGTGGTTATTGTGAAGATCAAAAGAGGTAATAGTTATAAATACTTAGCACAGGGGGCAGCTCTGGTGTCAAAAGGACCTGAGTTCAAATCCGGCTTCAGACACTTGACAATTACTAGCTGTGTGACCCCACCAAGTCACTTAACCCCAATTTCCTCACAAATAAATAAATAAATGAATGAATGAATGAATGAATGAATGAATGAATGAATAAATAAATGAATGAATAAATACATAAATAAAGTAAATAAATAGACAAATAAATAGATGGATAGATGATAGATAGATAAAAATACTTAGCACAGTGTCTGGCACATAGTAGGCCCTTTATAAATGCTAGTAATTATCATTGTATATTATTTGTAAAATATTTTGCAAACCTTGAAGCATTATATATTATCAGTTTTTATTACTCTTATATAACAGAGAAGATCTCAGCTGGGAAGGGCCATCAGAGGCTGTTTTATACCTCTTTTTTTGAAGATAATGAAGCAGAGGAGCAGAGAGTATGTGTGACTTGTCCAAAGACATACAGGTAATAAAAATCAGTGGCAGGATTTGGACGTAGATTCTCTTACTTTATAGTCAATGCAATTCCCACTGCTCTGATAGGTAAGCAGGAAGCTCCCTTGCACCACCCTGGACAAGTTGTCATTGTACTCCCCAAAGATCTCCAGTGAGGGAAAACCTATTACTTCAAAAATTATTCCATTCCATTTTTAAGCAGTCCTAATGATTAGGAAGCTTCCTTCATATCAAACATTAATCCATCCATTGCTCCTAGTTCATCCTCTCTGGGCAATCAGAATACATCTAACTCTTTTTTCTATACCATAACTGATCATGTCACACATCACCCCCTTCACACACACTCAATATATTCCATTGGCTCCCCATTTCCCCCAACATCAAGTGAAAAGTCCCTGTCATTTAAAGCTCCTCATAATCTATTCTCTGTTACACATCTATACAGAAGAGAAGGGAGTGGCATTTTCTCAGCCCTTCTCCAAGGCAAATTTCCTGTTGATTATGATTATACAGAGTCCACTTTCAGGGTTGTTTCTGTCATTGTTGTTTTATATAATGGTATTGATATAGTCACTGTGTTTACTGTTTTCCTGGTTCTACTTCCTTTACTCTGAATCAGTCCATATAAGTCTCCTGCTACTTCTCTGAATTCTCCATCTCTATTTCTTATATTTCAATAATATTCCGTTACATTCATATTCCACAATTTGCTAAGCGATTCCACAAGTGAGAGGCAGCATCTTTGTTTCCAATTCTTTGTTAACATGCAAAAATACTGCTGTGAATATGTTGATGTACAAGGACAAGTAATTTTTCTGCCTTTGATCTTCTAGGTATATATTCCTATAAGTGAGAGCTCTTGGTCAAACAATATAGATATTTTCATCACGTTTTTAGCATAATTCCAAAGTCCTTTAAGAATAGTTTGATTCACCACCATTCTACTAATAGTGTCCTTGTGTGCCTATTTTTCCTGGAATGCCATTGACAACTCCTCTATTTTGTCAGTCTTGCCAATTTTCTGCATGCAAAGCCAAATATCAGAGCTGTTGCATTTGAGATTTTTCAAAGGTTAACTTGACAAAATGCAGGGCTCCTTTAAGACTTCTGTCCTAGCATTCCATGCTTCCATATCCTAAGGAGTGGATCTTGTCTTTGAATCATTTGTGATCAATCAATCAATTAACATTTATTAAGTACCCACAATGTGCCAGGCACTTTACTAAGCAAGCAAATGAGATGGTATAGATCAAAGCTTCTTAAACTATGGGTCATGACCACATATGGGGTCATGTAACTGAATGTGGGGGTTGCAAAAAAAATTGGCAACATTAAAAGATTATGTGTACCTATTTTATATACCTATATACCTAGGATTGCATAAAAACTTCTCAGGTGAAAAGGGGTCCTGAGTGGAAAAAGTTTAAACAGCCCTGGTATAGATCAACAGTTCTCAAATTGTGGTCTGGGAGCCCTTGAGAGGTTCCTAACACTATTTCAGGGGACCTATAAGGTAAGAACCATTTTCATAATAACTCCAAGACATTTTAATTTCTAATACAGTAAATATTGATAGATATAACCCTCATAAACAAAAGCTTTGGGGGTATCTTCAATAATTAAGATCATAAAGGTATCCTAAGATTGAAAAGTATGAGAAGCGCTGGCCTAGATTGGCTCATCTGGGCTAATATAGCCTTAACAAATTATGCAATCATGGAAAGAGGATGGAATTTGTGGTCAAAGAGACTGGGTTCCAATCCTGGATCTGTTGCTCACTACATGCCTTACCATCCCCAGACTGCAGCTACACATCTATAAGATGAGGGTAGACAAGATGGCTTCAGAGGTTCCCTCCACCACCAAATCTATTTATTTAAATGTCCAAAATGGTCTTTTAAAATATATACCCATTTATCTTTTCTCACAGACATTTGACTGTGGAGAAGCACGCTCAGGATACTAATTAGAATTTTCAAGCACATCAAGGTGACCATGCAGGAAATGAGATTTGCTCTGCCCACAAAGAATTGAGGCACTAAGGAGAGACAGTCCAAATAGTCAGTCACATGAGCTTTGTGTTAGTCTGGATTACAAAACGTCAGCTGTGATTTGTGGGTTCTGGAACATGAAAAAAGCCTGACAGAAACTAGGAAATGTATCTAGGTCAACTGTTCGTGCACAGTAGCAAGTTGGGAAGGCCATAGAGCTTGGACAAAGCCCTGCTACAAAGGATATTGAATTTAAAAAAGACAAAAGAGTCATGGAAAGAGGAGGAGGCAACATGGACTAGTAGATAGGGCATGGAGCTGGAAGTCAAGAAGATGGGGTTTCAAATCCCAACTCAGATCTTTATTAGCCAAGTGACCTTCATCAAATCAATCAATTTCCCTGTGTCTGTTTCCTAATCTAGAGAATGAGGGGGAGAAACTTAATGGCTTCTAGGCTTCATTCTAATATTATTATTATTAAACATTTATATAGCACTTACTGTGTACCAGGCACTGTGCTAAACACTTTACAATTATTATCTCATTTGACTGCCAAAACAAACATGCAAGATAAATGCTATTGTTATCTCCATTTTCCAGATGAAGAAACTGAGATAAACAAAAGTTAAGTGACTTGCCCAGGGTTACACAGCTATCTGAGGGCAGATTTGAACTCAGTTTTCTTGTGATTCCATGCCCAGCATTCAAACCACTGTGTCACCAGCTGTTTGTGATAGACTCAGGATACATATATCTCCCCTACATTTAAACAAACCATATTTATGAATATTTATGTTCACACACATGCACACACACACACACACACACAGAGATAAGCTAGGTCCAATTATTCTCTTTTCCATAAGGAAATGCTATTGGGTTTCTTTAACCAGCAAGTTTCCCAAGTGTGTTTCAAATATGATTTGTAAGCAACTCTTTGAAATATGATTCATAAACAACTTTGAAGAGTAAAAAAAAAGATTCTATGTTATTATTGAAGGGCTTCCTAGTTAGGTCCAAGTTAGCCTAGTTGGTCTCTTGGGCATATTCCAGCTTTGAGGTCAATTAATCAATCACCCAAACAACATTTGTTATTAAATGTTTGCTAGGTGGAAAGTGCTATGCTAAATTCTAGAAATACTAAGAAAGGCAAAAACACAGTGTTTGCTCTAAAGGTGCTTACATTGATATTCATCTAAACAGAGATCTCCAGGATATGTAGAGAGGTGATGGAAGGAAACCTTACTGGGGGAGGTATGAGCATCAGGGAGACTGGGAAAGTCCTCCTAGAAGAGGTAGCATATACAGACACAAAAGACAAACCAGTGGGATAAGTTTGGAAGGCCCAGATTCAAACTCTGCCTCAAACACTTACTCACTCTGTGACCTTAGGTGAGTCACTTCAGAAGGTAAGAGATTTGCTGGTAGAAAGGAGCTAGCCCAACCCTCTCATTTTACCATTGAGAAAACCAGTTCCCCCAGAGGGGTGATGATTTGCTCAAGTGCACACACAGTATAAGTGGCTTTTGACCTCAGGGCCTCAATTCAAATTGAGAGCTCTTTCTCCCTAGGAATCTCAGTCTCCTCATCTGTAAAATTCAGGAAATAATCCCTGAATTACCTACCTCACAGGATTCAATCAATCAGTTAGCATTTATTAAGTGTCTACTTCTGACCACTGTGCTAATCACTGAGGCCACCAAAAAAAAAAAAAAAAAAAAAAAGCAAAACCCAGTTTGTACCTGCAATGAGTTTATATTCTAATGGGTTGTAGAGAAGTCCAAGTGAGATAACCTATGTAAAGTACTTTGCACACTATAAAGCACCCTGTAAATTTCAGTTAAGATTATTATTCTGTATGAGAGGGAAAATGGTGTTTGGATATATGGGGAGAGTAGAGTGACATTTTGGGGGTAATTTTAAGACTGGATCCTGTCACATGTTCCCTGCCTTGGCTATCTACTTTACAATGTCCTATTGAATTATCTTATTTAAGTCTCTGGCATATTTCAAAACAAAAATAACCTTTGTGTCATCTCTGCATTTCATGGCAGAATATACAACTTTTGCTAGTCTAGCTGGGTTGATTCAAGTCTCCCTGGCCTATCTTGAGCCACTTCCACTTGAGCCAATTTTACCCAAGGATTGTTCTCAAATAGGAGATTAAAGCCAATTCCTCTTTTGAATTTGGGGTTTTAATAGAATTGATTTTTATGGTTTTGTTTGATCTGGGAAGGCTAACTGTTGGTTATCAATATTTTACATCAGGGTCAGTAGAAGATCCAGCCTTGTCTCCTGGAACATTCTTAAACTAAGGCCATACAATAGCTGATTTTCAGTTTCTACCTGGAAATGACATAAATGGAAACCAAAATGCTATCCATTGACCTTCACAACTGAGTACTCTACTTTGAAAGGGGACCTCTCCTTCCTAATAATCAGGGAACTGGGAAAACTTCCTTGGGCATGGCTCACTCTCTCGAGAGTGGGAGTGATCTCTGGCTCTACAGTTGAAAAACCTGGGTTCAAATAATATCTCTGTGGTGTGACCATGGGCAAGTTGTTTCCTTTCCCTAGGTCTCAGGTTTCTAATATGGAGAATGAAGGCAGTCAGAGAAGATGGTCTCTGAGGTCTCTTCCAGCTCCAAGTCTATGATCCATGATGTGATTTGCTCCTCCAACTTAGGTTTAAGGGTTAATGACATTCATCTCGGAGCGTATGAAAGCTCTTGATACATTTTCTTGTGTTTGTTATTCTACTTGGAAAATGCCTTATTTTGTCAAAAAATAAATGCACTTCCTTCCTAAGGTTATCAGGTCCTCTCACTAGAGAAATGCATCAGCTTTGCTTGGTTCATTCTCAGACTTCCTCCTTAATGTTCTATTCGTGTTCCCGCACACACAAATCACATCAGATGTTTGATCATCCTGGAGCTACTCAGAGCACACATACCCACTGCAAAGTCAGAAAATAACCACTGCAAAAGATGAGCTCACCCAGACATCTACAGCTCCTGAGCCACAAATGGAATCACAGGATTTTCGAGCTGGAAATGACTTCAAGAGCCATGTCCTCCAACTTAAACTTGATTGCCAATCCCCTCTATAAGATACCTAACAGGTATTACATTAGCCATCCTTGATCCTTGTCTGAAGCTCTCCAGTGGCAGGGATCATGATTTCCCAAGGCATCCCCTTCTACTTTGAGATAAATCTAAATCTTCCCCTCAGCAACTTTCCCCAACTGTCCCTGGGGCAAAGCTGAGGCTGATACATTCTCTGATTCATCACAGTGATTAGTCCAAACCTCCTTATCCCTTCTCAGGTCTTCCACACCATCGTGTGCATAGGACCTTCTGTACTTTACTGAAAAAATGAAGGCCACTTCACTCTTCTCCTCTACCCCAAATCTCAAGAGCCCTTGGCATCATCTCTCACTATTTCATCCATTATTCTACTCTTTGATAAAGACATAGTCTTTCTCCTTTCCAAAGCCAACATTTTGATCCTACCCACTCCAATATCTTTCTTTCTTTCTTTCTTTCTTTCTTTCTTTCTTTCTTTCTTTCTTTCTTTCTTTCTTTCTTTCTTTCTTTCTTTCTTTCTTTCTTTCTTCCTTCCTTCCTTCCTTCCTTCCTTCCTTCCTTCCTTCCTTCCTTCCTTCCTTCCTTTCTTTCTTTCTTTCTTTCTTTCTTTCTTCCTTCCTTCCTTCCTTCCTTCCTTCCTTCCTTCCTTCCTTCCTTCCTTCCTTCCTTTCTTTCTTTCTTTCTTTCTTTCTTTCTTTCTTTCTTTCTTTCTTTCTTTCTTTCTTTCTTTCTTTCTTTCTTTCTTTCTTTCTTTCTTTTTTGGTGGGGCAATGAGGGTTAAGTGACTTGCCCAGGGTCACATAGCTAGTGTCAAGTGTCTGAAGCCAGATTTGAACTCAGGTCCTCCTGAATCCAGGGCCAGTGCTTTATCCACTGCACCACCTATCTGCCCCCAACTTCAATACCTTTCACTAAATCACCCCATGATCAACTTCCCTTTTTCTCTATCTCCTCCATGGTCTCTCTGTCTGCCTCTATCTGCCTCTGTCTCTTTTACTCTCTCTTCCCCCCTATTTCCAATGTTTAATTTCTCTATCAACCTTCTTCTCCCTGGCTGCCTACAAATGCGCCTGGGTCTCCCCATCATTACTTGACCCCATCATTCCCTCAAGCTATCAATCTTTATCTCTCCTTCCTTTCACAGACAAATGCCAAGGGAAAAATACAATAAAGTAAAAGATATATACAACCATTTTATCCATTTCTTCTACTTTCTTCCAATGCCCAATCCCCTTGCAATCTGGATTCCAACCTCATCATTTACTTGAAACTACTCATTTCCACTAAGGTTACATAAGGGATGTTCTTGAAGGAAAAATCTCTTTATATCTTCTCCCTGTTCCAAGTAATGTCTGTGCTAGGTAGCCCAGTGGATAGAGTACTCAGCCTAGAGTCAGGAGGACCTGAGTTCAAATCTATCCTCAGACACTTACAAGCTGCATGATCTTGGGCAAGTCACTTAACCTCTGTTTGCCTCAGTTCCCTCATCTGTAAAAATGAACTGGAGAGGGCAATGACAACCCACTTCAGTATCTTTACCTAGAAAACCCCTAATGGGATTATGGAGAATGGACTCCACTAAATAACAACAACAACAACCTCTTGTTTCCTCAAAGGTGAAATGTAGCTTCCACCCCAGTTTCCAGCCTTATTATCCATTTTTGGCCATGTGTACATTACACATGTAGCATTTCTGCCTCTGTGGTCCTTAGCTTGCTTCCAAGCTCAGTTCCAATGCCTCCTGCTCCATGAGGGCTCTCCAGATCCTCCAGCTGCTGAACCCTCATCCCAATTCACTTGCATTTACATTTTCATTTACTCATGTGTGAATGGGTAACTGTCCTGGATAGACTATAAGCTCCTTGATGGCAAGGGGCTCAGCCTCCAGCACAGTCAGCGGTACATAATAATTACTCAATGGATTTTGTCCTTCATTCTCCAAGAGGACCATGACATTGGGAGGTGATATGACTGCAGTGAATTGGATTTAAGCAAGGGGGGGCTGTGCAAGGTCACCAGCCTCACTCTCTCCTCCAGAGCCATCTGGATTCAGTGGTAAGATAGACATCAGGGTGACTGGAGATGGCCCTGATGCAGTGGGAGGCCTTGGCCTTTTACATTTCTTCCATTTGACAGGTAAAGCACTTGATGATGCTCCCTGTGTACCTGCTGTTCTCCTGCAGTCACTGGGACACTCCTCAAGGCCAGGGCCAGTTACATTTTTGCTTTTGTATCCCTAGCACCCAGCAATGTGGCCAGCACATAGTAGGACCTGAAACAATGCTCGTGTAATTGAGGCAGTGTAGTACAAGTCTCTGGAGTCAGAGAACCTGCCTTTAAAGCCTCCTTTTGATGATTACCATCTGGGTGACCTTGGGTAGGCCATTTCACTTCCCTGAGACTCAGTTTCCTCATCTGTAAAGTGAAGAGGTTTGACTAGATTGGCTCTGAGATCCCTTCCATCTCTGGAGCTCCTGTGAAAATTATGGTATTAGGAATTGAATTGACAGAGATGTTGTCCCCTCTGAACAAGCCAGCCCTCAGTCTGATGAACGAACATCAATAACCCAGCTTGAAAAGGCAATCAGTCTCTTAAATCAAAATGTTCTCCCTTTGCAATGGAAGGTCACAACCCCTAGTAGCAAGGCCAAAAACACAAACTAAGGCTGTTCTCTTAAGGTGTTTAAACATAATTAAATTGAATAATCCTCTTTTAACAGAAGCACTAATAGGCATTGATTTTAAATTTCCAAAACATTCCATGGTCAATTTCTTCCTGTAAGTGAGCCATTTAAAAGCCTGGTCCTCCCAGAATAATTGTTTTTTCCTGGATTTTATAGTATTTAAAAATGAAACTGTGCAATGTATTTAACAATATTTCTCATGACTACCCATATGTGGCAATTCTAGCTCTCTACAGTATTCTCATTCCATGCTCCAGGGTCCCCCTCCTCCCTGAGTTAGATGAGCCCCAAGGTCCCTTCTGGCTTTGACATTCTTTAACCATACCACAAACAAGGCATGGTCAGTAGAAATATTCATTGATTTCCACAGAATCCTGACTCAGGCACTAGAATGGCCTCCAAGGGGGAATCAGGGCATTTGCCTCTATAAACACAAAGTAATGTTGCTAAATAAGAAATGGAAAAATGTCAGGTTCAGCTTAGCCATTGATTTTCATTGGGCAATTGTGTTGAAATAATATTTATTGGACTCATTATTTTCCAGGTACAAAACAAATATACAATTCCTGATAATATATCAGAATCATAGAACCTTTGTGTTGAAAAGGTCACTCAAGCCGTATTCTTTAGCCAAAGTCCCTTTAAACATGGTCATCTAGAATCCTAAAAAGACCTTTAATGATGTGAACATACAGTATTACCTTGAGAGCCCTTCCATTGCATTTAGGCACCATGCAAATTGGGAGATTTTCTTATAATGAAGAGAATTTTTTACTTCTTGATTACCAAAGACCTTGCCCAGGAGGACTTAACGCTTTTTCCTCTGGAACCCTGACCTAAGGCTCCATTGTCCTGCTTGGACAAGGCCACACTTGGCCCATTCTGACTAGGTCAGACTTAATCAAACTTCTCACTAGCTGCCTTGCCACCAACTGAGTACTCCCTCTCTATTCAATATTCAATTGAACCTCGATTCTCTCTCTCTCTCTCTCTCTCTCTCTCTCTCTCTCTCTCTCTCTCTCTCTCTCTCTCTCTCTCTCTCACTCTCCCCTCATATCATTTACCATAGATTCCACTGTCATCTCTATTGATATATCCTGATCCATCCTTCATCCCTCTCCTGAGCTCCAGTTCCAAAGCAAAACATAAATCTTTCCTCCTAAACTCGCCACTCCTCTTAAGATTATAACTTGTGTCAAGACCACCAGTGTCCTTTTATTCATTCAGGTTCACAATGTGAGGAGGAATCCTTCCCCATCCTTCCCTTTCATTCACTCTCCATAGCTAATTGCTTGCCAAATCTTGTGAACTCTGCTTCCTAAACAAGTTTAGCACCCATCTTCTTGTCCCTACACACATAAAAAATGTCATAGGTCAGGACCATGTGACCAGTTCCCCAGACTATTTTAAGAGCCCCATAATTTTCCTCCTTAATTCCTGTTTCTTCCCTCTAAATACATTCCCAGAGACACAGCTACCAAGCTAGTGTTCCTCTGGTACAGGTCTGACTATGGCATTCCTCTATGTGAGGAGCTTCAGTGGCTATTCATGGCCATGAGGATAAAATGCATACTCCTCTGTTTGGTATTGAAAGCCCTTCACAGTCTGGCTTTGCTCTATATTTCTAAATATATAATGATTTTCCTCAATACATTCTTGGCTCTAGCCAAATTGGCCTGCCTACTGAATGATTCCCACCTACCACATTCCCTTTCCCACATCCATTTTTTTGCCTACACTGTTCCAGGTACATTGAACACTCTCCCTCCTCATCTCTCTGCCTCTTGAAAACCCTATCTGCCTTCCAGATTCATCCCAAGTGTTGTTTCCTACAAGACGTCTCTCTGATTTCCTCATTTGTTAAGGCTTCTCTCCAAATCACTATGTATCTTGTTTAAGTCTCTCATATACTTACTTGTAAGCATCACATCTCCCTAGTTTAATGGAAGCTCCTCAAGGGCAAAGACTGTCTTTTTTCCCCTTTGTATCCCCAGTGCCCTTGGTATATGCTGAGTGAGATGACATTCAAGGGGGCCATGTATTCAAAACATGTTCAAACACATCCTCCAGTGGGTACCACATGATGATTCCTTAGCATCATCTGTAATGCTAGACTTTCTTTTTAATGGCCTGTCATGACTCTGCATTAGTGAACAGCTTTCAGAATTAAGGCCATATGGAGTTTACTGGGAACAAATACAGAAAGGAAAACACAAACACACACACACACATGCAACAACAACAATCCCACTTCCAATTTAATGGAAAATGAACCTTATAGATGGCCAATCAATAATTAATAACAAAACAAGCATTATCTAATTTGTTGCAGGGTATGGCTATCTATGAGTCTATGTTTGCGTGAATGGAAAAATCACATTAAGATATGACTTATTACACAACTGCTAAAATATCTGTTTCTATTTCTAGGAAGACAACTGAGAAAATATGGGTTTGTTTGTTGTCATTAGCAAGTGGTTTTTCACCTGGAAAAATCCAGTAATGCTAAGCTTCCCCTTAGCCCTTTGAAATTGAATAGCAATAAATGTTCAATCTTACACTTGGATTCAAGAAATCAATTTCCCAAGTTCAAGATGAGGGAAATATAGCTAGATATTTCCAGACATAGCTGCCCACCTGGAAAAGATTTGGGAATTTTAAATAACTGTCATTTTATTATCTTCCCTCCATTAACAAACAGCAGCCAAGATAATGTTTTAGCAGTTTTCAATAAGAAACATATAGCGTGCAAGATTATGAAGGTCTTGATCTTTCCATCCTAGACAGAGCCCTAGAGTAATGTATTTAGCCCTGAGTGTTTTCTTTTTTAAGGGAATGGCATTACTTTGTGGGAAGTTGCCAATATAAAGGGGTGGGAGTATGGGGTAATGGTAAGGAAACCCAGACAGTCTGGGCAGGGAAGATGATGGCTAAGTAGAAAGTCCCTCTCAAACACACACACACACACACACACACACACACACACATCCAAATGATATTGGTAAAAATGAAGGCATTAGGTTTCCAGATATTATTAGACAATAAGAGTATTACAGAAATTTATCCTGACCCAGTCAGTGGCTCTCTTGAAAAAAAAAAAGAAAAAAGAAAAAGAAAAGGCACATGCCTGCTATACAACCCTCTTGGGCTTTCAACTACAATAAATCAAACCAAGGAGCAAAATCTGAAAAATCCCAAAGCATACACTCACATCCCTAAGTATGGAGTCAAGTAAACCAACATTATTAAACACCTACTATGTGTCAGGCACTGTAATAAGTTCTGGGGATACAAAAATAAAACAAAAACCAGTCCCTATATGCACCCTCTAATGGTGGAGAAAACAGGCTAATAACTATGTGTAAACAAGATACAAACAGAATAAACTGGAAATAAATCCAGAGAGAAGGAAGTAAGATTAATAAAGACTGGAAAAAGCTCTTTTATTTTTGGCAGAAAATGGGACTCAATTTGTTTTGTTGTGATGATGCTTTGCGGGGGAGGGGATTGTTATTCAGCATCTAAAGTTGCATTCTGAGAAGCTTGGATAAAAGACCATGCTATGAACTTTTAATTCATTGGAATTAGTGGTGGACAAAGTCTCAGAGATCTTTTTTTAAGAATAAGGAAACTGAGGCCCAAAGAAGGGAATAATTTGGTTTCTTCTTTTTCCCCCAAACCTTACATCTAATAGGTTGTCAAGTCTTATCAATTCTAGACCCCTTTAGCCATCTGTTACAAGCCCATCTCACAATCATATTCTTAAATGAATTAAATAAAACATGTATGATTACCAAGGAATCCAATTATATTGAACTCTAGTGAGCTCTCTCTCTCTCTCTCTCTCTCTCTCTCTCTCTCTCTCTAAATATATATATATATATATATATATATATATATATATATAATACACACACAAATACATCAAACACATAAACACATATGCATGCATTCATACTTTCATATATGCATACATATATATGTATATATGTATGTATACACACATATAAGTGTTTAAAGTTCACAGATCCTAGGTTAAGAATCCCTGGTGAAGATAAGGAGACCATGAGCTGATCACTTAGCCCAACAATATCATTTTATAGATGAGGAACTGAAGCCTCCTTCCTTATGACTTACCCAAAGTCAAATATGGAGAAGTGGCAAAGCTGAGATTTGAACCCACATCCTCCAACTCCCAATCTACTTCCTTCTACTGCACAGAATTTAGGAAAGGACACTAAGTCTGGGCTCAGGAAAATGATGTTTAAATTCAGACTTGCTACTTATGTAACCCTGGGCAACCTACTTCTGTTCCCTAGGCCCCAACCTCTTCATCTGTAAATCAAGTGGGTTTGCCTAAATTGTCTCTCAGAGGTCCCTCCCAGTTCTAAATCCAATACAATTCCAGAACTTTCCTTCCTTTTATCTCATCCTGTACCTGCATGGGTTTCAATAATAATAATAATAATAGCATTTATATAATGTGTTCGATGCTTACATATACCCTGTGATGTGGGTGATATTATTATCCCCATTTTACATGTAAAGAAATGGAGGTCAAGAGAAGCTGTGACTTCTCCAGGATCCCACCTCCTAAGAGTCAGGAATAGAATTCCAACTGTGGTCTTCCCAACTCCAAGTCAAGCACTCTGTGTACTCCACACCCTCACTGGCACTGCCTAGTGACTTTTAGGCATGCACTTCATGCTCTTCAAACTCCATTATGTAAATGAGTAATTCCTCTAATTTATCTTCATTACTTATAGCAAATGGCCTCTGCCTCACCAGCTGCCAGGTTTCAAAGAGCCTATTCTAAATTTCCCATTTAATAAAAATTTAGGCCATTGGGAGCCATGGAGGACTCAAGGAGCCCCAGAACTGAATTACAGAATCTTCAGCCTAACAGTGAAAGTTTTCTACAATCTAATGCCCATCCCTCCCCTGAGTCTCCCCTGACTTATTTCACATACTTCTTTCCTTCCTTTCTAACCACATACCATCTAGCTGCCCCCTAAGAATTAGAAGAGTCCTGGGGGCAGAGCCAAGATGGCAGAGAGAAGCCAGCAAGTTGCCTGAGCTCTCCTTTGGTTCCCTCAAAAAGAACATTAAAATGGGGCAGCTAGGTGGCGTGGTGGATAGAGCACTGGATTAACTAACTAAATAAAACAATGCCTTAAAAATTTGAATTGGACAGTTGGAGGCTAATGACTCCATGAGATACCAGGAATAAGTCAAACAGAAACAAAACAATGAAAAAATAGAAGAAAATGTAAAATATCTCATTGGAAAGACAACTGACCTGGAAAATAGATCCAGGAGAGAAAATTTGAGAATTATTTGACTCCCTGAAAGCCATGATCAGGAAAAGAGTCTACATACCATGTTCCAGGAAATTATTAAGGAGAACTTCCCTGATATTATAGAATCAGAGGATAAAGTTATCATTGAAAGAATCCATCGATCACCTCCTGAAAGAGACCCAAAAAGAAAAACTCCAAGGAATATTGCAGCCAAATTCCAGAATTACCAGGTGAAGGAGAAAATACTGAAGCAGCCAGAAAGAAGCAATTTATATATCATGGAGCCACAGTAAGGATTGCACAGGACCTGGCAATTTCAACATTAAAGGATCACAAGGCTTGGAATATGATATTCCAGAAGGCAAAGGAGCTTGGATTACAGCCAAGAATCTATTACCCAGCAAAATTGAGCATTCTATTTCTTTCATTTTTTTTTTGTTGTCTTTTTTTGTTGTTTTTTTCGTGAAGCAATTGGGGTTAAGTGACTTGTCCAGGGTAACACAGCTAGTAAGCTTAAAGTGTCTGAGGCCGGATTTGAACTCAGGTCCTCCTGAATCCAGGGCCAGTGCTCTATCCACTGTGCCACATAGCTTCTCTGGGGAAAAGATGGACATTCAATGAGATAGGGGATTTTCAAGGTTTCCTGATGAAAAGGTCAGAACTGAATAGAAAATTTGATCTTAACATACAAGAATCAAGAGAAGTTTTAAAAGATAAACAGGGGGAAAAAGTTATTTAATAAGGTTAAACTGTTTACATCCCTACATGGGAAGAAAATACTTATAACTCTTGAGAAATGTATATATATTTGGACAGACAGAAGGATTATACATAGAGGGTATAAATATAAATTGTCTTTGATGTGATGATATAAAGAAAATTAAGAGGTTAAAATGAGTTTATGGGGAGAAGAAGAAAGGGGAGGTGGAATGGGGTGAATTACATTATATGAAGAGGTGCAAAATACCTATTATAATAGAGGGAAAGAAGGGAGGGGGTGAACATTGTTTCAACCTTACTCTCACTAGAATTGATTCAAAGAGGGAATGACATATATGTTCATTTGGATAAAGAAACTTAGCTTATGCTTTAGGGAAATAAAAGAGGAAGGGGGAAGGGGGGCTGACAGAAGGGAGGGCAGAAGCAGGGGAGAAAAGGGTAAAGAAAAAGGAGGTGGGCTGATAAATGTGAGGTCAGATTGGGGGAGATAGGAGTAAGAAACAAAACATTGGTGAGGAGGAATAGGGTGAAAGAAGGGGGAAAAGTACAAAGGGTGGAAATAGAATGGAGGGAAATAGACAGTAATAATAACTGTGAATGTAAATGGGATGAACTCTGCCATGAAACAGAAGTGAATAGTAGAGCGGATTAAAAACCAGAATCCTACAATATGCTGTTTACAAGAAACACATTTGAAGCAGAGCAAAGGTAAAAGGATGGAGCAGAATATATTATCCTTCAGCGGAAGTAAAAAAAAAAAAACAAAAAAAAAAACGGGGTAGCAATCCTTATTTCAGACAAAGCAATGGCAAAAATAGATCTAATTAAAAGAGATAAGGAAGGAAACTACATCTTGCTAAAAGGTACTCTAGATAATGAAGTAATGTCAATACTAAAAATGCATGAACCAAGTGATATAGCGTCCAAATTCTTAGAGGAGAAGTTAAATGAATTGCAAGAGGAAATAGATCGCACAACTATACTAATGGGGGATCTGAATCATCCCCTCTCAGAATTAGATAAATCTAGACACAAAATAAATAAGAAAAAAGTTAAAGAGGTGAATAGAATGTCAGAAAATTTAGACATGATAGATGTCTGGAGAAAATTGAATGGGGATAGAAAGGACTATACATTTTCTCAGCAGTAAATTGCACATATTCAAAAATTGACCATGAGGGGCAGCTAGGTGGTGCAGTGGATAGAGCACTGGCCCTGGATTCAGGAGGACCTGAGTTCAAATCCGGCCTCAAACACTTTGCACTTACTAGCTGTGTGACCCTAGGAAAGTCACTTAACCCCAATTGCCTCACCAAAAAAAAAAAAAATTGACCATGTATTAGGGCACAAAAGCCTCTTAGTCAAATATAGAAAGGCAGAAATAGTAAATGCATCCTTCTGAAATCATGATGCAATAAAAATCACATGTAATAAAGAACCATGCAAAGGTAAACTGAAAATTAATTGGAAACTAAATAATTCAATTCTAATGAATGAGTGGGTCAAACAACAAATCATAGAAACAATCAATAACTTCATCCAAGACAATGACAATAATGAGTCAACATACCAAAATCTATAGGATGCAGCCAAAGCAGTGCTTAGGGAAAATTTTATATCTCTAAATGCTTACATTAATAAAAAAAAGAGATAGAGAAGATCAATGAATTGGGCATGCAACTTAAAAAGCTAGAAAAAGAACAAATTAAAAATCCCCAATTAAATAGTAAATTAGAATTCCTGAAAATTAAAGGAGAAATTAATAAAATTGAAAACAAGAAAACTATAGAATTAATTAATAAAACTAAGAGGTTATTTTTATGAAAAAAACACAATAAAATAGATAAATGGTTGGTTAATTTGATTGAAAAAAAGAAAAAAAAACAAATTACAGTATCAAAAATGAAAGGGGTGATTTCATCACCTATGAAGTGGAAATTAAAGTAATAATTAGAAACTATTTTGCTCAACTGTGTGCCAATAAATTTGACAAGTTAAATGAAATGGATAAATATTTGCAAAAATACAAACTGCCCAGGTTAACTGAAGAGGAAATAAAATCCTCAAATAAGCCCATATTAGAAAAAAAAATGAACAAGCCATTAATGAACTCCCTAAGACAAAATCCTCAGGGCCAGATGGGTTTACAAGTGAATTCTACCAAACATTTAAAGAACAATTAATACCAACATTATACAAATTATTTGGAAAAATAGATGAAGAAGGGGTTCTACCAAATTCCTTTTATGACACATATCTAGTGTTGATACCAAAACCAGGCAGAGCAAAAACAGAGAAAGAAAATTATAGACCAATTTCTCTAATGAATATTGATGCAAAAATCTTAAATAAGATATTAGCACGGAGATTACAGCAAGTGATCGCCAGGATAATACCCTATGACCAGGTGGAATTTATACCAGGAATGCAGGGCTGGTTCAACATTAGGAAAACTATTAACATAATCAACCACATCAATAAGAAAACTAACCAAAATCATAGGACTATCTCAATAGATTCAGATAAAGTTTTTGACAAAACACAGGACCCATCCCTAATAAAAAACACTAGAGAGCTTAGGAATATGTGGAGCTTTCCTTAAAATAATAAGCAGTATCTACCTAAAACCATCAGCAAGCATTATATGTAATGGAGATAAGTTAGAGGCCATCCCATTAAGATAAGGGGTGAAACGGGGATGTCCATTATCACCTCTATTATTTAATATTGTCCTAGAAATGTTAGCTTTAGCAATCAGAGAAGGAATTAAAGGAATTAGAATAGGTAAGGAAGATACAAAACTATCACTCTTTGCAGATGATATGATGTTATACTTAGAGAATCCTAGAGAATTAACTAAAAAAATTACTTGAAACAATTAACAACTTTAGCAAAGTAGCAGGATATAAAATAAATTCACATAAATCATCAGCATTTCTATATATGACCAGCAAAGTCCAGCAGCAAGAGATAGAAAGAGAAATTCCATTTAAAGTACTGGTAGATAATATAAAATACTTGGGAGTCTACTTGCCAAGACAAACCCAGGAACTCTATGAACACAATTACAAAACACTTTTCACACAAATCAAATCATATCTAAATAGTAGGAAAAATATAAATTGCTCATGGATAGGCTCAGCTAATATAATAAAAGTGACAATTCTACCTAAATTAATTTACCTATTCAGTGCCATGCCAATCAGACTACCTAAATTATTTTATAGAGGAGCTAGAAAAAATAATAACAAAATTCATCTGGAAAAAAACAAAAGGTCAAGAATATCAAGGGAACTAATGAAAAAATGTACAGGAAGGTGGGCTAACTGTACCAAATCTAAAGCTCTACTATAAAGTGGAAGTTATCAAAACTATTTGGTACTGGCTAAGAAATAGAGTGGACGATCAATGGAATAGTTTAGGCATAGGAGACAAAGTATTAAATTACTTTAGTAATGTATTATTTGATAAACCCAAAGAGTCCAGCTTCTGGGATAGGAACTTAGTATTTGACAAAAACTGCTGGGGAAACTGGAAGATAGTATGGCAGAAACTAGGCATAGACCAACATCTTACACCTCATACTAAAATAAGGTCAAAATGGGTACATGATTTAGGCCTAAAAGTGATACCATAGGTAAATTAGGAGAGGAAGGAATAGTTTACCTTTCAGATCTTTGAAAAGGAGAACAGTTTATGACCAAACAAGAGAGAGAGAATATTATGAAATGCAATATGGATGATTTTGATTACATTAAATTAAAAAGTTTTTGTACAAACAGAAGCAATGCATCCAAAATTAGAAGGGAGGCAGAAAGCTGGGAAACAATTTTTATAGCCAGTACTTCTGATACAGGCCTCATTTCTAAAATACATTGGTTACTAAATCAAATTTGTAAGAATCCAAGTCATTCCCCAATTGAGAAATGGTCAAAGGACATGAACAGGCAGTTTTCTGATGAAGAAATCAAAGCTATCTATTGCCATATGAAAAAATGCTCTAAATACCTATTGATTAGAGAGATGCAAATTAAAACAACTCTGAGGTATCACCTGACACCTATCAGATTGGCTAATATGACAAAAAAAGAAAATAATAAATGTTGGAAAAGCTTTGGAAAAATTGGAACACTAATGCATTGTTGGTGGAGCTGTGAACTGATCCAACCATTGTGGAAAGCAGTTTGGAACTATGCCCAAAGGGCGATAAAGCTGTGCATACCCTTTGACCTAGCAACACCACTATTAGGTCTTTTTCCCAGGGAGATCATGGAAAAGGGCAAAGGACTCACATATACAAAAATATTTATAGCTGATTTTTTTGTGGTGGCAAGGAATTGGAAATTGAGGGGCTGCCCATCAATTGGGGAATGGCTGAACAGGCTGCGGTATATAAATGTAATGGTATTCTATTGTGCTGTAAGAAACAATGAGCAGGCAGGTTTCAGAGAAACCTGGAAGGACTTGAATGAACTGATGATGAGTGAGATGAGCAGAACCAGGAGAACATTGTACACAGTTTCAACAACATTATGTGTTGATCAACTGTGACAAACTTGATTCTTCTCAGCAATACAATGGTCCAAGATAGTTCCAAAGGATTCATGATGGAAAATGTTCTCCAAATCCAGACTAAAAAGAACTGTGGAATCTAGATGCAGATCAAACCATACTATTTCTATTGTTTTGTTGTTGTTGTTTTTCTTTTTTGAGGTTTCTCCTTTTTGCTCTGATTCTTCTCCCATAACATGACTAATACAGAAATATGTTTAATGTGATTGTACATATATAACCTCTATCAGATTACTTGCTGTCTTGGGGAGGGTGGTGGGAGGGGAGGGAGGGAGAAAAATTTGAACCTAGAAATCTTATAAAAACAAATTTTGGGGCAGCTAGGTGGCACAATGGATGGAGCACTGGCCCAGAAATAACAAACAAAACCAAAACAAAACAAACAATCAAAAAGAATTAGAAGAGTCCCAAAGCAGAATAGGTGGCCTCAGGAGATCACAGGTTCCCCTTGATGGAATTCTTCAAGCAAAAGTCAAAATAGCCACTTGTTGGGGAAGCTATAGAGGGCACTCCATTGTAAGTATCTATTGACCTCAAATATGTTCTGGAGTCCCTCCAATCTATTACACTCTGTGACCTCTTATCAATCAATAAACATTTCTTAAATACCTGCTATGTGCCAGACACTGGAGGTACAAGGACAAAGGAAATAGCTTCTATCCTCCAGAAGGTTGCATCCTACCTATGATAAGTTTTCTTCTTTATTATGCCCTTAGAATCCTCCTTAGCCCCCCTCCCAACTTCCAAGGCATTCCAGGGAAGTATGTAGAAGTGTGGAGGAAGGGGAACCTTGCTTTCCAGTGTGTGATGATGCACCTTTGCCCCACCTTTACACCCAGGACAGACATCCTTTTTTCCCCATTATTATTGACCTTGATAACATCAGCATCCACCACATGGACACAAAGTTTTTCCATTGGCTGCTGATCAACAATCATGTGGATATCATGCACACAAGACAGTATGTGATATTGAATTGTGAAAAAATGTGATTGAACTCATTAGAATGTTTGGAAATTTCTAAAGATCCATTAAGCTGGTTTTATTGAATAATACCCGAGGTTTTTAGAAATATATTGCTTTGTGTAGAACCCTAGTGTATTTAGTATTTATATTTAAATTTCTGGGGATCTTGGGACCAAAAGATTTATCTGTAAAACAATTTTCAATTGAACAATGTTGGTATTTTTCCAATTCTTTAAGATATATAAACTAGAATATTGTACTTTTTTATAATTTATTCTTTAAGTTTAATTATTGCCCGTATCCCTAATAACCCAAAGTAAGTGTATGATCAAGGTTCCATTATACAAATACTGAGATTATTCCAGGAGGAAAAGAAAATTACATGCCACAAAATGCATCTCTATTCTTGAACTTCATATCAATAATTTTTTTATTAATTAAAAAAAAATTTTTTTTAAATCCTGTGGATGTACTAAGGGTATAGTTGAATGTAAACTACTTGAAGGCAGGGCCTCTTTTGCTTCTGTCTTTGTAATCCCTCCCACAACCCAGCCTGACATATAGTAGGTGCTAGCTACATTAAAGTTTGTTGGAATGGATGGAATGCTGCCACATAGAAGAGAAGGTGGTTATCTTTCAGGCTCTTACCAGCTTCATCTCTCAATTTCTTACACTCCCTTGTACCAAAGAGAGGATGATTTTCCTGGGTTAAAGTTAGGTTCAATGGTATCTTCTAATTCTTTTGTTACTCCTGTCTCTATGTTAGGTTGCCTACTCTTTCTCTAAACCTGTTGCAATTCATTTTCCTGATATTCATTTTTTTCTTCCCTTAATCTCAGTCATTTGGGCATATTCCTTCCTTAGAATTCCAAAGGCTACCATTTTAGGATCACTTCCACCCAATTAATTGGGGGAAAATAAGGTAAAGGGCAATCCCCAGGACACTAAATACAGCTATCAGAAGTCATGCACAGCTCTTTTCAGAGTTAGCCAAGCTATAATTCCTTAGCCTGCAGGGTATCATTTAAGATATTAATATCCTCCACCCAACCTCCCTACAATTCACACCAAGATGAGTGTCCAGAGCCAAGAGCAGGAGCCCAGAGCCTTGAGGCAGGAAGAATATTTCCAGACACATTCACCACTTTGGGTGCTAATCCAAGGTCACCTGACTAGAGTTCACTAACCCAACTAGAAGTGATGTATACAGTATTCTATTTCATTTGTGTGTTTTTGGTATTGGGAAGGTAATTAAAAAATACATAGTATTATTCCAAAAGTGGGAATCTGTGGTAGACTGTTTTCACTTTGCCCCATAAGGATCAAATAAGGAGAAATACTTGGAAGTAGAAGAGGAAAATTTAGATTGATAGAAGGTTTCCTAACCCTTGGAGCTATCTAAAAGTGGAATGGGTGTCCCCTGGAAGTAATGGGTTTCCCTAGCATTGAAGGTCTTAAATCCATCAATCAGTTGAAATTTATTGAACACCCATAATGCCCCAGGGATTGAGCACACTGTGGTTATAGCTATAGAATAAAGAAATATACAGAACCATATAATTTTAGAATGTACACTGTGGATACATTGTGGAGACAAATTGTGGGTATACATTGTGAAATACAAAGACCAAAATCAAACAGTATCTGCCTTCCCCAGGGGAGTCTCACTCTATTAAGGGAGACCCACATACACACATAAGATTGTTTAAAACATATAGAAACTATGTCAAAGCTGATTTATGGGAGGAGACACTTGGAGGTTCTTGTAGAAAGTGATACTTGAGCAACAATTGGAATGAAACAAAGGATTCTAAGAGGGTGAGGTGTGGTAGGAGTACATTTGTTCAGAGATAAGGGATGGAACAAATCAAGCATGAAGAAAAAACCTAGAAGGTCACTGGCTTGAAGTGTTGAAAAGTGGGGAAATGAAAAAGACAGGAAAGAGTGGTTGGAACTACGTGATAAAGTCTTTTAAAAGGAAACAGACATTTATTTCTGATCTTGGAGACAATAGGGAGCCACTGGAGTTTATTGAATAGGGAAGTATCATGGTCAGACCTATACTTTAGGAAAATCATGCCTGCAGCTGTGTGGGGGATGGGGTAGAGCAGAGGTATGTGCTGGTTAGACTCTATCAAGTAAAGGCTGGATGACCTTTGGGAATCTTATTCTTATGTGGGTCACAGCAAGGCCATGGAGGTTCCTTCTGACCTCTGAAATACTTTTGTTCTTGGAGGTTTCTTTCATTCTACAGTTACACCCTACTTTAAAACACTCTAGAAACAAAAACCTATCAAGTTAAAAGAATTACTGCCATGATAAGCCACTTCTTCAGTTTCCCAAAGTATTTTGAGGGGTTCCTTGAATGAGCAGACTCTAGTAATCAATGCATTGAGAAACATTTATTAAGCATCAGTGATGTACAAAGAACTGTGCTAAGTTCTGGAGCAGTAGTCAGACTGTGGTAATATGACTGGACAGCTTTTGATGGGTGTATGCAAAAGAACCTCAGAGGCAACCAAGAGAACCTAGGTTTGAATACTATTTCCATTATTTACTACATGTATGAATTGGGGCAAATGGCTTAAACTTTTTGGGCCCCAGATACCTCATCTAAGAAAGGTTGGACTAAGTGATTTGTAAGGTCCCTAAAACTGTGTTCTAACAAGCTCTCTCTGGGCCTCATTTTCCCCATCTGTAAATTAAGAGAATTGAACTAATGGAATCTAAGGACACCTCCAGCCCTATATCTGTTGCACAATGACTATTTTACTCTCTTACCACAAAAGCCAAACTTGGCATCCACCCAAATACATGCATATACATCACCACCCTCCCAATCTTAAAACTCCTAAATACACACATATTTCTATGTGATAGCAATCCTAACTAGGGACATTAGCACCCTCTCCTTCTTCAAATCCCTTTGTATTAATTCCTTTGTAAGTAGCCTTTCACAATTCCTCTGTTAGTGGCTTCCCTCCACAAAATTCCATTAACCCTGAATATGTACCTAATTCTTTGTATGTCATGTCCCCCATAAGAATGTGAGCTCCTTAACAAATAAAAAAATATTTAAAAAAAAATTAAAAATTAAAAACTAAAAATTAATTAATTATAAATAAATAAATAAATGAAAATTTAAAAGACTTAAAAAAACAAAAAAACAAAAACAAACAAACAAAAAGAATGTGAGCTCCTTGAGGATATGGACCATGGATCAATGGATTTGCCTTTCTTTGTATCTCCAGGGCTCAGATATGTGTGTAGCACATAGTGGGGCATTTAATAGATGTTAAATGAATTGAATTAAATCTGGTGCAAACCTTTCATGTTATCAGTAAGGAAACAAGTCACAGAACCAAAACAGACAAAGAGATGAACTCTCAAAGGACCTCAGTGTTGTACAGTCAGTCTCCTTCAGTTACAATGATGACAGTGATAGATTGATGGGAAATGAAAGAGAGTAAGCTGAATCAATCAGGATGGAGAGGGAGATTTACTCTCTACCCAATCATGCATCATCAACCAGAGTGCCCATCAAAAATAGGCACATGATGGCTCTGTGATTCTCATGCTGTTGTTGTTGTTGAGTCCTTTCAGTCATGTCTGAATCTTTCTGAACCCATTTGGGCTTTTCTTGGCAAAGATACTGCAGTGGTTTGCCATTTCCCTCTCCAGTGTGATTCTGATAGCAATTTATGAAGAATTGCTATTTTTATCGAATCAAGTAGAAGAGGGGGAAAATGTAATGTTCTTATTTTCTAACCTCAGGATTTATCTAATAGCATTAGTGGGCATCTAGAAGCAGAAGTATTTCTGAGAAGTGCCTCCAAAATGGGGCAGATGAGTACATGTTCTAGCAGAAAATGTGAATTTGCCTAAATAAGAGTATTTACTCAATAATATCATAGGATCAGGTATCTACAGCCTGAAGAAACCTGGGTGGCCTCCTAGTCCGACCTCTTCATTTCACAGATAAGAAAAATAAGGCAGGGTCAGGGAATTAAGTGGCTTTCCCAAGGTCACACAGATAGCAAATGTCAGAAATAGGATTTAAACCCAGGTCTTTTGTCCAAGAACCAATATCCCTCCCCCCCCCCCTTAGTGAGTTAATCAGGGTTAAGTGATTTGCCCAGGGTCACACAGGTAGTGTCAAGTGTCTGACGCTGGATTTGAACTCGGGTCCTCCTGACTCTAGGGATGGTGCTGTATCGACAACACCAGTATTCTTTTAAAAAACATTTTGTTCCCCCTCCACCTGATTACATGTAAAAGCAATTTTAAACATTCATTTAAAAAAAATTGAGTTCCAAATTCTCTCTGACTCTTCCCTCTCTTCTCCTTGAGATGGTAAGCCATCTGATATAGATTATACACATGCAAACTCTAAAACACATTTCCACATTAGTCATTTTGTGGACTAAACCAAAGGAAGGAAGGAAGGAAGGAAGGAAGCTGAAAATAGTATACATTGGTCTGTATTTAGACACCATCAATCCTTTCTTTGGAGGCGATTGGCAGTGTTCATCATGACTCCTTTGGGATTCTCTTGGATCATTGTATTGCTGGGAATAGCTAAGCCATTTACAGTTGTCCATCATACCATATTGCTTTTACTGTAACAATGTTCTCCTGATTCTGCTCACTTCACTCTGTATCAGTTCATGTAAATCCTTCCAGGTTTTTCTGAAATCATCGTGCTCATCTTTTCTTAGGGTATAATAGTATTCCATTATACTCATATACCACAAATTGTCCAGCCATTCCCCAAATGATGGGCATCCCCTCAATTTCCAATTCTTAGCCACCATAAAAACAAAAACAAAATAAAAAAAAACTGCTATACATACCCTAGTACAAATGTGTCCTTCCCCCCTCCTTTTTTTCCATCTCTTTGGGATATAGACCTAGTAGTGGTATTGCTGGATCAAAGTGTATGCATAGTTTTATAGCCTTCTGGGTATAGCAGACCCAGTATTCTTTCTCCTATACAACATGGCCTCATAAACTGTTCTCTGAATGTTTAAAAAATATTTTTTGTATTCAAGGTTTCCTTGAATTTTCATGGACAATGGGCAGTTATGTTCCCATTAAAAGAATGTAAACACAATATTATTTAGTTTCCAAATTAATCAGACTTGAAAGACTAGACAGTGTATGATTAAAAGCCATTGGAACAAGAATCACAGAAGCCAAGGTCTAGCCTAGCTCTTCCACTAACCAGCTGTTACCTTGAAGAAGTCACTTCGCTTCTGAGTCTCCATTTTTCCCCTCTATAAATGACAAAGAAGGCTGATTAGATCAAAGATTCTTAATTGGGGATGGGTTGGTCATCGACCTCTTTGACAATATAATGTACATGGACCCCTTTCTCAGAATCATGTCTTTAAATGCATCAAATAAAAGATGGAGGATTGCAAAAGAAACATTATTTTGAAAAACAGTCATCAAAATATTATTTTTAAGTTCACATCTTGGATTAAGAACCTGTGATCAGGGGTAGCTAGGTGGTACAGTGGATAAAGCACTAGTCCTGGATTCAGGTGAACCTGAGTTCAAATCCAGCCTCAGACACTTGACACTTACTAGCTATGTGACCTTGGGCAAGTCACTTAACCCTCATTGCCTGGCAAAAAAAAAAAAAAGAACCTGTGATCAGATGATCTCAAGGGTCCATTCATTACAGATATTAAGTTCTATAGCTATAAATAAATTTCTGATGAGGCACAACAAACCAGCATGTTAGTGCAAATAAAATTTGACTACCTAACATTTTTACTCCAGAATTTGCCCTTCTTGAAGAAAAGTTGTTACATTTCCAGAAAATGTAGTGAGGCCAAGCATTAAGTAAGAGTCAAGGTTAGCAAAATCAATCAATCAGCCATCATTTATTAAGAGCCTACTATGTACCCAACCACGGTGAGAGGTGCTGGGAATGTAAAGAAAACCTCAAAAGCTTCTTTGCCCCAAAGGAGCTTAGATTCTGAGAGATCCATTTTTATCTGTAAGTGATTAAGAGACCCATAGGCAGGCCTCCTGTGTAAGGTGGAGATTTTTTATGGAGGATTAGTGGGATGATGTGACTATGTGATCAGAACCAGTAAAAGGGTGTGGCTCCATTGATATGACTGCCAATCCAATGAAATATTAAAAAAGGTCCACTCTACATCACCATATTGATTATTGACTCAAAAAAGGGAAATTTCAAGCCAAATTATGCAACTATGAATGTATGATTCCCAACACTTTTCAAATTTTATGAAATCTTTGTTCATTGAGATCTAATAAATATCAAACATCTGCTTAACTTGAATCAAAACTAATTTATGAGAATATTAAATAATCTTAATGTCCAAATACTGAAAATAATACCTTAATATCCTAATAAGAAAATTATTAGAAGACATTTTCTTGTGTCTTAGTTTTACCATTGCCAAATGATAGCGTTTGACTTGTCCAGTTCCCCCTCTATGATCCTTTGACATTATTGTGTATGAAAAGGTTTGTTCAATACCATCATGGGTGCCTTGAGAGGTGATAGGGTTCCTCTCCCAGGAGGGTCTTGGAGCAAAGACTGGATGACCACTTGGGGAGTGTGGTAAAGAATTGTTTAAGTCTTGGTTGGACTTAACCCTTACATTTTCCTACTTTGTTTCTCCATTTTCTAAGATTTTTTACAAGTACAACTATGCCTCAGTTATTCTAAATGATTGAGAGAGATGGTGGTATCCTGGATAATCCATAAATCAAACACATACGTATATATTAGTGGTTTTGCACATGCATATAAATATATGCATATTGTGAGAAAGAGAGAGGAGGGAGAGAGAGAGAGAGAGAGAGAGAGAGAGAGAGAGAGAGAGAGAGAGAGAGAGAGAGGGAGAGTGAGTGAGAGAGGGTGTGGGAGGCCAGGAGGAAGGGAGGGGGAGAGGCATTTACTGGCATAATTATACTTTCCTTAGCATAATATTAAAATTAGTTTCCATTGCCTCTGCACACACCAATAGAATTGTGGGGAGCGGAATCCAGGAGGATGCCAGATAGTGGGAGGTAGCTGGCACAAGGACTAAAAAGGGAATGGGGTGGTAAGATAAAAGGAGGAAGAGGAATGGGCTAGAGAATACAGAAATTGGGAGAAGAGAAAGGTTTTGATAGAGAATTTGTAAAGTAGAGAATACAAATATTTCTAATCAAGACATGACTTTGCCTCAGCTTTTCTTTTGGAAAAGGCATATCCTCCTATCACAGATTCTTCATTTAACAATTTGTCATGGATGTTTTAGCAGTATGCAAGCAAAATGTGCTTGCAAGACTCCAAGCAGAAGCTTGATAATTGACCATTTGTCAGGAATATTGGAGATAGGATTATATTTCACCTGTGGATTGAACTGAATGGCTTTTGGGGCTCCCTTCACACTCAAACATTCTGTGAGTTCAAATTCCATCTCAAACATTTACCAGCCATTTGACCCCAGGATAGTCCCATAAACTCTCTGAGTCTACATTTCCTCATCTTTAAAATGAGTGGGTTGGAATGAAGGACCCTCCCAGTCTTAAATCAATGATTCCATGGTTTTATGATACTATTTTTTTTTTTGCATATGAAAAATCAGAGCTATCTAAAAGTAGCTTGGATTGCCTTGGGAGATGGTACAGTTGGAAGGTCTTTGTGCAAAGGTGCAAACGATAACTACTTGAGGAACATGACAGAGTAGACTTATTCAACTTGGTGTTGGACTAGATTGCCTCTGAGATCTTTTCCGAGAACTCAGCTCCTGGGCTTCTTTGTACATCACCAGCACCCACTCTGTCCTTACTGATGGAAGACTTAATTGTAGTGAGAAATCTTAAGCCTATGAGATGAAAGATGACCTATATAAAGAATGAGGACGCAATACCAACAGAATTGCATTTAGCTTTGGGATGTAAATCAACCACTTTGCTAATTCCCACAGAACAATGAAGGCCTTTTGTCCCACTGCACAGTTTGGTTTCTTGCACCAACTAGCTGCCCCTACTCCAGGGGTTCTTAATCATTTTTGTTTGTCTCACAGACCCTTTGGGCAGTTTGTTGAAGCTATGGAGCCCTTTTCAGAATCATATTTTTAAACACATAAAATTTTAAAAAAAGGATTCCAACACAAAGGAATTCAATTATAGTGAAAATAAAGATGCATTTTTTTTCTCCATCCAATTCCATAGATCACCTGAAATCGATCACATACTCTCCTCTTGTGAATCTGTCGACTCCTTGTTAAAATTTCTGATCTAGTCCAACCCCCTCCTTATACAGAAGAGGAAACAGACCTATAAAAGTAAAATGACTTACCCAAGGTCAACTTACTAATAACACTGATAATGTGTGTTTAACTGACTGTGCATCAGTTTTCCAATGAACGATGCCTCTAGTCCCCTGAAAAAATATCTTCCACAAACTGCATTGGAACCTCCTTGAAAAGCCCTGTGAAAAATTGTAAAATTCAACTAAGAGATGATCTCTGGTAAACTAGGCCTTGGTTCCTTAGTTAATGCTCCATAACCCAGGGAGATCCGTAATCCATTTCTGCTTGTTAGTGTAATAAAATCAAAATTAAACCGGCAGCTCAGTTTTGGCCCCCGGCAAAGCCATTCAAAGTTTCCATGAGGATTAGCCAAAGCCCTCAAAGCGACATGTCATTACCGAGGGATGCATTTCAAGCTGAAAATGGAGATTGGTAACTTCTGCCATTCATTTGCAAGCATAATTACTTCTTCTTCCAATAACCAGAATAAGAAACAGCACTTTCAGTTCTGCATGCATGGTGTTCTTTGCAAAACACCTGGAATGTTAATTACTTCAAGCAACTTTCCTTTACAGCATACTCTGCATTGTCCACATCTGTAAGCACCAGAACATGGTTTTGGTTCTGTTTTTAAAACAAGAAGAATCAGAGAATTGTGAGCTACTTGTGAAACAATCTGTTCACTTAAGATCACATTCAATTGACACCTTCTGCTACATAACATCATGACATTTAATTGATTTAATATATCAATACTTTCTTGAATTTGTAAAATGAAAGCTAATGAAGGTCTATGACAAAAAGAAAAACTCCCTAAACAGCAAGATATTCATAGCAGCACATTTTGTGGTAGCAGAGAAGGAGAAACTAAATAGATGGCCATTAATGAGGAAAGGGCTAATAAGATTGTGATACCTAAATGTAATGAAATATTCCCATTGGCAAGAAATGATGAAGACGGCCAACACAGAGAAGCATGGAAAGATTCATATGAGGACACAAGGTGTCACAGTGGATAGAGTGCTGGGTCTGGAGTCAGAAATCTGTGTTCAAATTCAGCCTCAGACACTAGCTGTGTGAAATTGAGCGAATCACTTAACCCCTGTTTTCCTCATCTGAAAATTGGGAATGATAATAGGACCTACATCGCAGGGTTGTTGTGAGGATCAAATGAGATAATTGTAAATCGCTTCACAAAGTGCCTGGTATATGGTAGGTGCTATATAAATGTTAGCTATGATAATGATGAGGATTTGATATTCTGCAAAGTGAATGTAGCAGAATCAGGAAAACAATCTATGTGAATATGGCAACATAAATGGAAAGAATATGAATAAAACAATAAAACTAGATTTTGTCAAATTTTAACAGCCAAGTTTGGTCCCAAAGAAGAGATACATGCAAGAAGCACCCCTCCTTCCATCTCATTCCTTCTATTTTGCAGTACTGGGGGGGATACTATAAAACCATTTAATTGAATTGTTTTACCTTTTTAATTCTTTGTTATATATAATGGATTACTGGGGTGGGGTAATTACATCAGGAAATGTAGATGATAAAAAAATTAAAGCTACAAGAATTTTTTTTTAAATGTATGATTCAAAGCTCCTTAAGAGCAGTGAATACCTGTTTTTTGTCAACCCCTAGCATGATGCCAAGCACAGAGAAGGCATTTCATATATTTTTATGGCTTAAATTGAGTCTTATCAAGTATACTTCCTCCAGTGATGTATATTGCCACCCTACTATTGCCTCCCCATTCTTAGGGACTACAGAACATACACATCCTGATAAGTGCTCCACAGGGATCCATACAATATGTTAGGAGCCTTTATGTAAATCTTGACGTATGGACTGTCCATTTGTCACTCCCAGCTCTAGCTAAAGAAGCAGCAAATTGGCAGAAATCTTATGATAAAAACCAAATGTATGACACCTATCAGATTGGCTAAAATGACAAAAAAGGAAGATAATAAATGTTGGAGAGGCTGTGGGAAAATTGGAACACTAATGCATTGTTGGTGGAGCTGTGAGCTGATCCAACCATTCTGGAGAGCAATTTGGAATTATGCCCAAAGGGCGATAAAGCTGTGCATACCCTTTGACCCAGCAATCCCACTTTTAGGTCTTTTGCCCAAAGAAATCATGGAAGGGGGAAAGGGACCCACATGTACAAAAATATTTATAGCTGCTCTTTACGTGGTAGCAAGGAATTGGAAGTTGAGGGGGTGCCCATCAATTGGGGAATGGCTGGACAAGTTGTGGTATATGAATACAATGGAATACTATTGTGCTGTAAGAAATGATGAGCAGGAAGAGTTCAGAGAAACCTGGAGGGTCTTATGTGAGCTGATGATGAGTGAGATGAGCAGAACCAGAAGAACATTGTACACAGTATCATCAACATTGAGTGTTGACTTACTGTGATGGACTAGATTCTTCTCACCAATGCAATGGTACAGAAGAGTTCCAGGGAACTCATGATAGAAGAGGATCTCCAAATCCAAGAAAAAAAAAAGAAAGAAAGAACTGTGGAGTATAGATGCTGATTGAACCATATTATTTCTTTTGTTTTGGGTGCTGTTGGTTTTTTTTTTTCTTTCTATTTTGAGGTTTTGCATCACTGCTCTGATTCTTTCTCTTGTAACAGGATTAATGCAGAAATAGGATTAATGTTATTATGTGTATATATATATGTGTGTGTGTGTGTATATATATATCTATATGTATATGTATATGTTCAAATCCAGCCTCAGACACTTGACACTTACTAGCTGTGTGACCCTGGGCAAGTCACTTAACCCCAATCACCTCACCAAAAAACAAACCAAAAAACAAATAAACAAAAAAAAATGTAAAGGATTTTTTGCTACTTGCTTCCTAAGTTCACCCTAAAACCCAGTCAGTTGGAGGTCTTTCTCAGCCTTGAGCAATCTGCGAACACAAACATAGGTGCTTAGAAATACCTGCCATGGGACTTTTAAAATTTTTAATAAAAAACCCCCAACATTTTGTTACTTGTATCTAGGGGGAAAAATGAAGCAAATAACTGAATCAATTGCCTCAATATTTAAGCCAAAAAACTATTTAATAAGGATTTGTCCACCAGATTACTTTTTGGCCACTAGATGCATATCTCTACATTCAAAGGGAGAAAATATTATTATTTTTACTCATAGAACAAACTGGCTTTTGTTTAATAGGCATACCTAATGAGAAAGGCATGCCTAACAGAGCTTCATTTCTATCCTCTATAACCTCCATTCTTAATTTCTTTTTTAAGAACATTATCATCACTAGCAGGTTAAATCAGGAAAGCACAATAGTTGGGTATTTCAGTTTTCCTTTAGAGAAGCCTTTATTTTTCATGGCATTGGATTCCTACAGGAATTCTGCCTGGCATTCTTATCATCCATTCTTTTTGGGATAGCCTTTCAATTTCTTTCCACAACTTTCTACTTCACATACCATGGCTTCTTTGTGCTTTCTTGAGAATTGATCCATCAATGCCCTCAAAATTGTCACCTACAGCATATGCTTTATTTCTTCTCTGAGAAAAAAAAATGTCATAGGATGGCAGCCTTACAGTAGCAGAAGCCCAGTCTCTGAGAGTCATCTTTAGTGGGATCCAAACTGCCAATTCAAGCAGAAGTTGGGAAATACCATCATTTCTTTTTTCTCTTCCTCTTCTTCCTGCTCCTTCTTTCCTCACTACATGTGGTCCCTCTCTCTACTTGGGGTGCCATATTCTTATATATGCATGCTCTGTCCATAGGAATATAATTTTTGGTCTCTTGTATTTTATAAGATATTTTAGGGTTTGGGGACTAGTTTTTAAAAAAAAAATTTTTTAAATGCTTGGACAATTTACTTTTTGTCGTGTGGAGTATTAATTTAAGATTTTTCAAAAACAATATAGCTCTGGGGCATCCAGGTGGCACAGTGGATAAAGCACCAGCTCTGGATTCAGGAGGACCTGAGTTCAAATTGGACCTCAGACACTTGACACTTACTAGCTCTGTGACCCTGAGCAAGTCACTTAATCCCCATTGCCCCACAAAAACTAAAAACAAAAAACAACAATATAGCTCTGAAAAAATAGGCTTTAAAAAAACCTATTTTGTTTCAAATGGAGCTACTTGATTCCCCCTTAGAAGCCAACCATTCTGGATTTCATTGAATGGACAATGACAGCCCTCAGCCCAAGCCTCTGAGGCTCATGGTTTAGGTTTTGATGGTTTGGGTTTAGTATAAACAGCAATTATTTTCTGTTCTGGCCAGAAACTCAGAGGGTCTTCTCCCAGATTGATACTTTTGTGATGATGTGACAATAAACTAGGCCATCTTTTGTCTCAGGTCTTAGTCATTGAATTAGCATGGCCTCAAACCAACTTGGGAAACACCTTAATTTAAGACGGCCAAAGACTTCCACTACATCCTAAGTTCTTGCTAGTTGTCTTGACTTTTGTCTTGCCACTGGACTTCAGGCCTTTGGGGGAGAAAGTGAGGCTGAAGATTGCTCAACTCTGCCTTGATCAAACCTGATTTATGTACAAGTCAATACATCACCTGAGATGTCATTGGTCCTCTTTGAAAATGAAGAATAAACAACAGGATGGCACTGCACAATTGTGTGGGTTATTGTAGGGGCTGAGCTGTCATGTGTCAATTTGGAGCATCCCAACATTAACCCTACCTGCATCACATGTGGGCTGACCATGATAACATTCCAAGGAGGTTCAGTACTTGAATATGTGGATGAGGTCCACTCTTTGGAAGATTTTGCATTCCTCAGGGTGAGGTGGCCCAGAGACATATGAAAGCAGTCTTAGTCATGGGAATGGACTTAGGTTATAGTTGCTGCAAAAGTTGGTCACTGCCCAAGAAAGGTTCCTCCTACATGCAAACCCTATATCCCCCAATGAAGCCCAGGACCACTTCATTGTAAGGGGTAGGGATTGGGACTGGGCTTGTGATTTCTTTGAAATGAGGAATTCCTGGAGGAGCAAGCTCCCTCTACAAATGGAGATTCCCTCATCTGAAATAGAGCTTCAGTGCTATGTCCAGGGAAGCTAGGTAGTGTAGTGTTTAGAGTGCCAGGGCTGGAGTCAGCAAGACTTAGTTTCCTGGCTTCAAATTGAGCTTCAGATTCTTGCTGGCTGTGTGGTCCTGGGCAAGTCACTTAACTCCATTTGCCTCAGTTTCCTCATCTGTAAAATTAGCTAGAGAAAGAAATGGCAAACTACTCCAGTGTCTTTATCAAGAAAACCCCAAGTGGGACATGGAGAGTAGGACATGACTGAAAACCAGTAACCAACAACAAGAAAATTATTATTCTTGGTATATGAGATTAGCAAGGTCTATGTAGATAGCAGAGTACATGAAAAAGACCTGGGAGGAGCATAGACCACAAACTCAATATGACTGGACTTTGGAATTCTGCCATAGCTTCTATCTCATCCTAGAACTTTCCTCAGCACCCTGAAGCTTCTTACAATAATGACAGCTAACATCTATATAGCACCTACTATATACCAAACACTATGTTTTACTATTATTATGCCATTTGAGCCTCACAACAACCCTGAGAGGTAAGGGTTATTATTGTTTTCATTTGACAGATGGGGAAACTGAGGCAGTGTCCAAGGTCACACAGCTAGGAAGTATCTGAGGCTAGATTTGAATTAACATCTTCCTGACTCCAGGCCTGGTGCTCAATTATCACTGTACCACCTGGTCACCAATACTTGCTGTCTTTGTGGCCTTCTCAGTCTGGTACATTGTTCTACCAGGATGGTCCCCCTTCTACTTGAGACCAGCTAAACTTCATTTGGCCTTCTGGACTTCTGCCTGAGATCCAGTCTCATCCTGGAACTTCCCTTGGCATCATAAAACATGTTACCTATGTCCAGGGAGAGAGGTTATGGGACTCATAATGTATATTGAGACGCATGTTTTTGGACATGACCAATGTTGGAGGTTCATTTTGCTTGACCTATATAGTCCATAACTGGGGTTTTGGTTTTCTTGTTTTCTAAGACAGAGGAGGGAGAAAACAAAATTTAATTTTGGAAAATACTTCCTAACAATAATTCTTCAAGTCTAACCATGGCAGCAAGCATTTAGCAAGTGCCTACAGTGTGTCAGGAACTGTGCTAAGCATTGGAGATATAAAGAATGATAAAACAAGATAAAAAAAAAAAACTAATTAAAAAGAAACCTGTCCCTGCCCTCAGAAAACTCCCAGTCTAATGGGGAGATAATAAAATATAAAAACAATATACTAACAAGATATAGATTGAAAAAAAAACCCTGAAGATAATCTTAGAAGGAATCCTGTTCTGTTCTAATGCTTTTCATTTATCTTTGACTCTTTGTGATCCCATTTTGGGGTTTTCTTGGCAAAGATACTGGAGTGGCTTGCTATTTTCTTCTCCAGCTTATTTTACAGATGAGGAAACTAAGATAAACAGGATGAAGCGACTTGCCAAGGATCAAACAGCTAGTAAGTGTCTGAAGCCATGTTTGAACTCAAGATGAGTCTTCCTGATTTCAGGCCCAGTGCTCTATCCATTGTGCCATCTAACTACCCCAGAAGTAATCATTGGATTTGTACAAAAGTGGAATAGGCTATTTTGTGGCAATTTCTCCAGCACGGGGGATCTTCAAGGAAAGGGTGGATGACCACCTTTCAGAAATGGCCCTAGTTTACATATGGGTTAGATGCAAGTAAACTCTGAGGTTCCTTCCAACTCAGAAATTCTGGGATTTTGTACATATGTACTTCCTAAAGTAGCAAATTCATTTTTGGATGACCAAGTATGACCTCCTCTTTATCACTTTGTAGAAATATTACAATGAGCAACCATGATTTATCCCCCATCTTTTTTTAATGTCAGCCAACCAAACTAATTCATTAGGAACATTAATGAACCTGCTTCTGAAACAATATTCAGAAACTATATTAATAAACCTTCAAGAGGTAAGGCTATTTTCAACATGTTTCCTGGAATCATAGTCTCATAGAGTTCAAGGAATAAGGGATCTTTCAGGAAGTCCAACCATCTCATTTTGAAAATAAGGAAACTGTGGGGGCAGCTAGGTGGCGCAGTAGATAAAGCACTGGCCCTGGATTCAGGAGGACCTGAGTTCAAATCCAGCCTCAGACACTTGACACTACCTGTGTGACCCTGAGTAAGTCACTTAACCATCAATGCCCTGCAAACAAAATAAAACAAAATAAGGAAACTGAGGCCCTCTCATACTGGTGTGGCTTTTGTTTTTGTCTCCCACTAAATTCACTGTCAAACATCCATGCAACATGTTGGGTCCCTTCTTCTAGTTCTTTCATAGACATCAGTGTAGCCTTGGGCTATCCAAGAGCTACCCCTCACTCTTCCAATATGAATGGCCCACTGTCATGTGTAGATCTTTTATGGGCTCTCATGTTTTTGTTTGTTGTTTTTAGTGAGGCAATTGGGATTAAGTGACTTGCCCAGGGTTATACAGCCAGTAAGTGTTAAGTGTCTGAGGCCGGATTTGAACTCAGGTCTTCCTGACTTCAGGGCTGGTGCTCTATTCCCTGCACCACCTAGCTGCCCCGGTCTCATGTTTTTTTTAATGTAAGATGCTACAGCTTACCTATACCTTATATGTCTCTTTCCATATTCCTTTGTGTCATCTGAAATTAGATTTCCTCTCCTATGTCTTCATGGTATTTCTAAAAGAATGTTAGTTGTGACGGGCTTTTATAGCTGGGGTGACTTGGTACCATTGAATATCTGGAAAAAAAAAGATAGCCCACAAACAAACTGTGATTTCATTGATGTAGGGAACTTTTAGTGTGGATGGCCTATATTAGAATAGCCCAGAGTGCCTCTCAGACTTAGCAGAAGTCATGGAATCCTAGAATTTCAGGATTATCAGGGACCTCCTCAGCCATCTAGTACAACCAAGCATTTTCGCCTTCAATGATCCTCTCTACAACTCACCTAACAAGTATTTATCCAGCTTGTGTTGGTTTCTAATGAAAGAGAAACTACCAGTCACCAAGATATCCCTTTCCACTTTGGGAGAGTTCTATTTGTTAGGAGAGTGTGTTGTCTTTGTTTGTTTGGTTTTGTCTTTGTTTTCTTCCCTAATATCAACAAAAATTTGTTTCTCTGGAACTTCTGGGTTATGCCTCTAGTGATATACAGAACTCAAGTTTCTTAATCTGTAAAATAAGAATAATAATGGTACCCACATTGCAGAATTGTTGCCAAGATCAAATGAGATAACACAAAAAGGAAGCTGTAAACTTTAAAGCATCATAGAAATGCTTTTATTGCCATTGTTGTCACAATTTTTATTAATTCTTCTTCCACAATATATGCTTTTGAGTCCTTAAAGACTATATGTTTTTTCCCTTGAGTCTTCTCTTCTCTACACATTACTCCTTGCTTCAGCCCATTCAATTATGACACGAGATACTTTATCAAAAACAATTCTCAAATCCCAGGGAGTTGTCTGGGACACCCAGAGATCAAGTAGCTTATTCAGGATTAAGTGACTAGTCTCAAAGACAGATGCTCATTGATTTTGAGCTAGATGGGATGTAAAAAGCATTTGTTCCAACCCCTTCATTTTACAGATGAGGAAATGTTCTTGCCTCTGGTCAAGCAGCTCCAGTAAGTTTTGGAGGCAGGATATGAGCCTGCATCTTCCTGCATAGATCTACCAGACCACAATACCTCTCTGACCTTTTCTCTATTCATCAACATACAGTAAAGACTTACTCTAAGCAAGGCATTGTGTTAGATGCTGGGCCCATTTGCTGCACTTTGAACCTCACTCATTCCCACAGATTCCCACGATTCCTACTATGGTCTCACTATTCCAAGAACCCTTTCTGAGACTTTTACTCTTATAGAAATAATTACTAATAACCAATGATTTGAGGAGATCCAGAGCTAACCCCCTTTTTCTAAAGTCCCGATTTGAAAAGTTCAGGCTCTTGAAGGACATTGTTGATAATGAGATCGGACTTTCTTGTTCAGACCCCGCTCAGGAGGGGCAGCTATTGTGTTCTGCTCAGGCTTGGGTGGGGCATAAATTCTTTGAATAGATTGTCCAAGCCTAGGGTTAATTTCAACAGTAAGTGACTTAAAGTTCAGGTCCAGTCCCTCATTGTAATATTTGTTCTCTCATTAATTGTTAACCAACCAATCAGGGTTGATTCCCACCCTGGGAAACACCTACTTTTAATGGCTATATAAAGTGTGATCCTGCTGCCATGACTGTCTTTGATCTAAGAGAGAGACAGCCAAATGACCATCCTTTTATTAAAACACTGGCGTTATTTATTGTTATTATTATTATTATTATTGGTGAGGCAATTGGGGTTAAGTGACTTGCCCAGGATCACACAGCTAGTAAGTGTTAAGTGTCTGAGGCTGGATTTAAACTCAGGTCCTCCTGACTCCAGGGCCAGTGCTCTATCCACTGCACCACCTAGCTGCCCCCCAATACTGGCATTATTAATAAAATTATTAAATCACCTAGAAATTATGTCTCTAGAATCTTTTGAAATGCCACAACTCTCAGAAGTGAAGGGTCATAGGATATTGACACAATGATGTTGCTTTCATCATGCCTAAGAGCAGATTGTTCCAATGTGAGAGGAGGGCTTCCTGAAAAAGCTGGGTTTGCTTATTGGGAGCTCACCATGAGGCTACCATTGTTACCCTGACAGTCTCTTGTTATATAGAAGGAAAGTCAGCATTGGAGCATGATGCCCTCAATCATTCTATGGGCCAGGGAGTAAAATCGCCTCTTATTTTTGTGCATCAAAAAAAAAAGAAAATCTACAGGTTGAAACATTGGTAAACATGGTGATTTGTACAACCCAACTGAAATCCTGAGCAGAATGATAATGGTGTTCTTTAAAGAGAATCAAAATTCATATGCAGAATCTGGAATCTCTTCTGAAGGCCAGATGGGAACATGAAATGGCAAGAGAACATATTAAAACTTAAATCCCAGTCTAAACAAAGTGATTGGGTCTGATGTAGATGACTCCAAACCCTGAACATAATTGGGTGCTAAACTCCCTGAAGCATTGCTTCTCATTGAATAATAAATATCTCTAATGACACTTGAATTGATGGAAATTTGACTCAAATAAATTGTGTTGAAACTTAAAAAAATGGTATTGGGGTATACAAATGTGGTTATAAAATGACTTTGGGCACTTAGTAAAGTTAGGAAGAAAGCTGAAATTGAAATGCAGATATAAAAAAAAACATCTTAATTAGCAGCAAAATGAGAAATTGAAAACAAATTAGGAAGTGACTATAGCTATTGAATCCTGGTTTGCTTTATCATGAGTATTGTCTCCTGGCATTTATATCAAAAGCTAGCCATTGAGAAAACCTTTTTTTTTCAATTTTTCTCTCACCTTTATTATTTTCATAGAAAGATCCTGAATTAAAAAAAATAAATGTTTTTTTTTTCCCTTTTAGGTACTGATTTTGAATATGTGTGTTTGACTCCTTCTGATAGTCATGGACACAGTGGCATATGAGAGGCCAGGATACACATGGGATATTGTCTAAAATGTCTCACAAAACTCAGTGTCCAGTTAGCCAATATTGTTATATGTAACCCATGTCATAGAACACCTCTATCATAATTTTATATGCATTAGGTCTGCTCTTTGCTGTTGCTCAAAAATCACTCTTTGGGGGAGTTCACCAACTCAATTCATTCTTCTCATGTTGCTCTGGCCCAGAGGCCAGAGTTATTTCTGGGAAACCTTATAGTTGGAATCTGCTTCTCTACAGATATGGTTAAAAGGATACCTAAGTCCCATATAAGCACTTAAAGTAACAACGTATATACAGGGTATAGGACAGTCTTTATTTCAACACATAGAAAATTCAAAACAACATAAAGGACTCACAGTAGCTCCAAAACAATCAATCATATATTTCATATTCTAACCAAACTAGTACAATATTCTATCTTCCCCCCTTTGAAAGGTTGTTTCCGCTGACTGTAATGAGCTCTTGCCTCAAAACTGCTTCTAGGAATCCCTACCTCCCTTCAAAGGTCAGATCAAATGTCACCTTCTATATGAGGCCTTTACTCATTCCCCCAATTTGTTGTCTACCTCCAAATTTCTTTATATTTACTTATCAGTGCCTCTCCAGTGGGATATGAATGCCGCGAGGAGATTGTTGTTGTTTGTCTCTTATTTTCAAAGAGGACCGTGGCATCGGGGTGATGTCATGACTTGCACTGAATTGGATTTAAGTGAGGGAAGACTGTGCAAGGTCACCAACCTCATCTGTGTCTAGTGGCAAGATATACATCAGAACAACTGGAGATGGCCCTGGATATTTTAAGGCAATTGGAGTTAAGTGACTTGCCCAGGGTAACACAGCTAGTAAGTGTCTGAGGTGGGATTTGAACTCAGGTCCTCCTGACTCCAGGGCCAGTGTCCTATTGACTGCATCACCTAGCTGACTCATGAGATTACATTCTCTTTATATCTCCCAACATCTAGCACACTGTTCTGCAAATAATAGAGACTTAATAAATGCCTGTTTGATTGAATTAAATTGTTGAACTCATTAATGCATTCTCCTCTTCTTTGATTGTTGTGCATGTCTTCCCATGAATCTTCCTTAGAGAATATTGCCAAAATATTGGAAACTTTCTTCTGTGTGTGTGTAGGTATATGTAAATATGTGTATATGTAGTGTATCTCAATGCTGCATAGATAATATAGAACTATTATAAATCATTTTATTAAATGACAGACACAGTCATACACATACATACACAATTTTGTTTTACTGAATACCAACACCAGAAAAGATGAAATTCAGAGACACAGACTGACCTACATTAGTTGCATGGAGGAGTCCAATTTGGAGTCCAAAAATAAGTGGGATGCTTATGCATGATGAAGTTCTCCAAATATCATTATTTACAGATGACATTAAACTAATTGCCTCAAACCTGGGACACAACAAAACTTCAATATGATCTCCAGTCCCTTAGAAGAAATTGACTGCAATATGTATACTTGTTGAACAAAATAGTTGCAGAACATATTTCCAACAACCCAACTTACAGTTGGGTGGAAAGCCCCCTGAGTTACTCCACCAGTACATAAATGTGGAATAGGCACTAGAGGCAGACAATGAGGTAGGTCTAGAGTTGAAAAGCAAAAGAAGATCATGTTGAATGACATTTGGGAAACTGTGCAGGCCTTTCAAGGATGTCATGCTGTTTGCTGCCCAAAAGTCTCTTTTTGGAAACACTTAAATTCTTCCAGTAATGCTAGATGGTTGTGAATCATGTGACCCCTTGATCTCAAAAGAATCAAAACGGAAGTGGCTCAAGGAACAATAGAAAGAGCCATGATTGGTATAAGTGGGTTGCAGCATATTACCAGTGATGACTTGAGCATGAGAAAGGACAGAAAAGGCATTATCAAGGATAGGTACACACAGACAAGATGGAAATGGACTAGTGATGTAACAAGGTTGAAGGATGATGTTAACAGTCTGAAATCTGTACTGCTGCCTGGGGGGAGAGTGTCTTACTCTATTCATATGATTTATACAGACCTCTCTGAAGTCATACAGGACCAACTTTACACCTAGATCATTCATGCAGCCACTTACATTGTGTGATAATAGGGGTTTTAATCAATCAAACTGAAAACATGCATTTATTAAGCACCTACTGCATGATAGGCATTATGCCAGGAACTAGAAGTACAAAACCAATAATAAAACAGACCTGGTCCTCAAGGAACTGATATTCTGTTGGGAAAGACAGAAACAAAATACACAATATTTTTATCCAGAGGGAAGAAAACTAGTAGCCAGGGTAATCAAGGAAGACTTCATGTATAACAAGTGTTCTAAAAGGCCCCCAGCTCCCTCCAACCTGAGCAGAGCTATCTGAAAGATAGCCTGTGATGAGGCACGTGAAGTGGGAGTGCACCCCCCCCCCAAACCAGCCGCAGCCCTGACTGGCGGATTACCTTGGTCTTTGGGAGCAAAGGAAGCCCCGAGATTTGAGTGGAAAGAAGAAAAGGTATATATAGACCTGGGAGTTAGACTGGGAACAAAAAGGAGCAAGGACGGACTAGAGAGAGAGACAAGATTGAGGAGAGATAGGGGGGCTGACTTAGAGGGAGCACGGACAAGGACGGAGGAGAGTTCGGTTCAGAAAAGGAGAGACGGGGCTGACAAGGTTACAGGCCTTAATACAAACCAGGGAAAGTGTAACGTGCCCTGAGGCCGGAGGCAGCTAAGGCCCTTATTGTATTCAAGAAGTTGAAGGCAGCAGGTGGGAAAGAGACACAGTGGAAAGAGACCACAGGAAAGCAGTCAGGTTGTACACTTTATTTCCCTGTATTCTTAATTTTAAATAGTATCTCATAAATAAACTCTGCTTTGATTATTTGGTTAAGAGGCTTCTTAATCTTTAGTCTATCAGTTTGGGAGCAGTGTGGTGGAACTTTATAAATGGCCCACATTAAATTAACAAAGTCAGATAGCCAAATAGTCAAAAGTCCCCAGATTAGTCCTCCAGTCAGATTAGCCCCCCAAATTAGGCTAGTCACCAAAAATATTTTTACAATATATTGTAACAAGGAAGCCTTTGAAGCCTCTTGAAGTCTGTGGAACCCTTCTCAGAATCAACAAACCCAATCAACAGACATTTAGTGAATATTGAATAATTGTTTAAAAAGTCCCAGCTGGTTTCTTCATCAGAAAACTGCCTGTTCATATCCTTTGACCATTTCTCAATTGGGGAATGACTTGGATTCTTATAAATTTTATTTAGTTCCCTATATGTTTTAGAAATGAAGCCTTTATCAGAAGTACTGTCCATAAAAATTGTTTCCCAGCTTTCTGCCTCCCTTCTAGTTTTGTATGCATTGCTTCTGTTTGTACAAAAATTTTTTAATTTAATGTAATCAAAATCATCCATTTTGCATTTTATAATATTCTCTGTCTCTTGTTTGGTCATAAACTGTTTTCTTTTCCAAAGATCTGAAAGGTAGACTATTCCTTTCTCTCCTAATTTACCTATGGTATCACCTCTTATGTCTAAATCATGTATCCATTTTGACCTTATTTTAGTATAAGGTGTCAGATGTTGGTCTATACCTAATTTCTGCCATACTATCTTCCAGTTTTCCCAGCAGTTTTTGTCAAATACTGAGTTCCTATCCCAGAAGCGGGAGTCTTTGGGTTTATCAAACACTACATTACTAGTGTCATTTACTACTGTGTTTCCTTTGCCTAGACTATACCTTTGATCATCCACTCTATTTCTTAGCCAGTACCAGATAGTTTTGATGACTGCTGCTTCATAGTAAAGCTCCAGGTTTGGTACCGCTAACCTACCTTCCTGTGAATTTTTTTTTTCATTCTTTCCCTGAATATTCTTGATTTTTTGTTTTTCCAGATGAATTTTGTTATTATTTTTTCTAGCTCTATTCCCATATGAAAAATGCTTTAAATCTCTAATGATTAGAGAGATGCAAATTAAAACAACTCTCAGGTACCACCTGACACCTATCAGATTGGCTAAAATGACAAAAAAGGAAAATAACAAATGTTGGAGAAGCTGTGGAAAAATTGGAACACTAATGCATTGTTGGTGGAGCTGTGAACTGATCCAACCATTCTGGAGAGCAATTTGGAATGATGCCCAAAGGGCTATAAAGCTGTGCATACCCTTTGACCCAGCAATACCACTTTGGGGTCTTTTTCCCAAAGAGATCATAGAAAGGGGAGAGGGACACACATGTACAAAAATATTTATAGCTGATCTTTATGTGGTGGCAAGGAATTGGAAATTGAGGGGATGCCCATCAATTGGGGAATCACTGGACAATTTGTGGTCTATGAATGTAATGGAATACTATTGTGCTGTAAGAAACGATGAGCAGGAGGAGTTCAGAGATACCTGGAGGGTCTTGCGTGGGCTGATGATGAGTGAGATGAGCAGAACCAGAAGAACATTGTACACAGTATCATCAACATTGAGTGTTGATCTACTGTGATGGACTATATTCTTCTCACCAATGCAATCATACAGAAGGGTTCCAGGGGACTCATGATGGAAGAGGATCTCCAAGTCCAGGAAAAAAAAAAAAAAGGAACTGTGTAGTATAGATGCTGAATGAACCATACTATTTCTTTTGTTTTTTCTATTTTGAAGCTTTTCGTCATTGCTCTGATTTTTCTCTTATAACATGACTAATGCAGAAATATGTTTAATGTTATTATATATATATATATAACCTATATCAGATTACCTGTTGTCTAGGGGAGGGGGGGAGGGAGGGGAGGGAGGGAGAAAAATCTGAAATTGGAAAGCTTGTATAAACAAAAGTTGAGAACTATCTTTACATGTAACAGGAAAAAAATAAAATAATTTATTTTAAAAAAAAGTCCCAACTGAAGGAAATGGCAGATTTCAACAAGAGGTTAGTGAACAGATGGGTTTTTTTTTTCCTCCTGAGTTCATGGAGTCTTTGAACTGTATCTATGGACCCCTTTCTAGGGACCTAGGTTAAAGACCCCTAACACAGGAAGACGCTTTTGAGGAAGGAAGGAAAAAATATTTATTCAGTACCTACTATGTGACAGGCATTGTGCTAAGTACTTAATGAATATCTTATTGGATCCACACAACAACTCTGGGAGGTAAGTGCTCTTGTTAAATCCCCATCTTATAGCTGAGGAAACTGAGGAAGACAAAATATAAGTAACTTGCCCACTATCACTATTAACTGTCTGAGGCTAGATTCAAACTCAGACAAAGCACTCTATCCATGATGCCTCCTAGTTTCCTCAAGTTGTTGTTGTTGTACATCCTTTATTTTCAAGCTACCTCAAGGATGAGAGTTTTGAAGGAGATAGGGTTTCTAAAATATGGAGAGGGAGTTCATTATAGTGATGGGAGACACTTCTACTAATAGAGATTCATCTCTTTGCCATCTGATTGAAGAATACCGCAGGAATGATGGCAATACCCAGCATATGAGTATGCACATGTGCATCTAACGTATACGTGTATATTACATATATGTATGCATGTATACATGTATGAGCAATGCACGTGTGTCTAGGTCTAGATTGTGTACATACATGTGCATATTAATGAATAGGGGGTGTCAGGGGAAGGTAGGTGGGGTAGTGGAGAGAGTGCTGGGCATAGAGTCAAGAAGACTCCTCTAACTGAGTTCAAATCTGGCCTCAGACATTTACTAACTGTGACCCTGGGCAAGACACTTCACTCTGTTTGCCTCCAGTTTTTCATCTGTAAAATGAGCTGGAGAAGGAAATGGCAAACTATTCCAGTATGTCTGCCAAGAAAAACCCAAATGGGGTCATGAAGAGTTGGACATGACTGAAATGATGGAATAACAACACATATGTATATGTGCAACGTATATACATACATACATATGCGTGCATTATATGGACACTCCACATACATGTACATATATACATATACACACGTATTTGAACAGACTTCGAGAAATAGCAGAGGATAGAAAGACCTAACATGCTATGGTCCATGGTCACAAAGAGTTGGACACAACAAAATGACTGACATATACAATTGTATATGTGTGTATGTATGTATATACATAATGTATATTGCACATATACACAGATGCAGGTATCTGCGTATATGCATTTATGTGTGTATATATATACATAGGCACATATACATGCACACACATGCACACACACAAACATACATACACACATGCATACATGTGTGTTACTATCTATCTGTGTGACTTCCTAGGATCACAGATTTAGAGATAGAAGGGACACAAGATATCATCGTACACAATCCCCTCATTTTGAAGACAAGGAAACCAAGGCTTAGAGAGATTGAGTGCCCTGTCCAATGTCAGACAGTTAATAAGCATCCAAGTAGGGCTCGAAAGCCACCCATTCCTGACTCTAAGGCCCTCACTCTATCCATGAGGTCTCACTGCCTCTGAACAAGTGACCTGGGGCAAGTTGATTCACTTCTCTGGCCCTCAGTTTTTTCATCTGTAAAAGGAAGCAAGAATGGGATTCTCATTGGGTAGAGGCTTGTAAGACAAGAGAAATGTGAGTTTTTATGAAAATCAATACTATTAAATTCAAAATGTAGAAACAAGGGCTTTAGGGAAAGCTAGAAAAGGCAAGGTGCTTTTTAAGTCTCCTCATTTTGAAGTAAGCTTGGTGCAGCTCATGCTTCAAGCACCACCTGATGATCTGAACAAACATGGTTCCAGGGGGGACTCCAACCTGCAAACCCTACTTGAAGTCACACTGTCTAGCTGGGACCTAAAGAGTTTCCTGTGATATGCAGTATTCCACTTAGAGAAGTAAAATGGGACTTAGAGTAAATTCTAGCCTTGGACTAGCAAAGAAATGAATTGAACCGCAATGTTAGAGAGAAGAGAAATCTTGCTAATATAGTAGCTGGGTGGTGTATTAGTTAGGACATTGAAATGGGAGTGAGGAAGAACTTGGTACAAATCCAACCTCAGATACTTTATTAGTCAAGTGACCCCAGGCAAGTCACTTAACCTCTCTCTGACTTAGTTTTCTCATTGGTAAAATGGGAATCAAAATAGTATCTACTTCACAGGGTTGTTTTATGGATAAAATTTATATACACACATATGTATAAATATATACATATATTTATGCATGTATGTGTGTACATATATCTAATGGGCTTTGTAAAGGCTAAAGTGCTAGTAAGGGTTATTAATATAATTAACAATAATAACGATAATTATCACTGTCCAAAAGGGGAATGGACTGTCCTAGAGGGTTATATGTTCAATTTGATGAAAAAAAGTCTTCAAGAAGCTAGATGGCCACTTGTTGGCTGTATTATAATAGGGATCCCTTTAAGATCATAATGACCCTTATTAGAAGGCCATGGGGATGTCTTCCAAGTCTCAGATTCTGTGATTCAATTATGTCCTGATCACAGATGAGCACATTGATGGTTCAAGAGCTTATAACACAGAGCCAGCCTTGGTCAGGCCTCTGACTCCAAGAGACTACACTGCATCTCCAGAGAGCCAAGACCCAAAGTCAGGGCACCAGCACTGACCTGCACCCAATCAAGCACTATATTCCTTTTGGATGAGTTTTCATTAGAAGACCTGATCTTATAGGTTGTTATTTAAATGAAATTATTACTGAATGATAATTAATATGATTATACATTCAAATGAAGTTATCAAAGCTATAGTTAATCAAATTAAATGATCAAGAAACCTAGTACATATCACAAATTTGGGGTGGGGGTTTTTTAAAGCCTGGTATGGATGACATGCTAATTAGAGCATTTTATAGATTTTTAAAATTGTTTTTCAGTGCCGGGTATCTATATGTGTATTCAGATCATTATTTTCAATGAAATGCCAGTCCATTAGAACAGAACACCTCATCCAAAAAGATAAGGCCTTTTGATTGCCAGAAAGCTGCCAAGAGACAGCATGAGCTTGAACAATGATAATGGGAGAAAGGAAACCTTTGACAGGAGAGGAGCAATAACCTTTCCTTTTGTTTTTGTTTCTAAACAGCCAAGAAAGCAACTAAGGAAGAAAGTGAAACTTGATTTAAATGTCGCAAAGACATTTGGGAAAAGGTTGCATAAATCTTCAAATGAAATAGGTCTTGACTATTACATCTTCCCATTTCATATTCACAGGCAGGAAGAACTCAAAAGAAGCAATTTGGGGAATGGCTTAACAAATCATAAAGATGAGACCATAAGATGTGATCTTATTCAGTCTTCTGCCTAGGCCATTCCAGGGCTGAAAACCTGCATGCTTGCCAGGCTGAGCCAAATTTGTTTAGCACCGGAGAGAGGAAATGACCTATGTAAACATGCATCAGCAAGTTGGGAAGGCCACATCTACAGTTGACTGGAATGTGCTCAAGAAACAGTTGTTTAATTGAATAATGGTAAATGCCTGGATGACATTCAATAGCACATCTCGATTATAAAAGTCCTGGAACTTCTAGCAGCACTCCTTGAGGTTTTGATACAGTCAGGCACAGGCAGAACTTTCCTCTATCATTTTTAAAATCTCAGAGAGCACAGAAACACCCCAAACCAAACCAACACCACAAATCTTGTCAGTCCAACAATATGAGCACATATAGGAATCTCATCTGAGTTTTCTCAGAAACAGAAAGTGTAGAGCTTCCGGAGATGGCCCATACCTGGGAGGGGAAAGTGATGGGGAGGAACAAGACTTCTTCAATTCAACAGCCATTCATTAAGTAGGTCCTAGGTGCATAGCACTGTGCTAGAGGCTGGGCATGCAAACCAATGAATCAAACCTTTATTAAAGAGCTTCATGCCACACACTCTTCTAGGGGCAGGGGCACAAACAACCAAAAACAAAGCAAAACAAAGCAAAATAAAGCAAAACAAAACACCCTTCCCTCAGGCAAATTTTATTCTGCTCAGGAAGTAACATTTACATACATAAATGTATGTGTATGTATGTATATATACATATACATGCTTGCATTTTATATGCATGTTTATACACACGTGTACGCACACAAGATAGGCCCTGATGTCAACATTATACATTTTACTGGAGGAGACCAATGTCTTTGGAGAAGTATGTACTAGGAATGTACAATTGATGCACCCATCAATCCATAATCATTGCTGATCACCTGATAGGACCGGTGTCTAGAGTTCTAAATAAAAGTGTATGGGCAGTACCTAGTCTTGTGGAGCTTACATTTTGCTAGGGAGACATTTTCACAGAAAAGTAAATATGGGTAATAAAAAAGTAAAGAAATTCAATCTGGGGGATCTGGAGACACCCAATAATATCTAGGGGATCAGGAAAGACCTGATGTGGGAAGGAGCTCCTGAGCTGAGTTTTGAAGGAAAGAAGGGAATCTAAGAAGTCCATCATGAAACTCTGCTGATCATATCTCCCTTAATGCAAAGACAACAGTGAAACCCAGAACTCTATTGCTACTCAAAAAATCATCCCTGCAAGTAAAAACACCTTTAAGATCCGAATGAAGTTCTGATTTTCCTTAGCCCTGTTCTCCTGCCTTTCCTCTTACTCCTTCACCCTGCCATTTTTCTTCCTGAGCGTGAGATTGAGCCGTCAAGTCAGAAGGTTCTGTAGCCTACAAAGGCCTACAATTCTAGGTAACTTGATGCAATTAGCTCCTAAAAACCAGGCTTCTTAAAGGTCAGGAGAAACGGGCAAAAGCAGAATGGTGCTGAGATACTCAGAAAAAAAAGGGAAATGATATTTCTAAAGACTCAGCTGAATCCTGGGATAACTTGCTCCAAGTAGAACCTTGTGACAAGTGTGGAACAGAGAAGTAATAGTGTTGTACATTTTAATTAGTTTCATAACAAGTGAAGTTTATCTAAATTTTAAAGTTTTCCAAGCAGTTCATAGGAGCAGAGATTTGGAACAGGTTCAGGGCCTCAGAGGTTACGTAACCCAACCCAGATCCCCCCCCCCATCCATTTTCTGGGCAAAGAAAATAAGCCCCAAAGAATTTTAACACTCAGATAGTTAGCTTTAGAAGCAGGACAATGATGGTGGTGGTGACGATGATGATACTAATAATCTGGCATTTGTATAGTGCTTTTTTCATTTTTATTTTATTTTTTATATATAATAATATTTTATACATATATCAAAGATAGTATAGTGCTTTAAGGTTTGCAAAGTGCTTTACAAATATTATCTCATTTTGTCCTCATAATTACCCTGGCCAGCAGATGCTATTATTATCATCCTATTTTGCAAATGAAGAAATTGAGGCAGACAGTGGTTAAATAACTTGCCCAAGGCCATGTCTTCCTGACTCCAGGTGCAATGATGCTGATGCTGATGTACCTGACATTTATGTAACTATTACTAGGTGCCAAATACTGTGCTAAGTCCTTTACAATTATACTATCATTTGATCCTCACAATAATCCTAGGAAGTAGGTACTATTATCATCCCCATGTTAGAGATTGGGGAACTGGGACAGATAGGGACTAAATGACTTGTTAGGGTCATACAGCTAGTAAGTAGCTGAGGCTGGAATTGAGCTTAGGTCTGATTCCAGGTCTGGTACTCTGTGCACTGTGGTGCCTCTGACTGCTTCTGAGTCTAAAGTGACTCTGAACCACAATCTCTGTCGACAAAGAGCTTACTTTCTAACAGTGGAGACAATAAGGACATAGAATAAATATAAAGAGATTAAGTGCAATTAAGAGCAAAAAGTAAATTCCATTTGCTTTGGAAGAAAGGACACTGGCAGTAGGAGTGAAGGTGTATATCTGTGTGGGGTGAGGTAGGCAAAAATAAGGAAATCCTTGAAAATGGTGCTGCTAGTATTGAGTCTTAAATAAAGAGAGTGATTCTGCAAGGCAGAAGTGAGGAGGGAGTGCATTCCAGGTATGGGGGACAGGGAGTGCCAGGGCACAGAGATGGAAGATGGAAAGACATGTGTGAATTTAATGGTGGGGAAGAAGGGAAATAACATATAATAAGAACAGAAAGATAGATTGGGGGCAAGTTATAAAGTGCATTAAAAGCTAAACAGGGGTTATAAGTTATCCTAGAGGCAATAGGGAGCCATTGGAGTGATGGAATAGGCTAGTTACATGATCAGATCTGTACTTAAGGAAAATCACTTTAGCAGCACTATGTAGGGTTGCCTGGAGTGGGGAAAGACTTGAGGCAGAGACCAATTTGAAGGATGTTGTAGTAATCTAGAAGAAGTTAATAAAGAGGTGAACTATATATGAGTAGAGAGGAGGTTGGATGTGAAAGACGATGCAGAGGTACAAACAGCAAAATCTGGCAGGTGAACTGGACATGTGTGATGAAGGAGAATGAAGGGTGGAGGAGAAAAACAATGTTACAACCCTGGGATATTGGAAGAACGATAATGCCTTTGACAGAAATACAAAAATCTGCATGAGGAGTTTGGGAGAGAGTGGATAGCTAGTGAGTTCTGTTTGAGTCAATGAATTTGAAAGGTCTAATAGGAAATTAGTGATTCAAGAGGAAGGGCAGGGGAGAGACAATGTAGATCATAAGTCACAGATAAAGAAATGTTAATCAAGCATAGAAATGGTGGAGAGTTTTCCAAGAGAGAGAATGTGGAAAGAGAAGAGAAGAGAAGAACCTTGGGGAATACTGGCAGATATGGGGGCAGGACATGATGATGAACCAGCAAAAGAGAGTGAGAAGGCATGTTTAGACAGGTAGAAGGAGAAGCAGACAAGAAAACTCAGACAGGAGACAGTAGGTAGGAGAGAGTACTCAACAGTGTCAAATGCAGAAGAGGCGTCAAGAAGGATGAGGACTGAGAAAAGACCATCCGCTCCCCGATAACTCTGGAGACAGCCATTTCAGTTGAGTAATCACATTGCAAGCTAGACTATGGAAGGGTGAGAACTGAGAAGAGAGGCAGCAAAGACAGCAGCAGTAAACAACTTTTTCTAGTTTTTATCTGAAGGGGAATCTTTGAACTCAAAAGCAGGACTTATCTCCCTATATGGAATTCAGAACTTTACTTTATTCCTTTAATTTTACAGTTGAGGAAACTGAGGCCCAGACAGTTAAATAAACTGTCTAAAATTTTGGCAACTCAGTAGTCAATTCAGAAAGAGAACCCAGTACTTGCCTCCAAGCTCAGCCTTAAAATACAAATAAAAGTTGCATAACACAATTCAAGCTACCACCCAAACTCCAAAACAAACTTAAAAAAAGCCTATGGAAAACATTCTGAAACTACAGAAAATTTCATATGTATCTGCTATTCTGGATAAGTTTGGTGAAAGAAATAGCATTTCTATTTGTAGTAGGAGAGCTTGAATTCCATAGAAATTACAGAATATATTGACACACACTGAAAATATATTTGATGGGACCTACCCACCACTAATAACTTTCTTAACCAAGAAAATCTCCTGGAGTGTTAGTAAACTCTTCCAGCCTCAACTCTTAAATTTGTGTGGTTTATTAAAAAAAAAAGAGGTTGGAGGTTTTTAATTAATCACTTGATAAAAATATCAACATATTGGGGCTTAAAAAAAGAAATAAGTCCAGAAGATTGGAAAGAGATACTGGTAATTGTTATTTTTCCTTCTTATTTCTTATCCTCTCCATCCATCCACATACCTTCTTCATTGATCTAATTCACTAGATGGCTCCCCATTCAATCTCAGGATGAAACCTCCACTAATGAGCAGACCACTCCCCTGCAAATAACCCTCTAACAGGCCTCCATCCCCTCTTACTGTACTTCATTCTGCATCAAGCCAATTTAAATATTTATTAAAATGCACTCAATTCCTGGGTAGTTCTGTCACCTGTACCCATATATCTTTACAGAGAAAAGCCTTTGCCCCTTTTCAAATGATGCTGAATGTAGCTGGTGGAAGTCACAAAATCACACCGACTGGGTTCGACATAGATTGTTCTTATAGAATCTCAATTGGGCTCTTACTGCAGCAAGGCAATTGTACTGCCTCTCTGTGATAGGTTCTGATTCCACGAGAGCAGCTCTTCCAATGTATTTTCTTATCTTTCCTTAAAGCTCCCATAGCAATACACCTCCCCAGCCTCTTAGCAGAGTAAACGTGCTACACCAGGAAAATTGAGACTCTCCACCCCTTCTTCACAACTCATAGCTCTCTGCTATTATTTTATTGCTTCTAGAACAAAATATAAAGTCTGATGTTTGGTCCTTTAAGGCTCTTTACTGGCCCCTTCCTGCTTTTCAGCCACCTCAGACTTTACTCCTCTCTACCATCCAGCAATACTGGCCTTCTTGCCCTTGCTTGAACACAGTACTCTGTCTCCTCAGTCTTTGCCTGTGTACTGGCTGGCCCCCATGCCTCCAATGCTCTTTTTTCTTAGCTCTGCCCATAACAACTCTGGGTTCTTTAAAAATTCAGCTCAAGGGGCAGCTAGGTGGCTCAGTGGATAAAGTACCAGCCCTGGATTAAGGAGGACCTGAGTTCAAATTCGGCCTCAGACACTTGACACTTACTAGCTGTGTGACCCAGGGCAAGTCACTTAACCCTCATGCCCCCCCACCCCCCGAAAAAAAATTCAACTCAAATTCCTCTCCCTTCCCCCATTACCAGCTTGAGCTTTCCCCACTTTGGTGGCTTTGCCTTCACTCAGTACACATCTTACAAGGACTTATTTATATGCTTTTTTATCTCCTCCATTTTAATGTAAGCCCCTTGGGGGTAGGAATTGTTTTTCCTTTCCATTGTGTTTATAATAAGTGCATGGCAGAAGCCTATTTATTGATCACCTCATTTCTGGGCTCTCTTCTTCATCACCTAATGAGGGCAGCTAGATGCACAGTGGATAGAGACCTGGCCCTGAAATTGGGAGAACCTGAGTTTAAATGTAACCTCAGACACTTATTAGCTGTGTGACCCTGGAGAAGTCACTTAACCCCAGTTGCCTTAAACATCCGGGCCCATCTCCAGTCACTCTGATCTATATCTTTCCACTGGATCCTGATGGCTCTGGAGGAGAGGATGGTGACCTTGCACAGCCTTGCCTCACTTAAATCCCCTTCAGTGCAAATCATGGTCCTCTTTGAGAATGAAAGACAAACAACAACAGCATATCCTAATGAGATTCTTTCTAACATTGTGATGTGTTAGAACACTTTGTGGGTAGATAGTGTAGTAGATAGAGCACAGGGCCAGGAGTCAGGAAGGCCTGGGTTCAAATCTAGCCTCAGATACTAATTAGCTATGTGACCCTGGTCAAGTCACTTACCCTGTTCATCACAGTTTCTTATTTGTCAAATGATCTAGAGATGATGACCACCCACTTCAGTTTCTTTACCAAGAGAAGGGTCATGACACAACTGAGCAACAACAACAGAATCCTTTGTATGCACTATGTTCTAATGTCTAGATAGACCCTTTGGATGATGCTGGGACCATGCCTGGCTAGACAGAATAGAATTTCTTTCAAGGAACCTCTGGGGGTGTTCCCAGGAGCACCAAGGTTCAGCAACCTTTAAAAGCAATTGTTTGAAAAGTCACTTTTCCTAAAGGTCAACTGTATTCAGAATGGGTTATAGAGACGGGAGCAAGAGAATCCTACTAATTCCATCAATTGCCTGAGTACGCATTTGCCTGCTAGTCTCTTTTTACCGATTCATCTAAAGCATAGCAGAAACTCTTTTCCTTCACAGTAAGATCATACAGCAGGAAGCTACCTGAGAATGTCAACAAATGATGTCTCCACCTGCCTCTTTTAGTTGGCACACAGCGGGACTCAAATATTTCTTTGCCAAGCAAATTGCTGCATCTGATAGGGACTGCCCACACCTGCTCTGGGAAGGGTTAGAGAGAATGGAGGGAATTACAGAAGCTCTGAGGTCACTACTTAAGCCTACCTGAAAAGGAATTCCCTATTCAGAACAACCCACAAAGGGGGTAGCGAGTTACACCTCAGAGGAGTGAGGGGGTAGCGAGTTACACCTCAGAGGAGTGGGGGGCCAGCTTCCTCCAGAGGCAGGTCAACCCACATTTGTAGAGCCCTAATTGTTAGGATATGTTTCTCCACACCAACACCAAATCTGACTCTTTGCTACTTCCACATAGACTCTGAGTTTTGCTCCAGGGCCTAAAAGGTAGAGTCTAATCTCTCTTTCAAGTGATAGATATCTTTATTTCAAGGGCTTTCTCTTCTCCCAACTAAACATTAGTGGTCCTTCAATCAATCTTCATATTGCAGGAACTTGAGAGCCTTCATTAACCTGGGGTTCCTTTTATTTTTTTTTTTAATATTCCACAACTGGTCAATGTCATTGTGTTATCTAGAACCGAGCAGCTGCTCCAGATGTTGTCTGACTACCATAGAATGTACAGGTAGTTAGTGGGATTCTCAGCTCCCTAGTCTTAGGTGCTTCACATCCTCCTCCATGGAAATTTTACCCCAAGGAAGATGGGCTGAAGAGATAGGGGATTTGAGTTCAGTTTACTGTTATTCTTGCTTCTTGTGGCAGCTAGGTAGGGAAGTGATGGGTATGTGGGAAATGGTTTTAGCAAGACCCCACTGAGTTCAAATTCTGCTGTAGACACAATCTGTGTAACTAATCAAGAGCTTAATCTCTCTGGGTCCAGTTTCTTCATCTTTAAAATGGGGATAATAACATCATCTGCCTCCTAAAATCAGATGGTAGTTGTAAAGTGCTTTCTTGGAGATTTGCAGGACGTAAAAGAAAAATAAAGAGAATCATCCTTCAGCAAAACTGGTGGCAAACTTCTGTCACCTTAGTGAGGAGGGTGCCTAGATAGCAGACAAACGTAATGTAATCCATAACTGGGCCCTTCAGAACTTTTTTTTTTAATTGGAACCATCTGCCCAAACTCCTTTGAGAATCTAGGTGCCAAGATGAGGCATCAGAGTAGAACTGTTGGAAAATATGAAGATCAGTAACCAATATGTCCTCACACTAAAAATTGGGAAATTCACGGTTATCTCAAGGCATCTGATTAAAAGCTTAAATTGGTGTAACTCTCCAGTGCCTTACCAAGTCCTCTGAAAGGAGATTACATTACCTGCCAGAGGTGTCCCTCAGTGGAGATCACTTCCTCTTCTGTGTTGTCTTCCCACTAGAATATAACCTTGTATCTGGATCCTCTGAACTTAGCTCCATTCTGGGAACACGGTGAGCACTTGACCCATATGTTTTCAGTCAAGTGTAAAGGTGTATTCTGCAGGCTCTGCAACTGGGGAGACTGAAGCTGCTGGATCTATGGAGCTCAGAACTTCTGAGCTTTCTGAGGTGGGGAATGCCCAGGGGGGTCTGTACTGAAAATAGGAAGGCAGCAGGTTGCCTCAGGAAAGGTGAATAAATCCAGGTTTAGAGACAATTGGTGAAGTCATAGATAGTATCCCAGACCTGGAGTCAGGAAAACCTGAGTTTAAATCAAGCTTCAGATACTTAATTAGGTGTATGACCTTGTCCAAGTCACTTAACCTCTTTTTGCCTATTTCCTCAGCTCTAAAATGGGACAAATACATCTATTTCTGCTTCACTGACTACGCTAAAGCCTTTGCCTAGGTGGATCCTGCTTCACAGGGTTGTTTTGAGGATCAAAAGAGAGAATATTTTTAAGTCCTTAGCATAATGACTGGCACATAGTAGGTACGAAATCAGTGTTTATTTTCTTCCCTCCCCTTCGCAGGTCAGAAACAGAACAGATCAAAATTCCCAAGCCAAGCAGAAGTGGAATCTGCCATGAGAAATCCCTGCACTTTTAACTTAGTTGAAAGAGGGAGACTCAATTTTTTAAAAAATAATTTTAATTGACAAATCAGTACACTTGCATTCAGTCACTCACTTCCCAATGTAAAAATCATTAACACCTGCTCTTGGGGAAGACCATCAACCATTCCCTTTTTCCTAAAATATAGAAAATATTTATTAAAGGTGTACTTCAGAAGGTTATAGTTCTAGAAGTGGAAGGACCAAAGAGACCATGGAGTCCAGTGTCCCAATTTACAGATAAAGCCCCAGGGAACTTAAATGATTTGCCCAAAGTCAAATGGGTAATGATTGTGGGGGTGCTGGGAGAGACAACGATTTTAGGCAAGAGAGTCTCTGTGACCAAGTAGCATGAAGTCAAGGTGAAAATAAGATGTCACCATCGATGGAAGTAATACATATAACATCAGAAATATATTAGAGTTCCAAGACTCGATCCCTGTGTGGTCTAAGAGGAAGCCTATGATCACGGCAATCATAAATACAGGGAAACATAGGCATATGAAATCAAGAAGGAGTCACACAGAGTCATTCTCTATTCAACAAGAGAAGTTACAATGGCTCAAGCCAGCAGTCTGGAGGGGCCAGCTTCAATTACGGCCTTGTAGTGATTGACAGTAATGGATAAGAAATTACATCAGATAATAAGTGGCAGTGGTGATTGTTTGGACTGGCCACATTGTCCTGAGAAAACCAGAACCTTGTGACCATTGCCTCAGAGATGGCAAATTGTCACTGGGTCATGGGCTCAGATTGGGCAGCAAGGTTACACAGAGGATTAAGTGCTGGGCCTGGAGTCAGAAAGACCTTAGCACAAATCTAGCCTCAGACACTTACTCCCTGTGTGACCCTGGAAAAGTCACTTATCCCTGTTTGCCTCAGTTTCCTCATCTTGTGCTAAAGAAGGAAATGGCAAGCCACTCTGGTATTTTTCTCAAGAAAACCCCAAATGGGGTCATCAATAGTCAGATATGACTGAAACAACTGGATAATAACGGCAACAAAATGGGCTCAGAACAATTTCTACCACACTGCTGGGTTCCTCTTCCTTCTTGCCTTGTGTACAAGTTTGCGTGAGTCCTGTGTCTTCTTCCCATAAGAGGTGAATCACAACCACTCAATCATCCCATATATATTAAGTGTCTAGATGTGCTAGGCACTCAGGATACTATGAAGACAGAACTGATAGAGTCCCAGCTGTTAAGGACCAAACTTGTCTGCGTCTATTTAAGGAGATTAAAGAACTCTGAGATGATTCAATCGGTCTTGTTTGTGTGCAGGTTATGGGGATGAGCTTGGAACATAACATGAGCCAATTAAGATTGCTATGGGAATTGGTACTTGGGCCCGCATTTGTGATGATTGGTTACCTGAGAATTGACATTTCTGAGTTGCCGCCATCCCTCTTATTTAAAGCACATTAGCAGGGAAGAGGAAGCAAGGATCTGACAATTACCGGATGGGAGTGGGAAGGAGGAAGAAAGGTTATGAAATGTGAAGTGTGCACACCTCTGTTGTTTTTATGTGTATGTATGTGTGTATGTGTGTGAGTGTGTGTGCATGTGGGTAGAGAGTTGGGGGTGGGCTTCACAGCACATTCCAGACAAATATATTACTTAAAGTCTCCAGTACAATGGTCATACAGCCTGAGTAGTGGCTGGAATAATGGGATAGTTTGATCATTCCAGATAAACAACACGAAAAGGGGTTGGGGGTGGGGGGGTGGGGGGGTGGGGAGAGTATAGAAAGAAAAAGAGAAGGAAGGATGTCTTCTTCGGAGGGATGTGCAATAACAGCCATAATCAGAATGATATCCCACATGCCACCCTCAGGGTTCAGGGCTGGGGGTTGCAAACTGCGCTTCAGAGAGTAATCATCACATTAGATCTCTCTCTCTCTCTCTCTCTCTCTCTCTCTCTCTCTCTCTCTCTCTCTCTCTCACACACACACACACACACACACACACACACACACACACACACACGGGAAAAAAATCCAACATATGGAAGAATTGAAGACTCCAAGGGACTATAAAGCCAACATTTAGTCTTTCCTTAAGAATAAAACTCATGCTATAATTATAGCTTCAGATTCAAGTTGTGTTGCATTGGTTTGCGTTAGCAATAAGAAGGAGGAGGGGGCTCACATCATTCTTGCACAGAAAGCATTAGCCATATCTTCATACCCAAAACAAAACACAGACTTGAACAATTTTCAGGTGAATTGGAATTGTGGAGACAGTGCACAGCAAAGACACCCAGCCCTCCATTCTTCTAAACCCATAGATTCTCATAGTGGGGAGAGGAATGAATGCAAGTCAGCCCACACCTTAAATGTGAGTTCTTTCCAGTGTTCCTGCTAAGTGTCTGTTTAAACCTAGGGGAAGACGCTCCATTCAGGGGGAACTCATCACTTTTCTAGGTGGCTTAGTCTACTTCTGCATAGTTCTAGCTGGTAGAACATCTTTTTTTTTTTCATGACATTGAGCCCAAATCTCTGCAACTTACCCATCCATTGTCTTCTTTCTGGGGCCAAGCATAACATGTCAAATCCCTGTTCTGTGTGGTGGGCCTTCAAAAGCAGCTATCATGTCACCTGTTTTCTTTTGTCTGCTTCCAATCATCCCAGTGTCTTCAGCCCCCATCCTCAGATATCAGACTCGTCAGTTCTTTCAAACACTCTTCTTCAACAGTCCAAAAGACAACTTTACACATGGACATCACCAGATGGTCAATATAGAAATCAACCTGATTATATACTTTGTAGCCAAAGGCAACAAAACTCTATACAATCAGTTGAAACAAGACCTGGAGCTGATCGTGGCTCAGATCATGAGCTTCTTATTGCAAAATTCAGACAGATTGAAGAAAGTAGGTAAAGCCCTCAGACTATATAGGTGTGACTTAAAGAATATCTCTTATGAATATGAAGTGGAGGTGATGAACAGATTTTAGAGCTTAGATCTGGTAGGTAAGAACTATGAACAGAAGTTTTCAGTATCATACCGGAGGCAACAGCCAGAACAACAACAACAATTCTAAAGAAAAAGAAGAGCAAGAAAGCAAAATGGCTATCTGATGAGGTTTTACAAGTAGTTGAAGAAAGAAGGAATGAAAAAGGTAAAGATGTACTCAACTGAATACAGAATTCCGGAGAATAGAAAGGAGAGATGAACAATGCAAAGAACTGCAAGAAAACAATAGAATGGAAACACAAGAGATTGCATTAAGAGAATTAGAGACAGCAAGGGAACATTTCATATGAGAATAGGTATAATAAAAAAGCAAAAAAGGGAGGGATTTTACAGAAGTAGAAAACATGGCAAGAACACAAAGAAAACCTATACAAGATAAAGATCTCAAAATCACAGATAACCACATGCCAGCAAATTTGGAAAACTCAACAGTGGCTATTGGATTTAAAAGATCAGTTTATGTCCCAATCCTATAGAAGGACAATGTCAAGGAATATTCAAAGTACTGAACAATTGCATTCATTTCACATGTCTGCAAGCTAGGCTTCAGTAACATGTGAACTGAGAATTACCAGAAGATCAGGCTGGTTTTGAGAGAGGAACTAGAGACCAAATTGCCAACATTTGCTGGAGTACGGAGAAAGCAAAAGAGGTTCAGAAAAATATCTAATTTTTCCTTCATTGACTACACTAAAGCCTTTGACGTGGTGGATCACAATAAAATGTGGCAATTCTTCAAAGAGATAGGAATACTAGATCATCTTACTTATCTTCTGAGGAACTTGCATATGGGCCAAGAAGCAACAGTTAGAACCAAACATGGAACAATTAATTGGTTCAAGATTGGAAAAGGAGTATGAAAATGGCTTTTATTGTCACCTTACTTATTTAAGTTATATACATAGTACACCATGCAAAATGTCAGAAGGGCTGAAACAAAAGTCAGAATTAAGGTTGTGGGGAGATATATCAGCAATCTCAAATATGCAGACAATATCACACTGATGGCTGAAAGTGAAGAAAAATTAAGAAGTCTTTTGATGATAGTGAAAGAAGAGAGTATTAAAAGCTGGCTTGAAGCTTTTATATAAACAAAAACAAAACTAAGATCTTGGCAATTGGTCTTATCACTTCCTGGCAAATATAGGGAGAAGAAATGGAAGCAGTGTCAGATTTTATATTTTTGGGCTTAAAGATCACCGCAGACAATGACAGCAGCCATGAAATTAAAAAGCACTCACTACTTGGAAGGAAATCTATGGCAAGTCTGGACAACATACTAAAAATCAGAAACATCACCTTGCTGACAAAGGTCTGTACAGTTAAAGTTATGGTTTCTGGTAGTAATGTTTGGCTACGCGAGTTGGACTATAAGAAAAGCTGAGCACTGCAAAATCAACACTTTTGAATTGTGGTGCTGGCAAAGAATTTTGAGAGTCCCTTGGACAGCAAGGAGATCCAATTAATCAATACTTAAATTAATTCAGACCATTTGCTGGAAGGTCAGAATTGAAGCTAAACCTTAAATACATTGGCCACATAAGAGGAGAGGACTCATTGGAAAAGACCCTGGTGATGGGAAAGATTGCCATCCCCTTCTCCTTTTACCTTCAATCTTTCCCATCACCCTCTATCCATCTCATCCTCTGCCATCCCCTTCTCCTTTTACCTTCAGAGGATGAGATGGATAGAGAGTGTCATGGAAGCCCCAAACATGACGTTGGACAGACTTTGAGAGAGAGTCAAGAATAGAAGAGCCTGGGGTGCTATGGTCCATGGGGTCATGAAGAGAAGACATGACCAAACAGCAACAATAACAACAAGTGTGCCAGTCCCTTTGCTAAGCACTTCTCAAATATTATCTCATTAGAGCCTCAAGCCACCTGTGGAGGTAGATGCTATTTATGAGCTGTCTTTTACTGGTAGTAAACTAAAGCATTGACTTGGCCAGAGTCACACAGCTAGTAAGTATCTGAGGCCAGATTTTAACTCAGGTCTCCCTGATTCCAGGTCCAGTGTTCTATCTACCGAGCCACCTACTTTGAAGCTCATTAAACCATCTCCCTCAGTTTTTATTTGTTTGTTTGTTTTTTTCAGGGCAATAGGGATTAAGTGACTTGCCCAGGGTCACATAGCTAGTAAGTGTCAAGTGTCTGAGGCTGGATTTGAACTCAGGTCCTCCTGAATCCAAGAGCAGTGCTTTATCCACTGCATCACCTAGCTGCCCTCCCTCAGTTTTAAGGATGGAAAAACTGAGGTCTTAAGTAACACAACTAATAATGGTTCAAGGAAGGATGTGAACTCGAGACCTCTGATTCCAGAGTTAGCACACTTTGCATTGTAAGATAGTTATGATTAGGAGAAATAGAAAGGCATTAAGATTCTTAATCTTGTTAATAACACAAAATAAGGCTTCTACTACAGAAAGATGGAAAAAAAACATCTCTAGGGCAAGATACATCAAGATGTTTTTCACTGGCTTGTAAGAGCAAGAGGAGAGTGCATGATGGAGGTGAGAAGTAATGGGCTTCAGGTATAGATTAGACCAATAACAATTGTTTCCCTCAACAATTCACTCTAATACAACCCTCATGACTGACAAAAAGGTTAGGTGAGGGAAAGTATTGGAGATGCAATTATCAGAATGAATATAGTGAAGGTTGGAAAAGGCAGGAACACAAAGGTGTTAGCAAATAGTTAGCCAAAGACTATGATGCCAGGTGGGATAGCAATAGGCACCCAGGGCTACCATCTCCTAGGTAGGGAATGGCCAACTGGACATTCATCAACTCAGATCGATTTTGTGGCAGAGATCCCTAGTCTCAGGCCTGATTATATCCTTCTTGGAGCTGGGTATCTAATTTTGAGTTCTAGAATTTAAAAGTAATTAGGGAACTTGGAGAAGGTTCAGAGAAGAATCACAGAGATGACTAAGAGAGTGCAAAATGAGTTGATGAAAGCTAAAAACAACTGAGATTATTCAGCCTAGAGAAGAGAATGCTGAGAGGCAATTTCTAATGTCATTGAAATTCATTCAAGTATAATTTCAGATTCATGAAGGGAATTGAACTGGGAGTCAGATGATTTGAGATTGCATCCCAGGTATGCCAACTATTAGATATTTACACTTGGACAATTTAATTTAATTGGTAGTAATTCTGGGAAGCAGGTGCTATTAGTTTCCCCATTTTATAGAAGAGGAAACTGAGTCAGAGAGAAGTTAAATGACTTGCCTAGGTTCACACAGCTAGTAAATTTTTGAGGCTAGACTTGAACTCAGGTCTTCTTGCCTCCTATCTATTGGACCATCAGCTGCCCCAAGTTACTTCATTTTCTTGGGTCTCCTTTTTCTCACATAAATGAGAATAATCAGTTAGATGGACTCTAAGACTCTAATTTGGAACCTTCCACTTCTTGATTTCTAATCCTATGGTCCTGGAATCTTACAGAAAAGACAGGGAATCCACCTTTCCATATCCAAATTAGTATACGCTTTAAATTTCAGCATTCGAATCTGGGTTAGATAAAGGTATCTCTCATCTCTGGGATTTTTCTCTGGCCATACACCATACCTGGGATGTTCTCCCTATTTATCTCTGCCTCATGGATTCCCTGGCTTCCTTCAAGTCCTAGCTAAAATCTCACCTTTGACCAAAAATCATTCCCAATCCTCCTTAACAATAATGCCCTTCCCCTTTTAACTCACTTCCTATTTATCGTGTATATAGCTTGTTTGCATATAGTTGTTTGCTTGTTGTCTCCCTCTATTGTACTGTGAGGTCCTCTAGGACCTAGCTTTTAAACTGTGGATACGGAGTATTTGACTGTGTGGGGTTACAAAAAAAATGGTCAACAGTAAAAGGTTATGTCTACCTATTTTATATACCTTTATACCCAGGGTCATGTAAAATATTACTGGGGGAAAAGGGGTTATGCCTGGAAAATGTTTAAGAAACCCTGATGTAGGGCAGGGACCATTTTTACCTGCTTTTTCCTCCCCTGTACTTAGCATCGGGCCTGGCACATAACAGGTGCTCAATAAATGCTAATTGACTGACTGAAGAACGAATGTCTTCATAATATTGGTCTTGAGATGATTAAATTTTTCATGAAGACATATTATGGACCCTTTTTCTCTAAAGATCTTATAAAGGGGCAGTTTCAGCACTCTGTCTAGGAGGCTTAAATAATCTTGACTGAGCCGAAGGTTAAACTAAGTAGTGTGACAAGGGTCTATTCCAGACAGGAAGGTTTGCTATTATCCTAATTAGAGCCAACATTTTCGGGGGGGAGGGGCCTAGACAATGAGGGTTAAGTGACTTGCCCAAGGTCACACAGTTAGTAAATATCAAGTGTCTGAGACCAGATTTGAACTCAGGTCCTCCTGAATCCAGGGCCAGTGCTTTATCCACTATACCACCTAGCTGCCCCCATAGTGCCAACATTTTTACCACATTTCTGGTCAGGATCCAGATTTCACAAGGAAGTCTCAGAATGAAGACTTATTCTCTCATCATCTCTATCCCATTTTCTCACTTGCTTCTACCAAAAGAAAACCGCCATCAACACCACCACCAAAAAAAATTCATAAAAAACCCTGACCCAGTAAATAACAAGAGACACATTCTGTTCAGATGGTTTGCATCCAAAAGCTGTCCTATGAATGATTTCACTAATAACTTCTTTAATTTTAGCCAAGAATAAAAACCATTCCTGAAAAGAAGTCTCCTATCTAGTAATAATGGTAATGACATGTTGTTTTACCGATTTCTAAGAGTATATTTAGTATTTCCTATTTCAATGCAAGGTTTTTAATTTTTTACATGAAAACTGTTTACTGTGACAAAGACATCATACAGTTTTCATGATCTTGTTCTTTTCTTTTTGCCTTTATACAAGGCCAGAAGTTTGCAACTTCTACAACCTTGAAGCAGACTCCAGGAATATCACCAACAGCATGACCTTTTCAACCAAATGCAGCAACCAAAACTTTATTATTTTCCTCAATAAAGTTCAAGCAACCATCATTGGGAACAAAGGTGGTGATTTTTTTTTTTGCTGTTCTTAATCAGCTGGACTCTCACACACTTCCTGATGGCAGAATTTGGCTGCTTGGCTTCCATGCCAACTTTCTCCAAGACAATCCCTTTTGCAACGCAAGGTTTTAAAAATGTTGGTCACAAGTCAGAAGAAGCTGCTAGTATTTTGTCATGACAAACTGGCCAAAGCAAAGAATTTTATAATTTAATGAGAAGACATGAAACACTTTTAGTTGTTTTTAAAATGTAAGACACAAGATAAGTTGTTCCATCATTGTGTCCAACTCCTCATGATCCCATTTGGGGTTTTCTCCACAAAGATACTGGAGCAGATTGTCATTTTATTTTCCAGCCCATTTTCCAGGTCAGGAAACTGAGACAAACAGTGTTAAGTGACTTGTCCAGTGTCACACAGCTAGTAAGTGTCAGAAGCTAGATTTGAACTCATGAAGATAAGTCTTCCTAACTCCATGTCAATCATTCTATCCACTCTGGTTCCACCTAGCTGCAAAAACTTACTATATTATAGTCTGTACAGTGCCGGGTTTGGAATTAGGAAGATCAGGCATCAAATCCCAACTTTGACAATGACCAGGCAGGGAGAGTAAGGGAAGGAAAAGCCTCTTCCCTTTTATGGATCTCAGGCAAAAGGAGGCAGTCGAACATTCTAGGACCTGAATTCAAATCCTGAACCTTTCACTTACTACCTGGGCAACTCATCTAACCTCTCTTTTTTATTGATTTCCCTACTGTGTACAATAAGGAGCTTAGTTTAGAATAGGTATCTCCCACTTCTAGATCTGAGCTTCTACAAACAACTTTGTAAGGGAGACATGATGGGTATTATTATTCTCCTTTTACAAATGAGGAAACTGAGGTTTAGATAAGGTAAATAACTTGTTTACTCAACTAAAGAGTGCAACAGGAAGGATGTGAAGTCAGGTCTTTCTATTTCCACATCCAGTCACTAGACCACACTGCCATCATGGTGTTTTTCTTGTGAGTGATTTAGGAAAAACAGAATTAACTTAACCCTGTTCCCTTGACTAAGGAAGCTAAATATTTACCATGATCTGAAGCTCATGTCATAAAATTTCCTTTCTTCAACTTACTGTGTGCATCAAGGGGACAACATGTGAGTAAAATTAAAAGCACAAAGTAGTTATTCCAAAGTTGTTTGGCCAGTTGGAGAATAATCCAATACATATTTATAACACTGCATCAAATCTGTCCTGAGGAGAAAAGTCATGTTCATGTATTTGTGTAGCTAAAATCATTATCATATGGGAGGCATATCTGAGCTTTAATTGGATTTATCATTATCTGAAAATGAGCTTACTAAAAACTCTAATTAGATTTGCTTCTGCTAAAAAAATTACAGCTTGTCTTGACTATAGGTAGGAATATGTATACATGAATATATATGCATGCACGCATGTGTGTGCCTGTATGAATGAGTGTGATACACATTCATCATACATAAGAATAGAGAATAGACCTGCAAATTCACATGAGGAAACTCCCCCTACCAGTGCAGGTCAGTGTATCTCTCTATATGCATTTATATGTAAATCATAACATTTTCTTTTGCTTTCTTTTTAGCACAATTAATATCTCATTCAGCTATTTCCTATAGTCACACAATTTAGTGATACATTTGCATAAACACATCCACATGTTATAAGCAGAGAGGGAGGAGCCCAGAAAGGAAGTCTGCATACCATAAGGTTCTTCTGGGGAAACGTTCTGCTAAAAATGTCAGCATCGCAGAAGCTTAAACAAGTCAGAAAAAGGTTCTGTAACCAATTGAATAATATTGAGAGCCCCAATCTTCCATCACACATGCAGTTTTACCTAGAATAACTGAAAAGGCAGCCTGCTTGCTTGATCATACTTTGCATAACTTGTATAACAACTGTGTGTGTCTTGAGCAGGAGCAGGCTGAAACTTTGTAGGGTTAATGTTAGTCCACCAGGAGGCAATGAGAAAATAGAATCAGAGTGGGGATTCTAAAGCTGGGGTCCATTGGTGTCTCTGGGTATATTTCAGAGGGTCAATGAATTTTTTTTGGGGGGGGCAGGGCAATGAGGGTTAAGTGGCTTGCCCACACAGCTAGTAAGTGTCAAATGTCTGAGTCCAGATTTAAACTCACGTCCTCCTGAATCCAGGGCTGGTGCTCTATCCACTGTGTCACCTAGCTACCCCTAGGTCCATGAAATTTGATAGGAAAAATACATCTTTATTTTCACTAGCCTCTTACTGAAATTTACCATATTTTCCCATTATGAATTATTTTTTAAAGACATCATTATTAAAAAGGATCCATAAGTTTCCCCAGGCTGCCAAAGGGGTCCATGACCCTCATAAGGTTGAAACCCCATAAATCAGAATGAATATTTATTCCTACAGCCCCAAACATCACTGTCCAGAAGCCTGTGTAGGGTGATCTTCTCTGCAGAAATATATTGCTCCCAAACTGGGATGCTGAAATTGCCCTCAGGAAATAATAGCTCCCCTCTGACTCTCCATGTTTCCCCCCTACTAAATGACATAAAAAAAAAAAACATTCCAAGGGCAGGGGAATCTAATTTTGAATGGTGTCATCAGTCAAAAGAAAAAAAAATGACTAAAAAAAGCAAATGAACTGATGCTCTTGCATTTTCATTTGAGGATGACTGTTGTTGAGGTTGACTGCTGTGCTATTTCTCAGCTCTCACGACTGAGCTGGAGAAAAGATTGTACCCTACTCCAGAATTCTTGATGGATAAGCTAAAGAAGACAGGTCTAATTCTCCCTCTCATAGGTAGCCAGAAGGGACCTTCAGGGTCATCTAGTCCGATCTCCTCCTTTAACAGTCAAGACAACAAACATTTACAGAATTGAGAATGATTCAGTGACTTGCTCAAGGTCACAAGGCATCCAATAATAATAAAGGTTCAGATTCAAACCTTGTTTGTCTGACTCGAACCTAACTTTCTTTCCACTACACTATGTAGAACCTGATTGGATTTCTGCTTTTCTAAAGTATTTTAGAATTTTAAGTTTCTATGTAATTGAACAAAGGGCATTTCTATGAAGTCATTATGTGGTGAGTCTAGAAGCCAGGAAACCTGAGTTCAAGTCCAGCCTTTGATACAAGGACAAATCACTTAACAGGTCAGTAACAGTATCCCAGGCATCTCTCTAAAACTAAGTTAGAGATGAGTTGCTAATCTGCATCAGTGGTGGGCAATTCCACACTGGGCATTTCCCACACTATTAAAGTCACACATTTATACATGCAACAAAATAAAATGACAAATAAAGGAAACAACATTCTTCCCTGAAATAGCCACAGTGGGGCATTTTCACCTAGCTTCTTCAAGAAGTCCCTGGGGAAGCTAGATGGCGCAGTGGTAAAGCACCGGCCCTGGATTCAGGAGTACCTGAGTTCAAGTCTGGCCTCAGACACTTGACACTTACTAGCTGTGTGACCCTGGGCAAGTCACTTAACCCTCATTGCCCTGTAAAAACAAAATAAAACAAAAGAAGTCCCTTCTGCCAGTTCTGTCCCCCCTTTCTTAGAAAGTTGAGGACTAATTCAACAAAGGGTGTATATAATTTGTGGCAGACAGAAACAGGGTTGTAATCTCAGTTGAACCTCAGGCTTAAGGTGTTTTCAGAAATTAAAATAGAGCTGAGTCTTAATTCTTCACCTCTTAGAATGAAAGGAGGCTATCCACCAACTCAACAAGCACAAACAATATTTCCCCTTTGTGACATTATTTACCCAAGAATAACAAATGTGTTTTACACAGATATTTACTTGAGGGAGGGGAGAAAGAAGAAAAAAAAACACCATAAAACTGCAACCCCTCTTTAAAAACCTGATCTATAAGTTCTCTCTCTCTCTCTCTCTCTCTCTCTCTCTCTCTCTCTCTCTCTCTCTCTCTCTCTCTCTCTCTCGACTGAGAAAGCCATGGCATGGCCTAGAAAGAGAAAGGGGAAACATTTGAGCATCCACAGACCCTTCAACTCCAGAACAGCAAAGGAGAAATATCCCATTGAACACAGTTGCGCCTGGAACAAGTGGGCACCGGTCCCCGAGAGACCTTGCCTTAAATCAATCCCGGGACCTTCCCCTCAAGAACGACAATCATAACACACCTGTCCCTTCTCCATTTCTCGATCACAGATGAGCCACCCTACCCATTTCGAGACTGATTGATTTAATCTGGAAAACCAGAAGTCAGAGGAGGATCTCTCCAGCAGAGCTTTAGAAATGCTCCGAGAAGCCTCTACCCCCATTTGTTTCCCACTTGCCGCACGTACTGTGAATGAAACCCACTTGTGATTTGACCATTCGCTATAGAAAGCCCATGCTCTCACGGCACCGGGGTGGAAAGGAGAAGAGACAGAAAGCCTGGCTTACCACGTATGTGCCACAGTAAATCGGCGTCGCTGCCGGATGCTCTTATTCACCAACAACTTTCTGAAGAAGCACGGGGAGTTTCTGGGAGAGCTGCGAGGGGAAATCTTGGGAGAAGTCGGTCTGTTTCCGGACAGCCTGGGCAGCTCCAGCTCCAAGTGCATTTGCTCCTTGAAAGTCCGGATGCGCACCTCTGTGTCAAGAGTGCCCAGCTCCTTTGAAGGCTCCCTCGCTGTCATGTCTGGGGTGGTGGTGTGTAAGCTTTCACAGATACCGAGGGAAAAGCCAGAGCACAGCAGAAAAGCCCACTTGCAACTCAGAGCGTTGAGCGGCTCACCCGGGGCAGGTCTTGGCGCTGGAGTGCTAAGGATGCAAGAGGTACCCAGAGGGTGCGTCGCATCCTCTAAAAGGTTTGCTCCCTGCTGTCCCCAGCAGCTCGCTCAGCCCCGGCTCTCCCTCTGAAAACAGCACCCTAGTGTTTGCTCTGTCTGTAGCCTCCTTGTGGAGATGGCTTGTCTGCAAGCTACACACTGCCACTCACTGAATTCATTCAGCTGGAGAGACCCACTCATGAAATATTCATAAGGGCTCTTCACAAGCCCCTTCCATGCACCTGGCTGGAAAGCCTCATCCAACCCACTATACTGGCTTCACGGGTGCTAGTCACAGGCGAAGCACTCACCTCTCTCACCAAAATAGCAGACCTGGAGTCAGCCATGGAGCGACTGGGACATCAGCGGATTTTTTAAAATCTTCATTCAGAATTATCATCTGGCCATGTAACGTACTGACTGGAGCCCCGCCCTCTCCGGGCTCATTGGCTCCAGTTTCTTTAGACAACTGGACTCAATTCACCCTTCTGCAAAAGGGAGTCTCTCCTCCATGACTCGGGCTGGCACAGAATTGTGCGAGCGCCCTGCAAGCCCTGTGACAGCACAGCCTTTTCAGCCCGCAACACTCCTACATCGGCCTTAGAATCCACACCAACTGCCTCTCAGAACAAAACATCGGAGATGCGAATGGCTTTCCTCTCCTTCCCGAGAGCCAAACAACCAGTCCTGCAAACGTTAGTCAGTCGGGTGATGCGAAATTTGGTACCTACACCCAGTGAAAGAAAAGCCTTATACTTGTGTCCAAGAAACCTATCCCAGCTAATTCGCCTTCTTCTTTGTCCAAATTGCTTATGGATGACCCAGAAGAGCTGCTACTGATTAGAATGAAGGTCACCATCCGGTGTTTCCAAAGCTCCCCAAATTTGAAATGCCATAGGATACTGAGATGGGTCGAGTTCGACTGCTGTCTTGCAAACGAAGCATATCCAACGTGCATGTAAACACATGGATTTCGGGGTGGGATGAGGCAAGGATATGAAGGGGGAAAGCGGAGAGGAGAGTCCAGAGTCAAAATCCCACGAAGTCCAGAAAGCCTTGATTGTAACCTGAAATGGGTGCGTTTTCTTTTTTTCCTTTCCTTTCTTTCTTTTTAAATGTGCTGGAATGTGTCTGTATAAAAAGACATTTGGAAGCAAGCAGTGCTGTGGCATGCTGTGCTTGAAGCTATTGTGATGAGGTGGTGCCAGCAACCATTAGGGCCGGGAGCCTGAGCCAGCCTGATCTCACACAAACTTGAAATAACGAACAAGAGCTCAAAAGCAACAGTGAGGGAAGAGAAAGAATTCACACAAAGACTTGAGATGATGTGGAGGAGAATATATATATATATATATATATATTTTCCTCCTGAAAGCCTTTTGTTTCTGCCCTCTTCTTAGGGACAAGGGTCATTTTAGATCCCATCTATAAATATATTTCTACTTGGTTTTTCCCAGAGAAAGGAACTAGGAAAAAAACTGTTCACTAGAAATCAATAAGACTTCCAAGGATGTTCATACATTGGCTTGAAACTGGAAGGGACCTTAGAGGTTACTGAGCCAACTCCCTCTTATTCTAGTGGTTACTTGTGATTTAAGTGTGTTTAAGCTGTAGTAATTGGTCAGATGGCTCAGTGGATAGAGTACTGCATGTGGAGTAGGAAAGAGCTGAGTTCAAATTCTTCTCGAAACATTTTTCAGTTCTGTGGCCAGGAGCAATTTTAGCTGTCATAGCCCCAGTTTTCTCAGCTATTTAACATCAATAGCACCTACCTCAAGGGTTTTGTTTTTTTCCTGAGGATCAAATGAGATTGTATATGTAAAGTGCTTTGCAAACCTTAAAATGTTATACCATCATCATTATTGTTCTTATTTGATGAAAAATTTGTAATTTATAATATCTATAAAACTACAAATAGCAATTTATAATAAGTATCATTAATAACACAAATGTATTTGGTAACAATATTTGTGAGGGGCAATGCAGATGAATTACTGCTGACAAAAGAACAGTCTTGCTTACATAACACAGTGATGAGCAAAATAAGAGACATTAATGCTGATATTAACCCTTCTTTTTTCCAGTAATTTAAGAGATTTCTTTCATTAATAGTCAAAGGGACACCTAAATATCCCAGGAAATGAGAGTATTCTAGTTTGGTAAAAGAATATTTATAAATTTGGAAGTGATAACTTTGTATCACAAGCCACAGTGACACCATCATAAGTTAAAAAAAATACTGAGGAACTGGGGAGAAAGGTGGGGACTACCCTCTCTCTAGTTCCTGACTCTCTCCTCCCCCATCCATTCTATGGAAATATTATGGTTCCATTTGATAAGATTGTTAACATCAGTAAAGTAAAACCATGAGAAAAGTCCCTAGTAGGAGTTATGGTTAATTTCAACATCAGTGTCACTTCTTAGGGCCATCATTCTGGTATGTGAATAAGGTTGTGGTCTTTTCATCCAATATTCACATACATGGATAGACCCCCACATGTCAATTCCCAACAAGTATCATGCCCCTATTATATATTAAACAGTCTAACTACACCTTGCCATGTTGAATTTACCCAGGAAATTGTGGGTACCTCTTCACCATAATACACCTTGTCAGACATGAACCTTGAAAATTACTGGGGATTTCAAGAGATGAAAAAATGAGGAGAGCATTCCAGGCTTGAGGGATGACGTGTGGAAAGGCATGGAGGCAGACAATGGAATACTGTTGAAATGGTGAACATTATATTTGGTTTAAAATTAAGAGAAAAGATGTAAGGTTCTGCCAGTGTCCCCCCATTTTTTTTTATTTTCCTAAAGTAAACATTTGGAAGTACTTAGGTCCTCTAAGTGCTCAGGTTTGTGATTTATATTATGTTGACTTTACCAAACCCTGAAACATTAGAAAACCTTCTAAATAGGATCCACAAGCGCTCAGAAAAGCTTGCCCTAACCATCAACATAGGAAAAAAAAAAACAATGAGATGAAGAATACTTGTGTTGTCCAGATTATAATATAGAGTTGGATGGAAAACCTATAGAGCTGGTCCTTATTGACATTTATCTGGGTCAGGCATGACAAAAGGACAAACATGGCTCAGAATTAAACAGGATGAAGACAGAATAATAGTTTGCCTTTGAGACAGTGCTATTCTTTTAATAACCCCAAGCTTTCCCCTGAAGTTTTCCTATGAAGGATCTTTTTGATGCCAATATTGTTTTCATGGTGGTGTATGGCAGGGACCATAGAACACAACAAAAGCCTGAAGTTGGAGATCACTCAGAGGAACATGGGAAGATACACGTGAGCATTGTCTGGCTATAACTCCTTATTTTTATTTATTCATTCATTCATTCATTCATTCATTCATTCATTCATTCATTTATTTATTTTTGTTGTTGTTGAGGCAACTGGGGTTAAGTGACTTGCCCAGGGTCACACAGCTAGTACGTATCAAGTGTCTGAGGCCAGATTTGAACTTAGGTCCTCCTGAATGCAGGGCCGGTGCTCTATCCACTGTGCCACCTAGCTGCCCCTATAACTCCTTATAGGAGAAATTGGACTCACCACATTCTGAGGTCCCTTCTGGCTTTTGGTTTCTGTCTCTCTGATCTTCTGCATGACCATCAGGTGAAGAATGACTAACTGAATTATTATATATGGATATAATAGAATATGAAGAAATGAGAGGAACTTTAGAGGAAGGGAACCAAGAAAGAAATCTGCACAAGAAACAGTGCTGTGTAGTGGAGAGAGAAAGACTTGGAGTCAGAAAGACCTGGGTTCAAATCCTAGCTCTCACAGGTTGTTTGATGTTTGGAAAATCATTTAACTACACTGGGCCTCAGTCTCCTTATCTCCAAAATGAGGCAGTGGGATGTAATGGCTTCCAAAGTCTCTCCCTGCTCCTTTGATTAATGACTGAAACAAAATGTCCAGGAAAACACTGGAAGAGAGAAAAACTACTAGATGATCCTTTTAGGGACCCATTTTGAGTTCAGAGCCGTGAAGGTGATACACACCTCCTTTCTTCTGGCAGGCGTGGCCACTTGGTTAATATTTTCTTCAGTTACAAAGCAGTGATCTATTGCAAGGATTGGGAACCATTAGGAAGTAATGGCAATGTATAAAAGCACCAAGAAAATACTTATTAAAAAAAGCAGGGGGAGGAAGGTTGTAGAGTTATTAAATTCCTTTGGATAGATAAGAAGCTGGAGCTCAGATAAGAAAGCGTTGACAAAATCTTCTTAAGGCTCCATGAATAGTGCAATTATAATTACCCACTGACTCCACTGTCAAGTCTGTGTCAGGCTGGGACATTTTGCGTCACTCTTCACACTGCCTACGAGGAGAAGCAACGGAAGGCAAATTAATAGGATTCTGCTAGTGACTCTGACTGAGGAATATGTTTGCAGAAAGGCTTACAGTAAGATGACTCTCAAAATCATGAAATGCCAGGGCAAGAAGACTTCTCGGAGGTCAATAAGTCCAACTCACTCATTTATCTGATGAGGAAATGAAAGCAGAGAGAGGGTCAGGAATTTGCTCCGGATCCACAGCTAGGCAAGCTCAGGATGAGAGCGGGGACTTGACCAGAGGAGTTTACTGACTTCTACTTTGGAGTTCTTTCAAGTATTTGCCCCCTATTTCTTGTTGCATCGGGGTGTCTGAATTCTTTTTTTTTTATTAAATTTTTTATATATATTTTTTTTTTAGCGAGGCAATTGGGGTTAAGTGACTTGCCCAGGGTCACACAGCTAGTAAGTGTTAAGTGTCTGAGGCCAGATTTGAACTCAGGTCCTCCTGACTCCAGGGCCGGTGCTCTATCCACTGCACCACCTAGCTACCCCAAGGTGTCTGAATTCGTAATGCTTGTTGTCAATACTTTTATTGGACATATTGATTTCTTCTCTCACTAACCACAATAACTGTCCTGGCTTTTTTCTTTTTCTTCCTCAATCCCAAAAGCATCCCCAGTCTCCACACTTTGAGCAGCAGCTTCTTCTCGGTTTCCCTTTCTGGATCACCAACCATATCTCACCCGCTCAAATGATTCGGCCCCACTGGACATTCCTTTTGCCCTGACAAATTTCACTCTTGCTGATCTCATCAGCTCCACTGAGTTAAATGCTAATTTCTATATCCATGACTCTGTGATCTATCCCTCCAGTCCTCACCTGTTTCCTGACCTTTAATTCCATGCTACCTGCAGGATATTGCCACTTGGATATGCTGTAAGTACCTCAAACTCAATATATTATAAACAGAACTCATTATTTTCGCCCCAAAACCTTCCACAAGCACAGCACCATTCTTCCAGTTACCCACATTTGCAAGAAGATTTGTCCTCAACTCCTTCCCTTTCATTCACCCACATTTGGGGATAAAAGGGACTTCATCCCCAAATGTCCAATAAAGTTGCCAAATCTTTTCAATTTTGTGTTTACAATATGAATAAGATAGCATAGTGGAGCGAGTATCACTCTTGAATCCTGCTTTGTGATACTGTGTGACCCCAAGTAAAATCCTCAGTTTTCTCATCTATCAAATGGGTTGGGGAGGGAGAGGAGAAGGTGTTGGACATAATGACTGGCTCCTGTGGTCCTTTTCAGCTACAAATCTATGATCTAATCTCATGTGTCTGACCCCTTCTCTCCACTTCTGTAGCCCACCCTGATTCAGGTCTTCATCACCTCTTGTCAGCACTATTGCAGTAGTCATTGTCCCTGATTCATTTCTCACCTCTCTAATCCATTCTCCCAGACAGTTGGGAAATTGATATTTGTAAAGCCCAGGTCTCATCCTGTCAGACACAGTCCATGCTCCTTCCTTGACTCAAGACGCTTCAGTTTTTTTATTGTATTTTCGATAAAATACAAACTCCTCCTTGGCACTTAAAGCTGCTCACATTCTGGTTCTAGCCTGTCTTTCCTGAATGATTCAACACAGCTCTCCATCACACACTCTATCTTCTAGCCAAACTAGTGGATTTGTATTCCCTGGCTTTGGCCTTCCATCTCTCCCACCCTATGTCTAGAATGTTCTCCCTCCTCAAGTTTGTGTCATGGACTCCCTACCTTACTTCAGACCTGAGCTTGGGTGTTACATCTGATGCATGTGAAACTATTCTTCATTCCCCAAGGAGTTAGTCCCCTCCAGCCCTCAGAATAGATTACTTTGTATTCCCTTTGAGTATTTTTTTCATATTTTCCTGTTGATGTACATATTCTCTGGCTACTCGCCCATACCCCCATCATAGAATGTAAGCTTCTTCAGGGCATGACTGTTTCTTTTCTGTCTCTACATTCTCAGCATCTGTAACAGCACATGACTCATAGTAGGGGTGGAGGTACAGCAGCAGCAGCAGCAACAACAGGCTAACAGGATACACCACAGTACACAGAGAGTTGAACCTGGGATCAGGAAGACCTGAATACAAATCCGGCCTCAGACACTTAACACTTACTAGCTGTGTGGTCCTGGACAAGTCACTTAACCCCAATTACCTCACTTAAAAAAAAAAAGAGGACCTGAGTTCAAATCTGGCCTACTCACTTGACACTTACTAGCTGTGTGACCCTGGGCAAGTCACTTAACCCTTGTTTCCCTGCAAAAAAATATATATATTATCTTCTTTGATCCTTATGATACCTTACAATAATTCTGAGAGCTAGGTGCTATTACCCCCACTTTACAGATAAAAAAAAAACTGAGGCAGAGAATAAGTGACTTGTTCAGGATCAGTAAGTGTCTGAAACTAGATCTGAACACAGGTCTTCCAGATTATACATTCACCACTCTATGTACTATACCAAAGAGCTTCCTATATATACTTGGTAAATTGAATTAAACTGAACTTAGCTTCCCACTCAGTCAAATTAGAATGCCAAAAACTACTATGAGTCCTCTTCCTCACTTTTTGCCTATTACCTCATATCAGTACCTTTTGTGTTTATGCCATATTCCCTAGACCGAGCTCTCCCTTGTAACAAAGAATATTATCAACGACAACAAAAATCCAATATGGTGACCACATCTGTCAATGCCTACAATATTTTTTCCCCTGGAGTCAGCCACTTCTCTGCTTTGATGAAGGAAGGATGTTTTATTCACTGCTCTCCAAGATCTGCATTGGTTTTCCATTTAAGAGCTCTGCCTTATGTCAAAGTCACTTAACCCAACCCCTCCATGCTTTAGTTTCTTTATCTATAAAATGAGGATAATCACACCTATACTATTGACCATGAGAAATGCTGTGATGATCAAATGAGGCAATGCATGTCAACATCCTCTTCAGTTCTTCTAGTACTATGTAAATGTCATCAATTATTACAACCATCCTTAGGGAAGAGGAGGAAATGATAGAACCAAGATGTGGAGCAGAAAAGCAGAACTTTATCCTACACTAACATGGTGTGTTATGGGGACCTTGCAGATTCAACAGGAGAGGGACCCACTCTTTGGCAATGCCAAGTACATTTCTCTTCTGGGAGAGGGGATCCTTGTTTTGTGTTGTTTTGTTTTATTTTTAAGAGGACCAATGGCATCACAGGCGATGCCTTGACTTGCACGTGGATTGGATTTAGACACAGGGGGCGTTATAAGTCTGGATTCTAATGGCAGCCCCTAGAAGCCCCTGATTAAACAGGGGGTGAGTACTCAAACTCAAGAGAATTTCCCTTTGGGGAGAATCTCAGCCACAGACAGGTTGGAAACTATGTGGACTGTACAAATGTGGGGCTTTCCAGAGTTAAATAAATATTCATTATTTATGGGATTCTATAAATCTTGTGTGGGATTTTTCTTTTTGCATTTTTAAACAGGGGTTAAATTAAGGCTTTCCTGCATTTGATCCATGTTATTAGTCAGTGTATGTATAGAATGCTGAGGACTCTGATTTTCTCTATAGAGACCTAGACATGAAACAAAATTTGTAGATCATAAGGGAAGCTCCAGATAGGGCGGTGGTGAGTCAGAGTGACTAGGGGGGAATTTCCCAAGACTTAAAGTAGATGTCAAGATATGAGATTATGTAGAGGGGGAGACACAGGGACAAGGTCAAGACTAAACAGGAGGGGGCAGCTAGGTGGTGCAGTGGATAAAGCACCAGCCCTGGATTCAGGAGAACCTGAGTTCAGGTCTGGCCTCAGACACCTGACACTTACTAGCTGTGTGACCCTGGGCAAGTCACTTAACCCTCATTTCCCCACCAAAAAAAACTAAAGCGGACAGGGAAACGGACAAGGAGGGGGAGGAGACTCATTTCAACATATAGACAAATTCATACTGTGTCAAATACTATATTAAAATGTTAGAACCAAAGGATGACATCATAGTAAATTTAAAGAAAGCCTAAGGGGTAGCTAGGTAGTACAGTGGATAGAGCACTGGCCCTGGAGTCAGGAGGACCTGAGTTCAAAACTCACCTCAGACACTTACTAGCTGTGTAACCCTCGGCAAGTCACAACCCCAATTGCTTTACTAAAATAATAAGAAATAAAGAAATAAAGGAAGGAAGCCAAGCAGGGTTCAAGTAACAGGTGCCACGTCAATTCTTTTCAACTGTTTTTGTTTTGTTTTGGGGCAATGAGGGTTAAGTGACTTGCCCAGGATCACACAGCTAATAAGTGTCAAGTGTCTGAGGCCAGATATGAATTCAGGTCCTCCTGAATCCAGGACTGGTGTTTTATCCAATGCTCCACCTAGCTGCCCCAATTCTTTTCAATTGTACCAAGGAAAACTAGTTACCTGAAGGTGATCTGTTGGCAGAAGGTTCCTGTAATTCTACAGGCAGCCAGGAAGAATGGAAATTAATTTGACTCCTTTGTCTCACAAAGTAACTGGAAGACATCCATTTAAAGACTTCCCAAGGCAAAGAACACTCAGTAGCACTTGGGGATAAGGGCCCCAGTAGGCACCAAGGTGAGTGACAAAGTTAATACTGGGACCATCACTCAGGTTTCAGGTAGACATGGAATTCCCATCAGCATTCTAAGTCTCAATTTTCAATAATAGAACTTCCATGGCACATATCCTCTTATTTAAGGTAAATAATTAATAATAATTAATAAAACATCACTCTGTGATTTGAATAAGTAATCATGGAGAGTCACAACTAATTATTATATAATAACTAGCATTTATGTAGCACTTAACATTTGCAAAATACTTTAGACATGTTACCTCCTTTGATTCTCACAACAACTTTGTGACGTAGGTGCTATTATTATCCCCATTTTACAAATGAGTAAACTGAGGCTTAAAGGTGAAGTGACTTGCCCAGGACACACAGCCGGAAGGTAACTGTCAGAATCTGAACACCCATTTTCCTCACTCCAACTCAGGATGCCACCTAGCTGTCATTATAATGAATACAAGAACATACATAACACATATGAGGGAAATGAGCTAATGAAGAAAGAGCTTAGCTATTCAGTGAGCAACAATGATGGACCAGAGAAAGCTAGCTAAGCAGGATGGAGATACAGTGCTAGGCTTTTAGTTAGGAAGAAGTGGATCCAAATTATATCATTGTCATTGCTGAGTTATTTTCAGTCCTGTCTGACTCTCTGATCTCATTTTGGGTTTTGTTTTTTTTAATTTTTTGGTAGAGAGACTGGGGTGGTTTGCCATTTTCTTCTCCAGCTCATTTTATAGATGAGAAAATTGATGCAAGCAGGGTTAAGTGACTTGCCCAGGGAAAGTAAGTGTCTGAGGCTGGATTTGAACTCAAAAAGATGAGTTCAAAGATGATTCCTGACTTCAGCTCCTGCACTTTCTCTACTGTGCCACCTAGCTGGCCATGGGTTAGCCACTAACTCTCTGATTCAATTTCTTCATCCTTTATATGGGATAGAGAGAGCAAGTTCACATTCCCACCTCTGACATAACCTGGTGGCATGACCTCAGGCAAGTGTCAACCTGTCTAGGGCCCTAGGCAACCCTCTAGGACTAAAAGTTAGAGAGTCATTCTCAGCCAGTCTTGGTAAAGGATGTTTTCCCCACAGGGTCAGTCCATGCCAACAAAATCATAGATTAGTTAGAAGAAAGGAGAGTACTATCAATACCCGCCTCCCTGGATTATCATGAGGAATGCATACTATATAATGTACATATAGCACTATATAATTCTAGACATTATTATTGTTTTCATCACTATTGTTTTTATTATAACCATGCTTAGGACACCAGTAACTTGAAAATGTTACAAGAACAGAAGCAAACCTCCAGCATTCTGGATAGAACCTCTCTAGAAGATTCATTGAAAGAAATGGAAAAGAAATACTAAGGAGGAGACTGCATGATGGGGTGGGGATCTTTCTGAGTGGCATGAGTGTCCATAACAATGAGCTCACAGATCAATCTAAGATCTAAGCAGGGTGGACAAGTAAAAACACTGACAGCTCTCATTAGACTAATATGAAAGACAAGCTACTTATTGCCAAAGGAGAGGAAATTAAGCTGGTGGTATTTTGAATAAACCTGATCAAACAAAAGAGCTTTTTTCCTTTAAAAAAAGCAAATTATATTCTTTTAAGAAGATGAAAACTAGAATAATTGTATTCTTTCCATTTCATATCCTTGCACAGTTGAAGATGGAAGGGAGAACTTTGCTCTGATTGGTTGCTATTTGCCTGACATTCCAAGTGATTTACCCAAAGAATGGTATGTAGAGATGTCTCCTCATCTCAGCAGTGACAATGCCTAAATCTATGCTGCATCAAGTAGGTACTCAATAAAGCCAGAAAACTGAATATCTGGATCACAATATTAAGGTTTGGAGGAGACATGAGAGCTCATTTTAAGTTACATACAAGCTATTTTACAGATTGAAAACAGATGTGAAAGAAGTTCACACAAATCAAAGGCTTCCTCACATATTGGAGTTGGAATTCAAGGCCATGGGCTCTTATCACTTATACCCCAAAGAGAATAGATTATATTTTTTGCCTGGTGGTATTATTTTAGTTTGAAGAAATGCAGCCAGAGAGAGGGTAATTATTAATGAAGGCAGTCAGATGTCTCTACTAAGAAGCGTTCTGGACTCTAGGTGAAGGATGACCCAAGTCTGAGACCCACCTTTGGCTAGATGTGACCAAGAGAACATAGACCTGAGATTTAACCTGAGATTCAGTTTCATCAGGAATGATGAATGAATTGATGAATGAATGAATGAATAAATGAATGAATGAATGAATGAATGAATGAATGAATGAATAAATGAATGAATGAATGAATGAAAAAGCATTTATCAAGTGCTAGGCAAGCCCTGGGGACACAAATCCAAGGGGGAGACAGTCCCTGTCCTCAGGGAGCATACATCCTGAGACAACACATCCTGAGAAGTAGTGGCCAGAGAAAAGTGTTTTTGCTTTAGGAAGTCACAAAGACAGTTAATGGGCCCATGGGGAGATGGCAAACCTTTCCAGGAGGAATGGAAATATTTGATTTATGGTTCCACACAAGAAAGGAACATGGGTGGGGCTTGGAGGTAGGAAGAGTAACAAGAAGTTGACCAAGGTGTAAAGTGAAGCATTGCTGAGGGCAGCTACATATTGTAGGTTGCTTTATCCACCCATGGCACAGTCTGGCAGGTAGTCACCCCTTAATAAATGGAACTTAGGGGACTGACATTATGGGTCATGAGAAACACAAATCAGAAGAATGAGGGCCCTAGGTTAGGAATTCCAGACCTGTACATAGTCTCTGGACCAGAGGAGGCAAAGGCAAGAAAATGACTGGAGTGTGACAAACATGGATAGCAACACCTCCCATAGCAACTTTCAGAGGCAGAGTGGATATAGGGTGGAGCTGAGATTTAGAAAAGTTTGGGGCAAATTTCTGTCTCTGAGGCATCCTGGCTAAGTGACCCTGGGCAAGTTACTTTATCCCTCAGTGCTCCCAGACAACTCTCAAAGACTGAGTCACACAGGACTTACCAACTAGCATCAGGGGCTGGAGTTTCCACACCTGGGAACTCCCTACACCCATGAAACACCCCCCTCACCAGAAAGGTTAACAACTTCAGAGTATTATGAGGATCTGATGAAATAAGGGATGTAAGGAATTTTACATACATCAAAGCATACTAGAGAGACCAGCTATTATTCAGTCCCATCTCCAGGTTTTACCTTGATTCAGTCACTGAATATCACTGTGCCTCAATTTCCTCAACTATATAATGGGCATAATAAAAAATACTATATAATTTTTGTATTTACTTGTTCCAATTTATTTAAGTTTTTTTAAAAATAAGAACATTTTTTCTTTAAAATTTTGAGTTCCAAGTTTTTTCCTCCTTTCCTTCCTCCCCTCCCCCTCCCTGAGGCAGTAAGCAATCATATATAGGTTATCATGTGCAATTATGTAAAACATCACCCTATTAGTAATTTGGATAAGAATATTTGAAGAAAAGAATAAAAATGAAATAAAGTGAAAAACAGCGTGCTTCCATCTGTGTTCAATCAATGTCAGTTCTTTCTTTGGAGATAGATAGCATCCATCATTAATCCTTAGGATTTATCTTGGATCATTGTATTGCTGAGGAGAGTTGTCATTCACAGTTCTTCACCAACCAATATTGCTGTCACTGTGTACAACATTCTCTTGGTTCTGCTCACTTCACTATGCATCAGTTCATTCAAGTCTTTCCAAGTCATTGTGAAATCCTCCTGTTTGTCATTTCTTACAGCACAATAATATTCAATAACTCTCATATACCACAGCTTGTTTTGCCATTCCCCAGTGGGTGGGCATTTGTGCTATATAAATTAGTTTTATTTTTAAGACTAAGTCTAATGCTTCTGAAGGAAAGCACAGCCTGGTGGAATGAATTCCAAACTTGTAGGTAGAAAACCCTGGGCTTCCAATCCTACCTTTGTTGATAATGTGATGTGTGACTCTCAGGAAGTTAATTAGCCTCTCTTGGCCTCAACCTTCTCTTCTATAAAATAAAGGGGTTGGACTAGCTGGTCTCCAAGGTCTCTTTGAGACAGTAGTAAATGACTAAAGTAATCTACTGTTTATGTCTAAATCTTGAACCCTTTTTGACCTTATTTTTGCATAAGGTGTAAGATATTGATCTAAGCCTACTTTCTGCCATACTATCTTCCAGTTTTCCCAGCAGTTTTTGTCAAATACTGTGTTCCTATCCCAGAAGTGGGAGTCTTTGGGTTTATCAAACAGTAGATTACTTTAGTCATTTACTACTGTCTCTCCTGTGCCTAACCTATTCCATGGATCCAACACTCTATTTCTTAGCTAGTACCAAATAGTTTTGGTATATGATAAAATAATGGAATTTGGCAGATGCCCAGGGGCCCCACCTGATTGATTTAGTATTATTTGAATTGGGTGAGAATGAGAAACTAAATACCTACTTAAGGATGATTGGATGTAGGCCACACCTGACTGGCCCTGAGTGACATGTTGGTGTACTACTGACCTCGGCAAGAGACCACTCTCAACCAACCAGCTTGAAGGACCTCCCCTATGGGGGAGGGAGAGAGGAACTAGGAAGCAGACACTCGCTCATAGAAGAACTCTTTTCTTGGTGAGGAGGAATGAGAGTGGCAGCAGATGGAGAACCCCGGGGTGGGGGTGGGTCTTAGTTGTTCAGGCACTGGCTTGGTGGTGAGAGATTTCATGTGGGCTGCTACGAAATGAAATTCCTTTCTTTCTCTCTGGCTATACCAAATTAGATCTGAACTAGGATTTCCATGCTATAAGGAATTTGTTCTCAATCTTTCTCTCTTCACTAACTTGTAATATATATATATATATATATATATATATATATATATATATATATATATATATATATATATATATATATATGTATGTATATGTATGTATATGTATGTATATGTATGTATATGTATGTATGTATGTATGTATATATATATTTTTTTCCCCTGGGACAATGAGGGTTAAGTGATTTTCCTAGGGTCACACAGCTAGTAAGTGTCAAGTGTCTGATGCCAGATTTGAACTCATATATATTTTAATAAATCCTTAAAAGCCTAAACTCTTGCTGAATTTATCAGTGATTTTAGCCAGCTTCCCCCCAAGACTGGGGGGGGCAGATTAGAACCCATAATTTAGATTTTAAAACACACAATTGACTGCTGCTTTATAGTATGGATTCAAATTTGATATGGCTATCCCACCTTCCTGTGCATTTTTTTATTAGTTCCCTTGATATTCTTGACTTTTGACATATACTTTCACAACAAAATGGAAGTTCTTTGAGAGCAGGGACTATTTCGCTTTGTGTCTCCTCTCTACCCAAATTATTTTGTGGGGGAAGCTAAGTGGTGCAGTGGATAAAGGACTGGCCCTGGATTCAGGAGGGCCTGAGTTCAAATCTTGTCTCAGACACTTGACAGTTACTAGCTGTGTGACTCTGGGCGAGTCACTTAACCCTCATTGCCCCTCAAAAAAATTACTTTGTGTTTATTCTCTATATCCTTAAGTATATAGAGGCAATTAGGTGGTACAAAGGATAGAACATTAGAATCCAGAAAAAAACTGAGTTCAAATCCAGCATCAGACACTTCCTCACTGTGCAACCCTGGGCAGGTAACTGAACCTCTTCGCCTTAGTTTCAACTGTAAAATATGGATAATGACAACATCTATCTCATAGGGTAAGGAACAAATAGGTAATATTCATAATGTTCTTAGGACAGTGACTGGTACACAGTAGCTATAAAATGCTAGCTATTAACTAGCTATGTATAAACATGTTGTCTCTGACAACAGAATTTAAGTTTCCAGAGGGCAAGGACTTTAGCATTTCTTACCTTGAATGTTTTGGGAATATCTTGTATCATTGTATTGATGAGAATAGCTAAGTCATTCACAATTGATCATCATACAATATTGCTGTTATTGGGTACAATGTTCTCCTGGTTCTGCTCATTTCACTTTGTATCAGTTCATGTAAATCTTTCAAGGTTTTTCTGAAATCTTCTTGCTTATTAGGTTTTATAGCACAGTAATATTCCATCACAATCATATACCACAACCTGTTCAGTCATTCCCCAATTGATGGACACCCCGTCAATTTTTAATTCTTAGCCACCACAAAAAGAGCTGCCATAATTATTTTTGTACAAATAGGTCCTTCCCCCCACCAACTTTTAAATCTCTTTTGGATACAGACTTAGTAGTGGTATTGCAGGTCAAAAAGTATGCACAATTTTATAGTAATTTGGGCATACTTCCAAATTGCTCTTCAGAAAGTGGAATCAGTTCACAACTCCACTAACAGTTCAAAAGTGCCCCAATTTCCCCACAATCCCTCCAACATTTGTCATTTTCCTTTTCTGTAATATTAGATAACCTGATAGATGTGAAGGGGTACCTCAGACTTATTTTAATTTGCGTTTCTCTAATTAATAGTTATTTAGAGCATTTTTTCTCATGATTATTGATAGCTTTGATTTCTTCATATGAAAACTGCCTATTGATATCCTTTAACCATCTATCAATTACGATCAAATATCAAGTGTGATTGTACATGAAGCTGCAAATTCTATTATGTACAACTTGCTATTCCTTTTGAATATATATTAAAGTTACCGTATAACTGTCTTTTTCCCCTTTTTCTTTTCTCTCCCCACCCCAATCCCCATCCTAGAAATGGCTAACATTATGCACAAATATATATATAAATATAAAACCATTCTATACATACTTCTATTTATGTGTTCTTTCTCTGGCAGCGTCTTCCTTCTTGTGCCCTTAGAAGTTAATTTGGGTATATATAATTGTCAAAATAATAGCAAAAATGACTTATTCCATCAAAGTTGTTCTTAAGACAAAATTGTTTTTACTCTATTGGGTTTATTTTTGGAAACCCTTTTTAATTTAATATAACCAAAATTATCCATTTTACATCTTGCAATACTCTTTATCTCTTGTTTGGTCATAAATTCTTCCCTTATCCATAGATCTGGAAGGTAAATGATTCCATGCTCCCCTAATTTGCTTATGGTATCATCCTTTACATCCTGTCATGTATTCATTTTGCATGTGGTGTGAGATGTTTGTCTATACCTAGTTTCTGTCATAGAGTTTTCTAGTTTTCTCAGCAGTTCTTGTCCAAAAGCTTGGATCTTTGGGTTATCAAAAACTAGATAATCATGGTCATCTACTATAGTATACCACGTTTTGTGTATCTAATCAATGCCACTGACCCATTTCTTAGCCAGTACCAGATTCTTTTGATGATTACCTCTTTATAGCACAGGTTGATATCTGATACAGCTAAGCAACCTTCCTTCACATTTTTTTCTCTTTAATTCTCTTGATATTTTTAATCTTTCATTCATCCAGGTGAATTTTGTTAATTATTTCTTCTAGCTCTACATAATAATTTTTTGGTACTTTGTTATGGCTTTGAATAAGTAAATTAATTTAGGTAGAATTGTCACTTTTATTATATTGCTTCAGCCCACCAATGAGCAATGAATATTTTTCCCGTTGTTTAAATCTGATTTTATTTGTGTGAAGTGTTTTAGAATTGTGTTTATATAGTTCCTGGGTTTGTGTTGGCAGGTAGACTCCCAGGTATTTTATATTGTTTACCATTATTTTAAATGGAATTTCTCTTTCTATCTCTTGCTATCAGGCTTTTGGGGGGTAATATATAGAAATTCTGCTGATTTATGTGGGTTTATTTCATTTCTTGTAACTTTGTTAAAGTTGTTCATTATTTCAACTAGTTTTTTAGATGATTCTCTAGGAAACTCTAAGTATTTCATCATATTATCTGTAAAGTGTGATAGTTTTGTTTCCTCATTGCCTGTTCTAATTCTTTCAATTCATTCTCTTTTTGTTATACCTAGCATTTCTAGTACAATATTGAATAATGGTGATTATGGGCTGCCTTGCTTCACCTCTGATTTTACTGGGAAGGCTTCTAGCTTATTCACATTTTAGATAATGCTTACTGATGGTTTTAGATAAATACTACTTATCATTTCTTAGAAAAAGATCCATGTATTCCTGTGATCTCTAGTTGTTGTTTTTTTAAAAAATAGGAATGGGTGTTGTATTTTGTCAAAAGGTTTTCCTACATTTATGGAGATAATAATATGATTCTTGTTGCTTTTGTAATTAATTTGGTCAATTATGCTGAGTTTTCCTAATATTGAACAAGCCCTGAATTCCTGATATAAATTCCACCTGGTCATAGTGTATAATCCTTGTGATATATTGCTATAATCTCCTTGATAGTATTTTATTAAACATTTTTGCATCTATATTCACTAGGGAAATCGCTCTCTAGTTTTCTTTTTCTGTTTTCATTCTTCCAGGTTCTGATATCAACACCATGTTTGTTTCATAGAAGGAATTTGGTAGAACTATTTTGCCTATTTTTCCAAATTGTTTAAATAATATTGGAATTAATTTTCCTTTAAATGTTTGGCAAAATTCACTTTTGACTACATCTGGCCCTGGGGATTATTTGAGGGAGTTAATTGATAGTTTGTTTATTTCTTTTGCTAAAATGGAGTTAAGTATTCCATTTCCTCTTCTGTTAATCTGGGCAATTTATATTTATAAGCATTCATCTTTTTCACTTAGATTGTCAGATCTATTGGTATGTAATGAGGCAAAATAATCTCTAAAAATTACTTTAATTTCCTCTTCTTTTGTGGTGAATTCACCCTTATTTTTGGTACTGGTAAGTTGATGTTCTTTTTAAAAATGAAATTAACCAATGGTTTATCAATTTTACTGTTTTTCCACATAAAATCAGCTCCTAGTTTTATTTATTAGTTCAATTGTTTTCTTATTTTCAATTTTATAAACCTCTCCTTTGGTTTTCAGGATTTCCAACTTAGTTTAATTGGGAATTTTTATTTTGTTATTTTTCTACTACTGAGAGAACGCTCACACTTCATCTGAATACGATCAAAGGCCCTGTGAACCTTATCAGCATATACGCTCCAACATTAACAGCTTCACAATAGACCAAAGATGAATTCTACGATAAGCTAAAAGCAACACTAGAAGCTATCTCCAGATATGAATTCAACATTCTTCTGGGTGATTTTAATGCAAGAGTTGGCTCTGACCATGTGTCTTGGTCCATATGCCTTGGGCCATAAGGAGTTGGAAAGATTAATGAAAATGGGCAAAGACTGTTGGAATTTTGCGCTTACCACGATTTGTGTGTATTCAACTCATTTTATAACCACAACACAAAGTATCATGGAGACATCCCAGATCGCAACATTGGCACCAATTGGACTTAATAATAACCAGGCAGTCTGCTCTCAAGTGCATTCTTAACACACAGTCATACCACAGTGCCAACTTTGACACTGATCACTCGTTAGTTTGTTGTAAAATGTGGTTCTGGCCCAAAATATTGCATCACCTTAAACCAACAGGGTGATCTTATATTGACACTAGCAAAACCATGAATCTCAGCAAGGTGGACCAATTTTTGAGATCTCTCAAGAATGCATTGATTGCGTCTTCTCCTGCTACATCAGCTGCTGAAAAATGGAAACAGATACATGAGTGTCCACAGACTGGCTCTTGATGTCTTTGCGAAGAGGACAAGCAAAACGAATGACTGGTTTCAAGCCAAGTGCAGTGAAATGAATCCCATCATTGAGGCCAAGCGGAGAGTACTCATTGAATACAAACGCTCCCCGAATGAAAGTGTTCTTCAGGAACTATGTGCTGAGAGAAGAAATGCTTAGCAAATCACGAGGCGGTGGGCAAACAAATATTGGGTTGAGCTCAGTGAGGGAATATAGGTTGCTGCTGACACAGAAAACATCAGATGAATGTATGAAGGCATCAAAAACCCTGGCGGACCCACTCACAGCAAGACAGCTCCCCTCAAGTCCAGCACTGGAGAGTACATTACGGACAGAGTTAAGCAAATGGAAAGATGGGTAGAGCATTTTCCTGAGTTGTACAGTCAGAAATTCTGTCAAAGAATCAGCTTTAAATGTCATGGAGTCCTTCCCTGTACTATAGGATATGGACAATGTACCCACACGTGAGGAACTTGAGAATATAATTAGCTCCCTAAGATGTGGAAAAGCTCCTAGTGCAGATGGTATTGCAACTGAATTGGTCAAATGCTCTAAAAATGTTCTCTTAAAACCCCTGCATGAATTGTTGTGCCTGAGTTGGAAAGAAGGTGAAGTGCCACAGGATATGCGTGATGCCCGTACAGTTACTCTTTATAAGAATAGTGGAGACAGGAGTGACTGTAACAACTACAGAGGAATTTCACTTCTCAGCGTTGTTGGGAAGATGTTTGCCAAGGTCATCTTGCTTACACTGTGTAAACTTGCTGACCATGTTTACCCTGAATCACAATGCAGCTTTCGAATAGAGAGGTCAACTATTGATATGATTTTCTTGCTTTGCCAACTGCAAGAAAAGTGCAGAGAACAAAGAAAACCCCTCTTCATTACCTTCATAGACCTGACCAAAGTGTTTGATATGGTTAACAGAGAAGGTCTTTTGGAAATTCTCTCAAGAATTGGTTGCCCTCCTAAACTCCATAGCCTGAGTCTCTCCTTTCATTGCAACATGCAGGGTTTCATACCATTTGAAGGCAACACCTCTGAAGCATTCAGCATAAACAGCAGAGTCAAGCAAGAATGCGTGCTAGCTCCCACGCTGTTTGAAATTTTCTTCTCCATGCTGTTACATCATGCTTTTGGTTAGTCAACTGATGGCATCTATCTGCATTCCCAGTCGGACAGAAGCCTGTTCAACGTTTCACGTCTGAGATCCAAAACCAGAGACCTGCTTTTTGCCGATGATGCCGCACTTGCCTGTCACTCAGAGCGTGAATTGCAGACCTTGATGGATCACTTCTCCTAAGCTTGCACGGACTTTGGCCTAACCATTAATCTTTTTGTTTTTGTTTTTGTTTTTGTTTTGTTTTTTTGTTTTTTTTTTTAGTGAGGCAATTGGGGTTAAGTGACTTGGCTAGGGTCACACAGCTAGTAAGTGTTAAGTGTCTGAGGCCGGATTTGAACTCAGGTACTCCTGACTCCAGGGCCGGTGCTCTATCCACTGCGCCATCTAGCTGCCCCCTAACCATTAATCTTAAAAAGATGAAAGTCATGTGTCAGGATGCTATGTCACCTCCATTGATACACATTGGTAGCTACCAGTTGGATGTCCTAAGCCAATTCTCGTATCTTGACTCTATTGTCAGTGACAATTTGTCACTTGATTCTGAGATCAATCAGAGATTGGGAAAGCTACTTCAAACATGTCTAAGCTTGCCAGGTATGTCTGGGAAAACAGTAAATTGACAAGATGAACCAAATTTGCCGTCTATAGAGCATGTGTCCTGAATACCTTACTGTATGGCAGTGAAACATGGACTACATACACTAGACAAGAGAAGAAGCTTAACAGTTTCCACATGCACTGCCTTTGGCACATCCTTGGCATATCTTGGTCAGATAGGATCACCAACACAGAAGTCCTCCAACTTGTGAGCATCTATACGCTATTGAAACAAAGATGGCTGCACTGGCTCAGTCATGTGCATCGCATGCAAGATGGGCACATTCCTAAAAACCTACTCTATGGCGAGTTAGCCCCAGGCCAAAGACCTGCTGGACACCCACAGCTTCGCTACAGAGATGTATGCAAGCAAGACTTGAGGGCTCCGGGAATAGACACCGGCAGCTGGGAGGAGATGGCCAAGGACCACACCTGATGGAATTCAGTACTCAGGAGCAGCTTGCGCGCAGCTGAGATGGGCCTCCAAGCTCTGGAGGAAGAAAAATGAATGAGATACAGGAACCAATGGGCAACAGAGAGCACAGTTTTCAATGTCCTCACTGCAGCAGGAGCTGTGGTTCTCGTATCGGACTGCACAGCCACACTGTGGCCTGTGGCTCTTCGAGGCACTGATCCATGGTTATCCATGACTGGCGGAAGCCTACTCATATATATATATATATATGTATATGTGTGTATATGTGTATGTATATATGTGTATATGTGTATATATATATGTATATGTGTGTATATATGTATATATACACACATATATCCATGGCCATCCATGACTGGCGGAAGCCTACTCATATATATATATATATATATATATATATGTGTGTGTGTGTGTGTGTGTGTGTGTGTGTGTATGTATATATATAAAATCCCAGTATATTGAACTCACACATTTCTTCTATGTATACTCCACCTAATTGCACAATAGTGATAAAGTTCTTAAAAGCTATAATTATCATCTTCTTGTGCAGAAATGTAAACAATTTAATTAATTCCTAATGTTCTCTCTTCCCTATTTACATTTTTAATGCTTCACTTGAGTCTTTTATTTGAAAATAAAATTTTCTGTTCAGCTCCCGTCATTTCATCAGGAATGCTCAAAAGTCCTCTATTTCATCAAATATGCATTTCCCTCCCTGAAGGATTATACTCAGTTTTACTGGGCAGGTGATTCACTAGGTAGGTAATCCTAGTTCTTTTGCCTTCTGGAATATCATATCACAAGTTCACCCAATGTTTTGTAGAAGCCGCTAAATCCTATGCAATCTGGTCTGTCACTCCAAGATATGTTGGTTATTTCTATCTGGCTGCTTGCAGTATTTCTCCTTGGCCCAGGTGCTCTGGAATTTGGCTATAATATTCCTGGGAGTTTTCATGTTGGGATCTCTTTCAGGTAGTGATCAGTAGATTCTTTCAATTTCTGTTTTTTTTCCTCTGGTTCTAGTCTATCAGGGCAGTTTTCCTTAGGACTTTCTTGAAAGATGATGTCTACAAGCCTGAAGTACCATGTATTCACAGATACATGGAAGCTAGATAGGAAATAGTGCCTGATGATGCTCCTCCAACCCAGAAGCTCATGGTAGTCTTCCTCATTCAAAAGTTTCCAGGGAAGAAAGAACAAGATTGTATACCTTTTGCATGCATATTAAGTTTCAGTTCAGCCCCTCCTATGTCATCAGCCCTAGTTTCATCAACCAATCAGAAAACACTTTGTAACTCTATAGTTCCAACCCCAGTCATTCATGGCTAGAAGAAAGCTTACCCAGCCTCCATGTGTTGTATTAAAACCACACACATACTAAATATTACCCACCAAGAACGTCAAATCAATTGTTCCATGAGCTAAACTTTCATTGTAGAGTAACCCCATCACACAAAATGATATGAACACTTGTCAGGAATATAATGAAGCAGAAAAGTTTCATCCAGATTCAAATTGGACTAAACTGCCTATAAGTTCCCACATGGATAAATCATAAGTCTGGTTTAAAACAACAATAACAGCTACCAGTTGCAAAATAAAATATCACTATGCTTAAAAATATGAAAAAAATTTAAATTAACGGGAAACAAAGTGGTACAGAATGAATAAGGTAGAATTAGAATAACAAACATGCTGACTACAACAAAATTTAATAAGTATACAGAAAAAGTAAGACATAAACAAATATGTTATTAATATTAATTTGTTAAAGTGCATATATAATGTATACATACATACATACACTTCAGTGTTTATTTGTTGTATTCCCTCAATAGAATGTAAACTCCTTGAGGTTGTTTTTGTTTGTTTTTTGTTTGTTTGTTTGTTTTATCACTAGAGTCTCACACCATGCCTTGAACATAGTAAGTGCTTAAGAAATGCTTGTTGGATTAAAAAAAAAAAAAAAAGAAAGATGATGTCTAGAAACTTGTATTTTTCCTGGCTTTCAGGTAGTCCAATAATTCTTAAATTGTTTCTCCTTGATCTGTTTTCTAGGTCAATTGTTTTTATAGTGAAATATTTCACATGTTCTTCTATTTTTCATTCTTTTGATTTTGTTTTATTGGGTTTTTTATATTTCATCAAATCATTAGCTTCTACTTGTGCAATTCTAATTTTTAAGGAATTATTTTCTTCAGTAACCTTTTTTACCTCTATTTCCATTTGGCCAATTCTATTTTTTAAGCCATTGTTTACTTCACTGGATTTTTATACATCTTTTTCTGTTTCTGTTTTTGTTTTTTTGGTGCTTCCTTTACCAAGCTCTTGACTCATTTTTCATGATTCTCTTATATTATTCTCATTTCTTTTCCCATTTTTCTTCTACTTCTCTTATTTGATTTTAAAAATTCTTTTTCCCCCAGCTCTTCGAGTTCTTTTTGGTCCTGATAGAAATTCACATTTTTTTCTTTAAGGTTTCACATGTAGCTGTATTAACACTGTTGTCCTCTTTTCAGTTTTTGTTTTGATCCCCCATTTCACCATAGTAACTTTCTATGGTCAGGTTAATTTTTTTTTTGCTTATTTTCCCAGCCTATTTCTTGAGTTTTTAATTTTTGTGTTAAAGTTTGGCTCTGCTCTTGGCACTGGAATTGGAGAGGGAATTGTTCCAAGCTTCGGGTGTTTTGTTTTGGGGTTTTTTTTGGTGCCACTGCTTTCAGAGTTAATTCTGGGACTTTTAAGTTTTCAGTTTTTACAAGATGGTATAATGTAAGGAGAGGTGTGTTCTCCTGGCCTGTGCCCTGGACTATGAGTGACCACAAGCACTTTTTTCTGCTCTGGACATGTGAACAGGATTCCACTTCCCTGCAGGCACATGCTCTATTGTGCTAGTGCTCCCCCTCACCAGGGGATTGTGATTCCAGTCTTTGAACCAGATCCCCATTTGGGCAATACAATGGAGTCCTGTACCCATGGTAGCAAAGTATCTGCTTTAATCTTCTTTTGACAGGTTGTCTAGTCCCCTATCATCGGTCCCATTTGTGGATTGAGAGCTCTTGGACTTGCTGCTCTTGATTCACTTGTTGTTAAGGCCTGCACTGAGTTGCTGTGGTATAGCCTATTTTGGGGTTGTCTGGGCTTCTTGAGATAGACTGCACCCCACTCTCATCTCAGTGAAATAGACCTTTCCTATTGACTTTCTAAGCTGTTTTGGGCTAGAAAATTTTTTCACTCCATCCTTTTGTTGATTTTCCTGTTCCAGAGTTCATTTGAAGGTTTTATTGTATTTTATTGTTTGGTGGGGTAATGAGGGTTAAGTGACTTGCCCAGGGTCACATAACTAGTAATTGTCAAGTGTCTGAGGCTGGATTTGAACTCAGGTCCTCCTGAATCCAGGGCCAGTGCTTTATCTACTGTACCACCTACCTGCCCTCTGAAGGCATTATTTTAAAAGATTTTTTAATTATTAAACTTTATTTTTAACTTATGTAATAAAACAAGCATTTCCCAATAAAATATGACTGTACATGAAAGTTTGTTGTAAAGTTCTTTGGAGGGGAATTTGTGAGAGTTCAGGCAAGTTCCTGCTTTATTTCACTATCTTAGCTCTGGAAGGCCCCTTCTTTTTCATTTAAAAAAATCTTCAGAAGAGGTGAGTGACCATGGGGGAGAGGGATAGTAAAGACTTGTAATATAAATAAATAAATTTTAAAAAGTAAATTCTGTTCAGGCACCACCTTCTCAATGAAACCTTTTCTGATCCCCATAACTTCTAGTGCCTACGCTCCCTCCAAAATTACCTTGTCTTTAACTACTTGGTACATGTTTGTATTTATTTACTCTATAATAGCCACTGGACACTATTAGAACTTAAAATTGCCCTATGAACTTTGGGACATCTTATTATATTCATACTATTTAGGAAATAGCATTGTATTTATGCTACACAAAATTATTTGTGTGACTATGTTCTCTCCACTTGAATATATGATTCTTGTAAACAGGAATTGTTTCAGTTTTTGAACATGTATTCCCAGAGTGCTTAATAAATTATTGTTAATTGACCCATTACATTGGGTCAGAAAATGGTATGATTACTAATGATATCTGAAATTTATATCCTCCTTAAAAGTTTACAAAACTGATTTAATGCATTAAGAGAAGCCAGAATTAGAGGAAGCTTCATACACAAGGCTGCAGGGTTTTCTACACTGGCTTCTAGTCTAGTCCAATATATCATCTTAACGTCTTTACCCTAATTTACAAAACAGTACTGAACAAACCTCCCCATATTGTGGCAATTTTCTCATGTTGACCTTCACAACCAAGATGTGTTTTCTTTTTATGAAAGGGGGAGGTGATCTGTCCCATGCTCACTGAGGATTACTAGGTCAAAACAGCATCAATAGCAGGGTCCTGAAGACTGTATCCACCAACTCTTCTGGATCAGGTATTAGGGATGGTCTACTTTTAAGGCTGTCTCCTCACAATGATGTCTGACTCTGGCAAGGTAATTAGATACTTCTTCTACAAGGCACATTCTGTGAAAGTCCTTTTTTTAGATCAAAATCATGAAAAAGCTCTGCTCTTTGTCTCCTGGGTCATTGTTAACATCAAGAAATAGTAGAGAGAATGTCAGACACCCCCCCCCCCCAAAGAAAGGGAAAAACTGCCTGTAGCTAAGGTTTGAAAAATTTGTGTTCAAAGACAGTACGCCAGTCCCTTGGTGTGATGTAAACTTGCTGACAAATAACTGAAAAGGGGGTTTTCAAGTGAATAGGATATTATTGATAGGCATGATTCAAAATAGACGTAGAAAATCTATTTCTCTAAAATCATGCACAGATTTAGAGCTGGGAGCGATGTTGAGATGATTGAATCCAACATTCTTCTTAAATATGAGGACACTGAGGACCAGAGAATTTCAGTGAGTTATCTAGAATAACAGAAGCGGCAAAGTACGGATTAGGGCTTGAACCTAGGACCTCCAACTGCATCTATTAAAGGCCTCCAAGTACCAGGGAATGGAACAGGAGTACAAAGAATGACAGTCCCAACTTGGAAGGAGCTTACAAAATAACTATAAAGAGAATGCATATGAAAGGGCGAGAGAAGGAAGGGAATAGCTTCCAGGAGGATGAGAAAAGACTTCATTCATGTAGGTGGTGTTTGAGTTGCATCTTGAAGGAAAAAATGGAATTTTACAAGCAAAATGTGAGGAGGGAATTCAGTCCAGGTCTGGTGGGAAAGTTAGTGGAAATCCACACAGAAGGAAGATGGACTCTAAAACATAAATATATACCTATGCATGTGTATATAAGGATATATACATATTTATGCTTGTATATCCATAATGTGCATATGTTCAGATTAAATTTGTTTAAGATCCATGGCTAAAGATTAAATAAAATGAATCAAATATACATAATTAATATTTAAGTACAACAAACTAGGATATCACAGTGAGCTTACAGAGATTACGGAATACCCTAAAATTAAATCATATCCACTTGGCTAACTCTCCAAAGAAAGTAAATACAATTGCTCAATGAAGTCATATATTTAAAATGTACTTTTTGAGCTATTTCATAGAAACAGGAATTCTCTCCTCAATTATAGGGGCTGAAAGGGGCAGAGAACCTATTCTTAGCTTGTAAAGTAGATAGAAAGCTGGACTAATAATTATAAGGAAGAACTGGATTTGAATCCTTCCTCAGATATCTATTAGCTATATGATCCTGGGCAAATTGCTTAACCTCTATGAGCCTCAGTCACCTCAATTATTAGAGGAAGATAAAATAAGAACACCTACCTTTCAGTATTTTTATGAAGACCAACTGAGATAAAAAATGTAAAACTCTGCAAACCTATAGAAATGCTAGTTATCCTATCTATAAGATAAATGCTTCTTAACTACAAGGTAAAGTCACAATGGGCCCTTTCATCTAAATAATGTTTGTTCATCTGACATTTCTCATGTTGATTTTTATCTCAAACATGTCTGAAACCAAGATGCCTTTGGATCAGAGATGTTTCACTAAATTTTAATGGTCCAAAAAACCCAAAAAGCTTCTCCTCCAAAACCAAGAAGGCAGAGGCTTCAGAATGATCACTGTGTCTGGCTTTGCTTCACGCAAGGATTTCACATGGATAAAAACATTTCTACAATGATATATGCAAAGATGAGAGAATTAAAATGCCTTGCTTGTCACTATGCTGAGCTCAGGCAGAGTCAGAGGCTGATAAAAGCAAGCTATCAATTATCACCATCCCATGTACCAAACAGAAACTTTGCAATGAGTTAAAATAGTTTTGAAATTTCTGTCCACAAAAATGTATGTTTTTTGTTTTGTTTTTTGCCATCCCAGTGTAACCATTCACTACAAGTTTTGTTTGTGCAAGGTCTGTTCTTGGGCTGATAACTGCCAAGGCTTTTGCCTGGGGCCATCTTTCCTATAATTTGCAGCCCCTTCTCTCTTTTCTATCTGTAATAAGTACTCTATGCCACTATAAGCACTATTATTGAGTAGCAGAAAATAGGAGAACACAGAATCTTTATATGGAAATAGGAAGACATGCTATCATGAATGGATAATAGTTGAATGGATGACTATCACATTTGAATCTCCAGTCCTAACCTCTTAAAAGTAGTAGAAAGAACAATAAAATTAGGAGTCAGGATACTCTGTGTCAGTCTGCTTCTACCACTGATTCACTGTGTGTCTTAGTGAAGTTACAACCTCAGAGGCAAACAATTGGAAGCTAGAAAGAACAATGGCATTTATTCAGCCTCACCCATCACTCCTTATACAAGCTGACTGAGGACCAGAGAGTGAAGGACTTTACCCAGGGTTAAAAAGCTTGAGGGCTAAAGCCAGAACTAACAACAACAAGAAAAACATTAATCATAATAATTAACATTCATATAGCACATGCATTGTGCCAGACACTGTGGTGAGCACTTTATAATTATTATCTCATTCAATCCTCATCACAACATTGTGAGGTAAGTGTTATTATTATCCCCGTTTTACAGATGAGCAAAATGGGGCAAAAAGAAACTAATTGACTTAGTCAGGGTCACACAGCTAGTAAATGTGGTTGAGGTTGTATTTGAACTCAGATCTTCCTGAATCCATGCCCAGAATCCTATGTATTGTGGCACCTAGAAGGTAAGTCTACTAGACATTAGTTCGGTTTGTTCTTGACATGAATTCATCCAGCCCGTCCTTACCTTGTGATCTCAGTTTCCTTTCTTCAAGACTGAATTGTATCATGGCAAGAGTTCTGAACTTGGAGTCATGAGAGATGTGAGTCCAAATTTCACCTTGCACCTTCACTAATTGGGTATGGCTATGAGCAAGTCATTTCAGTGCCACAAACCCCAGGTTTTTCATCTGCAAAATGAAGGCAATACTGGAAGCACCTGCTCAATGTGGTTATGATAATCAAATGAGATTGTGTATGTTAAAACCATACAAAGCCCAAAGCATTATAGACATTTCAGTAGCTATTATTATAGAGGAGGAAATTCAGGCTCATTTTCAGGTCAAGGTGATTTGCCCAAAGAGACACAGGTCGAAAATAGTAGATAGATTTGAAATCGGCTCCATTAACTCAAAGTCGTTGAATACTTTTGAAACACACACCATAGGCCAGGCACTGAGTTATCCAGTGCTCTTTCCACTATACAATGATTGCCACCCCTGAGATGCTGACAATAGCAGCTGTGACAAGTAAAACTAAGTGTGTGGAAGCCTATTTCTATCCCAAGTGTAGGGAAAGCTAGCTGGAGTTTACTTATAAATTAGAAACTTTAGTACCAGTCTTTGGGTATTAAGCATTGATTAAAAAGTAAAGAGAGAACACTTGGAGTTCAGAAAGATAGGGAAGTCTATCTACCCTAGAAGAGTTCAGCCTGGCCTTCTTCTTCTCCCATGAGGTTGTCCAAGTAAGGAACTGAGAGAGGGAGGAAGCAGCACTTCCTATGTCCCCTGGAAGAGGCAGTCCATATACAATGCTTCAGGCGGATTGGTTAGCATCGCCCAAATCCATTGGTTCATTAGACTTGAGGGTGGTCTTGCATTGATGTCATAGTCCACAGCCTCAGAGACTACTCCCTCTTGGGAGTCAGCCAGGTGTGGCTTTAATTGAAGTAACTTTAAGTGGGTTAATCGGCAGTCACTCCCAGTCAATCTAATAAGTCCAAATCAATCTGAGGCCTTTGGGCATTTAGCAAATCTCATTATTTTCTTACACAGCAGACACATAGACATTCAAGTCACTGAGGTCCATCTACTTTGTAAAAATCAGCCATATTGACATAGTTCTTCCTGACTGCCAAGTGTTTTCCACCAGAGAGTCATCAGTGATCCTCACAGTGACCTTGTGAAGTAGGGAAAACAGGACAGACAAAGGGAGCTTTCTTGACACATAACTATGAGAGACAAAGAAATAACAAATGAAGATCTTAAAGGTTGGTCTGGCATCAGTCAGTAAGTCGCTGGAATTAATTAGGTGCCTACTATGAACCAGGCATTGTGCTAGGCTCTGAGGTACAAAAAAGAAAGAATATTAAAAAGGTAAAAACCAGTCTCTGCTCTCAAGGTTAGACAACACGAAAACAACTATGTAAAATAAACATTAAAAGGACACTGAGGGGCAGCTAGTTCATGCAGTAGATAAAGCACTGGCCTTGGATTCAGGAGTACCTGAGTTCAAGTCTGGCCTCAGACACTTGACACTTACTAGCTGTGTGACCCTGGGCAAGTCACTTAATCCTCAATGCCCTGTCCCCAAAAAAGGACATTGGATACTTTGCAGGATTGTGGAGAAGAAGGGATCTCAGAATAAGAGCTCATAGATGGGTGATGATTTTTATTCAGTCTAATGAGTTCATGGGTCCATGGAAATATGAAAGAAAATCTTAAGACAAAAATGAGATGCTTGCTGACAATAAATGGCCCAACTGCCCCCTGTATCTTTGGAGTCCTACAAGTTGCCAGTGGATGTATTCGAATCAAACATGCTTGGAAATGGAAGATTTAATAAACTATGGCCCAAAATATCATTGGTTTCTATCCATTAGATACAGACTATATTAAATTACTACTGTTCACTGGACATGACTTATTGGGATATGCATGTGACTATCACTCATATGACTTCATAAACTTTTAGCCTTCAGCTTCCATTCCTACAATAGTGTTTTTATTCATTCATTAAATAAACATTTGCTAAGTGTCTACTGTTTCTAGAATGCTATATTAGATGGTGTATAATATATATTTGTAATGTAGAAATATTATAATTATAACATATATTTATAGCACATAAATATATAGATGTTTTATGTGTGTCTGTGTGTATGTATGTGTGTATATATATATATATATATATATATAGAGAGAGAGAGAGAGAGAGAGAGAGAGAGAGAGAGAGAGAGAGAGAGAGAGAGAAAGAGAGAAAGAGAGAGAGAGAGAGAGAGAGAGAAACTTAGCTAGATCTCCAGTAGAAAGGGAACACACTCCCTTCACGGGCTTCCCATTCTATCTTTAGATTTCAAATTTTTAGGAAGGACATTTTTTTTCCCTTTTAGGGAATAGAAATCTGTCTCCTTGCATTTTCCACCCACTGTTCTGTGTTCCATCAACTGAATCAAAAGATAATGCATCTAATCTCTTCCATATGACAAGCCCTTTAATCTTTGAATACAAGTATGTTCTCTACTCCAAGCTATTTCCAGTCCCTTCAATTACTCTTCATATGGTGTTGTCTCTAGACCTGTCACCACATTGGTCACCCTCCTCTTAATGTGCTCTAACTTTTTCATGTACTACAAAAATGTGGCACCCAGAACTGAATGTCTCAATGGGCGATGATGACAAGGGCCACAACCACACCCATTGTAGACATGATGACTTTCAATGCAGTCTAAGACTATGTATCCCTTTTCACTTCCATGCCACCCTATTGATTTATTTTGAATTTGCAGAAGTTTTGTCCCCTGAAATTCTCACATAAGTTATTGTTTGCCCATGATAGATAGACCTTATATATTGTTTAAACCTAAGCAAGGTTATCTTGGAGCCTTTATTGGTAAGAGGGCTGATGGAAAGTAGATTTTCTCAGTTGTACAAAAGAAGTGAATGATCATGGCAGACAGAAGGCACACTGGCCTGGGAAATTGTGAGCCCCACATAGAAGAAAGTCCACTATATGTGCAGACTTCCTCTAGCACCAGCAGCCAGCTGGTTGTAAGGAATTATATAGAATATAAAATAAAATGCCGAGTACTTTGATCATTGTCCAGTTCACCGAACCACTTAAGGAGTGACCTGTATAGACGTGGAGAGAATTTGCTGCCACACTGAGACCAGGTGAATTCCTCACCATTATTTCCTCCCTTCCTCTTCCTCTCCCTCCTCTGCCCCACTGTTGCCTTGTGAGTCAGGAGCACTTACCTTTACATCTGGTTTATTTGCTGTCTGTGCTCCTATAATGGGTTTTGTCTCCAAATAAAGATAAGCTGGTTTTTATTGCATTCCCAGTGAGTATTTGCTAAAAATGAATGGATCACACTATGGGGAAAGACAAAGGGAAGCCTCTAGACAAGACTGGCTTGTGCACTCTCTCTCTCTCTCTCTCTCTCTCTCTCTCTCTCTCTCTCTCTCTCTCTCTCTCTCTCTCTTTCTCTTCCTCCCTCCCTCTCCCTCCATAAGGAGGGACTTAAATCCCATTACATTTAACAAATCCTCTCATATTATTTTTTTTAAAATAGATTTATTTTATTCTGAACATAAGAAATAAAACAACCATTTCCATAACATAGTAGAATAGAAAAAATATGTTTGTTCATGAAACTGCAGATCTATATGTACAACTTGCTATTCTTTTAAAATATATAATAAAATTATCACCTAAATTTCTTTTTTCCTTCCCCTTCCATACCCTACACCTATCATTATGTCCAAGTATGTATATATACATATATAACATATACACATATATGTGTGTAAAATCATTATATTTATACTTCTATTTAACAGTTCTTTCTCTGCATGCACATAGCATCTTCCTTCATGTGCCCTTTGTACTTAATTTGAGTATTTATAATAGTTCAAATGATGTATCCACTCAAATTTGTTCTTAAAACAATATTGTTTTTACTGCATACAATGTTCTCTTGGTTCTGTTCATTTCACTCTTCATTATTTCATGCAAGTCTATCCATGTTTTTCTAAGATCATCAGTCTCATCATTTCTTATAGCACAGTGTTATTCCATCACAGTAATATACCAGAACTTGTTCAGCAACTTGTTCAGCCATTGCTCAATTGACGAGCATTCCCTTCACTTTTCAGCTCTTTGCCACCACAAAGAGAGGTGCTATAATTATTTTAGAACAAATAGGTTCTTTTCCTTTTCCCCTAATCATCTTGGGAAACAAACCTAATAGGGATATTGCTGGTCCAAAGGTTATAGGCAGTTTAATAAGACTTTGGGCATAATTCCTGTTTGCTCTCCAAAAAGGGTAGAACAGTTCACAGTCCCATAAACAGTGAATTAGTGTCTGAATTTTTCCATATCCTCTCCAACATCTGTTGTTTTCCCCTTCAATCATTTTAGCCAATGTGATAGGTGTAAAATGGTATCTCAAAGTTGTTTTAATTTGCATTTCTCTAATCAACAAAGATTTAGAGTATTTTACATGGGTTTATATGTTTTGATTTCTTTAAAAAACTGCCTATTTATATCCTTTGAACATTTATCAACTGGGGAATGACTTGTATTCTTATAGACTTGACAAGGTTCTTTATATATTTAAGATATGAGATATTTATCTGCTAAACTGCTCATAAAACTTTCCCCAAAATGTTCTGCTCTCCTTCTGATCTTGGTTACATTTGTTTTGTTTGTATAAAATTTTCAGTTTAATGTAATCAAAATTATCTATTTTATACCACCCTGTTCTCTGTATCTTATTTATTTGTAAATTATTCACCTATGCAGAAGTCTGATCAATTATATATTCCATGTTCTTCAAATTTTCTTGTAATATTTCTTTATATTTAGGTCATGTATCCATTTTTATATTATCTTGGTAAATGATGTAAGATATTGATCTATGCCCATTTTTTTGTCCTGTTCTTTTTTTTTTAAATCCTGACTCCACCATCCAGTCTATTAGCTCTTCCTCCCAGTTTTATGTCATCATCAAATTTTATAAGCATGCCATCTATGTTTTTACTTAAATCATTGATTAAAATATTGAACAACACTTGGTCACAACAGATCCATGAGGTGCTCCACTAATGATTCATTGGGTTCAGCAATTAAAATCCTTTCCATTCCACCTAATTTTACTATCTTATAGCCATTCTTGTTTACAAAGATATAATGAGCTACAATATGAAATTCCTTCCTGAAATCTAGATATCCTATGTCTATAGCAGTCCTGTCAGCCCTGTACATTGTGGCATAGAGGATAAAACTATTAATTGACTTGAGAAAAAAAAAGGGGGAAATAATAACCTAGTAACCTGTGCTTGATAGACCAATGCAGGCTCTCAGTGATCATTGTTTTTCTTCCTAAATACTCACAAAGTACCCCTTTAATAAGAGTCTAGAATTTTTCCATGACTCAAAATCAAGCTTATTAGCTTATTTTTTAAAACTCTACTGTCTTCCCTTTAAAAAAGATTTAAACACTCTTTACCAGACTCCCATCCTGTGACATCTTCCAGGAATATATGTATCAATATTTATAGATTTGATCATTCAAAGATATGTATTTGTTACAATAAAGTGACATTGGCAGAGAAAGGCATTTTGAATAAACATTGAAATGATACATAAATTTGAGTTATTATTTCCACTTAAAAGAGAATACACTAAAATCTTCATGTATGCCTAAAAGACTTCTGCAGAAAATATGCTGGTAAATTCTCTGTTTACCTAATTTTTACTCAAGTCCAAATTGTAAATGATAGAAATTTCTATCATGTGTTCTAGTCCCAGCACAAATTTCACCATTAAGAAGCACTCTCTATGATGAATGCCCTGGGGTTCTCTGGGTTCAGAAGCCAATGCTCTTGGTTGCTTTTACTAGGAACAGTGTTCTGGGATGAAATCTGGCCTTATTCATCAGGTTCCAGGTGAGGCTTTTACAAATGGTGCTTTCATCATGTTATACTTTCTGTATAATAAATATTTACCTTCTTTTCCCTATTCTGGAGGGGGGGGACAGTGAGTGAAAGCTAAATGTAATAGGTTATGTTAAAACCTTAGGCATTTTGTTCCCTCTCATTGATCCTAATACCTATCTCTCTTCCACTTCTCAAAGCTATTTCAAAAAGAAACCTGTGGGTCATTCATTAAATCTTCTTTCTTTGGTGTCCTTGTAATGACCTCTGTAAAATCTCCTGCATTTTCAGCTCTGTAATTCAATTTGGTTCCATTAAACTCTATTAAACTCTACTCAACAAACTTTATTAAGTACATACCATGTCCCAGGTACTCTGCTAGGTGCTGGGGAGACAAGACAAGGCAAAAACAGGCTCTGTTTTCAAGAGCCTACATGGGATTGGGGGTGGGGGGAGAGATATACACATGTGCACAGACAAAAAAAATATACTCAAAATATAAACAAAGTCAATTATTTCATTGGTAGCCAATGAAGAATACAACTTGCTTTGTCAATGAAATCCAAGGCCTACTCATTTAAAATAAATACATTTAGGGGAGTGTGTGTGTGTGTGTGTGAATCTTGTAATTCTGGGGCAATGGAAAGGCATCATGAAGAAGAAGGCACTCAAGGTAAGCCTTGAATGAAAATAGGAATTCCCAGAACCACAGATAAGGAGGGACATTTGAGGCATAGGGTGGGGGCAGCCTGTCCAAAGGCAGAGATGATAAGGTGGATGAAATGCTTTCTAGTCAAGCACAGTTTACCAGTTTGACTGGAACCAAGAGTATAGGAGGTGAGACAAAGTGAAATAAGCCTGCAAAGGTGAGTCACACATAGATAGTGAAGGGTTTTAATTGACAAACCAAATGAACAGCTGTTTTCCTTTAACATGGAAAGTGAAAGGACATGTCATCATCTAATAAAAATCAAATCCATATGTCCAAACTCAAAATAATGTAGACGACAAACACAAAAGACAAAGAGAAGATTGGGCAGGGATGGGCAACACCCACTTCAGGAATACTAAGGTGTACCTGAAAGGGAAGATATCTGGGAGATTGTCCTTGGGGCCAAATTACTGCATCACTCTCTAGCTTGTGGCCAAATTACTGCATCACTCTCTAGCTCACCATGTTCATCTATAAAATCAGAGGTGAGACTATATGAAGATTAAAGACCCTTCCCTAATCTACTTCCCTCCTCTAGCAGTCTATGTTCTAAGAGCCTTCTTCTGGTTCTGATATTCTGAATTCAATGTCCCATAGTTCCATGTCCCAAGATCCCTGAGAGCTCTGCCATTCTCTCTTCTTCCTTCTTTAGAGGACTGAAATTCTCACCATAAACACACACACAATCACACACACACACATGTAATTATCTTTGCAGATTCAATGGATTTAAAGGAAAGTGAATGTTCCTCTTTAGGCAGGATTCCAGAATTCTGAATCGTGACAGCAACATCTGAAAGCTAAAGATAGACAGTCAAAACACTGTTATCTGTACATTTTCAGTTGTTGAGAAAGCAGTTATGGTAGAAGGACCATGAACTATATATATTATTCACTCTACAATAATTTCTTTGGGAACCATAGATGTATGAGAGAAATTATTCTTTTCTGCCTTGATCATAGGCACAGGAATTTCATAAATGGCAATCATTTTTCCACCTTAATGTGCCATGTCAAATGGGAACAGACATCTAAATATTTATATATGAATACATACATAGATATGCATGTATATTTGATTTCATGTGTATTCCAAGGCTGTTATCTTCCATCCCCCCCATCCCCTGCTGCTCTGCTCCCCATCTTGCAGGAATCCCTAAATTGCCCCTGCTCGATGTGGCTTACAGGGTAAAATCAAGCCATTAGCCACCCTGAGAAGAACTAATCCATCAGCAGGCAGCATGGCTAATTGACTGAGGGCAGAAGCTGAGTCCATCAATAACTCTAACTCGGCACTGACTTTCCTAGTCTGATACCAAATAAAGAGGATACTATGGACTTCAGAGAGGAATGGCATAGAAGGTAACAAGGAGATAGGAAAAGTGATAAGCATAGAAACAAATAACAAAAAAAAAAATAGAAACACATCAAAAACTATCCCCATGGGAGTTATTTAGAGCAATTTCCAGCACTGCCCACAAAACTTCATTAGTTATAAAGAAATTTTAATCGATGTATTGTCCAGCAAAGCAAAATTTGGTTGCAAATGAAATGTTCTTTAGACCCCAGAACACTATTAGCTGAGAAGAAATAATGAATTTGTGACAAAATTTAATTAATGTTTTCTGAAACTTTAATAATAGGAGACATGCCTTTTTATGTTTTTCAACAACTAAAAAGAATATGTAGAGGATCTCTCTATATGTATATATATATATACATGTGTGCATATGTATATACACATATACACACAGATTTTACATATATATATATATATATATATATATATATATATATATATATAGAGAGAGAGAGAGAGAGAGAGAGAGAGAGAGAGAAAGAGAGAGAGAGAGAGAAGCTGAGAACCTGGATTCAAATCCCACCTTTGATCTTTCTGAACACTGTGACCCATTGGGCAAACTACTTGACCACCCCAGACCTCAGTTTCCTTCATTGTAAAGTAAGGGGGTTGGATCAGGTGGCCTCTGAGGCATCTTTTGGCTTTTCACTTATAATTCTCCATGATAATCCTTTTGGAACTAAGTTTCTTCATTTGCAAAATAAAAGGGGCATAAGGCAGCATGACATCATGGAAATAACACAAGTCTTGGAGTCAAAGGATCTGGATTCCACTGGATTCCAATGCTACTTCTGCTGCTTTCTCCCTGTGTGACTTTGGGTCAGTCATTTCCCCTAAAAATCTGGAGTCCAATTTCTTCATCTGTTAAAAGAGCAGTTTGTTTAAGATAACCTTGAAGATCTCTTATAATTCTAAGTCCTAGGATGCTATGGTATTAGTATGAGATTGTAGGTACCAATGCGATGATATTAGTATTGTATGGTACAGTACCTATGGCATTGTAGTCAAATAAGTGTTCTTATCATACCAGACAATTGAGAAGCACACTTTCACCTCTAAATCAACTAATCCATGACAGTGCCTCTAAGATACATGATGAATTGCTTAATAGATGTGAGAGCTTCAGAGTTATAAAGGCCTGGCTGGGTCTCTGAAATTGTTCAAATTTCCCAAGTCATCTGATCATAGAGAAGTTTCATTGTTTCCTACAGAAGCTTTAACTCATTCACTTCATTGGAAATATTCCTCTTATGCATTCATACATGTACTGAGAAGGAATATTGAAAGGAATATCAATTCCAGAGCTATTTTGGTTTTCACCTATCTATCATAAAGAAATGTCCATAAGAATGGTCCCTAAATACTCCCACTTATAGCATACCAGCCTTTCCTCAGGACCATCAGTCACCAAACATTACTCAAATGTCTCCCACATGCCAAGCATTCAAATATGCTCTCTGTCGTCATTACTTTTCTTAGAATCCCTAGTTTTCTTCAAAGCTTACCCCGAGCACTACCTCCTACAGAGTTCTTTCCTATTCCCTCCAGCTGTTTGAGTATCCCAATCATTTACTACTGCTGCTGCTGCTGCTGCTGCTACTACTACTACTACTACTACTACTACTACTACTACTGCTACTACAACATTTGTATATTGACTACTATGTATCAGGCACTGTCCTAAGTGGTTTACAAATATTATCTCATTTTGATCCTCACAACAGTCCTGTGAGATAGAATTCCCATTATTAGAATTCCCATTTAATAGATGAGGAAATTAAGGCTTAGAGATGAAGTGACTTGCCTAGGGTTATATAGCTACTAAGTGTCTGAGGAGAGATTTGAATTCAGGTCTTCCTATTTTGAACAAACATATATAAATGTGGGGGTTCACCCTCATCTCAGTTAATCACAGAATTCCCAGACATCTCAAATGAATGAATGGATGAATGGATCAATCAATCAACTAAAAGTAAGCAATGTGTGAATAAGGCCTTAATGAATTTAAAGAAAACAAGTTTGAGATAATTATATAAAATCAGATGACATCACCCAAGAAATATCTTGTGTTTGGTTGATAAGAATCAGTTATATCTTAGCTGCTGGTGGCCAGTGGCTAGAAAGCACTGAGCCTGGAGTCAGGAAGACCTCAATTCAAATCCTGCCTCAGACACTAACTAGTTGTGGGATCATGGGCAAGTCACTTAACCACTGTTTGTCTCAGCTTCCTCAACTGTAATAACAACACCTACTTCTCATGGTTGTGGTAAGGCTCAAAATAGACAATACTTCTATAAACACAGTTATCATAGTTCCTGGCACATAGTAGGTGCTATGTAGATGCTAGGGGTTGTTGTTGTTGTTGTTGTTGTTTTTGCTGCTACTGCTGTTACCGCCACCCCATGGGGCATTTGAATAAATAGAAAACCCTTTTGGAATTATTCATTCAGTAGACCAATTGAGTGATGGAAGAACTCCATCCAAATCCTTGAGAGGGAATTACCCAGGGAGATGAGAGAATTACCCTCTCTTTTCTACACCCCCACCAGATACCATTTGAGTTTGGGAGATAGATCACAACCACAAGGGATCCAACTGGCAACTGAGGGAAGTAGTAGTGGTTGCCAGACCGGCATAGCCAACAACAGAAGCACCTACAGATTAATGTTGAATGACAGTTATCTGAGGATGGTGACAGTGTCAGAGAATGAGACTTTTGATGCTAAAGAAAGGTGTTAGCTATGGACTCTAACCTATTCTAGATCCTCTGCTCCAAGGAGAGAACTCTACTTAGGGGGAGCTTCATGAGGCCTCTAGGAAGGGAGAAACTGATTTCTGGTAACCAGGACTTGCAAGGCTTCTCTTTGGCTATATTTGTTCACTACAGATGTCCTTAACTATCACTTTTTACTTAGAAGCTTGAGCCTACTCTCTCAGTGATCTTGCACATGTTTGTGCTCGGGGAGAGTGCAATGCCATTTTAGTTTTTCCTATAACTGTCCTTGTAATACCTGATTTGTAAATGCAGTATTTTTTAAAGCAAATTAAGTCTATCTGACCATCAGTGGGAAACACATGAAAGGGAGCTAGTATCAGTGATAGAAACGCTCCACTGCTTAGGATCACCCCTAGAGCTCTGATGGGAGAGTATTCACACACCTTCTGGGGACCCAGATCATCAATGCAAATGCCAATTGCGGGAATGGGGTGAGAGGGGATCCTATAAATAGAATTATATGAAAGGCATAGAAGAATATTAATCTCAGAGTTAGGAAGACTTGGGATCCATCCTCTTTTTGCCCCAACAATTTTCCAAGAGTATGAGTTGCTGAATAAGCCACTATCTGCAAAAGTGAAAGCAATTTTCTCATCTAGAGTCAGTTTTTATACAATCATGAAGTTGAAGGTCCAACCCAAAATATCTGTACGTGTGCACATCAACATACATTTTTTTGCATGTGTGCAGGGCAATGAGGGTTAAGTGACTTGCCCAGGGTCACACAACTAGTAAGTGTCAAGTGTCTGAGGCCATATTTAAACTCAAGTACTCCTGAATCCAAAGCCAGTGCTTTATCCACTGTGCCACCTAGCTGTCCCCCAACGTACATTTTTGCTGGTAGTGCTTCGCACAAAGACAAAGATGCCCTAAGGAAGCTTATATTTAATTAGGCAAACAATCAACTCAAATGTAATGTGTGTTCATGTGTATACAGAATATACCAAAATTCATAATGCAGTTCAAAGCCTAAAAACTACATGAAGATTTTTGGGATACCCTCTGTATATATTATATAGACTAATAATCAAATTTGGTTTTGTATCCCCAGTGTCTAGTCTAGTTCTTGGCATAAAGCAGGTGATTAATAAATGCTCAGTGACTGAAGATATAGAAATGAAAGTTAAAGACTTCCTGCCTTCAAAGAGCTTAAATTCTGTTGGGTAAAGCAACATGTAAGAACACCATATATATATATACACACACACACACAAAGAAAATACATATATGAATATGAATGGTAATGTGCTCAGTGTGAACACAGCCTTGGCCAAATATACTCTACCACAGACAGATGGAACAGCAGACATGAACTTGTGGCTTACAGGCTGGAGCAGGGAAGTGGTACCACGATTGGGAGGGATGCATTCTTCAGACAACACAATGGTGACACTATGTACAGAGCAATGATTCACAGGAGAAACAGGAATGTAGCCAAAGACAGGGGAAAAATTGAGTGAGCTTTCATTTACTGTCTTTCACATCCTGCTCCCCCCCTCCCCCAAGGATGGGGCAGATTTAGGGAGATAGTAAGGGAATAATGTAAAGGCAAGACCAGTTCCTTTTACACATTCTTCAAGTGGGAACACCCAGCAGCTGTGAAGAGCTTCAGTTCTAATATCTCGAGCTGAGTCACTGGGTACTGAGAATGGGGATATCCCTTTTAATAGAAAGTAAGCAAAATGTTCTTTCAATTGGTTTTCTACAATCCTGGCTGTTCATGGACCCATGCCCTGCACACAGGAGGCAGTCACCAAATGTTGGGTAATGTTAATGACTATGGAGCATGTGCAGGAGGGAAAACATGGACATTGTCAGTGGATTTAAGGGACTCCTTTTCAAAAAAAGAATAACAAATGATACTTTAAAGTATTTCTATTCAAGATCCAGATGAAAAGAAGACAATATAATGCCACCGAGAAACCCCAAAATCTGTACCGAGCTCTCAAAGATTCAGTATTCACAACACAGATCTGGTTGTCAAGGAGACTCATGGTAATCATAGTAATTCTCCTTTCAATACTAAGCTATCATTTGTACTGTCCAAAAACACAGCATTATAATTAAGAATGATTTTCCCATAGACTATATTATAGTTCCTAAAGAGTATTCTTGACCCGATTCTTTTTTTTTTATTATTATTAAGATTACCACACACCCAAATGCAGCATCCTCTTTCGAACAGGAGATGTGTATTTTACAAGAATAATTAAGTGTCTGTATTCGAGAAGCTTATGTGAAAACAAATTAAAACCTCGATAAATTGAATGGCAATCAAATCAGAGACTGTTCTAAAAGGATGTGAGTTCTTTATCCAGTCAACTCTCTCACCTCAAACTGAGCTCTCTCTGATCTTTAGGCAAGTATCCAGGGTAGAGATACTGTGCAAAGATGTCACATAAATTAACAAAGTTGTAGTTAAAACAATGTGTTTTGGAAGGATGCCCACTCATAAACTCAATGTGCAGAACTATTTATTCCATAGATTGTGTTTGCACCAAGGTCTACACATTTCTTTAGAACATGCAAAAGAATGGCATTGAATTGTTACATTCTTTTTCACAAGATTCTCCATCAATAGACTTCCTTCGTCACTGAGAATCAAAGAATCTTTAGTTGGAAGGGACCCATCCCTTCCTTAAGTAAAGGTCAGACCTGAACCCATACCTAAGCAAGTGTGCCCTCTACAAAATCCCTGACATTTAGATTTTGCTTTGCTTGAAGATTTCCAGGGAAGGCGAATCACTACCTCTCAATGCAGCACATTCCACTTAAGGAGACCTCTAGCTCTTAGGGCAACTAGTTAGCGCAATGGGTAGAACAGTAGACTTAGAGTTCTGAGTTTAAATATCTGCCTCAACAGCTTGCTAGCTAGGTGACTCTGTGTAAGCCACTAACCTCTCTGAGTCTCAGTTCCTTCAGTGATAATGGGGATAATAATATCATCTACCTCACAGCCTCCTTTCATGAGGATCAAATGAGATAACATGAAAACTGGAAAACCTTAAAGTACTACCTGTGATTATTATTATCTGAAGTTTTTCTTCATATCTTACCTCAATTCCACTCCTTGTAACTTTATCCCAACCATCTTAGAGCCCTAACCTCTGGGGACAAAGAAGTAAATTTAATTCCCTTTTCCCAATACAATCCTTCAAATTCACAAAGATATTGATTATGTGTGCCCTGGTCTTGTCTTACAAGTGCTGAACATTCATAGTTCCATAAACAAGTCCCCATATGGCTCACTCTATCTATCCATGCATCTATTCATCTATCCCCACATACATATGTACTTTATACATAGTGTATACATATACATAAAAATGTATATATATATACATATATAACTTATTGAGATTGATTTTATTTTTCAAAAATCTACCCCCAAATTTATCATTCTCTTTTTAAATTTTGAGTTCCAAATTTTCTCCCTTCCTCCCATCCACTGCGAAGACAAAATGATATCAATTTTACATGTAAAATCATAGAAAACATATTTCCATGTTAGCTATATCACAAAACAAATACAAAGAAAGTGAGAAAATTACACTCCAATTTGCACTCAGAGTTCATCAGTTCTCTCTCTGGGTAGTATTTTTTTTATCATAAGTCTTTTAGATTTATCTTGGATCATTGTATTGATCAGAGTGGCTGAGTTTTTTCACAGTTGATCATCATTACAACATCACTGTTACTGTGCACAATGATTTCCTGATTCTTCTTATTTCATTTTGCATCAGTTCATATAGGGTTTGCCATGCTTTTTCTGAAACCACTCCCCTCATAATTTTTTATAGCACAATAGCACTCCATAACCCAGATGACATGCTCTTTGCCTCATTCCACTAGAAAAAAAATTCACCTGAGACCGTTCTCCAAGAACTCCCTCTTTTCTCCTTTTCCCCATTTTTTCTATCATTCATATGCCTTCTGTCACTCTACCTTCACCCATATTTTACAAAAAGAGGTACCCTTTTCCTTGTTTACATGGACACACACATGCAAGTGGTCCTATTGCATTCAGTCTTCACCAGGCTGCTCCCTCTATCATCCGTACTACCTTGCTTATCTTCAAAACCTCCCTGTCTCCTGACTGCTTCTCTACCATGGACAAACATGCTTATGTCTCATCCATCTTCAAAAACTCTCATTAAATTCAGTCACCCTCACCAGCCATCATCCCATATTTCTTTTGCATTTTGTGGCTAAACTCTCTGAGATGATGTCTGCAACAGATGCATCCACTTTCTCTTCTCTTCTTAACTCTCTAGAGTCTGGCTTCCAACATCCTCATTCCACAGAAACTGCTGTGTTCAAAGCTACCAATGATCTCTTAAGTGACCAATCTAGTGGGCTTTTCTCAATATTCCTTCTTCTTACCCTCTAAGCAGCCTTTGCTACTCTCAATCACTCTTCTACTTGCTATTCTCTTCTCTCTAGGTTTTTAGATTCACTTTATCTTGGTCCTCTTTCACTATCTGACCATTTTTTCTTAGTCTCTTTTCCTGCATCTTCATCCAGGTCACACCTAATAATGGTGGCTCTTCCCTAGGGTTTTGTCCTGGACTCTAGTTTCTTCTCCCTCTATATTAATTTCATTTGATGATGTCATGAGCTCCCATGGATTCAATTACCATCTCTTTACTAATGGTTCTTAATTCTACTTATCCAAACCTAACCTCTTACCTGACTTCTGATCTCATATCTCCAAATGCCTCTTACACATTTCAAACAGCATGTATTAAACACCTTAAACTCAATATCTTATTATCTCCCACTCCCACTCCCCATGAAAAAATTCTATACTCTACCTAGCTTCCTTATTACTATCGAGGTTACCACCATCATCCCAGTCACCTAGGATTCCAATCTAGATGTTATCCTCAACTCCTCATTTTCCCCACTCCCTGCTTCAGTGGTCAAGTACTGTAAACCTTATCTCTATAACATCTCTTGTATATGCCTCCTTCTCTCTTTTGACATTGCCCTAGCGTAGGTCTTTATAATTTTATGCCTGGACTATTATAACAGGGTACTGTTTGTTCTTGCTGCCTCAATTCTCTCCCCTCTGCAATCCACCTTTCATTCAGTTGTCAAACTGATTTTCCTAAATCACAGGTCTGGCCAATTTACCCCAGTACTCAATATATTCTCGTGGCTCCTTATCACCTCCATGATCAAATACAAAATGCTCTGTTTGACACTCAAAGCCAGTTGAAACCTACCCTTCTCCTACTTTCCAACTCTTTTTATACCTTACTCATCTCCATTTTCTCTGACCAAGCAACACTGACTTCCTTGCTGATTCCTCTGTAAGACACCTCATCTTCCAGCTCTGGGTATTCTCACTGACTATCCCCCATACTCTCAATTCCCTCCCTCTTCTTCTCTGCTTCCTAGTTTCTGTGGACTTCTTCAAGACTCAGCTAATTTTCTCATTCAACAAGAAGGCTTTCCCAGTTCCCCTTAATTCTAGTATCTTTCCCTTATTGATTATCTCCATTTTATCTTGTCTATGTCGTCTTGTACTCATTTGTTTGTTTATTGGCTCTTCTATTAGACTGGGAGCTCCTCAAGAAAAGAAACTACCTTTTGCCTTTATATCTCCAGATCATAACATAGTGTATGAAACATAGTAGGCACTTAATAAATGCTTACTGACTGACTGATTATGGCTATAACTCAAGGACCCTATACTTTGATAAGTTAACTTTGTAATTCTGATCCTATACTCCAGCTTATTAATAGGAAATAGGAACTGGACCTTTGCTTTTGTTATCTATAGGAAACTCTAATGATGTAGGTCAACAACTACTCTCCCACATATCGTCTGAAAGGATTGCTGAGGGTATTAAGGGTTAAATGTCTTGAACAGATTCTTATATCTAGTAAATGTAAGAGGTGGTGTTTGAACCCAGATTTTGCCTGTCTCCAAGTCCAATACTTTAACTACTTCTGCTCATCAGTTCATCAATGTCTTTTCTAAAATCTTGGCCCTCCTCTACTCCCCTCCCCCAGCCTGTCAGGTAGACAAGTACAGTGATGGACAATAAACAAAGGAGTTGACCTTCTACTCCTCAGTCTGCCCTAAGGAAGGTTAGGTTTTATTCCTCCTGGTGAAAAGCTGTTGCAAAATTTACAGAGCAAAGACCATTGGGCTGAGTGTGACCTTCAGAATAAGCAATAGAGCTCAAGTGGAGTCCTAAACATGCAAATGAATATTTCAGAGTTAATTTACCAGATGAATCATTTCGATGCATCATTTGGTCTAACTAGAGTGTCTAAAATAACTTTAACTCTGATATTTGAAGAAGTAAGTATAATTGTCAAGGTAAAAACATATCCTTCATTCATACATTCATTCAACAAACTTTGATTTCAAAAACCAGAACAAAAACCAGAACAAAGTAAATATGCATGGAAACAAATATACAAGCTATGCAAAGTTATTTCAGAGGGGAAGAGTATAAGAAACTGTGGGCATCAGGACAGGATTTCTTCAGGCAATGGGACTTGGGCTGATCCTTGAAAGAATCCAGGATACCAAAAGGCTGAGGAACAAAGGGAGAACATTCCACACACGTGGGACAGACAGACAGTATGGGAAAAGACTGCAAGATGGAATGCAATTACAAGTCAGCTGGCCAGTTTAATTAGAACACTGTGAGAACGGAAATAATGGAGGACAAGCTTGGGAAGATGGGCTATGGCAAGACAATGAACTTTAAATGCCCAACTATGGAATTCATATTTCATGGTAGATGCAATAGGGAACCAAGGAAGTTTCTTGAGCAAGGGAGAAATGGAGTAATTTACCTCTCACAAAATGATTCTTGAGTCAATGCTAGTTAGAATTGCTTCAAGAAATTCCAGAATGGATGTAACTGTGTAAGAGCAGAGTACAAGATGAAATGAAGCATAACCTAGCCCAAGAACCTCCACAAATAGACATTGTTAGGAGTAGGGGAGGCTAAGAAAGTCTGCCTTTGATTTCATCAGTGGACCTGGTCTGCAAGTGAATTGCTAGAAGGAATTGTCTGTGCTTTGGAAAGGTAAGATTAGTTCATCAGAATCAGCATGAGATACTACCAAAGGTGAAAGATATACTGATTTACTTGTCTTTTTTTCTTAATGACTAATGTGTGATCTGCTTTCAAGAATGTACCTGGTTGGGGGCAGCTAGGTGGTGCAGTAGATAAAGCACCAGCCCTGGATTCAGGAGTACCTGAGTTCAAATCCAGCCTCAGACACTTGACACTTACTAGCTATCTGACCCTGGGCAAGTCACTTAAGCCCCATTGCCCCGCAAAAAAACCAAAAAGCAAACAAACAAACAAACACAACCAAGAATGTACCTGGTAAAGAGGGTGCCTGTCATATCTTTTGGTTCTGTCTGTTTTTGTGTCCAGTTCCTGCTACGTCAAGATAAAATGTACACCAGTTCATATTCTCACTAGTCTTGTCTACTGGCCGAAGGTTTTTTACTTTCAGAACTCTTACCTTGGAGTCCCCACTGTCCTGGTCAGCAAATGCTCCTTGTGGTCCACTATATTAATCAATCAAGAAACACTTATTAAGTGCCTACTACATGCTGGACACCGCACTACATGCTGGACCCCCCAGACATGCTTCATTTTATTCCCAGGCCATCTTCTACCCAATCGCCTTACTACACCTCTCCCTCCCACCGTAACCCTGCTGTCTAGTTCTAGAACCACAATAAAATCCATGCTACTGTTGCAGCTGAAAAGCTTAAATCAATTTACTGCCCAATAACTCCACTGGGCATCCTTGTAACTTTCCACATTCAAATGCCCCACCCTACCTAGCACTGCCTTTTCAGTACTGTCTCATCCTCTTAGCAAACTCCTTAAACACTTCCCTGCCACCTCTTTTACAGAAGTGGAGGAGAGGGTTCCCACATTGGGAAATTGCATATATACCAGATTTTTTTATGTATTAATTGGATACTGAAATTTTTATTTTTTCTTCTTTTTAAAAAAGGTCTTTGTTAAGTGGAATGGTTTTATAAGATGGGGAGGGGGAGGGATATGGGGCAAGTCTAGGTATTATAAAAAAAAACAAAATAGATTAACGAAAATTATTTTAAAAAGAGAAAGTAAGCTACTTGAGGGCAAGAACTATTCCCCTTTTCCCTCTTGGATGCCTGACACCTAACACATAGTCTTGTTAGTAGTATATGATTAGTAAATGTTTGTGGATCAACTGATTGATTGGATGAGATCTTAAAGCTCAACCCTTTCAGCCTTCATTTACTGGAGGAGGCAATTGTGACTCAAGGAAGGGAAGGGACCTTTCCAAGGTGACACAGGTTGTAAGTGGGAGGGCCAGCACTTGAACCCAAGCCCTTTATCTCAGAAGCTGAATAGCTTTCCACAAAAACAAACTATGTCAATTTTATTGAAATCTAATTATACAAAAATTCAAGATTTCAATTTCCTGCAGTTTTTTTAGTCCCCTCCACTGACAAATTACAAGTCATTATGACTTTGTTGAAAGTCTTAAGAGTTGCTGTAGTGGGGCAGCTAGCTGGCACAGTGGATAGAGCACTGGCCCTGTAGTCCAGAGGACCTGAGTTCAAATCCAGCCTCAGACTGTGTGACCCTGGGCAAGTCACTTAACCCCAACTGCCTCACCAAAAAAAAAAAAAAGAGTTGCTGTAGTGAAAAGAAAATATATAGCCATATTCTTATAGTACCTTTGAACTCAGATAATCATCCATATATAGAGAGGTATATAGATATATAAAAGAGGTTGATAGAGAAAGATGTTTATATATATATATATATATATATATATATATATATATATATATATATATATACAGAGAGAGAGAGAGAGAGAGAGAGAGAGAGAGAGAGAGAGAGAGATTGAGATTCTGTCACAGGACATTCTTGAAGTCCCTAGTACAACCTAGTAGATCTTGTACTTCTTTAACTATGGTTTTGGAGAACCCAGAGCTGACAACCAAGATGAAGCTTTGGAGGATTTGAGTAGCCAAATTTGTCCAAAAAGAAAAAACAAAAACATTCCCCAAATGGCCAGTCTTTAAGACATCAGACACTTTGATAAAACATCCAGTTACAGATAAGGGGACTTACTGTGACATGACCTGTGAGGCCCCAGAAATAAAAAAAAAGGATAATAAATCTACATCTGTGGGGAGCCTTACACATGACATAGTCCAATCTCGTTATTCTATATAGTAGGAAACTAGAGCTTAAAATCCTGGATTTAGAGCTAGAAGCGGCCTCATAGGTTACTTAGTCTAACTCACATGTATTATAAGTGAGCAAAGAAAAGCCTAAAAGTCACAGGTGACTTGCACATAGTGACACAGCTAGAAAGTGTCTGAGGTATGAGCGAACCCATGTCTTCCTAATTCTCAGTCTAGTGTACTATCCATGATGCCATTCTTTGAATTGATGTGATTTGTTCATGGTTAGAAATTACATAAATGTCCTTCATTCATTCTCTCTCTCTCTCTCTCTCTCTCTCTCTCTCTCTCTCTCTCTCTGGGGCAATGAGGGTTAAGTGACTTGCCCAGGGTCACACAGCTAGTAAGTGTCAAGTGTCTGAGGTCAGATTTGAACTTAGGTCCTCCTGAATACAGGGCTGGTGCTCTATCCACTGCACCACCTAGCTGTGCCCACCCCCCTTTTTTTGGTTTGTCCTTCATTTTCAAAGAGAATCATGACATAGGGAGGTGATGTCATAACTTGCAGTTATTTGGATCTAAGTCAGACAGGGCTGTGCAAAGTCATCAGCCTCACTCTCTCCTCCAGAGCCATCTGGGTCCAGTGGCAAGATATATATCAGTATGACTGGAGATGTCCTAGGATGCAGTGGAAGACCTTGTTCTTTTTTTTTTTTTTTTTTTTTTTTTTTTTTAGTGAGGCAATTAGGGTTAAGTGACTTGCCCAGGGTCACACAGCTAGTAAGTGTTAAGTGTCTGAGGCCGGATTTGAACTCAGGTACTCCTGACTCCAGGGCCAATGCTCTATCCACTGCACCACCTAGCTGCCCGAAGACCTTGGTCTTTTTAAGCTAAGGTCTTTCCCAGATCTGTTTGTCTGAGGAAATGTCCATTTAGTGATTAAGGTTAGGTAAGAAAAGAGGCAGAGAATGTCCTGCAAATAAATAAATTATTATTATTACATTAAGATATAATTAAATCCCTTGTTAGAAATCAGCCAATTATTTATATCCCATCAAAATTTTCTTTTCTAAACCCATTGTTTTATTTTCTGAGTAATCCATATTTAGTAATTCTTCCTTTTTTTTTTTGGAATTACTGAGTTTGGACATGATTATTCATTTTCACAGCGTCTTTGGGTATCAGGGATGCTCTTGTCTCACCTGGAAACCTCAAAAAAAAGTTATTCTGTTCACAGAGAAAGAGAAAATAATGAGGCACTAAGAGGAGGGACTCTCTCTCTTTCTCCATAGTGCCAACCCTGGTGCTCTTGGCTGCTGGGGTAAATGGACCTTAAGGCTAAACCTGTCACACATCATTTATTTAGCTGACATTAAGAAGCTAAGGACAAGGAGATCATTTTAGATTTAGAGACAAGAGGGAGCTCAGACACCATTGAGCTCAACTCCTGCATTTTCCAGATATGGAAAGTCAGGCAGACAATGGTTAAGTGATTTGCCCCGTGTCAAACAGCTGGTAAGTGTCCAAGGTAGGATCTGAATCCGAGCCTTCCTAACTCCAAGTCTGGCTCTCTATTCACTGGTCAGGTTGCTTCTTAGGGAACTTTTATTTCTGCCTTTACCCAGCAAAGGTCTCCTATTATAAGACAATTTGCTCTGGTAAGGTCAGATAAACCCAAGCCAAGGGGAAAATATATGTGGTATACCCATACTTTGGCAATGTCCTCACAGTAGTCTGCATTAAATCATCTGTACCTCTCTAAGTATGGTCCTGGAATTGTTTCAATGTCCTAACAAGAAAGGGTACATTTCCTTACCCATATTCATTTGTTTTGCAATAACAAGTTTTCCAAAAGCCCAAAGAGCTGATCCCAGGGATCAGATTAACAAAACTTTTCTCCCTTTTCTTGGCAGAAAGAGGGATCTGTGAGTTGTCACTGGCTATCCCCCATACCTGGAGTGTTCTTCTTCTTCTTCTTTGCCTTCTTCAAGACTCAGCTTTAATCCAGTCTTCTGCAGGAAGGCCTTTCCTCATCTTCTCAGCTTCCAATGCCTTCCCTTGACGATTTCCTCTCATCTTCCTTGTTGGACTTATTTCCGCATTAAACTGTGAGCACCTTGAGAGCAGGATCCCCTTTGGCCCCTTTTTGTATCCCAAGTACTCAGCACAGTCTCTTGAAGATAGTAAATGTTTCCTAAATGCTTGTTGAGTAACTAATTACAGGGACAGACTATCCCTTACCTTCTCTAAGACTGGCATTGTTTCAGCTGTTTTGGCCCCAATTTTTTTCTTTGTTATGAGGACATTTTCAGGACCTTGGTTTTGGTAGAGGGTAGTGTATCTCCATGTATAGCTCTGATATACAAATGAAAAAAAGCAAAAAATTGGCCTAGTCAAGTCATTTCTCATGTTTGGGTTCTAGGTGTCTCATGCACAAAATGAAAGGATTGATTTACAAGAGTTTGACGGCACACCCCAACTGTAGATCTTCCATCCTAATAACAAAGTATTTTTAAGTGACCTATAGAAATGACCACTTTCTCAAGAATAATACGAGTAAATTATAAAAATCCAAAAATAAGTATGGCAAAACCTTGCTACCAGGAGCTCCTGTGGTCTAACTCTGCCCAGAGCCCAAAAGCAGTTCACATCCTGAGACAGAGGAGAGGTACAGATAGGTGGAGGTACCACGCACTCAGGAAGATCCTCCCAGACCATGGAGCCTTGTGTTCCCTACATGTCAAATGAGCTTGGTACTTCCTGATTCCTACCCCATCTGACTCCTTAGTGTCTTGGCTCTTGAGCTTCAATTTCCTCAGCTTCCTCATAAGAAAACACTGCCTGTGGTGCTGATTTCTGCTCCAGTTGCCCAATCTTGCAATGAGCCAGCCAGTGTGACAGATACCTCCCTCATGGGTACTGTCAGTTCTTCACTACCCCACAGCCAGACCAGGGGAAAATATCTAACATTCCATTCAACAGACTGGTCATTAGAGAGATGTTCAGGCAGATGCTCAACCAACTGTCCACAACAATTAACCCTCAAAATCTGTTTGTAAATGATAAACTCAAATACCCTAAGGGCAAGAGCTTTGCGAGGATTATACATTTCAGTGAAAGGACCAGAAAAATATGGGCTCCAGCACCCATGAAAGCCCAGTTACTTACAAAACAATCAATCAGCCTACCAGTAGTATGTGCCAGACATTATGCTAGGTGTTGGGGACACAATGACAGAAAGGGAAATAGTCCCTGCACTCAAGGATCTTCCATTCTAATTGGGAGACATTATATAAATATATCAGAAAAAAGAGTAAAAAATATTCATGATAACAGCTATCATGAATATAGCACTTTAAGGTTTGCAAAGAGGTTTTCAAATAAAATCTCATTTTACCTTCACAACAACCTTGTGAGGTAGGTGCTATAATTATCCTTAATTTTTTATTTTTTTAAGTGAGGCAACTGGGGTTAAGTGAATTGCCCAGGGTCACACAGCTAGTAAGTGTTAAGTGTCTGAGGCCGAATTATCCTTATTTTACAGATGAGGAAACTGAGGCAGGCAGAAGTTAATTGATTTGCCCAAGCCATATACATAGTAAGTATTTGTGCCATTGCTTGGAGAGGGAAGAGAATGAAGTGAGGATGACAAGTTGGGAGACTATTGGGATAGTCTAAGCAAAAAGAATGCCATTCTAAAGTACGGTAGTTGTAATGGTACTGGAGAGGAAGAGTAGGATGAGGGAGTTAGTGGGGAGCTGGAGATGACCAGAGCTAAGTTAAATAGAATAAGAAGACAGTCCTGTCATTAAGTCATTAGTGAACTGTAAACACTTTCATTGGAATGGAAGCTCCAAGTCTAGCCTCTGCCCACGTTGTCTCATGTGAATACATGAAAATATGGTTATATATACATATATGTATATATGAATGTATACATATATGTACAATAATGACTTATTTTCTCCTTATTTGGGGGTAATCTGGTTAATTTGCTGCCTTTATCAAGTCTTGCACTGTTGACTCAGTCAGAAATGGGGCAGAAGAGCTGCTTGGATCTTCTAGAAAATGAAACACAGAGACCCAAAATGTACCATTATTTCTTCATTGTTCCCTCTTTGTCACTTTTCATTCTTCTTGCTATTGTCAAGGACATCTGATGTGCTGACAATGGCATCCTACCCAGGCACTGTCAGAAATGATCACACTCTGCCTTTCATCAGTTTAACACATCCCACACTCAGCACACTCATTCCAGATGCATAGGGAGCTTTTCTTCCAGTGGAGCTCATAGAGATATGGGTGTCATCAAAAGCTTTCCCTTTACTTAGCGGTGAACTCTCACACTTTCTTGGACCAGTAGGGTCAGGATATACCTAGATTGCTCCTTAATCAGCATGGTATAGTAGAACTTGCATTAGGCTTGGAGAGAGGAGATCCAGATTCAAATCTTGCCTCACATTATCCAACTTAGTGATTTTAGGCAGGTCACTATATCTCTTAGCCTCATCTATAAAATAGGAACAACAAATCTTGCCCTACCTATCTCACAGGGCTGGAGAGTTTTGTAAAACATATAGAACTCTAGAAATGTGAGTTATAAATGGAAATTGCTTTTTAAAAGGCTCATTGCTAGCTAGGAAAAACACATTGTTCTTTGCTTGGTGCAGAAAAACTCAGTCATTCATCTAGCTGCTACCTTTCTAAGAAATGTATCTAAAATAAAGTGTAATGGCATCACTTGGAAAATAAAAGGTTATCTGATCAACAGAGGCTACCTGTCATCCGCCCTTCCCCTGCCAAGCACCAGGAATGAATCTCATATTTACCCCATTGTTTGCAAAGGGTATCAAGGAAGAGTGTTTTGTAAGACAAAATTCAAACAGTCAATATGTATTGATTAAGGAGTAACTCTGTTCCAAACACTATACTAAGTTTTGAAGACAAAAATCAGCCCCTGCCCTCAAGGAGTTTATAATCTAATGGCAGGGGGGGGAGACAGACTGTGCAAGGCACATGCAAAGTAGATGTCAATCTTAAAAGGAAAGGCAGATGAATAGTGGTGTGGAAGCATCAGCCTTTGAAGGATCAGTGACATCATAAAATCATGGGATTTCGGAATTTGGGGACCTCAGTGGTCCTCTGGTGCAATCTGCACCTGGATAGGATCCCAGCCATATCAACCAGACCCAACAAATGGTCCTCTGGCCTTTGCTTAAACATCTCTAGGGATGAAGGACTCATTACCTCCCATGGAATCCCCTTCCATTTGGGGACAATGAAGGTGATTAATGAATGCTTGTTGGATTGATTGGATTATCCTTCTTTGAAATTTTTGACTTCAAGATTCTTATATCAACTCTTGTTATAGCAACCTTATGATGTTCCACTGTACCCAGCTATGAATAATCGATCCTGGGGCTGATAAGTTAACAAGGGTTTAGGGACTTGAGATGATCACCTGACAGCCAACTATTCCCTGCAACCCAAGGGAAGCATCAGTACTAAATAATGATTGAACACTCCTACAGAAAATACTCTCAAGGAATATCATAATTTATTAGTTAATAGCTCCCACTTTATATTGAGCTTTTAGGTTGACAAGGGGCTCTTCTAATAACAATCCTGTTAAGGAGGCATCAAAGCACTATTAATCCCATTTTACAGGTAAGGACACTAAGGCCAAGACTTCAGTGACTTGCCCTAGATCATGCCACAAGTATCATTGATTCCTAAATTTTGGCTTCCCCTTCTCCCATTACAATGTGAACTCCTTGGGTCTGTCTTGCTTTTCCATTTGTGTCCCTAGAACCTAACACTCTGCTTTACGTATAGTCAGTGCTTAATAAATGTTTCATTAGGTCAGCCAGTCATAGATTCAGAGATAAAAGAAACCTTAGAGCCTACTGCATCCAATCCCCTCATGTTACAGATTATGAAATTAAGGTCCAGAGAGGTTACCTAAATTTCCCAAAGTCACACAAGAAGTAAATAACAAAAGCAGGATGTGACCCTGGGACGTTATGACTCAAAAGCTAGTATTCTTCCTGCTGCATTGCACTGCCTCTCCCAAGTAACAGCAGGTATGGAACCTGAACTTCGATCTTCTGATTCCATATTTAGGGTTCTATTCACATCATAAGATAACTATAAGGATTCATGGAACAATAAACATTAAATAATTTTTGCAACTGACAATGCTATATAAATATTAACAATTATTGCCATTTTTATCATAATGTTTAATAAAAGTTTCTTTCCAACCAGTCATTGAGACAATTGGAATTTATGATGCATCTACTATGTGCCAGGCATTGTTTTAAGTGCTGAAATTATCAAGACTAAATAGAATTTCATAGACTTATCCAAGAATTATTAATGTAATATCTCCTAGGTGGTAAAATGATCCTTCAGAGTTCATTGGATCAAAAACGTAGAGATTTCAAGCTAGGAAGAACTTTAGGGCTCATTGAGTCAAAACCTATCATTTTTGTTTGTTTTGTTTTGTTTTTCTTTTTGGTAAGACAATTGGTGTTAAGTGACTTGCCCAGGGTCACACAACTAATAAGTGTTAAGTGTCTGAGGCCAGATTTGAACTCAGGTCCTCCTGAATCCAGGGCCAGTGCTCTATCCACTGTGCCACTGTGCTGACTTATTTTTTGTTTTTGTTTTTTGTTCGTTTGTTTGGTTGGTTTTTGGTGAGGCAATTGGGGTTAAGTGACTTGCCCAGGGTCACACAACTAATAAGTGTTAAGTGTCTGAGGGCAGATTTGAACTCAGATCCTCCTGAATCTAGGGCCAGTGCTCTATCCACTGTGCCACTGTGCTGCCTTATTTTTTGTTTTTTGTTTTTGTTTGTTTGTTTGGTTGGTTTTTGGTGAGGCAATTGGGGTTAAGTGACTTACCCAGGGTCACACAGCTAGTAAATGTCAAAGATCTGAGGCTGGATTTGAACTCAGGCCCTCCTGAATCCAGGGCCAGTGCTCTATCCACTGTACCACCTAGCTGCCCCCAAAACCTATCGTTTTACAGATGATAAAACTGAGGCAGAGAGAGTTTAAGTAACTTGCCCAGGGTCATACAATGAGCATCAGAGATGGGCCTCAAACCCAAGTCTTCTGTGAATAGTACTATTACTCCCTTAAATGTTTGTTCCTATACTCATTTTAACAGGTAGTTTCTAGCTGCACCTAAAATTATAATGACTGTTATGCTGCACTTTAAAATTGCCAAACACTTTCCATATCTTATCTGAGCCTCATGACAACTCTATAAGAGAAAATCTACACCTACCCTTTGCTATTTTACAGAAAAGATAACTGGCCCTCAGGCAGGTGAAATCACTTGCCCTTTAGTCACAGGGACAATAAATGAACAAGGAAGAATTCAAAACCAAGTCTTTTCTGACTATGAGTCTAGCATTCTTTCCTTTTCAACCCACTACCTACTCCTAGGAATATATTCACAAAAATTCATACTGACAAGAACAGCATGGGATGAGATGGATGGATGGGGCTGCTATCTGCACTGTTAGAGAGAATGCTCACACCTCAGAGACAGTAGATCTATTGACATGTCCAAGTATCCACCATCACAAATGTTAGAAAGCTCTTTCCTCACAGATACTCTACAAGGTAAAAAGTGCAGGTGTTTGAAAAATCCACTGAAGCTGAGAATCAAACCCTCCTCTCCAGGATCCATACATCTATCGTATAAAGTATACCTAATATTGGTAACCAGCTACCCAAAAGCTGTTGGACCAGTGCATGGAAACCACTAAGGCAATCAAAACGGTGCCTTGATGCTTCCCAATTCTCTCTCCTTTCCATCCACAAGGTCTGGAGTCATACACTTATCTCCCATTACCATTCTCTGGTTGGAGCACAAGGGGGAAACCACACAGTCCAATGTTCAAGAGAATCAAGTCTCAGAAAATGGTAGAGATTGAGGAAGCATCTAGTTCACAAATGGGTAACTGGTGCCCTCCTCAGGCTTGAAGTTGCCATCGCTTCTTACTCACCAGACCCTATGTAGAGAGAAGAAAGCTTTACTTTATCTGCTATGATCATATATTTAGAGCTGGAAGGGTCTTGGAGCTCACTGAACCCAATCTCCTCATTTTACAGAGATGGAAACTGAGGTCCAAACAGGAGATAGACATGACTTAGGATCAGAGAGCAGGATTTGGAAAAGACCCTCCCTCCAATTTAATATTTTATGTATTTAAAAAACCCCAAACTTTCTAGTTCCCAGAGACATTACATGATAAGGTAGAAAGTAACATAGGTAAAATCTGAATTAAGGTCCCGTCAGTCTAAACCTAGCATTCTTCCATTTAAAAGAAGGCAGGGAGGACTGTGAGGAGGATGTGTAAAGTGAGGGGGGAAGTTTGTGTCATTTATCCAAGGTCACATAGCTTGTCTTTGGCATATCTGCACTCAGACCCAGGTCTGAGAAGAGAGAAGTGGGTTCAAATCCCTGTAATATTTATCAGTTGTGTGATCTTGGTCATTTAATATCCTGATCTATAAAATGGAACCCTGTAGTGCTCACTTCACAGAGTTGTAAAGAAAACAAACTGAAATAAAATATGCAAAGACCTTTGCAAACCTTAAAGCCCACTATATAAATGCCACACATTAATCTACTCAATTTCCATGTTCCCAAAGGGGAAAACAGTGTAGCTAGCAATATTTATAGTCTGGATGGTTATATTTCCCATCAGACAGGCAGTAAGAAGGTTACCCTTTGGATTCTGGGAAATTAGTGCATTGGCCTGAGGTAGAGAAGTTCATGAGATTCCTGGAACCCTTTGTAACTGTTTAATATTTGAAGCATCTGAATGTATTTGACGTACTATGCTTTGTGTACAAATGGGCTGGATCTTTCTGCCAACCCAGGAAGTCAACTTTCTAGAGTGCCCTTCCTCTCATAAGCCACATGCTGTTGCAACTGTTTGTCATAAACAGTTGTATTCATTTCAGATTGGCACAGTGTTCCCATTTGGTATACCTTGAGAACTGCATCACAATGGACAGTGTGCTAATCTTGGAGTTAAACTCACCTGGCTTCACATTTCACCTCCCACACTTCAAAATATTAGAGTCAGAGCTGTCATGGTCCATTTGGTTCAGTCCCCTAATTTAATGGATAAGGAAACTGAGGCCCAAGGCAGTTAAATGGCTTACCCAGTCCCATTGGTCATAAGCATCAGGGGCAGGAGGCTAACACATGTCTCCAGAACTAATGCCTTTTCCACTGTATGTTACTATCTTGTTAGCTTTGTGACTGTGAATAAGCCACATCCAATGGCCTCAGTTTCTTTATCTTTAAAATGGGGGAAATTATACCTCTAGTACTTAGCTCACAGGAATATGATGAGCCTCAGATGGGCCAACGTCTTTGGAGTGCTTTACAAACATTGACATACTTAATTTATTGTTATTAATTTATTATTGTTATTATTAATATTATTAATTATTATTATTAATATCACTAAGCATAGGTAGTTGGCAAAAGGACATCTTATTAATGGTGTCACTGTGGACTAATCAATTAACCAGGAATTAAAGCAGTTTCCCTAATGATGCTGTACTTCTCCCATGGAAGGCACATGTTGACCATCCCCAGGCAGAGGGAGTCCTCTCCTCCACCCACATCCAGACAGAAAGAGAAACGGGATCCAAATAGTCTCAGAAGCCTGAAGGATCCTGGATGAGTCTGGTCCAACTTCATCATTTTTTGGAGGAAGGAGTCAAAGTCCCAAGAAGAACAAGTGATAGCTCACTGATCATGGAAAATGGGGAAGCTACCACATATTCAAAGAAGGGCGAATGTTGTCCAGATTTTTCAAAACGGAGGCAGAACAGTGGCCAAAAACCACAAGCTTGACTTGGATTTTTTTGGGGGAAACCCTTGAAAAGATCATTAAATAGAAAGGTGGTGAACAATGAGAAGGGGCTATGGTGGTTATGAAGAGCTAGCATGGCTTCATCAAGAATGGACAGTCCCAGACTATTGTCATTCCCTTTTTTTAAAAAAAGAATCACTGAACTAGCGAATGAGGGGAATGCTGTGGAAATAGTTTGCCTAGATGTTTAGCAAAACTTTGGATAAAGTACATCATTATCCCAGAGAAGATGGAGAAATATGAATTAGATGATAATACACTCAAATGGGTGCAGGGCAGGTTGGATGGCTGGATTCAAGGAGAGGTTGTTAATGGTTCAGTTTCACTAGGGAAGGAGGTCACCAGGGGAGGACCCTAGGGAATCTGTGCTGTTTGGCCTTATGCTAATTAAGATTTTTATCAATCACTTGATTAAACAATGTGTGCTAGCTCCTCAAATTTCCAAATGCAAAGCTGAGAGTTAGAGCTGATACATTTAGTGACAAAGTCAGGAAAAGGATTTTAATAGGCTTGAGAATGGGTTGGTGAACTATGGCCCTTGGGCCAAATCTGGCTCACCACATCTTAAATATAGAAAGTATTCTTAACTTATGAGTGGGACAAAAGCAGGTAGAAGGTGGCAGGCTGGATTTGGCCCATGGCCATAATTTGCTTACCCTAGGCTATAGCATTGCATTAAATTAATAAAATGGATAATAGGGATAATTGTAAAGTATTTCATTTTGGTACACAAATTCATTTTCATGAATAGGGAAATCATTCAAAGACGATAAGTTTTCTGAAAAGGATCTGGGATTTCAGTGACCTGTAAACTCAAGATGAATCAGCAATGTGATGGACAAAAATGCCAACATACATTTGCTCTGAGGTGGGAGGGATACCCCACTTTGTTTTCTACCTTTGTCTGACCTCAAAAATGAAGTGCTATGTGCAACTCTGGGCACTCTGGTATAAGGGGCTAAAATTCTAGCTAGTCTGCCTAAAATATCTAATGAGTGGTCGCCAATAAATTATAAGCTTTAGAAAGAGTATTTAAGTGTTTAAGTATTTATTAAAGAGCATTAGGATCAGAGAGAAAGGTAAAAATCTAACTATTTCTAAGAGACCCCATCATCCGACCTGGCACGGTGAGGTCAGGAACAAAAAGCATCCTTGCTTCCTTCTTCCTCACAGAAGCTTCCTGTGAAACTGGGAAGATCCCATCTACATGCGCATGCAGCTCCAAGCTAATTGGCTGGTAGCTTTGATAGACAGTACCCATGAGCAAACGTCACTTCACGCCAAAGAAAAGCTGCATGGCTTGCCCTCCGATGCCTTCTCCTCATGGCAGAACTTTCCTACAGTAACTCTCCAGCAGGTGGCGTTACTGTAATCATTACACTAGTTGAAGAAGGATAAATAAGCTTGAAGAAAAATAAGCTAGGGTATGCCCAGTGGAAATCAACAAGATGGTACAGGGCCTTGAGTGCAATGCATGTGAGGATCAGTTGAAAGAACTGGGCATGTCTAACTTGGCAAATGGAAGATACAGGTGGATGATGGTGGCTGTGTTCAAGTATTTAAGGGGCTGCTTTGAATAGGAGGGATTAGCTTTGTTCAGCTTGGACCCAGAGGGCAGAACCAGGTACCATGATGGAAATTGCAAAGATGGGCACTTAGGGTTGATGTCAAGAGAAATATCTGAATGAGCAAAGCTGCCCCAGTGTGTAATGGACTGCCTAAAGTGGTGGTGAATTCCTCCTCTTTGAAGGGCTTCAAGCTCAGATGAATATTTGGGGATGAAGAAGTTGGATGGTATGATGGCTAAGGTTTTTTCTTTATTCATCGATTCTGTGATGATATGAAATGACCTACTCCAGGTAACATTGGGAGTAAATAGCTCCAAAGCTAGTGTTGCACTTTTCCCTCATTACCACCCAGGAAGCCTCAAATAGAGGCTGTCAAGCCAGGAGCCAGTTATTCTTAGGGAATCAAAAGGCTCAGGAATTCATAGATTTAAAGCTGGATCGGGGTATGGCAGTCATCTGGTCCAACCCCCGACTTCTTCAGGAGAGGACTGAGTTTTAGCATGTTAATATAAGTCAGCCAGTGTCCAAGAGGTAGTAAGCTAGGATTTGAACTCAGATCATCTGAGTCTAAATCATAGGTTGAGATTGTGACAGGAGGAGGAAAGCTGGGCACCACAGCAGAGCTTTCAGACTGGCAGAAAAGCCTGTTCAGGCTCAGGACTAGCAGGAGTTTCAATAAAATGACCATCTTTTCGGGAGACACCGTCTGTCTTCACAAAGCCTTGGCTTTTAAGGGAAGGTAAAGGTAGCCTGGCCCTGCCCTGCTCTGGTGTGCCAACCTAACTCAGCCAGCATCAGGAGGTCATAGATGACATCACCTGGTTTCCCTCTATCTCTTCTAGTCTAACTTCTAAGACAACAGAAAGGGAACTGACTCAAGAGTCAGAGGTCTTAGTTTCAAATCCTACTTTTGACACCTGTGTGACTTTGGTCATTTAGGTCTCAGTTTCTCTCATCTCTTAATTGGGAGTATCTGACTAGATAGTCCCTGAGTTTCTTTCCAGCCTGAGATGTGCAGTCTTATGCACTATACATTAATTGAAGGGTACTGGTTTACACATATTGGTCATCACTGTTTACAGAGGCCGTCCTGTACCTTTTCCCCCCAAGAAACTCTTTGCTTGAAAAACATTAGGGCAATTCACCAATAATAACTGCTATTTGTATAGGCTTTCCATGTTCCCCAGTACATTTCTACCCATAACCCTGGGACATGACTTACCCTGTTTGGTCCTAGGAATGCAGAATGAGGACCATAGATCTTGGGCTCTGAGGGACCTCAGAGACCAACTCTTCCTTTTCCAGATGAGTAAACTGAGGCACAGAATGGATAAGTGATTCAGCCAGGGTAGCAAGTGGTAGAGAGGGAATTTGAATCTAACTTATTTTAGATCTAAAAGTTACAATGGAGTAAGGAAAAAACTTCCTAACAAGGCAATCTATGCAAAATTGAATGAGCTGACTCATTCTCCCTAAGAGAATTATGAAAATACAGAATATCAGAGCTAGAAGGGACATCAGAGACCACTGAGTGAGCTGGTCATAAAGTGGATAGAGTGCTGGGCATGGAGTCAGGAAGAACTGAGTTCAAATTCTGACTCAAATACATATTAGCTGTATGGCCCTGGCCAAGTCACTTAACTTCTGTTTGCCTCAGATTCCTCATATGTACAATGAGGATTATAATAATCTCTCCTTCCTAAAGTTATTGTGAGAATCAAAGGAGAGCATAATTATAGAGTGTTTAGCACAGCATCTGGTACATAGAAAATATTATTATTATTATTAAGGATAAATACCTGGAAAAGAATCCCTACTACCATATGGCTGACAAATGGTCATCCAACCTCTGCTGAAAGACCTCAGGTGAGGGAGAACCTCACCAGGCAGCCCTTTTCATTATGATGTTTTTATTGTGTTGTTGTTGCTGTTGTTTTAAAATAGGGATGTCCAGTGAGGAAACTCCCTGCACCAATGGATCAGAAGCTGCTTTGCAGTCTCTAAACAAAATAAACAAAAAGCATTTATTCATTCATCTATTTATTTGCTTGCTAAATTTTTTATTCATTCATTCATCCATTTATTTATTTATTTGTTTTTTGTCTATTTATTTATTTTTCTATCCACTCTATCTATCTACCTATCATCTATCTATCTGTCTATCCTTCTGTTTGTCGGTCTGTCTGTTTAAGCGCCTACTGTGTGTCTTGCATTGTCCTAGGACCTGGGGATAAAAAGACGGAATTGAAATAATCCATTTTATTAAGTAGCTTACACTCTAACCAAGTGAGGTTCCTAGGACCCTGAGAGATTCAGGGGTCAGGACTTAGCAGAACTTGAACCCACAGCTACCCCACCCATATCATGACATTACTCAGCCTTTCCTTATCTCTAATTATTCATAAGTCTGTGCTTAGATCAATCCTAAACCTATCTCTCTTCAACTTTCACTCACCACTCCCACATTTGCCCTCTGGGAACAAACAGTACAATGCTTGGTGACGGGGGCTGCTAGGTGGCACAGTGGATAGAGCATCCGCCCTGGAGTCAGGAGTACCTGAGTTCAAATCTGGCCTCAGACACTTAACACTTACTAGCTGTGTGACCCTGGGCAAGTCACTTAACCCCAATTGCCTCACTAAAAAAAAAAAAAATCTTTAAAAAAAACCAATGCTTGGTGACAGCTCTCCTGACCATACAGCACCTAAAAGCAACTGCAGTCCCTTCCAGAGATACTAAGAAAGGCAGGGAATATGTAGAAGACTCTTTCTCCCTAGTCTTGAGGTCTCTGCTTTTCTTAATGTACTATAAATTTAAATTGGCTGCCAAGGTGTAGACAATTTAGTTGAATCAGGGCTGGGCCTGTCCCTTGAATATTTTACTTTTACAAATTGTTGATGGCCCAGTTGGCATGGCTCACTGCTTTGTGGGGAATGTGTGAAGATACACTGCTTCCTTTGGGGTAATTCTTACAAAAGATTCAGCAACTTGTCTCCACTGACATTTTTGATGGCCACTATATACCCAGAGCCCCTAAACAGAAAATTGGATTTAAGAGCATGGAAGTGTCAAAGGAATTCTAGACCTGCCGGCCTAGGACATTGCTGACAAAATAATTAGGAGACAAGTATTTTAACAGGGATGGAGTTAGAGAGACCCAATAAAAACATTTCCATTGTACCACTTTGCAGGGTTAAGATACATTGATTATTAAAGGGATGATGGGAATCTGAGTGTTCTGATCTTAAACAAGACTCTAAAAATAAATTTCAAAGGCTCTTCTTGTGCCTAGAAGAGGGTGATTAGGAGCCCCTGACTAGTGGAGAGGGGGCGGGGTTGTCAGGGACCACAGGTGATCAAAGGAAATCTTTTCTTTACAAAGGAAGGAGTTTTTCCAGGTTTAAATAGAATAGGCTCAGGGAAGCAAGTTTCTCTCCAGGAGAGGTCAGAATTATCTGTCTTATGAAAAATGGACATGTATATTGTATAACAAAATTTGCAAAGAACTTTATGACTCTTGCAGTAAGATGGTATAATGCATAGAGCACTGGACCCAGATTTGGGAAGACCATCTTGAATCTGGTCTGAGATATTTGCCAGCTGTGTAACCCAAAGCAAGTCATTGAACCTGTGTCTGTCTCAGTTTCCTCACCTGTAAAATGAGGGACAGAATAGCGTCTGCCCATTTCACTTGCCTTCATGTGAGGAAAAACAGCACCTGTGCAGTACCAGCTCCCCAGAGGGGCTGGAGCATCCTGACCAGAGGAAGCTCTGCCTTTTGAAATGTCCCTTTTTTATATAAATCTGAAAAAAAAATAGTAACAAGCAAAGCTACAATTCACTCAAACACACAAGAAAGAATTGTTTGTTTTCTGTACTTTAAGATGAATCAGATACAAGTGATAATTAACTGACCTTGGCTTTCCATGCATATGAAACCCTCAGCTGTGGTTCCAGGGCCTTTGTATGCCTAGGGCTTATCAAATAGTCTAAGTGCATGAGTTGAAAGGAGCAGGAGCGCCCCCGTGTGGCCAAATGGAAAGTGATGGATTACAGTTTAAGCCTTTAATAGGCTTATTATCAGGTCATTCTCAGGGCAGAGATTTGATTCAATCCTATTGTGCTTCCCTGAAAAAAAATAGCGTAAATATGAGTCATGGTTATCTATGACTCAGATATTATAAAAGTCTCAGAAAATCACAGTAATTTTAATTCGAAGATGCACCCTTTCTCCAACCCTGGAAAATGTTAACAGAACTAAGACCCAGGAAAAACGTGTGTCTTGGCTGCAGATGCAAAATAAGGAGCTATGAGTACATCTAATTAAACTCACCCTCTAGTTGTTCCACGTGCATTTGTACAAGATGTCCGCATGTCTGGAAAGGAAAGCCCTCCTTCAGCCCATCTGCCTTTTAGCAGAAGTTCCTTTCAATGAGTAGCTCAAGCACCACATCCCATAAGAGGCCTTTCCTGATACCCAACTCATCAGCCCTCTCTCCTTTTTTGAAATTACTTTGCAGAATAATGGTATGGGAAGAGAAATGGGTTTGTGCCCACCTCTGGCACACACAAGTCATGGAGGCTCTCACTCATCCAGGAGATTGTCTAAGAGTGTTACGTAGAAGATCAAGGGCCCATTGGCATCTATGTATATGGATGTTCCTTTGTTTTGGTCACGTATGCCTCCATGCCACCCATTTGAGCTTTTCTTGGCAAAGATTCTGGATTGACTTGCCATTTCCTTCTTCAGTTCATTTTATAGGAAAGGACACTGAAGCAAACAGGGTAAAGTGATTTAGCTAGGATCAAAAGCTAGTAAGAGTCTGAGGCTAAATTTGAACTCAGATCTTCCTAACTCCAGGCCTGGTGTTCTATCCACTGTACTACCACCTAGCTGCCCTATGTATGTGTGTGTGTGTATTATAGGTACATGTCTATATACAACACAATACAGATATGTATATGTGTGCACATGTGTATATATGTACATGGGTGCATGTATATGCATAGGTGTATATATACACACGTATATATTTATGTATATATCTATATGTATATTATATAATGAACACATAAATTATACATATGTAATATATAATAAGATATATCATATTCTACATTACATATATATGTGGGTAGTGTGAGATTAAAATTAGATATTAGATCATAAATCTCCCCTACTTAACCTTTCCCTTAATTTATCTCCCAGACTAGTAAATGGAAGAAACTTCTGGTTTTCTAGGTAGAGCTTTTATTTTATGGTAGTCACACGGTGATGTTGACTAGAAGGATAGGAAAGTAGAAATAAAATATAAATTGTCTTAAGTCTAGGCTTAGTCTATATTCCGTATAAAACTCACCAAAACCCAAGGCCACCTTTGGGGAGAGAGACCGAGTCAAGCGCGTGCTGTTAACCGAGAGCCGGGTCGAGCCAAACTCCAGTCCGCATCTGTCTGTGCAGCGCAGCCAGGAGACCAGCGGAGCAGGAAAAAAGTCCCCACTTCCGTTCTCTCCTTGCCTTTTAAGCTCGCACCCCGGAAGTCGAGTGCTCAGCAGGCAATCTGGCCTGTGTCGCAGGCAGACTGGTGTGCGTAGCTCATGCTGTTGGTCTCCTCCCCAAAAGGGTGGTCCTAAAAAAAAAAAACTGGCGTCTCTCCATTATCTAACCGACTGTTAAAACTTTTTACCACAGTAGTTATATACTTGGTACATTTGTCCTACGTCAAATAAAAATCTTCCTCTTTTTAACTTTCACTTCTTTTTCCTAGTTCTTCCTTCTGGGACTAACAGCACCCAGCTGATCCTGGTACCACCTTGACCAAGTCACTTAACACCGCACACCTGTTTCCTTCATAGTACAATTAGGAGCTTCTAATCAATACAGGTGCCTTAGTTCTAACCTGATGGCATTAGACATCTTTATGGTGCTTGGAAAATGGAAGTGGAATGGTTTGTCCATCATTTCAATTAAAGATCACAGAAATGATGTAGTGAGATGGTTCAACCAGAGGGACAGCTTTAACTTAAACAATTTCTGGATAGTTATTAGACTCTAAAAAACAGAAAGAGTCTACCTCATGACAGCCACTCACCAATGTAACTGAAAGCTCTCACTTCCTTTAAGAACATTACAAAGTAGTCTATTTCTTACAGGGACCTCAAAGTTCTTCTCTGAACATACTCTGGCTTAAATCCTCGTAGTGTCTGTGTCTGTCTTGGCAGCAAAAGGACAAGGAGTTACCTAACCACTGTACTGCCTTCTCCTTGTAGCTTAGCTCAGTGTTCCTAAAGACATAAACCCAGGTGGAATATGGTGCTGGGCCCCAGATTTGTTTGCTTGTTTTGCCTAGAAACAGCAGAACAAAATGGGTATTAGCTCTGCATTGAGGAGTTCACTTAAAGCACAGCATCCTGTTCTGAGGTAGCTGGTGGTACAGTAGCTAGCGTACTGAGATATATGAAAAACTGAATCCAAATCCCACCTGAGACACTTATTAGCTGTATGACCCTGGGCAGGTCACTTAACTTCCGTCTGCCTGTTTTCTCAGCTAGAAAATGGGGGTAACCATATTAAAGGGTCATTGTGAGGATCCAATGAGTTAACAAGTGTAACATATTTTGCAGACCTCATAGATAGCACTATATGAATGCTAGTAGTCACCACCACCACCATCATCATGACAGAAATGATCCCACCAGAGTCCTTCCACTCCTCCCAAAGCCTTTCTTTATAGAAGGTTCAGAACTCCCAAGGTAACTAAATTTTCCATCAGCTTTTATGATTGGTTTTGACTCCACAAACATCATGCCCCTGAGTTTTGCATCATTTAGTGTACCCCCAACCATTTTTGGCTTTCTTTTGTGTATCATTTCCCCCATTTCATTGTAAGCTCATTGAGGGTAGAGTCTCTCTTTCTTTTTCTTATTTGTATCCCCAGCACTTTGCCCAGTGCCTGGCAAATTGTAGACACTTAATATTTATTGATTATTGACTATTAAGGTGATATGCAACTGTCAATAATTAACCTTTGCATTCAACTATTCAATGATATTTCTTTTTACAGTTTCCCACCTCTCTATCAAGAGCAAGATGGTACATTTTATTATAAGTTCTCTGGGACCAAGATAAAGTCATTATAATTATTCAGGGTTTAGACACCTTTTATTGCTAACTTCACTCACATGACATTAGTTATCTTATATACTGTCATTCTGATTCCACATGCTTTGTTGTATATCAGTTCATACAAATTTTTCCATGTTTTTTCTGAATGCTTCACAATTGTGATTTCTAACTCTGCTCTAATATATTCCCTTGTGTTCATATGCCACAATTTATTCAACCATCCCCCATTAATAGGTCCCTACTCACTTTCCATCTCTTTGCTACACAAAAGCACTGCTGTGATTATTTTGGCTTCTATGGTATCCTCTATGTCTGTGACATCCCTGGGGTATGTGCCCAGGAGCAGGGCATGACCTGTTCTTGATGAAGCCATGCTGTTTCTTTTTGTTCACTGTTTCTTTTTCTACATGTTCATTAGTGATCCTTTTAATAATGCATGCTAGAATTTTACCAGAAATCAAAGTCAAGGTTAACTCACAGGTCTTTAGTTTGCAGACTCCATTTTCTCCCCCACTCTTTTTTTAAAAGTTCGAACTATATTAGTCCCTTTAAAGTCCCAGGGTGTCTCTCCCACTCTCTGTCATCTTTCAAAGATTACCTACAGTGGTTCATTAATCTCATCTTTCAGTTTCTTCAGTCCCCAAGGGAATAGTGCATCTGAGCCTTGTGACCTGAACTCATCAAAAGTACCTGGGTGTTCTCTTATTTTTGCCTTACTTATCTTGAGATTGTTCTCCTCATTAGTCATTTTTATGCCATCATTTCTAGTGCAGAGTATTCTCTTTGACAGAGGAAGAGACAGTGATGGAGACTCTACCTGGGATTTCACTGAGATCCCCAGATGATGAAACTCCTTTTACCAATTCATCCAGACACCTTCTTTCCAATTTATACCATTACAGAATTGCCTGGGGCACCCAAAAGTTAAATTACTTGCCCAGGACCATATAGTCAGTACTTGAAGTTGGGTATTCCTGACTCTAAGGTAAGTTCTCTATCTACTACACATACTGTATCTTCTCAAATAAATAGGCTAAATCATTTCCAGATGGTAGGAACCTTGGAAACCATTTAGTACAATCCCTGAATTTTAAAGATGAAGAGAGATTAAGTGACTTGTTGAGGGTCACAAAACTCATGAGAACCTAAGGCTAAATAGAGTTGAGTAGTTTTGCCTTCCCTCTTTGGTTTGTATCCAACTACATGCCCCAAGTAGCATCCCACCCCATGTTTGACCCTCTGATTTTCTCCAGTGTTGAAAAAAAACCACACCTTTTCTCCAGTCTTTTGCTTCCCATGCTACTCGTGCCAGCAATCTTCAACATCCAAATCACACTTATGCTTATGCATTCAACCTCTGTTCCTTGCTCTTGTTTAAATTCCTGCATGTCTTTGATTTTTATTCTCAAACTATCCTCCTTCTCCCAGAAAACCATACCTTATAATTAAAAAATGAAAAAGAGAAGAAAAAAGGATTCAGCATTAACTAACCAATAGACCAAATCCATCATTAAGTGTAGTGTCCTATGCCACCTCTTCAAAGAAGGGAGAAAGGGGAATTCTCCTATCTTTTCTTTGGAGCCAAGATGATTCAGATAACTTTTCAGAATTAATTTTCAATTGTTGTGCTAATGTTATACTTTCCATTTACATGGTTGAAGTAATTGTGTGTATTATTTTCTAGGTTCTGTTTCCTTCACCATGTATCAGTTAATATGTCTCCCCACACTTCTCTATTCTATTCACAATCCCTGTGAAAAGTTTGATGGATTGAATGAGGTGGGGTAGGGAAGAATGGAAAATGATTCCATTGTCCCATTATTTGCCTCAAAATCACCAATGGATACTCTGTAAACGATACACACTGAATCTGAAATCAAGAAGATCTGGGCATTAATCCTTAGATATTCACTAGCTGTTGCCATTGGAATGTAAACTCCTTGAAGGCAGGCACCATGCATTTAGCTTTCTTTGCATCTCCAAAGCTCAACACAGTGCCTTGCACACAGAAAGCACTTAATAAATGCTTGTTGACTAAGTGACCAACCATTTGACCATGAAGAATTTAAACTCTCTGAGTCTCAGTTTCCTTACATATAAAATAAGGGAAATAATTCCTTTAGCATCAACAAACTTCACTGGATTGTTGTGAGAATCAAATGAGATAATGCATCTAAAAGCACCTTGAAGAATTGAAAGTATTATGTAAATGACAACTATTATTAGCATTCCTTTGCACTTCTATCAAATTAAATACTTTGATATTTGATTTGTGGTTTAGCATAGGTCTGGGAATAGGGGATATGTACTTACTGGAGGCTTGGTCTCTCTTAGCATCCTCAGAATTACCCCCAAACATGTACTCCTCAATCTCTGGGTAGCCAGAAGCTCCAGGGTTTGTGGGTTCAACATGTCTCTATAACCTTATCATCTCTTTCACAGGCAAAAAGAAGTATAGAAAGAGAGAGGGATAATGGTTATATACATATATATGTGTATATATGTATATATATTTATGTGTGTGTATATATACATACCTATACCTACCTATCTATAATATACACATATACATATATACATAACATATATGTATGTATGTGTATGTGTGTGCATTTGTGTATTTATAAAATCATAGATTTAGAGCGGAAAGGGATCTAAGAGGCCTTTTTGTCCAAAATTGGGGGGGATGTCATTATATAGAAGGTAAAGATGAGGCCCAAAGAAATTGCCTAAATAACTTGTGCAGTCACAGAGGTAGTTATTGACTACTAACTAGTTTCTTCAGAATTTGAACCCCAGTCCTCTTATTTTAAAGCCAACACTCTTTCCTTTGCTTCTCTTTGAAGTCACAGTAAAAGTCCTCAGAAAAGTCTCAAATAGGGTTGTTTGAACAATTGTGAGAATTGGAATGGCATCCCTGCTGGAGAGATACTGTAAGGAAGCTCCACCATGAGGAGAAAGCATGTGATTCAGAGACCATGTGACTTTAGCGTCCGGAAGTTACATCTATAGAACCACATGTGGGACTTGTCAATCAGAGCTACCACCCCATTAACTTGGAGCTGTGTGTGTGTGTGGATGTCCCTGTTTCCTGTTGGAGAGGAGGTTTTCCGGGAACAGGAAGGATCAAGGGAGCTCTTTTTGCTAGGAACCTCATTCTGAGTGGAGCTGAGATACTGGCTCCCTGAGATAGATGAAGGAATTTTGGCCTCTTTCTCTCTCCTCACCAAATACTTATGCTACTTAATAAATACTTAAAAGTCTAAACTCCTGCTAAAGCTTATAATTTATGGTGACCACTCATTAGATTTTTAGGCAGTCTAGCTAGAATTGTAGTCCCATACACAAGGAAGGCACAGGTGTGAAGGCATAGGATGACACCTACTTCACAAAGAGCTTAGAAAGCAGAGAAATCCCAGTGACATCAGAGATTTGGAGCTAGAAGAAGAGGAATAAACGGAGTACAAACACGATAATCCTGGACAGTACAAACAGGTGAGCAGATAAGTGAATCACAAGGCACTCCAAGAGAAAGCTTTTAGTGAGATGGGGCCCGGATGGAGGCAAGGCTGCCCCTAGTGTAGGCTCCCTTAACCTGGGATCCATGAAATGTACATCATACATACATACATACATCTATCATCTATCTATCTACCTCTATTTACATATATATATATACATATATATATAGAGAGAATTGTATTTCAATAAATGGTTTCCTTTATAATTCTAAGTATTTTCTTTGAATTGACATTATTTCTCTAGTGAACCATATTCCAACTTCCAAACAAGTGCCTGAAATTCAACTCAGCACTTATTAGGTACCTGTTGTGTACAAAGTACTTATAAACTGTGGGTATATTGCAGACCCTGCCTACTAAATCAGTAACTATCTGTATATGATAAGGACACTGAGTGGCATGGACAATGCATGCTTCAGGAGGACCAATGAGTGGTGTAGACAATAGATGCTCCTGGGGTGCTGGGGTATTTAAGGAGTATTCTTCATAAGAGATAGGATTTCAATTCTGACTTCAAATGCAGTGACTGTGATTTTGACAAATCAGATGACTCCCACCTACTTTTGGTGATTCATTTGGATATAAATTATACTAAAATGCTGAGTCTAGGAAAGGAAGCAAGACCAAAAGTTCTGAAGTCTTGGGGACGAAGCCTAAGGACCAGGGAACACCAGTATTTTCTTCACTGCTGACAACCAAAGGCCTGGGTGTCTAAAGAAAGGCAGGACTGAGTAGTGGAAAACTGATAAGAAGACTATGATGTAAACAAAAATTATATTTTAAATGCATTTACAAATAAATAAAATAAAATAATGGGAATACTGTGCTCCTGGCCAGGGATGGAGAACACGTAACAATGCTTGTGGAGAAAAGCCAGAGTGTCACAGGAATGAAAAATGTGAAAAAAAAAAAATCCTGATTTTCAAAAGGAAGATAAAGATGAAGGGAGTAGATACTTCAAATCTTTTAGCCAAGGAGCTTGATGTTTTACCTAATATAGATTATAAAATTAAAGGGCTATATCTCTAAAAGGAAGTGGTGACCCCAAAGGGCTAAAATTGCTTCATTAGGAACAGGATAGCTTTGAAAGGGTTACTAGGCTAAGGAGATAAAGAGAAGACTGTAGAGAAAATTTACATCAATTTTCATGAAATATTGCACTACATCTCTCATTCAATTATAGTGAATGAGATGGGGAGATGTGGGCTAGAATAAATGATAAAACATTTAGTCAGATTTAGAGCTGGCTGAATGGCCAGACCCAAACAATAGCCATTAATGGTTTGATTTCACCTTGATACAGATGTCCCTATTGATGTGTGCTTCTGTTCTCTAAGCATGCTCTGTATGATTTGGATAAAACCATAGAGAGCATGCTTCTCACATCTACCATGAAGTTGTCTAACACAAAGGGTAATTGAATCAGGAGTCAAGATCAGGTAAAATCTAAAAAGATGAAATACCATGGGGATCAATGTATAGTCAACCTCTCAATATTAAGTAAACTCTCTATAAATAGGGAAATACAGTCAGTGGAGGGCCAGCCATGGAGTCAGGAGGACCTGAGTTTTAAAAATCCAGTCTTATATGTCCTAGGTGAGTGAAAGAAGTCATTTTACTTTTGTTTGCCTCAGTTTCCTCAACTGTAAAATGGAGATAAATAGCAGCACCTATCTTGCAGGGTTGGTATGAAAATTAAATGAGGTATTTGTAAAGCTCTTAGCACAGTGCCTAGCACATAGTTGATGTTATATAGATGAAAGCTATTATTAATGGCTAGATTTCTTTTAAAAAGCTACAAAAATTTAAAGGAATTCTTAAATATAAACCCTAGCTTTTAAAAGTTCTTTGAAATTATATATATATATATATATATATATATATATATATATATATACACACACACATATAAGTGCGTATTTATGTAAATTTGTGTAAAACCCTCAATTAACAATCACTGCTACCATCATAGAAATGAAATAAAGGCTTCAAGTGTTTTCACTTTGAGTCATGGGAAGCACTAGATCAGGAGATAGACATTTAATGATCTCTTCCAAAGGCCACACTCCATTTTAGAGGGAAAACATTGGGGAGGGAAAATAAGTCTTCTTGCACCTTATTCCACAACATAGACTTTTCAATCCAATGACCCTGGCCTCCTGGCTATTCCACAAAGAAGATGCTCCATCTCAATGGCTCTGGATATTCTCCCTGGCTGCTCCCTATGCCTCTAATACTCTCCCTCCTCTGTTCACACTATTGACCTCCCTGGATTCTCTTAAGTCCTGAATAAAGTTCTACTTTCTACAAGAAGCTTCCTTAACCCCTCTTATTTCCAGTACCTTTCCTATGATAATTATTTCTCATTTATTCTGTATATAGTTTGCTTTGTAGATGTTTGTATGTTGAGGGTAGGGACTGTTCTTTGTCTCTTTTTGTATCTTCAGTGTAGTGCCTGGCATATAGTAGGTGTTCAATAAATGTTTATTTAGCCTGATTGATTCTTTTTTTTTTGGAAGGGCTATGGGGATTAAGTGACTTGCCCAAGGTCACACAGCTGGTAAGTGTCAAGTGTCTGAGGCCAAATTTGAACTCAGGTCCTCCTGAATCCAGGGCTGGTGCTTTATCCACTGTGCCACCTAGCTGCCCCCTAAGATTTTTTTCCAGGGCAATGAGGGTTAAGTGACTTGCCCAGGGTCACACAGCTAGTAAGTGTCAAGTGTCAAGTGTCTGAGGCCAGATTTGAACTCAGGTCCTCCTGAATCCAGGGCCAGTGCTTTATCCACTGGGTCACCTAGCTGCCCCTGGCTTGATTGATTCTATCTGTTGAGAAAACTAAGATTGATCCTGTTTCATTTTCTTACTGATCCTATTTACAAGTAATTGATTATGTACTACAATTGTCATGGCTTTTTGTTTCTGAATTTAGTTTAGAGTTCAGCTGGTCTGTAATGGGTTAAGTTTTAAAATCGAGCTCTTCTTATCTCAAAGAATTTTGCTACCCTTGAGAAATGTGGGTAAAAGAAAGGGATTTGGATCTGAGATCTTTACTCCACCAAGCTATCCTTCAAGATGTCTGCTTTGCTGTTCAAATGTCTGGGTTGCTCTCACACCTGAACTGGAACAATGAGCATTTCATAGTCTCATGAGATAAGAAGGGTGAGGTCATTGCTAGCCCTCATTACCAAACTTTCAACCAATCACGTTGTTCCTTGAGCCTCAGCTTTGTAACCAATCATTTCGGATGTCATCTATCCTGTTCTATTCTTTTTTTCTGTACTCCCCAAACCCTATCTAAGGGGAACTATTCTTTTGCTGGGGGTCTTTGGCATAGATGGAAGAAAGCCACTGAGCCACTTGTTGACAGGTAGCATGGCCCTACTTATAAATGTTATCTTGCTTGGAGATCCATCTGTTTACCTTTTGTCAAATTTCACTTGAGAAACTGTGTGGCAGAACACAAATGGATTCTCCTTTCCAGGTCTCTGTTTCCTCATCTAAAAAATGTGGGGCTTGGACTGAAAGATCTCTCAGATCGCTTCCAGACCTAAACCCGATGATCCCATGATACAACACAAGTGTTGACATCAGTGCTCTCTCTCAGAAGAGAAGTTAGAACATATTACTCAGAAACAAGAGAGAGCTCTTGAAACCAACTGATGAATCACACAGAAAACAAGTGATGGTGCACATGGAAAACACCCCCAGGCATTCCTGGGACAAAAATCCTTAAAGTGAATTCATGTCCTGCTAGCTGACAGTAGAGGATGGAGGGGAATATGTCTGACTACCACTTTGCCAAGCCAGGAGATGTCAGGATGGCAGAGCTTGGTGAAAGCTAAGCAGATGTGTGTCTCATCAACCTCTCCTCCTTGTGCCAACTTTAGTTGAATTTGTGGCATTTTCACATAGCATCTGTGGTTATTTTGATCCCGGAAACAGAGCTTTGAGATCAGAGGATGAAAGGCAGTATGGAAGGAAACAATATTTAATTGAAATTCTCAGCAGGCTGTCAACTTGTGACAGACTGTGGGTGCAATAAAGAACTTCTGGTGTCTGATAACCCCTCCCTCTTTGGCCCATCCTCCACCACTTTGGCTCAGGGATAAAAGAAGTATCCAATGAGCACAAGGAAGTTGTATTAAGGCTGCAAACCCTAAGATGAGGACAAATTTCAGCTTGATACCCAAGACAAAGAGAAATTGAGACAAAGCAGTGTCTCAAAGGAACCATCCTGTTCAGAAAGGAAATCTTTATAGAGGCAAGGCAACACACTAAGAGAGACAAGTGGGAGGTGGGAGATAGGTGAATATACATGATGATGTCATGGGCAGCATTATTGGTAGAGGTGTAGGTTAATACAGCCATTCTGGAAAGCAACTTGGAATTATGCAAATCAAGTAGTAAAATATTCATATATTTCGATATCCCATGCTAGGAGTATACCTCAAGGAGGCCATTTGTAAAAAGAAAGGCTCAATATTCACCAAAATATTCTAACAATACTTTTCATGATACCAAAGTATCACTTGGGGGATGATGCAATGAATTCTGGTAATATAAGAAGTAATGGACGTGATGAACAGAGAATCATGGAAAATCTTACCCAAGTCAATAGAAAGTAAATGTAGGCAGAGTCAGGGTAATAGAATGTGTCATGATTACAACAATATCCATGTAAAGATTAATCACCCAGAACAATCCACAATGAATATTTGGAAATAATAGCCATGGTTTTGCCTTTCTTTGTACCCTCTACACTGGTGGTATCAAATTCATTTAGAAACAAGGGCCACTAAACCCTACATAAGGATCCCTGTAGATGGCATATTGACTTAGAAAATCACATATTAATATTATCTATGTTCTACTGTATTTTGTTTATTTTATTAGATATTTCCCAATTACATTTTAATCTGGTTCCAGCTTCACTCAGAAATGTTGTAGGCTTCAATGGGCTGTGTGTTGGTATACTTCAGCTCGACACTTATGTGCCTGGCACATGGGAAACACTTACTAAATGTTTTTTGACTGACCATCCTTCCATACTTCCCAAAATGAGAAGCAGAGATTGGTGTAGGACACAAACCTGGAAGTACTATGTTCCACTACCCATCAGGATTCACTCAGGCAGATTCTTCCTAACTCTGAAAAGCCATCAGCCACCCTAAGGCACTGCACCCAGGCCACCCCAAGACAAGGCACACAGTCACTGTGTCCTTTGTCCATAAAGTTCCAATATTAGGTTCTTAATTTCAAAGCATTAAACGGATAAGAAAACAGATCTCTCATATTACTTTTATCTAATTGTCAGGGAGATAATACATGTAAAGCACTTTACAAACTTTAATATGCTATAGAAAAGTAAATCATGGTAACATTTTTTTTACCTGTCAAGTCCATATCAGCCAATGAAGTAACCCTATCAGTCCAAGTGATAAAGGGTAGCCATTTTTTTTCTCAAGTCAGAATCCTGGGCTATGGAATCCTCTATTCTAGGCACCCAGGATCAACTGAACAAGTGCGTGATAATGAGGATGAGTCAGGCTGAAAAAGTCTGGCTCCCTCTGATTTCCAATCAAGTGTTCTTTCAAATAGAGTGTGTGGCCAAAGTGTTTACTGTTCCCCTCAGCATTTGCTCTATGGACAGATGTACTTTTGAGGGAACTATAATGAGGGAATATTTTTCTCCCTTGATTTTTTCAGAAGAATTTTAATTTCTGATTGAATGAGTTTCTACTGAAGTTACCAATGTGGGCATTTGGTCAAAAACTAGCTCATAGCTTTATCAAACCAACTGTACCATTTCACAGAATTGCTGAATTTCAGAGTAAGAAAGGGTTTTAATGGTCATCTAGTTTAACCCATACCTGGACAAGAATCCCCTCTACAGCATACTGATAAGTAGTTATGGAGTCTTTATTTGAAGGGTTACACATCACCTCCTAAGGCAGCCCATTTCTACATTTGACAGGCCTAATATTAGGAAGGGATTTTTTTTCAGACATCAAATCTAAATTAGCATCTTTATGCCTTCCCCCCATTGCTCCTCATCTTATCCTCTGGGGCCAATCAGAGAAAGTAATCCCTCTTCTACATGACAGCTGTTCAGACACTTGAAGACAACCACTACCACATACCACCTAAATCTTCTCTAGGACTTTTAATGAAACCTCATGATGCATGAACTTGATATATCCCAAAGATTTCTTCAAGGAGTATTGAGTGACCCATTATTACTAAAACACAGAAAAGTAGTGGGAATCCTGTTCACATGTCTTCAGTTATCTACAGAGTACACACACACACACACACACACACACACACACACACACACACACACACACACAAGCATCTCATCTCCTATTTAGTAGATATATTTGGGGGAATTGTCCCCAGATATATAAAGGCTACAAAACTGTCCAAAACTGGGATGGGCTTCTTTGAGAAGTAGGAAGATCTACTCCTTAGAGGCCTTCAAGCAGGGAGGATCCTTTCTGGGATAAGTTGAACTTGTTGAGGTCACTTCCAATTGCAAATCATGAGACCCACAGAGTTTCAGGAAGGTACACAGGATAACAGGTGAAATCCAAACCCAGCTAGATCTTTTGGACTCCAAGTGTAGCACTCCATCCATTATGGTACCATTGTTTCTCATACTTTCTTTTTTATCCCTAGTATTGAGCATGGTGCCTGGTATACAATAAACAATTAATAAATGTTTATTGATGTTACCTGACACAAGGCCGATGTACTACTTCACTGTAGAACTTACATTTCTCTGAGCTACAGAGAAATGATGCTTGGCAACATAAGTGAGAGTCCTAGCTTGGGAAATTCCAACCAGCTTTGCTAAAGAACTCTCAGCATACACTTTGTCTGGAAGGATGCAGTCCTTGATTTCTGAAATGGTGCAAATTTACTCAACTCCTGGTTTATGAAACACATTTAATCCCACAGAGGGACAGATGGTGGATCCTAAATATAAATCTGGTAGAAGTCTCTAAGAATCTAAATCTGAGATTATGCCTATGTCCAGATAAGGAAAAGGAATTGGTTTTGGATTAGTCAATGTCTCCCTTCCTATGGGATCTTTGCATTATCTACTGGGGTTGCAGGAAAGTGATTCATCTGTGATAATGCAATAATATTAATAATGGCAATGAATCTATGTTTCCATTAATACAAGGAGCACCTGGTGAGGAACTTCCTCTGCCAAGGAGGGTAGCAAGGTGGTGCTGGACATGGAATCAGGAGAAACTGAGTTCAAATCTTTTCTTAGCCACTTACTAGCTATGGGGTCCTAGCCAACTCTCCTCATTGTGCCTCATTATTTCATTGGTAAAATAGGGATAATAATGGTGCCCACCTCCCAGAGTTTCTGCAAGGATAAAATGAGATCATATTTATAAAGTATTTGCTAAACTTTAAAGTGCTATATAAATGCTCACCTTTATTGTTTGTTTTTTTGTTTTTGTTTTTGTTTTTAGTGAGACAATTGGGGTTAAGTGACTTGCCCAGGGTCACACAGCTAGTAAGTGTGTGTTAAGTGTCTGAGGCCTGATTTGAACTCAGGTACTCCTGACTCCAGGGCTGGTGCTCTATCCACTGCGCCACCTAGCTGCCCCACCATTATTGTTGTTGTTGGCATTGTTGACAATATCAATTAGCACCTGATCTGCAAATTATACTTTTAGTGAATAGCCTGAGATAGAACTTTAAGTGACTTTCCCAGGATGATTCAACTAGCATGTGTCAAAAGAAGGACCAGAACATGTTTTCCAGACTCCAAGGCTGGCTTTCCATCCACTTTGCCACACTACTACTCAATGATGGTGATTATAATATTGATAATAATTATCATGTCTGATTGAATTCCATCAAGAAAAGATGAGATGAACAACAGTAATAACAGCTCACATCTATATGATACTTCAAAGTTTGTCAAATGATTTATACACAAATCACAATTGATACAACAAACCTGGGACATGGCTGCTATTTTAATCCCAGTTTTGCAGATAAGAAAACTGAGGCTGAGATACATTTAGACATAACTTTTAGGTTTCTGGGAAACATATAGTATAAGGTACTATATAAACGGTAGCTATTATTTTTGTTGCAATAATCAACCTCATGGGTTTTTTGTAAGGAAGTCTTCCTTTAAAGTACTATATAAATGGAGTTTACTATAAAAAAAAGATGAGCAGAATGATATCAGGAAAATCTAGAAAGACTTAAATGAGCTGATACAAAGTGAAATGCACTGTATACAAAATAACAGAAATATTGTAAGATGATGTGCTACAAATGACTTAAGTATTTTCAGCAATGCAATAATCCAATACAACTCTGAAGGACTTATGAAGAATGCAATCTATTTACAGAGAAAGAAGTGATGGTATCTGAATACAGATGAAAGTATGTATCTTTTGTTGTAATTGTTAGTTCCTTTTACTAAAGGTTTGTTTTTGTCTGATATGTTTTGCACAACTGCACATGTATTACTTATATTGAATTGCTTGAGTTCTTAAGGGGGGAGGGAGGGAGGAAGAGAATTTGGAACACAAAGTTTTAAAAATTGATGTTACAATTTTTTTTACATGTAAGTTGGGGGGTAAATTCTAAATAAATAAATAATTATATAAACAAACAAATAAATAAATGGATAAATAAATAAATAAAAGATGAATAAGCAAATGAAAGAATGCCTAAATAATAAATAAATAGACAAATAAATAGATACAGGAATAAATAAATAGACAAATAAATAGATACAGGAATAAATAAATAGATGATGGATGGATGAATGAAGAAAAAAGAGAGAAAGAAAGGAAGGAAGGAGGGAAGAAAGAAAGAAGAGAAAAGAATAGACATGAAGAGATTCTATTGTGTCATCCTCAGACAAGTTTTGGAAAAACTCTTTCATGTTGTTTTCTACAGATTCTCAATGATCTTTGTCTTAAATATTTGCCTCTCTATCTAGTCAAAAAAGAAATTAGTCAAAGGCACTATTAATCAAAAAAATATTCATCAATGTTGGAAAGTTTGGCATGTTGTAAGATTCACCAGACACATTCACTATATGAATTATGGTGTTTAAATTTGCTACTTTAAAAATGTATGAAATCTAAGACAGGAAAATCTTAATTTCCATCAGATGACTCACCATTTGAAAGTTAAGCCTCCAAGACATTTCTCTATGAAACAATGATATGAAGAAATATTCTAAAACTATAATATTACAATTTTCTGGAATCACTCAATTTGTATGAGATGGTTATGTCTTCTAACCCCCAATAAAAAAGATCTGAAAGTTTAAGAAGTCATGTTTTCAATAAGAAAGCTTAAGATGCACCAAAAAAAAAAAAAAAAGCTTAAGCATTCAGTAGTGGAAAGAGAAATAGATTTGGGAGGAGGAGATGTGAATTCAGTCCTGCTTCTGCTGAATACTAACTCTGTGACCTTGGGCAAGTCAATTCCCTTCTCTGGCTTTCAGTGTCCTCCTGTGTGAGATGGGAGAGTTTGGACTCTATGGACTCTATGATTACCTTCCAGGATGCTTCATTGTCTAAATTTTTCATTCTTTCATCCTGTCTCAGTGAAACTCCACCTGTGTAGCACACAATCCTGGGTGCACAGAAATTCATTGAGAAGCACCCTACAATTAAATGAGGTGAGAATTGAACACATTACCTGAAATATTTCTGTATTATTGCACACCATATTAAAAGAGAGTTGCATGCCACTTGCCATGAGGGGATTTAAAGAGATTTTTCAAACATGATCTAATATAGAGCAACTCCTCAAAGCTAATCCAGACATTCCAAAGTATTCCTCTGATGAGCCAATTTATAATCCTCAAAATGTTTCCATTATGAGTCAATATGGACCATATAGACCAAAATATTCTTTTACTAAGCCAAAATGGGATCGCCAAAACACTTTCCCTCTATACCCCACCACACACATACACACCCATGGCATTAGTCAATCTAGACATTCCAAAACATTATTTGATGAGCCAATCTAAAATTACTCAAATACCCTATTATCCACATCTAGATTCAGAACCCTTTTTGATAACGCAGTAACACTTTCAAGGCAACATTGCAAATATTGAATGAGGTTGATAGCAGACAGGATAGGATAAGGAAAGGGACTGGACCTTCAATTTTACTGGTAGAAGAAATTCTCAAATTAGGAAAAATTCCTTCTACCAGTTCAGGCCTGCACCATCTCTACAACTTCCAGTTTACGAGAGTTGTTTTAAGCACCAAGAGGTTAAATCACTTACCTAGGGTTATGTAGCCAGTGTATATCAAAGGCAGGACCTGAATGCATGTATTCTTGACCCCAAGGTCAATTCTCTAACCACCATACTATGCTGCCTCTTCAACAAATAGAATAGCAATGGGAAAATGCACTCATGGCTTCAATGCCAACAATTCTCTCTATAGCAGAAATGTTACTATTCTAATTGGTATTTTAAACAATATTTTATTTTATTGGATTAAACATTTTGTTTGTTGGTTGGTTTTAGATCTATACCACAAAAGCAGTCTTGAAACAATTGAGGCATATGACATACTTTCTCTGCCTTTTGACATAAATAAAACATCTCTTGGTTCCTGTTTACATACATTGCTGCTTAAACCAAAATTCTTTCAGTTCATCTTTCAGAAAACAATTTCTCTGTTAAGAAGCCACAGTGTGAAGTGACAAGAGACACACACTCCCCAAAGGCCAATAACTGTTTCGTGAAGAAGCAATAATTTAAATGAGGAGAGTAAAGCCCTTGGCATCTCTGCAGCAGGGCTCGGAAACAGCACTTGGTAAATTAAATTTTAATCTAGAAATTTAATTTAGAAGCCACTTACCTCTCTTGGCTTACAGTAGTGATGGCAATGCTTGGAAGTGTCAGCAAAGGTAGAGTGGTGGGTCTCGAAATGCTATCTCCATCAGGCGTCCGGGCCCTTTCCGACTGTCTCTGGGATAGCGGCGGCAACTGGAGGTTGCCAGAACAGCATCTTCTCCCCCTCCAGAGGTCGATTCCTAGGGTATTACTGGAGGAGCTATAAGATTTGCTCAGGTTGCATTCCAAGTAATCTTTAACATTCTGGAAGGAAAAGAAGGAAAAGAAAAGAAAATGGAGACAGTGAATTATGAATACAATGGATATCTCATTGAGTGAAATAGAATCCAAAGATCAGTGTCAACAATGGCTATGATATATAAATGGAAAGATAACAGAAAGGAAATCCAACACTGAGTAACAGAAAAACCAATGAAAATTTTAGAGAAGTTATAGTTGAAAGTATTCTGTTCCTCGTGGTAGAGAGGCAGGGGACTAAATATTCTATACACAAAGCCATGAGAGCAGAAGTGTCTCTAAATATGTCTTCTTTGGGAATTTCATTGTTTTTTCTGTTACTCAATGTTGAACTTCCTTTTCACAATTTTTCCATTTATACATCATAGTCACTGTGGACATTGATCTTTGGATTCTGTTTATTTCACTCTGTGGAATAATACATTTATATTCATTCTGGTCCTATGTGTTCAGTCTCCCTTTCTACTGAACCATTATTTGACCTTCCAACTTTGGAATATATCTGCGAAACATGGTTGTACATCCCTAATGTTTCTAATGCAGAAATATAATCAATATAAATGCAATTTCCAGGAAAATTACAACCTTAGGCCTAAATCAAATATAGTTAATTATCAATTATCTCCAGCAAATTTGCAAGCCCTGACTGATTTCTCTCTGAATCCCAGTGTGCCTACAGGAAACTTTCCACCACTCATCAGTTGGCATATATTCAGGGAAAGAACATTAATTTTAATATTAGCCCCAGGAAAACATAACACAAAATATAGATTTTTCCTGTTGCTAATAATAATAATAATAACAATAACAATAATAATAAATATCCATTAGCTAAAGTGTTCCAAGTGGAAACTATTTGGGGATATTTGGGGATTACCTACTCTGTCCATCTCCAGTACCCTGATGACCTATTCTTTAAGAACTGATAACTGTGAGTGTTATCAGCAAAGAAAAATCTAGAAATAAATCTCTTACCAAAACAGAAAAGAAGAAAGGGAAACTTATAGAAAGAGAAAAAAGTCTAAGCTTATTGGCCCATGTCAGGATCTAAGGTACCCCAAGCTAGGGAAAATTAACATAGCTACACAATAGATGATGTGAGTCCACCTAAGTCTTCCCGATTTTTTTCTTTTTACTATACTTGTTATTTTGTGGGCATAGGGATCTCCTGCAGAGGGAACCCTCTATACCAATCCACCCAGAAACTGTTGTAAAATTTGGAGTCTTAGAGAATCATTTGGGGGCACAGAGAAGAAAGGGGACTTGTCTAGGGTCACTTATCCGGTATGTATCAGAAACATGACTCGAATCCAGGTTCCCCAACTCCAAGGGCAGCTGGATAGTTTCTGTCTCTCTTTTAAAAATATCTTTCATTTAGTTTATAACATGCAGGGTTGGAGCAGCTAGGTGGTGCAGTGGATAGAGCACCAGCCCTGGATTCAGGAGGACCTGAGTTCAAATTTGGCCTCAGACACTTGACAATTACTAGCTGTGTGACCCTGGGCAAGTTACTTAACCCCCATTGCCCCGCAAAAAAACCAAAAACAAAAACAAAAACAAAACGCAGGGTTTCTGGAGTCCTTCCAACTCCTCCAACTTAGAAAGGGATCAATCCTCCAGTTATTGCTGCACCAGCCTGGTATGCCCTCCCACTTGACCAGAGGCCAAGTGATGAGAGGAATAATAAATGGCAGAGGACATTGCTTAAGCCCCTTCTCAAGAATGAAGCCAAGCTAAATGGTGGTTTGTGTTGTCCATACACAAATGGAGTATCCAATTGTCCATACTGCGATATATAGTCAGAAAACTGATGTAGTATGTATGTGCGTATGTATATGTATATACACATGTATGTTACAAATAGGTATACATGGATGTGTGTGTGCATGTGTGCAATCTATGTGGCACATATGGATGTATATGTATACATATGCAATACATATATACCCATATACCTACAAACACATAAGCACATATAAGCATATATATTTTTGCATATTACAGTATATTAAATGCTTATAGTGCATTAGTGCATTGTGTGCATGATACATATATATGCATATGCTTGTATATGTGTTTATATATGTGTGTATGCTATTTAAGTTCTCTACCTAACCGCATATGACATCTCACCATTTACACACTCTTCAGTCCCTTGTTATCTCGTGTTGGACACACTAAAAAGGACAGTACGTTGGGCTCAGAACTGTACAGGATGGGTAGAGTTTGGCAGATTGCTTTCAGGAAATTATGAAGTTCTTTTCATCTTTCCAACTTTTGAGAGAAATGATTGTTTCTCTCTTATATTGGTAACCATTCTGTATTGGGAAGATCAAGTATTTTTACCCTTCCTGTTTCCTCATTCTCTACTCTGTCAGATCAGTCCCTGAGGAGTGGGGTTAATCAAGAGATTGGATTTAACTTTCTCCTCAGTCTTGTTTGGACCTCATCCAAATGGCGAAGCCCATTGTATTCTGCTCAGGCTTGGGTGGGAGGTAGATCCTTTGTGTAGATTGCCCCAACTGGCAGAAGTCTTGGAGAAAAAGTGTCAGAATCAAAGTCATATCCCCCCAGCCTCTCATTAGAATATTCATTCTTTTAATTAATTGTTAACCAATAAAACTGGCTCCCACCTACTGGTAATACCCACTCTTCCAAGGGCATATAATCATCAAGAAGTCACCATGATCTGTCTTTGATTTAAGAGAGATAGATTAATGACCACCCTTTTATTAATTACTCACTAGCCATAATTAATAAAATGAATAATTATTCAGAAATTTTATCTCTTGAACTTTTTATACATCACACTTTCTCCCTGAACCCAAGGCCTATATTTGAAATATGTAAGGGGCAAATATTAATTGGGGAGTGTTAGTTAGGTGGCTCGCCATTATATTGGGGTAAAGAAAGAGATTAACAGCCTCTTTCAAAAAACAACAACAACAACACGAAACAGGGTTTATTAACAAGAATGAATTTAAAACACAAGTAAGATTAGTAGAACTAGGGACAAGGGAAAAAGGGAATGGGGGAAGGAAAATAATATGACCTTGAATCACACCAAGCTGACTCAGCTGTTCCCAAAGAGCAAAACAGCTGTGCCCTGTCTCCCCGCCTCACACACCAGAATGGAGAATGACAAATCTCCTCCCTTCTCCTTCCCAGAAAACCCCAGGCCATCTGCACACAGCCCCAAGCTAATTGGCTGGCAGCCCTGATTGACAGTCACATGATTGCCCTCACTGGGCTTCCAGTCATCCTAATTTGGCCAGGTCCATGTAGGTGTCCGCAGGAGGTGAGTGGAGCACTGTGCTGGCCAGAGTCTGAGCCCTGGCCAGGGCGCATGCTGGGGTTTCTAATATCAAGTCTTCTAGCACTTGTTATATGACTCTTAGACATGGAACATTACAGTCTCCATAGAAGGAAAGCCGAGGATCACCCAAAGTGCTCTTGAGCAGACAGCAACGCATCACACAAAAGGAATTACATATGAAAAGTTATACAAAAGACAGAATCAAAGAGATGTATGTTAGAAAAGCCAAATGGACAGAGGGACACATTGCAAGAGAAAAAAGATCACCAAAGGAGAGCCCATAACTTTTACTGGTCTCCTTATAAGGTAAAGGAATGTCCCTGGCATATCATGTGCACCTTCTCCCCATCATGATGAACTGAGAGGAAATCCTGGATATAAGAGTCATGCAGGATAAGGAGGCATTATAGTAGGGGGTGCCCATTGTTCCATTGGCAGATTGGATAACATTGAATTGCATATAATTGGTTACATGAGATACAAGTAAAGATCCAGCTTGACTCTATCCTTATTAATGCCCAAGAAAGAAGGAAACAACCATTTATGAAGTTCCTACTATGTGCACTGTGTACACTGTGATAAGCCCTTTATAAATATCTTATTTGATCCTCACAACCATCCTGGGACACAGGTAATATTATTATCCCCATTGCACAGTTCAGAAAACTGAGGCAAACAAGACGTTAAATAATTTACCTAGGGTCACAGAGCTAGTAAGTGTTTGAGAACAGTTTTGAACTTAGGTCTTCTTGGCACTAGGCACAGCACTTTATCCACTATGGCCACCTGGCTTTCCAGAAAGCAAGGACTGTGCATGTTCTCTGTGTGTGAATACTATACATTCCTATATTTGTATCATTTCCAATTTCACTGGAAGAATGAGCTAACTTCCACTGAAAGCAGGTATGAAATTCCAGTCAGTAAAGTAGGAAGAGAAGTACAATACTTAGTTCCATGGAAGTCATTTCATTGCACATGGACAGTATGCCTGTCCCCCAGAGTGGCTTTCAGCCAGAGCCAAAGAGAAGCCTCACATCTGTGTGTGTGTGTGTGTGTGTGTGTGTGTGTGTGTGTGTGAATTTCCCTGTAGGCTAAAAGGATTGGTCAGGATGTTGTTAATCAATGGACAGAGCTTGCCTGGAAAAGCAGCTCCCAGGGTGTTGAAGTGTGTGGAAAGCAAAATGTGAGCCCAGAGTGATAGCTATGGTTGGAGTCGTGAGCAATGTGGGTCATAGAGAAAGAACAATGTACACTACCAGATTACAAAATGGTATGAACAGTTTCTGTGTTCTGGTGTGGTTCCTCAGTAGGTTTATGGCTAGCTATCTCCCAATGTGGATCTCCAGAAGGTTGAAGCTGTCCCTTGGCTAAACCTAGACTAGGGGACATGGCGAGAAAGGAAGATTAATGTGGTCAACAGAGGCAAGCAGGGACCCCTGACATATAAGTTCAGCCAGAGAGATTGAATGAGGTTTGGGTGTTGTTGAACTTCCCACAGATCAAGGCCAGCTTTCTGAGTCAGTGATAAAATAGCCCTGGCCTATTTTATATATGAATATATAGTTCTGAGCTCCCAGAAGGCCTTATACAAAAAACCCCAGCACCTAGAAAACCCCAAACCAGAGAGTTAGAATATAAATGGCTCCATGAGGGTAGTTAAGGTGTCAGATGAATAGGGTTGCCTGTTTAGACCAGCAGCATGTCTTTGTCAAAGACAAATAAATGAGATCATGAGAGCTATATCACATGACCAGTTCTCTTGTGAATTTTAAACTAAGTGTAATTACTAATTTAGAAAACAAACTTTCCCCAATTGATAAATGGTCAAAGTATGTGAACAGTTTCCAGACAAAGAAATCCAAGGTATTTATAGTCCCAAGAAAAGATGCTCTAAATCACTATTGATCAGAGAAATGTAAATTTAAACAACTCTGAGGTACCACCTCATATCTATCAGACTAACTAATACAACAAACAAGGAAAATGTTGGATGTTGGAAGTGATGTGGGAAAACTGGGATGCTAATCCACTGTTGCTGGAGTTGTGAACTGATCTGACCATTCTGGAGAGCAATTTGGAACTATGCTCAAAGGGCTACAGTACTGTGCACAACTTTTGATCCAGCAATACCACTGCCAGGTTTATATCCCAAAGACATCCAAAAAAGGGGAAAGGACCTATTTGTACAAAAATATTTATAGCAGGTCTTTTTGTGGTAGCTAAGAATTGTAAATCAAAGGGATGCCTATCAGTTGAGAAATGGCTAAATAAGCTGTGGTATATGATTGTAATGGAATATTATTTTGCTATAAGAAATGACCAGCAGTGTGATTTCAGAAAAGATTTACATGAACTGACTGATATATAGCAAAGTGAACAGAATCAGAATGCTATAAACAGTAACAGTAATCTTGTTCTATGAAGAGCTATGAATGACAGCAATACTCAGCAATAAAATGATCCAAGACAATCCTAAAGGACTAATGATTACGTATACTATCCACCTCCAAAGAAAGAATTAATATTGATTGAATACTTACTGAAAAATGATATTTTTCACTTTCTTTCTTTCATTTTTTATTTGAATGTTCTTGTACAAAATGAGCAATTTGGAAATGTTTTACATAATTGCACATGTGTAACCTATATCTGATTGCTTACTACCTCAGGGAGGGGAGGGAGAAAGGGAAGGATAGAATTTGGAACTCAACACTTTAAATAAAAATGTTTAAAATATTTTAAAAGACAAAAAAAAAGAAAGAAAACAAATGATAAACTCTCAATTTCTACTTTCCACTCATAAGTTATTTAATTATTCCAGTTAGGGCAAGAATTGAAAAAAAAAAACTTCAAAATAAAATTGTACCTTTGCTCAATACTTAACTGCTATAAGCTTCAAATATTGACTTGTTTATTCTTCTACTTCGATTTCATGTATGGGCTGGTCTCCATCCTTATCAAAGCTTCTGAATCAGTTAATTTATTCTGGAATGCCCTTCAGGGTAAACAATTGTATTGCTTCCTTAGCCCTTATTTTCCTGTCCTTGCTCAAGAAACTACTTAATCCCTGCAAGATGATGCTAGCCTTTACTTGCTCCAAAGAAATCCCTATGCTTGATAAGAGTTTATTTGCTTCATGGCAATAAATTTTTCTTGTATAAAATGGAATGGTGTGTGTGTGTGTAAAAGAGAGGGACACAGAGAGAGACAAGGTCAGAGAGACACACAGTGAGAGACAGGGACAGAGAAAGAGAGAGAGACAGAGACAGAGAGACAGAGAGACTGAGGGAGACAGAGAGAGAAAGAGAGAGAGAGAATGCTATCTAGATATGTAATTGACATAATCTCTATATAGTCCCAGATCACTACCTCCTGATGTTTGTCCTGCATATCAAGGCTCCCAGGCTCAGCAAGTGGCCAGACTCACTTTTCTTCATTACATAGCACATGGAAGAAGCAAAGGGCACTTAATCAAAATTGGAAGAATCTGATTGAAATCCCAACTCTACCACATCCTAACTGTGTGGCTTTGGGAAAGTAGCATGTTCCCAGTGTTTCTGTCTACTTATGGGTGTTTTTTTTAATTACTCTGCCAAAATTTCTAGGTAATTGGTAAAAACCACTGAGTATCAAGTGTGGACTTTGTCTCCTGTTCAGTGGGTTGTTCTATAAGTGAAAAAAGGTGATGGTCAGAAGCCCTGTTGTCTCCTGTTTTCTCTCATTTTTTTTATCATCACACATCACCAAATTTTATTTTATTTTGCGGGGCAATGAGGGTTAAGTGATTTGCCCAGGGTCACACAACTAGTGTCAAGTGTCTGAGGCCAGATTTGAACTCAGGTTCTCCTGAATCCAGGACTGGCACTTTCTGTGCCACCTAGCTGCTCCCCCCATTCTTCTTCTTTTTTTTAAATTTTAATAGAATTTTATTTTCCAAAATATATGTAAAAACAAATTTTTGGGAAGGGAAGGGAAGGGAACAAGCATTTATTAAAGCACCTAGGCTGGCAATAGACTGCCCAGTATGGTATGCTTGCATCAAAGAAGGCACTGTGCTCCATGAACAAAGTAGAACTACAGTAGCTCAAAAAGAATTGTGACATGTGCAAATTTAAAGACACTTCCACCCCAAATGTTCAAATGGATAATCTGGGCCTGACCTGTGGTAGAGGCTTCTGAGCTCATATTGGTCTGATCAGCCAAATGACATCACTATGTCATTTGGCTCCTCTTCAAGAACAAAAAACAACCACCAACCAAACGTGTGTCAGGTACTGTGCTAAGCACTTTGCAAACTTTATGCCATTGGGGTGAGCACTAGCTGTGGATTCAGAGACCTGTGTTCAAGTCCTGCCTCTGATGCTTTCTATCTTTATAACCTTGGGAAAGTCATTTACTCCCCCGGGGCTCAATTTTATCCGTGTGTAAGAAATGAAGGGATTGGACCAGATGTTCTCTAAGTTCCCTTGTGATCCTAGATCTGGGATTTCATGAAACATCACATTGTTTCCACTGAGCCAGAATGGCTCCTTGGGTCTCCTTTTCCCACAGCTTCCACACGACATGAACACAAGGTAGAAATGGGAAAAACTCTGAATTCAAGGCCTTACCTCATCAGCGGTCACTGTCATAACACTCCTGCTTTTCTTCATTATAAATGAGAAAAGAGGCCCCTCTTGCAATGCCTGTTATTCAGTCCAGCTCTCCTGGTGACTCTCCACACCTACAGGGAAGAAGGGAATACCAAAGTGACAACTCAGTCCTGGAAGGTAAGCCTGCATGTACAGTTGGCTGGCCCCAGCCCACCTGAAGAAGTCAGTGGTTCTGTCAGCAAAGGATGGGAGCAAAAGTTCAAGGCCTACTCCAGAATTTCAGAATCCCCTTCCATGATGTCAAAAATACCCCAGCCTCCAACTGAAAGTAAGCTCTTTGAAGTCTGCAATCATCATAGTGCCTGGCACGGCTTAGGCAATGAATCATTACATGTTGCATTTTTTTTCAGTGCAACAAAATTTATTTTGTTTTTTCCATTTATATGTAAGGGTAGTTTTCAGGATTCATTTTCATAAGATTTAGAGTTCCAAATTTTTCTCCCTCCCTCCCTTTCCTCCCCCCCCTTCACAAGACATCAACCAATCTGATATAGGTTATATATGTACAATCCACAAGTGTTCTTTTTTTTCCCTTTAGTCTGTGTTCAATCAATATCAGTTCTTTCTCTGAGAGTGGATAGTATGCTTCCTCATTGGTCCCTTGGGATTGTCTTTGATCATTGTATTGCTGAGAGTAGTTATGTCATTCACAGTTGCTCACTGAGAAATGCTGCTGTCACTATGCACAATGTCCTCCCAGTTCTGCTCACTTCACTATACATCAGTTCATATGAGTCTTTCCAGGTTTTTCTGGGATCATCCTGTTTGTCATTTCCTATAGCACAAGACCATTCCACTATGATCATATAGCACAGCTTCTTCAATCATTCCTCAATTGATGGACCTTGATTCTGAATTCTTAGCCACCACAAAGAGTTGCTATAAATATTTTTTGTACAACTTCCCCCTTTTCTCTTTTTCATGATTACTATTGTTAACTGCTTCCCTCCATCCTATTCCCTTCCCCATGATATTTACTCTAGTATCTATCTTCTTTCACCCTATCCTACTTCAAAAGGGATCTGCTTCTGTCTGTCCTGTTCTTTTGTCCTCTCTCTTTATCCCCTTCCCCTCCTATTTTCCTGCAGGGTTAGATGGATTACTCCACCCAATGGAGTGTGTGTGTGTGTTATTCCCTCCTTGACCTAATTCTGATGATATTGAGGTCTTTGTGCCAATTCTGATGATATTGGGGTCTTTGTGCTAATTCTGATGAGTGTTAGGCTCATTTACTGCTCAGATTAAATAGATTACTCCACCCAATTGGGTGTGTATGTGTTAATCCCTCCTTGAGGCACATGAGATTAAGGTCTTTGAGCCTATTCTGATGAGTGTAAAATTCATTTACTGCCCTGCTCCTCCCCCATCCCTTCTCCCACTTCCTAAGCCCTTTCCTGTTTCTTTCATGTGGGATTTTACCCCATGCTACCTCTGCCCTCCCCCCCCACCAAGTGCATTCCCCTCACCCCTCAATTTTACCCTAAAGATGTCATAATGGTGCAGATAGGTGACACAGTGGAAAAAGCATCTACCCTGGACCCAGCCAAAACCCGGCCTCAGACACAAGACAGTCACCTGCTGCATGACCCCAGGTATGTTCCCCAACTCCAGTTTTTTATGGTTTTCTAGGGTCTTGTATTTGAAAGTCAAATTTGCAATCAGTTCAGGTCTTTTTATCACGAATAACTCAGAGTCCTCTTTTTCATTGAAGTCCCATTTTGTCCTCTGAAAGATTATACACAGTTTTGCTAGGTAGGTGATTCTTGGTTGTAATCCCAATTCCTTTGCCCTCTGGAATATCATATTCCATGCCCTCTGCTTCTTGAATGTAGAAGCTGCTACATCTTGTGCTATCTTGACCGGGGCTCCACAGTACTTGAATTCTTTCCTTTTGGCAGCTTGCCATATTTTCTCCTTGACCTGAGAGCTCTGGAATTTCCCTCAAAATCCTCATCTGTAAAATGGGAATATAAAGCAAGCCCCTCCCAGGGCTATGTTGAGGACTGAGTGAGATAATACTTGCAAATCTCAAAGGGATACATACGTGCTTGCTATAATTGTGGTTATAAGCTCCCCAAGGAGAAAGAGAACAAGTGTCACCAGTGTCTTGGGTACACCTCCACATGGAGAACTTTTGAGAGGACATGGAGGGTAAAGGATTAGATGTAAAATGCAGGGCTTGGACTTCAAGGTCCTTTCCTATCAAATGGGACTGGTAAAGGCTCGTCTTTGTGTTGCTGATGCTTAGCACAGATTTCTTACCTAGTCTTGATCGCCGAATAATAAAAATTGAGACCTTGGAAAGACTTTAGCTTAAAAAGGTGAAGGTCTCCCACTGCAACTGGGGCCATCTCCGGTCATCCTGATCTATATCTTGCAACTGGACCCAGATGTCTCTGGAAGAGAGTGAGGCTGGTGACCTTGAATAGCTCTCCCTCACTTCAATCCAATTCAATGAAAGTCATGACATCTGTCATGGTCCTCTTTGAGAATGAAGGACAAACAACCTCAGCATAGTGCCTGGCATACATGTGGTTGTTCAGTCATTTAGTGGTAGTTGACAATTCATAACCCCAATCAGGGTTTTCTTGGCAGAGATACTGGAATGCTTGGCCATTTACTTTGCCAGCTCATTTTACAGATGAGGAAACTGAGGCAAGCAGGATTAAGTGACTTGCCCAGGGTCATATAGCTGGTAACTGTCTTAGGCCATTTTTGAACTCAAAAAGATGCGTCCTTTTCCTGACTCCGTGCCAGAGCTCTATGCACTATGACACTGACTAACTGCCCTGACATGGGGAAAGCTTTTAACAGATGATTGTTGATTCATTGATTCCCACTCTAATCTTTTGATCCCATGAGTTGTTACCTCTACCACTGGAGGGAATGCTCACATCAGCAAGATGGCAGAGCCACCAAATTATCAAAGTATGACAAGACTTTGTTCTTGGGGGAACAAAACCACGATGCAACTGAACATAAGAAATCTGAGTCTACGTGGGAGTTCCCCAAGGTCTGGGGATCACAAGCTTGCTGTGTTCCTTCTGAACATTCCAACTCCTGAAACACATGCCTCTCTCAAAGTCTGCCTTTCTAACACAAAGATATATAGAGAGAGATCGAGAGCATGATGGCTTTTCAGCTCTGGGCTTAACTGTGGAATACTAAGTGGTGACACTCTATTGTCATCACCCAGGAAACCAGGGCTTCTCATTTGAGACCATCATTTCACAAAACAAAGTGGACTCTGAATCCAAACGCGACAATGATACATGGGGGAGAAGAGAGGGAACAATGGTCTACCTGGGCTATTTCAAGGAATGCCAGTGTAAATCTTCCCATTGCTCTGTGGAGGCAGCTCGATGGCACCAGGGAGAGAAAGCTAGACATGGAATCAAGACAGACCCGGGTCTCAATTCAACTCTGGCAAAGTTGCTTAACTTCTCTCTGCTTGAGCTTCCTCATGTGTAAAATGGATGTTATAACAGTACATATCTCCCTGGGTTGTTGAGAAGATAAAATACTATAATATCTGCAGAGTGCTTGGCAAACCTCTGATCCCTACAGAAATATTATCTACTATAATCATTGGCATTAGTATTGCTGTTGTGCTTGTTTACAAATCTTCCAGGAGGGATGGTCAATAAATTGTTCTAATATTTGATGCCATGTGCTAAAGAGATAAAATTTCCTCAGTGAATACTAAAAAATTACTGCATCCATTCACAAGCTGACCCAGGTAGGTCGGAAATGTATTTTTTCATTTGTTTTAAAGAAGTGTATTGCTTGCGATTGTACATTTATAATCTATATCAGATTACTTTCTGTTTTAGGGCGGGGGGAGGGAAGGGAGGGAGGGAGAAATATTTGGTGCTCAAAATCTTGTGAAAACAAATATTGAAAACTATCTTTACGTGCAACTGGAAAATAATAAAATACTTTTCTGATAAAAAAGGAAGTGTATAGTTTTAGGTCAAAGGCAGTAAACAAATATTAACCATAATTTAAATGGATTTTAATCCCCACCCCCTTGGCTCCTCTGTACCAGGGAAAGAAAAATGCCAGTCTATAGGCTGGATCTGTCCCTGTACTTAATTTCACCCAGGTACAGGATAAATATGAATGACATATCACCAGTTAAGCCTAGAGTTATAGGGACTAAATGCCACCAATTTAAATGTTCCCCTCCTCCCCCTGCTTATTTGAAGAGATGAGAGACCATGGGTACTGAACACTATAAAATGTAAAATTTTCCATCTGTTAGTTTTCCTGAACTTTCCCCACCTTTAAAGTTTTTTTGTTTTGTTTTGTTTTGGTTTTGGTTTTTTGCGGGGCAATTGGGGTTAAGTGACTTGCCCAGGGTCACAGAGCTAGTAAGTGTTAAGTGTCTGAGGCCGGATTTGAACTCAGGTACTCCTGAATCCAGAGCCGGTGCTCCATCCACTGCACCATCCAGCTGCTCCTAAAGTTTTCTATTATAAGGGATGTCTCTCTGGGAGGGGGTGAGGGAAGAGATACATACAGTGGGAAATGTAGATAAAATATAAAAACAAAAGAATCAAATGAAGTTAACTTTTAAAAATGGAGTATCCCTTAAGTCCATAGACTAAGCTCATTATTCCACCAAGGACTCTCTCTGTCCCTCCTCTTTCTGTCTCTCTCTGTCTCTCTCTCTCTGTCTCTCTCTGTCTTTCTCTCTCTGTGTCTCTCTCTGTCTCTCTCTGTCTTTCTCTCTCTGTGTCTCTCTCTCTGTCTCTCTGTCTCTCTCTCTGTCTCTCTCTGTCTCTCTGTCTCTCTCTCTGTCTCTCTCCCCCCCCCCGCTCCCCCCACCCCCGTCTTTTCCTCACCCTCTCCTTCTCCCTCCCTCTCTCTGTCTCTTTCCTTCCCTCCCTCTTTCTGGAATAGTCTGTGTCTTCCTCTGTCTCTGTCTCTCCCTCTCTCTGAATTTGTGTCTTTTTATGAGTTCATTCCAGCATATGTGTCTCTTCAAAGCTACATCATCCAGCAGGGATGGTAGACATTGCCCAATTCCTCCTTCCACACAGTTGCCCAATTCATCTTCCTAAAGCCCAGGGCTGATCATGTCATCTTAATCCTCAATAAGCTCCAGTAGCTCCCAATTATGTCCAGAATCAAATATAAACGCCGCTTTTGCATTTATAGCCTGTCACAACCTGATCCCAACCTAGCTTTCCAGGTTTATTAGGTTTTAAGATTTTTCTCACTACAAAATCAGAGTCATTAATAAATATGCATCCATAAAGTGATTTAAAAAGAGAGAAATCCTAAAGGCCTGTTACAAAGACCTTAAACATTAAGCTCCTTCAGTTTCCCATCTGTGCACCTCATATTGAGTCTCCCTCAGTTCTCATCTTATTCTTTACGTGTATCTGTGCATATCTGTTGTCTAGAGGCAGCTGGGGGTGTCACAGGGCCTACAGACTCTCGACATGGAGTTAGGAAGTTCAAATTCAGCCTCAGCCATTTAGCACAGCTACTAGCTGTGTAGTCCTGGGCAAATCACTTAACTGCTATCTGCCTCAGTTTCCCAACTGTAAACTGGGGATAATGACAGTGCCTGCCTCTCAGAGTTTTTGGGAAATGGGATGGAGATTCTCTTTGTGAAGTGTTTCACACAGTGCCTGCCACAAAGCAGGCACTGTATCAGTGCTGACTTCCTCCTTCTGTCTGACCTATTTTCTTCTCCTTCATCTCCACTGCTCCTTCTCCTTCTTCATCAATATCACCCTTAACTGGCCACAACATAGAACAAAAGTATAGTGTCTTTTTGTCTTTATCTTCACATTTATTGAATATAATACTATACTGCCTGCTATTAATTTCTAAAAATAAAACAGATGAGAGGAACATTGCCTATTTCTAAGAATAAATTAAAACTAAACTAAGTCACCTTTTACTCACACTCCACTTAGCTATGTTACCTCCTCCTCAAGTTTGGATCTTGGCTCCCTTAGAGATAAAATGTTCTATTCCAAAAAAAAAGTAATTTCCTGAGGTGGAAGGTTGCCATATATATCATTCCCTATGAGATTATTAACATATATTTGTATAGATACTATACACATGTGCCTCTCTGAAATTAGAAATGCATTTTTAACTGTTTTTGCTACAAATATCTCTGATAAAGGCCTCCTTCCTCAAATATATAGAGAAGTGAGTTAAATTTATAAAGATACAAGTCATTCCCCTAATTGATAAATGGTCAAAAGATATGAACAGGCTGCTTTCAGACAAAGAAATCAAAGCTATCTAAAGTAGTATAAATGTTCTAAATCACGGTTGATCAGAGAGATGCAAATTAAAACAAATCTGAGGTACTACCTCACACCTATCAGATTGGCTAATATGACAGAAAAGGAAAATGTTGGATGTTGGAAGGGATATGGGAAAACTGGGACACTAACGCATTGCTGGTAGAGTTGTGAAGTGATCCAATCATTCTGCAGAGCAATTTGAAACGATGCCCAAAGGGCTATAAAACTGTGTATACCCTTTGATCCAGTAATATTACTGCTAGGTATGCATCCCAAATATTTTTTTAAAGGGAAAAGGATCTATTTTTTGCAAAATAAACTCTTTTTGTGGTGGCTAAGAATTGGAAATTGAGGGCATGTGTATCAATTGGGTAATGATTGAACAAGTTGTGATATATGATTATAGTATAATACTATTGTGCTATAAGAAATAATGAGTAGAATAATTTCAGAAAAGCCTAGAAAGACTTATGTAAACTGATGTAAATTAAAGTGAGCAGAACCAGTTGGACATTGAACACAGTAACAGCAATATTGTACAATGATCAACTATAAATGACTTAGCTATTCTCTCTATTTTTTTCTTTTTCTTTTTTTTTTTGCTATTCTCAAAAATACAATGATCTAAGACAGTTCCAAAGTACTCATGATACAAAATGCTATCTGCAGAGAAAACAAAACAAAACATGGCATCTGAATACAGATCAAAGCATACTGTTTTTCACTTTCTTTTTTTTTCTTTTTCTTTTTTGGTTTGAGTTCTCTCCCACAAAATGACTAATATAGAAATATGTTTTATAGATTGCACATTTATAATCTATATCATATTGCTTACTATATCAGGATGGGGGAGGAGAGGAAAAAAGAAAAAAAATTGGAACTCAAAACTTTAAAAAAATAAATGTTGGGGCATCTAGGTGGAGCAGTGGATAGAGCACCGGCCCTGGAGTCAGGAGTACCTGAGTTCAAATCCAGCCTCAGACACTTAACACTTAACTAGCTGTGTGTGACCCTGGGCAAGTCCCTTAACCCCAATTGCCTAACTAAAAAAAAAAGTTAAAATTATTTTTACCTGTAATTGGGGAAATAAAATATTATTTTAAAATGCATTCTATTCAACATTAAGATCATATACAGTTCAAAAAAGAACAAAAGAAAAAAAAACTCATTTTCCCCTGCAAAATCTTCCCACTTTTCAAATTTTCTGTTACTAAAAAGGAAAGCACATAATGCACTGGATAGAACTTGGAACTTGGAATTATGAAAACTTGAATTACGACTCAGATCCTTAGCAACTGTATGATTCTGGGCATGTCATATAACCTGTTTACCTCATTTTCCTCACCTATAAAATGGGCATAACAACAGCACCTGTCTCACAAGGATGTTGTGAGAATCAAATGCATTAACATATGTAAAGCACTTTGGAACTTTCAAGGGCTAAGTACAAGTTCTTATTTATAAAGGTCCCACAATCCTCCCTGTTATCCTAGCTCCAAAACATAGTGCTATCCTTGACTCCTCACTCCTACTTGCCTTTCCAATCTGTTGCCAAATCTTGTACTTTCTCCCTTCATGACATTTCTTGTATATGTTCCCTTCACTACACTCACACAGTCCATGCCCTGGAGTGAGTACAAATAACCTTTCAACTGGACTCCTCATTAGCTGTCAGCTTGGTCTTACAGCCTTAAGTCTCTCCCCAACCCATTCAGCTTTCAAATGTTTTTTTCTAAAGCACATGGCTGACCATATGTCTGTCTCAGTCTCTGTCCCTTTGTCTGTCTGTCTCTTTGCCTCACCTTTTCTTCTTCTTCTTCTTCTTCTTCTTCTTCTTCTTCTTCTTCTTCTTCTTCTTCTTCTTCTTCTTCTTCTTCTTCTTCTTCTTCTTCTTCTTCTTCTTCTTCTTCTTCTTCTTCTCCTTCTCCTCCTCCTCCTCCTCCTCCTCCTCCTCCTCTCTATGTATACATGCATGCATATTCACTATATATACATGTGCACACCCATACATACACTATATAAATATGTGTGTATAGACACATATATGTATACATATATACATGCATATACACACATGCACACACACGTGTGTGTGTGTATATATATATATATATATATATATGGTCATTGATGGGTTGCTTCCTCGTTTCAAATGTAAGCTCCTTTGAGGTCAAGGACTTTAGGGTTTTTTGCATTTCTTTGTATCATCAGTTCCTGGCACATGGTAACTGCTTAATAAATGATTGTTGACTGACTGACCCAATGGTGAGATCACAAACATTTTGTTATTAGATGTCTAAATACATAAGCTTGCTTTCAGTGAAAATGTCCTTACCATTTAAAATTCAAATAAGCATATTTATCAAAAGCTTCTCTAACCAAAAAAAATGGAGTTTGCCTTCATTATCCATTCCCATCATGACAAAAAGAATAGAAAATAGAATTTGATATTTACCTTTTTTGCAAATGAACTCTTAGAGGGCACCTTTCAGACAGGAAAATGACCTTATTATCAGTATCTGGCATTTATATAACAGAGAGTACTTTACATTTGTTATCTCATTTGATTCTTAAACCAGTCCTGTGAAATAGGCAGTATTATTATCCCCATTTTACAGATGAAGAAACAGACAGATAGAGGTTAAGTGATATGTCCTGAGTCAAACAGCTAGTATATCACTGTATCCCCCATGTCACCTAGATGCATTAGTGACTGATGCACTGTCATGTGGAAGAAGCAAACTTGTCCCACATAGCCCCAGAGGGCAGAACAAGGATCAATGGAAAGTTGCAAAGAGACAGATTTCAACTCCAGTGTCAGGGCAAAATACCTGCCTGTTTGAACTGCCGCAAGTGCCTCAGGAGGCAGTGATGCCCTCTCACTGAAAGGCTGAGTAACCAGGGGTCAGGTATGATGTAGGCAGGATGCTTGTTCGGGTAGAGACTGGACCTCAGATAGTCAGAGGGGCCTTCCTCCAAAGACTCTCTATGCTTCTGGAAGTCTGCCCTCTCTTTACCACACCTATTGCTATACTCCTTGGACATACATCTTCCCCCCCTCCCCCACCCTAGGGCGGCAGAGCATTGACATGTCCTTGTTGGTTTTGTTCAGTTCTGTCTGACTCTGTGACCCTTCGGGGGATTTTCTTGGTAAAGATACTGGAGTGGTGTGTCATTTCCTCCTCCAACTCATTTTCCAGATGACACAAACAGGATTAAGTGACTTCCCCACTATCACACAGCTAGTGTCTAAGGCTAGATTTGAACTCACCATGAGCCTTCCTCACTTTAGCCCTGGCACTCTATCCACTGCACCACCTGGCTAACATGTCTTGTAATGATGTTTTTCTTTATAAAACATCCCCACAGTCACACGTAAATACCATGTCCTCGAAGGCAGCAATTACTTGTTGTTACTCTATCTCACTCCCTACTTCACCTAAACCCTCCAGCCCTGCTTAAAATAAGGCCTAGCACATAGTAGGCACCTGATAAATACTAGTTGAAGTGAATCAAATTAGTCCTTTGGTGCAATGGTCTGCTCTTGTCTGCCTACACTTGTCTGACAAAAGTGGGGACTGTAATTCAATGTTTGTTCTCTGGACTAAGACTGATCAGCTGCCATGAGTCATTCTTTCTTTGTCTTCCTTCTTTCCCTTTTTATTTCCTTTCTTTTTTCTTCCTTTATTTTCTTATCTTCATTCCTTCCTTTTCTTTTCTCTTTCCCTTTCCCTTTCCCTTAGCATTTTCCTACTTTTTTCTTTTTCACCTTCCTTCCTTCCATCTCCTTCCTTCTTCCATTTCTACCTTCTTCACTTCCTTTCCTACCTTCCTTACTTTTCTTCCTTCTGTACTACCTTTTATTTCCTTCCTTCCTTCCTTTCTTCCTTCCTCCCTTCCATAATCCATAGTCATTACTCCAAATCACCCATGTATTTCAAAGACTATATTGTTAATTATTACATATTCTAACAATATCCCTTCCTTCAAGTGTTACATATTTAAGAACCTAATTATTTCAGTATTTTGGAATTTGTAGTGGGAGTTGAGAATAATTTCTTTCCGACATGAGAAAATGATTTATGAACAAATTACTACAGAAATTCAAGGACCGCTAATTTTGTCCCACTGAGTACTTCCCCCACTGATCCCCAACATAACCTTTCTCTGCCTTATCAGTATGTATTCCATAATCCCCATGAGCTCAGATATCTACCTCCTGATAACCCAACCTCTGGTAACCCGGGTCTTTGAATTCCATCTAGCTGGTACTTCGATGGCAACCATGCCACTTGCCCCAGTCCCATTCTCAAAGCCTCTGTAGACTGCTAAGCTTGTATCTTCCTACTGGCAAAGCTTTAAAGAATTCAGGATTCTATCTTTGGCACAAAGGGTAGCAGAAGGAGGGCTGAAATGGACCAGGAATAAACCACCTTGAGTTAGCCGGCACTTAACACAGTGCCTGGCACACAGGAGGTGTTTAATAAATGTCTATTGACTGATTTGAGTTACTGTCTGAATCCCAGGTCACTCATCTTGCCCTCTAGGCTTTGCTTCCATTTACTCTGTAGGTAGGCATCTTGTATGAACTTATTTATCTATGTGACATTGACTCCATTAGAACACAAGATTTTTGAAGGCAGGAACCATTTTTTTTCTTTGCATCTCCAGCCTTTGGCACAGTGCCTGGAACATAGTCCACACTTAACCAAAAAGAATTATTGATTATATTCAATTAATATTTTGGCTATTATTTATTGAACATCAATTCTAATGAGTACATGACTGAGATAGAAACAGAATGGTCATCATGATACTCTTAGAGTCAGGAATATGAGTTCAAATCCTCCATAGGATGCTGTGTGACCCTGGGTCATTTAACCCTTCTGAGGCTCAGTTTTCCTCATCTGTAAAAGGATTGACATATTCTTTATAATCAATGCACTTTTACAATTAATTCAATAAGCATTTTAAACACTTCTCATGTGCCAGGCTGTGTGCTAAGTTCTAGGGATACAAAGATAGACAAAACAAAAACAGTCCCTACCTTCAAGGAGCTCAGTGTCTAACAGGGGAACCCCATGCAAATGGCTATGTGCATTCATGATAATATGGTTTAAGTGGGAGGTAAATTCAAAGGCCAAGTACCACAAGCAGGGTAGGGGTAGGGCTGGAGATTCTTTCAGAAAGAATGACTTGAACTGAGTTTTGAAGAAGCCAAGGAATCCAGGAGGTGGAGGCAAGAAGAGACAGAATTCTGGGTTGGAGAGACCATTAGTAAAAGGAGATGGAAAGCAAAGAGGATCATAGGGTACATGAGGGTGTAACTGGATCATAGGGTACATGAGGGTGTAAGATATAACAGTCTGGAAAGGCAGAAAAGGGCCAGGTTGTTAAGGGTTTGAGAAAAAGAAGTAGAAAAATCTTAATATTTGCTAGAAGTAAGAGGGACCCAATGAAGTTGATTGAATAGTGGGATTACGTAGAGAATGGGCTGAAGCGGGGAGAGAGTCATGGCAGGGTACCATCCTTCTCCTCACCTTATATATACACAATATTTATTCCTTAATGAATTAATTGGTTTGTTTCCTTCTTTATTCATTTGATTATTTATGTTTGTTTATTGAAGTTTTTGCTGTCTCCCCCACTGGAGGGTTAGGGTTAGGGTTAGGAAGACCAGTGGCCGGCCCAGTCTTTTGAATTTCCTCATGTCCCTTCCAAGGTTCATGGCATGAGGGTCCCAGACAATTCAAGAGCCACACAAGAAAGAGTGACTTTCCCCAATCTTGGGGTTGGAATTCTAATCCATGCACCCATTGTTACAGAGTCTTTTCTCTCTACTGGGGGAATAGCCATGAGGATATGCTTTCCAGAAAAGAATGACTATGAACTTGAGCCTTTCCATTTGCCTCCTCAGATCATGAGTCTAACATAGCATCCCATAGGGTTACAAAAGAAAGTCCAAAATGCATAACCTGGGATGTTATAGATCCCCAACCGGTCCAAGTGAACTTCTGAGTTAGCTTGGAAGTTGCCAATCAATGTCCGCATTCACACAGCTTCCTCTCAGAAGACTGACCCACTTGTGTTTCTGTGCTTTGCCAGATCTTTGTCTTTGGCTACACTTTGGGCTCTATAAAGGAGGCCTCCTTGACCACCACTCATGATTTAAGCCAGAAGGTACCTCAAAGAACATCTAGGCTAAGCCCAGAAAAGGGAGATGGTTTGTCCAAGCTCACACCATAGTATCAGAGGCAGGAGTCAAACCCATTTCTATCTGTTCAACTGTGATGCCCTCTTCAAAGCCTACCCCAAGTACTCTATCATTAAGCTTCCTCTGGTCCCCCCAGTTCTCTTCTGGGGTTCTGTGCCCAACTGGCTGGGGCTTTCTGAGCACATAACAATTATGTACTGTGTTTGATCAAGCAGGCAAACATTTGTTAAGCTCTTGCTGTGTACCTGGTTCTATGCCAAGAGTTGGGGAACCTGAGAGGCAAAAACAATTGAGGCCTTCAAGAAGCTCACATTCTAATGGAGAAGAGGTAAGGTCCAGACCTGTGATTTCATGGGAAGGGGAACTCTTGGGTATAGCAACTCTATACAAATACAATCTGGTAGCCTTTCTGTGGTCTCCTGCACCATCCTAAATGTCATAGGAAGGACACCAAGTAAAGAAATCAGTGAATAAATACAGCATTCAGATTAGAATATTAAGAGGATGGTAACTTAGAGGGTAGGGATCCGGGGTGGGGGGCAGAGCAGGGGTGCAGGAAGGGGGTATCTGAACTAAGTTCTGCAGGAAATCAGGTATTTGAGGTCACAGAAGTAAAGAAGGTGAATGTTCAGCCTGCCCATGGTACTATCGACATGCAAATGTCCAGGTCACATTGCTTTGAAGAATGTGATTGGAAACTCTAAAACTCTTTGGAAAAAGTAGCTATTAGGCTGCCTCCACTGGACAGGAGCTTCTTCTGTGCCAGGATGAGTTCTCAATTTTTTGTAACAGCCACAGTACCTAGAAAAGTGATGTGTATGTAGGAAGCTCTGATAAAGTATTTATCCAAGTTAATGGAATGATGCTGTATGCTTATTTCTGAAGAAAATATTGAATAGATGTGAGAATCAGCTAAAAAAGCAAGCTACCAACATAAGCCCTGACACTATCTCCCCACCGACATACACACAGACATATGTACTTCAGGCAGACAGACATGCATGGATGCACAATACATTTGTATTTATACTGCCATATATACACACAGAATCACACCATGCACATTCATATGTTTAGATATCACTTATATATGTAGAGTTATATGCACATATGTACCTCTATATAATGCATACATGTATCTATATTGTGCTCCATATAAAACAACACAAATAAACAAGAAATAAGCAAACATGGGAACTAAAATTATAATGGTACACCCCATGTTTACATACATGTCCTAAAGACCACATACCACTGAAGACCACACCCCCTCCGTGACTTACATCATAAAATTTACATCTCCAATGCAGTTTAGCTGGCATCAAGATAGAGCTCTCTAATTTTACAGATGAGTGCAATGAGGAACAGAAAGGTGCAGTGACGAACCTAGGAACATATAGCTAGCAAGTGATGGAAGTAGGAATGCAGATCTCCCCAACTCCAAGGCCCTTAAGCAAATGTGGGGAAACTATAACCAATAGTCCAAAATCTGCTTTCATGTAGCCCATGAGCTAAGAATGTTTTTTACATTTTAAAATCTAGTTTTCTTTTAAAATGTAAAAGCTGAGGGCTGGCTTTGGCCAGGGGGCTATAGTGTGCCAGCCTCTGGTCTACACTTACATGCTGCCTTTTCAAATTTTCATTGTCCCCCCTCCCTATACTCCTCCCCTCACCCCTTCAATTCCTCATCCTGTTTTAATGCTTTGAGGATGAGTCTCTCCTTTCTGAACAGAACCAGGCTAGTCTTTGGACAGGGGGCAGAAGTGATCCTAAAGCCCATAGTAAAGCTTTTCTAACATGATACCCATTGGCATGACCTTCAAGGACTCGGGGTCACCCCTGTGGCAATAGGAGGCAACAAAGGAATGCTTTAGTACTGGACAGGTATACCTGGTGATGTAGCCTATGTTGGGTAAATGCTGCATCTAAGGATATAGTGTATGTACTTGTGTGTACACGGTGTGCATATGTGTTTGTGTGCTTGCCTCTGGATTGTGTGGGCATGCAGTGTATACATGCCCATATACCATGTAGAGTGCATGTGTATAGTATATGTGTGTATCATACACACATGTGTTGTGATATGAGTATCTGACCATTAAATATAATTCAGTAAATATTTATTTAGCACTATGTGCCAGGTGGTGTGCTGAGGATAGCAAAAGAGGCAAAAGACAGGTCCCTGTCTTCAAGGAGCTTACAATCTAATGAAATAAGTGCGTGTTATATGTAACATATGATATAATATAGAATATAATCTATTATAACCTATAATTATATATAGCATATATTACATTTATATGTATATAGAGACGTTACACATAAATGCATATTTACACCCAACAATAATATCTAACATTTATTTCATGCATTAAGGTTTGCAAAGCACTCTACCTTATTTCATCTTCACTTCAAAACAACCCTGTGAGATTGATATTATTATTAACCCCATTTTACAGATAAGGAAACTGAGGGCAAAATGAAAAATGAGTTGCCCTGGGTCACACAGCTATTCAGTACCTGTGGCAAGATTGGATCTCAAGTCTTCCTGATTCCCAGGCCACCAAGCTATCCCACCATGCCCCACAGTGGGCTCGGTGTTTCCAGGCCTGTACTCCGCATAGGGAAGAAGGAGGCTCCAGACATGACTCAAACACAAGCTCACTGTTGGACCTGAAGCAGCCTCTTCACCTCTCACTGTCTAAGTGACAAATTAGTTGTTGCATTGTATTGGTAGAAGGATTGGACCCACTAGAAATTCTTTGTGCTAATGATCATGACGATAACAACAGAATTTATACAGTGCTTTAAAGTTTGTAAATGTTTTCTCATTTGATCTTTTTTTTTTCTTTCTCTCTCTCTCTCTCCTTCTCATTTGATCTTACGACAATCCTGGGAGGGGACAGTGTTGTTAACCCCATTATGCTATGCATCTACCATTAGAGGACCAGAGTTGCTAAGTTCAAAAAGACCCATTGTTAGCTAAGCTTTTGGCTTTTTGCCTGGTCACCCACGGTGACAATCGATGGTGTCTTGGAGACCTGGGGACCTACATAAATGCAGCTAAGAGGTTTTGTGCTACAAAGGATTTAGAGGTAGAAGATTTGGGTTCAAATACCAGTTCTGATAATTGCTATCTGTGTAATCTCTGGCATACAACTTCTCTTGGCCTTTGGTCCTCATCTGTAAAATGTGGGGATTGGACTAAGTAACTTCTAAAACCTCTTAAAACAAGTGGTGCAACAGACTAAATGCTAGACCAGGAGTCAGGAAGAACTGAGTTCAGCTCAAGCTTCAGGCACTTACCAGCTGTGTCACCCTGGGTAAGTCACTTGAGCTCTGTCTGCTTCAGTTTCCCCAACTGTAAAATAGGGTAAAAATAGCCTTTGCCTACTAGAGTATTTGGGAGGATCCACAAGTGAGATCATTTCTGCAAATTGCTTTACAATTAAAGTGTTGTTAACAAGGTAGCCGTTATGAAAGCTATAATCCCATAAACTCTGAGTTCCTACTGGCTTTTTTAAAGCATTCTTTTTTAAAATTCCCTATCAGGTATAAGGGAAAGATAATGAAACCTAAGTCTCAAGTCTGTGAATATCAGATGGTTTTAATGATCAGGAAAGTATATACTAGCAAGAAATGTGAGAAAAAGGGAGAGAGCGGGAGAGAGGAAGGAAGGAAGGAAGGAAGGAAGGAAGGAAGGAAGGAAGGAAGGAAGGAAGGAAGGAAGGAAGGAAGGAAGGAAGGAAGGAAGGAAGGAAGGAAGGAAGGAAGGAAGGAAGGAAGGAAGGAAGGAAGGAAGGAAGGAAGGAGGGAAGGAGGGAGGGAGGGAGGGAGGGAGGGAGGGAGGGAGGGAGGGAAGAAAGGAAGGAAGGAAGGAAGGAAGGAAGGAAGGAAGGAAGGAAGGAAGGAAGGAAGGAAGGAAGGAAGGAAGGAAGGAAGGAAGGAAGGAAGGAAGGAAGGAAGGAAGGAAGGAAGGAAGGAAGGAAGGAAGGAAGGAAGGAAGGAAGAAAAATACTGTCAACTAACTGTTCCACCTGACAGAACCAGTGGAGAAAACAAATGAAGCAAAAATATTCTTCTCAGGAAAACCTCATTCTCCATCTGCCAGTTTAAAATTGTGGCTGGCGGGTACAACATGTGTAAGACGGGATGGGCTATGGTGTGATGGATGCAGTAGCAGGGTCCCTGGGCAGGCAGAAATGATGATCCGGGTTCCCAAGCAGCAGCAAAGACTATGGGGGAGGATACAGAATTCAACTAACTGTGGCTTTCCAGTAGGCACCTCATCTATTCATCCCTGGGCTAAGGATCCTCCTGCTGTGTAGGATACAAAAGAAAGGGCAGATGTTGTTTTTGCCCTCAAGGACCTTATAACCTAGACGGAGAAAAGAGATTGACATCCATGAAAAAATGAGAGGAACTCCAAGGAAGAATATAATTGACTTCCAATCTGGAAAACACACAGGTAAGTGCTGAGGAGGTTCTATCTTAATGGAGAAGAGGTAAGATTTAGGTTTATGGGATTATAGATTTAGATAAAAAAAGGACTTTCAAGGTCATAAAATGAGTTTCGTTGGATCCCAGACAACAGCAGGCTGAAGCTATCGTCATATTTTACTTGGATATACATTTTAATAATTGTAACAATTAGAACTTTTCAAAAGTGGTATAGATAGGCTGCTTCCTGCAATGGTGAGTTTTCCATCATTTGTTGTTTGTGGTTCAGTGGTTTCATTCACATTGGACTTGTCATGACACTATGTGGGGTTTTCTTAGCAAAGATACTGGAGTGGTTTACTATTTCCTTCTCTAGCTCATTTTGAATATGAGGAAACTAAGGCAAACATGGATAAGTGACTTGCCCAGGGTCACACAGCTAGTAAGTGTCTGAGACCATATTTGAACTCAGGAAGATGAGTCTTCCTGCCTCCCAGCCCAGCATTCTATGCACTGTGTCACCTAGCTGCCCCTGTCTCCATCACTGCGGATATTTAAATAGTGATTGGATAACCATTTCTCATTTCTTAGGCACACTGCAAAGGGACATCCTACCTAAACTTGGGTTAGATTAATTGTTTTCTGAGGTTCCATCTAACTATGACAATCTGTACTCTTGTCCTTAGTCTCCTCCTTTGTAAGGTAATATGCTTGAAATAGATGGCTTTTCAAGTCTCTTCCACAGAGGAACTCTGTGGGAGTATTGCCAGAATCTCCAGATTGACAGAGACCTAAGAGCTCATCTACTTCAACAGGAATCCCTTCTACAAAGATCCCAATGAATGGTTAGGTTCCATTGGAAGAACTTAAGTTTTGAGTAACCTACTATATCCAAGGGGACAGCTCTAACTGGGAGAAGTATTTTCATTAGATTGAGCAAAATATGCCTCTGCAACTTCCCCCCATTGCTTCTGGTTCTGTCCTTGGGGCCACACAGGACAAGTCTAACCTCCCACTCAAATACATGAACACAGCTATCATGTCCTCCCTGAACCTTTTCTTCTCCAAGATAAATATTCCCATTTCCTCCAAATGACCCTCTTCTGATATTATTTCTCTTCCTCCTACCATCCTGGCTACCATCCTCTGCACTCATTCTTACATCAAAGGGGAAAATAAAATAATTCTTGAAAAAATTCCAATGCTGAACAGTGACTTCTTGAAAAATGTAAAAAAGCAAATATCACATTGCCAACCATTTAGATTATTCCTTAGTTAAGTCAAGAGTCTTGTCCCTTGAGAAACATTAACTTAAGGTTCCATGCTCTGGATTGGTGACTCCCTCACCAGACCCACCATTTCAAGGAGGGACCCAGCCATACTTGACTTTTTTTTTTGGTGGGGCAATGAGGGTTAAGTGACTTGCCCAGAGTCACACAGCTAGTAAGTGTCAAGCGTCTGAGGCTGAATTTGAACTCAGGTCCTCCTGAATCCAGGGCTGGTGCTTTATCCACTGTGCCACTTAGCTGTCCCCCAACCCATTCTTTAGACTTCTCTTCTTCACTGGCTTGCCCCAACATGACCAACCTTCATCCTATTTCCAGTTCCCATTTGCGTACTGTCTTTCACCACTAGAATGTAAGCTCCTTGAGGACAGAGACTGTCATGCTTGCTTGTATTTGCGTCTCTAATATAGCGCAGTGCCTTGCACATGTTGTCTTTCATGACCCTATTTGGGATTTTCTTGACAAAGGTACTTGAGTGGCTTGATGTTTTCTTCTTTGGCTCATTTCACAGAGGAGGAAACTGAGGCAAACAAGGTTGAGTGATCTGCCCGGGGTCACACAGCTAGCAAGTGTCTCATACTGGATTTGAACTCATGAACGTGAGTTTTCCTAATTCTAAGCCCAGTGTTCTTTCAACTGTGCCATCGAGCTGCCCTACCTGGCACATAGTAAATGCTTAATAAATACTCTATCTATCATATATCTATTTATCATCTATTTATATCTCTATCTATCTATCTATCTATCTATCATCTATCTAACATTTCTGTCTACCTATGAAATGTCAGCTGCTGGGAGAAAATAATTTTTAATTGAAAGCACAGCTTTTTCAATTATTCATCCTCATCATTTTAATTATCTTCTCACTAATTCTTATTTATCCCATGAAAAAGCCAATTTTAAGCCTCAGATTTATTTTTCCTACAAACATTTTTGCCTAGAGAGAACTGTATTAACTTATGCAATTCCCACTCCCCATCCCTTTTCCACAATTGTTTTATGGTAAAGATGGAGATGAGGGTGGGCTTGGATATCTTGCAGTGATGCTGTGCCAAGAATAACTGGCATGTCTAGAGTATGTCTAAGTTTATAATCTACTTTCCTTATAGCTCCCCTTAAAGATGGGTGATTTATATGTTACCAATCCCACTATATAGATAAGGAAACTGGAGCTTTACTGGTTAAGTGACTTAACGGAAGATCCCCCAGCTTTTAACTGGGAGAGCTGGGATTTGAACCCAGGTCCTGTCGTTCCATTTCCATGTGTTTTCACATGACATCATGATGAAACTAAAAATGCTGAGCAGCACCCAACATCTAACCACCTGTGTACCAATGGGTAGCATGCTGAGGGTGCCTCCCACTTCTGACTCATGTGTAGCCAGTGAGTAATGCAGCCAAGGCTCAGAGTCAGGATTTGAGAGATGGAAGGGACATCAGTGGCAATCTACTCCAACCTAGACATACAAGGAATCACCACTGTACCATGCCTGACTCATAGTTGTCCAGCCTTTCCTTGAAGACATTCGGGGAAATGGAACTCACTACTTCCCAAGGCAACTCATCCTATTTTTTGGATAGCTATCAGTTTGTCTCAACACTCCCTCTAAATCTGCCTCTTTGCAGCATCCATCCCTTATTGCTGGCTCTTCACTGTGCAGCTAAGAACAGGGGCCATTCTTGCGATTCCATTGGTGTTAGAATTTCCCCACAGGAAAATCATCATAACAGTGCAAATCAGCACCCGGTCTCTAACTTATAGCCTAGAAAACAGCCTAGAGCACTAAGATGCTAAGTGACTTGTCCAGGGTCAGGCTGCCTGCACATATTTATGTAGATGGTTCTCAGACCTACATATCCAACCCTAGTTTCCCTCTCTCTTGAGCATTGTCATAGATCTCCAACTACCTTCTAGAATCTTGAACTGGATGTTCCCAGGGCATCTCAAACTCTGTATGTTCAAAGCACAAGTCTGTTATCTTCCCCTCAAAACTCTCCCCTCTTCTTTACTTCCCTGTTACTGTCAAGGACACCACTACCATGCTAGTCCATCAAGTTCCCAACCTAGATGTCATCTCCAATGCCTAAATCTCCCTTGCTTCATATATTCAATCTGTTTTCAAATATCAAAATTGAAGTTGATGCTGTAATAAAAATAGCTGTTTACTAGTTTCCCAAACTGTGTTTCGTGGAACCTTAGTGTTCACAAGGGCTCACTTAAGAAAAAGGTGATCCCACCACTGTTACCTGCCACCTGTGTGACCTTGGGCAAGTCCCTTGACCTCTAGAGACCTCAATTTCCTTAGCTGGGGAATTAAAGGGATCGAGCCAGATGACTTCTAAGATTCCTTCCGGCTCTAGACCTAGGATCCTTCAATGAGACTCTATTTTCCCCTATAAATTGTCGCTTGTTTAATTTAGAGTCTGAGGACCTGGGCTTGAATTCCAGATCTGCTACCTATTACCTATGTGATCCCTGGCAAGTCATTTCTACTTTCTGTGACTCGGTTTCCTTACATATAAATAAGGAATAGTTTCAATTATATGATTTTCAACGGTCCCTTCCAACTCTAAAATTATGCTCACGTGAGATAAAAGATGCAAAGTACTTTTCCAACCTTAAAGTGAAATAATCGTATCATTTATTATTATTTTTATCATCATCCTTATAGAGGGAAGGAAATAATCATTTGAGGATTTATATGGTACAGTACCAATACTATGCTAAGCACTTTACAAATGTTATCTTATTTGATCCTCATAAGAGTCCTTTGAGGTATGTGTTTTTATTGTCTTTGTTTCATAGTTGAGACAACTGAAGCAAACAAAACTTAAGTGACTTGCCCAGGATCACACAGCTGCTAAGTTTCTAAGGGCATATTTGAACTCAGGTCTTCCTGAGTCCATGCTCAATGCACTATCCACTACACCACCTCCTGCCTTATTTATTATCTATTATCATTATTGTTATTTTTATTATTAATATTATTAGTAGCCATAAGCCTATTATCTTAAACCTCAAATTATATATGCACTAAAATATCCAATGTATAGAGCACTTTTGGTTATGAAAATAGATAATTTCCTCTAATTTTGCTTCAAAATCTCCTTCGTACCCTTCTCTCAGAGGGGTGTTCCTCTGACAGAGCCCCAAGACAGACATGTATAGAGATAGATGCAACTAAGTGAGAAAAAAAAGGACTAGATTTTGAGCCAGAGGACTTGGGCTGGAATCCCAGCTCTGCTATCCATGGTCTCTATGAGTCACATACTTTCTCTGACTCTTACTTTCTTCTATAAAACAGATGAGATTAGGTGTCTTAATTTGAGGTCCATTAAATTAGGGGTTTTTTTTTTACATTCTAATAAACATTTTTTATTTATAGTTTTGGATTCCAATTTTTATCTCTCTTTCCCTCCCTTCCCAACCCCCTGACTAAGGTGGCAGACAATCAGATATGGGTTGTACATGTATGATTATGTAGAACATTACCATATTTGTCATTTTGTACAAGAAAACTTGATTAAAAGAAAAAAAATGAAAGTGAAAAATAGAATGCTTCAGTCTATTTTAAAAATTATTTTGATAACTATCTTTCAAAATAACTAGCTTCCTTTGGAAGCCTCCATATTTTATTTTATTTTATGGTTTTAAAAACATGATTCTGATAAGGGACCACAGGTTTGCTCAGACTGCCAACGGGGTCCATGAAAGAGAAAGGTGAAGAGCTCAGGACTAAATGTCATTTGACATCCCTTTAAGCCCCAAAGTGATGAGACAATCATGTTATGTCATGTTTCAAAATGAGCCAAGGCCAAATCATCTAGGGAAACATTGCTCTAAACACACATAAGAGCACACAGGAAGAATGTGTTTCGATAAAGTGTTACAACAGCCACCAGGAGACTGTCACTGCTAATCTGATCACGCCTTCTGAGGCTCAGGACCTTCTAAGATGTCAACAGTGACCTGCCAGGGGGGAAACTAGAGAAAGGAGAAATCACATTTCCTTCTCATACCTGTGTGTTTGTGTGTGTGTGTGTGTGTGTGTGTGTGTGTGTGTGTGTGCGTGTTATAGTGGGAATGGACAAAGACACCTTTCTCAGTGCCCCAGGATTAGTGTTCTCTCGCTCTTCAAATAATTTTGTATTATTTGGCATAAAATGTGTATGATTACTTGGGAACATGTTGTATTCCCAGTATGTCAACTTCTTAAGAGCGAAGGTTGTTTTATTTTTGCACTATATGCTTATCCTGAGCATGTAGTGGTGGTATTGATACACAGATTGTGTGTGTATGCATATATTTCATATAAATGAAATATACATTATATAAATAAATTATATACTATATGAATACGATATTATATAAATAATGCATGTTCTAGAAATAAAATACATTATGTATGTGTGTGTGCTTGTTAAGGAGGCAGCGTATACAATGAAAAGAGAATCAGCTCTAGAAGCAGAGGAGCTAGGTTCCAGTTTCACTAGAATAAGCTGATATTTACTTTCCTCTTCCATAAAATAAGGGGCTTGAACAAACATATAAGGGCTCTTCCAACTGTAACTCTGTGATCCGATGAAACTGATTTTCTAGGCTTTTTTCTTATGCATTTGTCTGTGCACATGACATATCTAAATGGATCTTAGTAGGTAAACACATTGGGCTATTGGACTGTATATGGCAAGAAGAAATTTACTCACGATAAATGCAAAGTCTTATACTTGGATACAAACAATTACATCCACAAATAAAAGTAGGGGAGGCATGGAATAGACAACAGCTCTTCTGAAAAGAATCTGCGGGGGGATTTAGTGCATTGTAAGCTCAGTATGAATTAGCAGTTGGGTGAAGCCACCAAAAGAATGAATGCCTTCTTCACCCCATAAGGCAGGGCAGAGCTACTATAAATAAGGACATGATAATCCTACCATGCCCTTTCCTTGTCAGAGTGTATCTGGAGTACTATGTTTAGTACAGCACCATCACCTAAGAAGGACAACCAAGATGGTGAAGAGAATTGAGTTTAGGACCTAGGAAGATCAGTTGAAGGAAAGAGGCATATTGAGCCTGAAGAAAGAACAACTGGTGGTCCAGGGGGGTAGAGGGTGGCTGGTCAACCATCTGAAGTACTGTCAGGTAGATAAGAGAATAGATTGTTCTTTTTGACCCCAGGGAGTAGAAGGCATAAAGAGGCCAATGAGGTCTGAAGTCAAGAAAAGATTCCTAAGTATCTGAGCTGCCCACAAGTGGAAGGCTTGGCTCTCAGAGGTCATCATAGATTCCTCTTCCTCAGAGATCTTCAAGGAGACATATGCACCCACTTGCTTGGTAGGTTGTAGCAGGGATTCTTCATGTGCTGAACTAGATAGATTGATGTTGAGATTCCATGCACCATATAAATTCAGTCATTCTGCAATGCTATATTTGGTTAGTTGAATAGAAATTTCTTGAAGGCAGATATTGTTTCCTCTTTCCCATACTTCTAATGACTAGCCCACAGTAGGCATTTGATAAATGGTGGTTGAATTATTCAATTGCAATCAGTATTCTTAACCTCATAAACTTCATTTGCTTATGTCTTATACTGATTGGTCTGTTCCTATGTCATTTTCTCCCAGTAGAATGCAAGTTCCTTGGGGGCAGGAATTTCTATTTTTCCCACCATATTCTCAATATTTCTTCCAGAGGGAACTAAATAAATGTTTGCTTAGTTGAATTGAAAGTAAATGCAACACCACCACCAACAACAACAACATGTGAGTTAATGTAGTCTTTTATATAAGGAGTTCGTTTTTTTAATTTCTTGAAGAAAATGCATGAGATTCATTGATAGTATTTTAGTTTGGTCACCTTTTTCTTGGAGAAAGCTCAGGGTCAGTTAATCAGGTAATGAGTATCAAGCATTTGAAGATAAAAGATGAATATGTGTAAGGAATTAACATCAACTTATACCATTAGCCAGCTTGAGCAAAAGAACTGCAGTCAAGCAAAGAGGTAATTATATAATGCCATTCTTTTAATCATGTGCCTACAGGCAAGAGAGCTGGAGTAAAGAGCTTCTCCAAGGAAAAACCATCTCTGTCAATTCCTACTCAAAAAATGCCTTCTCTGGGTATTCATAACTGAGCACAAACTCAAAATCAACACAAACTTTAGTGAGAAAGCCAGAAATTATTCTCTGCAGGATGGAGGGATCCACATTGTCTGCAACCACAACCCAACAGAGAGACTGCTGGGAATTATTCAGATGAAGTTCCTTCTATAAATAATGTCTCAATGGGCAAATTAATGAGTTCATCACCAGCCAATGCTTCCTGAATCAAGTGGAACATTTTTAAAGGCCTGAATGCTTTTTCCTACAATTAAGAATTCTTCAGCTCCACAGATTAATCTTAAAAATATCAAAAAGAGCACGTAGTTTTTTTTTTTAATTTCCCAACCCTTTTCACCACCATCACATATGGATGTTTTCCTCAGCTTTAATTCACCAAAGACCTATCTCTCAATCTTCTTCTCTTGGTGAGCAATTTGACATTGCAAAAAATGTCACCTTACCCTCTCCTCTATACTAAGCCATTTACCAGGCTTGCTATTAAAATGGAGAGCTTCATGAAAGCATAGAATTTAGAGCTGGAAAGGACTTCAGGGACTACTGAATCCCCCTCCCTTATTTTACATTTTATGGAACTGAGGCACAGAGGCTTGAAGTTATTTGTTAAAGATCACATGAATAGTAAGTTTCTAAGGGAGGATTGGATTTCAGGTGGTCTTGACTTCATGTCCGACATAATCTTCACTGCTTCTCTTGAGACAACATTATCCAGTAAAGCCATTTTTCAGCCATGTCCAGTTTTTGTCCATTTGGGGTTTTCTTGACAAAGAGACTGGAGTGGTTTTCTATTTCCTTCTCCAGCTTTACAGATAAGGAAACTGAGGCAAACAGGGTTCAGTGACTTGCCCAGAATCACACAGCTAGTAAGTATCTGAGTTCAGATTTGAGCTCAGGAAAATGTCTTCCTGACTCCTGGCCCAGTATTCTATCCACTGTGCCACATAGCTGCCCTACTTGTTAGCCAATGATGTGCAACAAATCACTGCCAAAGAATACAGAAACCACAGAGAGTGGAACCAAATAATCACTGCATAGAAATCACAGTTTTTTAAAAAATCACACATTTGATATAATCACTGAATTTCAGAGACAAAAGGGATCTCTGAAATCACCTAATCTAACTCATGTCTATAAAAGGATCCCCTTTACAACCTCTAAGCCCAACAAATGGTCACCTAGCTTTTCCCTTTTTAAAATAAATAAAAGTATTTTATTATTTTCCAGTAACATATAAGGATAGTTTCCAACATTTGTTTTCATGGGATTTTTAGTTCCATTTTTTTTCTCCAACTCTCCCTTCCCTTCCTCCTCCCTAAGATGGAAAGCAATCTGATATAGGTTATACATGTACAATCGCATTAAACATATTTCTGCATTAGTCATCTTGTGAAAGAAGAATCAGAGCACAAGGGAAAAACTTCAAAAAAGAAGGAAAAAAAAACAGCCCCAAAGTAGAAACAGTATGGTTCAATCTGCATTCATAATCCATAATTCTTTTTTCTGGATGTTGATAACATTTTCTATCATTAGTTCTTTGAAGCTGTTTTGAATGGTTGCACTGCTGAGATGAGCCAAGTCTATCACAATTGTTCATCATACAATGTTGCTGTTATTGTGTACAATGTTCTCCTGGCTCTGCTCCTCTCAGTTAGCATCAGCTCATGTAAGTACGTCCAGGTTTTTCTGAACTCCTCTGAACTCATTGTTTCTTACAGCACAATAACACCATAGCATTCATATACCACAACTTGTTTAGCCATTCCCCAACTGATGGGAATTCCCTAGCTTTCGCCACCACAAAGAGAGCTGCTAAAAATATTTTTGTATATGCGGGTCATTCTCCCTATTCTATGATCTCTTTGGGATACAGACCTAGCAGTGGTACCACTGGGTAAAAGGGTATGAACAGTCCCATAGCCCTTTGGGCATAGTTTCAAATTGCTCTCCAGAAGGTTTGATCAGTTCACAGCTCCACCAACAAAGCATTAGTGTTCCAATTTTTCCACAGCTTCTCCAACATTTATTATTTTCCTTTTTTGTCATATTAGCCAATCTGATAGGTGTGAGGTGGTACCTCAGAGCTGTTTTAATTTGCATTTCTCTGATCAATAGTGATTTAGAGCTTTTTCATATGGTAATAGATAGCTTTGATTTCTTCATCAGAAAACTGCCCGTTCATATCTTTTGACCATTTCTCAATTGGAGAATGACTTATATTTTTATAAATTTCATTTAGTTCCTGATATATTATAGAAATCAGACCTTTATCAGAAATACTGACTGTAAAAATTGTTTCCCAGTTTTCTGCCTCCTTCTAATTTTGGCTGCATTGCTTCTGTTTCTACAAATACTTTTTAATTTAATGTAATCAAAGTGTTCCATCTTGCATTTCATAATAATCTCTATCTCTTATTTGGACATAAATTGTTTTCTTCTCCATACATCTGAGAGGTAAACTCTTCTTCCTCTACTAATTATCTCTGGTATCACCCTTTATGTCCAAATCTTGAACCCATTTTGACTTTATTTTGTATAAGGTTTAAGATGTTGGTCTATTCCTAGTTTCTGCCATACTATCTTCCAGTTTTCCCAGCAGTTTTTTTTTTTTTTTATCAAATACTGAATTCCTATCCCAGAAGCTTGAGTCTTTGGGTTTATCAAACAGTAGATTACTATAGTCATTTACTACTGTGTCTCCTGTGCCTAACCTATTCTATTGATCCACCACTCTATTTCTTACCTAGCTCTTCCTTAAACATGTCCAGTCCTCCAGTAAGGGAGGAATTCACTGCCCCCCTCCCCCAATACAGTACATCCAGTTGTGGACAACTCTGGAAGTTTTCTTTTTAATCCAAATTTCACCAAGTTTCCATTCTTCCTGGTTCTGCTCTCCTGGATCTAGCAGAACAAGTTGAATCCCCCTTTCCTATAACAGCCTCTCATGTACTGGAAACATGCTTCTCTGCCCCCAATTATTCTCTTCTCAATCCAGTATTCCTCTTTTCTTCAACCAGCCATCATCTGTCATAGGCCTCCCAAGAGGAGTGGAAGAGAATATTGATCATAATATGAGGCATGGAAGTCTCTCTCTCTCTCTCTCTCTCTCTCTCTCTCTCTCTCTCTCTCTCTCTCTCTCTCTCTCTCTCTCTCTCCCCCTCTGTATCTCTCTCTGTATCTCTCTCTTTCTCTCATATAGATCTAGAACCAAACATTATTAATTACTCCTTCACTCCTATGTGCCAAACACTGTGCTAACTGCTGGACATTTATAGACAAAAATGAAATATTCCCTGCTCTCAAGGAGCTTTCATTCTATCAGGAAAATCAATAGATTCACAGAAAATAAATAAGTTCAAAGAAATTAGGTGTAGGAAGTAGGACAGCAACTGGGGGCATCCAAGCCATAATCTTCAGAGTCTTTTCCTCTATAATAAATCCATTCAACTTTTTGTCTCTATAATGTGTTAGAAGACTTCAAGAGAATAACTAAAAGAACTCCACAGATTAACTTAAATGTTTCACATCAGTCAACAGTCTCAAACACTTCTCCCACCCAGCCTCATGAAGAACATCATTCCTGCAAAAATTATTTACTACCTACTGTATACCAGATACAGTCTTAGGTGATGGTATCTGAGGCAGGCTCTCATTACTTCATGCCTAGATTATTTTGGAACTTGCTGGTTGGTCTTCTTGCCTCAAGTCTCTCCCTATTCCAATCCATTTTCTACTAAGCTGTCAAACCTATCTTCCTAAAATGCAGGTCTGATTATGTTATCCTCCAATTCAATCTATCCCAGTGGCTCCCTATTGAGGTTCCTGCCTCCAGTCTCTCTCTTCCCCAATCCCTCCTCCACATATCTACCAAAGTAATATTACTAAATTAAAGTATAAGCCCTAGGACATATTACTCCCTTATTCAAGAAGCTCCAATGATTCCCAGTGGCCTCTAGGATAAAAAAAAAACTCTGCTGTCTGGAATTTAAACCTCTTTACAATCTGGCTCATGGCAAACAGCCCAGGCTGGTTATATTTTACTGTCCCTCATGCCTTTCCTGTCCATCCAAGTTACTGATATCTTTTCATAAATTACTGTGAATATAGTCTGTATTTAATTTTCTGTGTCCATGTCACTTCCCCAATAGATATCAGGAGAGAGGTTAGGGATGGACAAATAGATCTGAGTATCGTGTGCAAAGAGATTGAATCCATGAGAAAGAGGACAAAAGGAAAGAGAGCAGAGTCAGGAGAACAAAAAGAATAATGCTTAAAATAATTCAAATGAAATCAATCCCCCCCAACCCCTGACTTCAGATTAAATGCAATGACCAATCCTGACTACATAGTAAAGGAAAGAGGGTGAAACCCTCTTTCTTGGTCTCTGTAGGGGGTGGTGCAGAATATTACACACACTGATAGACTGTACTTGTGTTTGATGCTTTTGTTTTAATCACTTTTTTAAGTAGTATGTTGGGGAGGTGGGGGGGGGAGTGCAGTGAACTAGGAAATGTTTGATATGCAAGCAAAAAACGAGACATTTTTTTTTCTAAAATAAGGGACACTTTCTATACCATGCCAAAGCTTTCACTGTCCTAACATCACCTTTCAGAAACTTCACCATCACTGCATATATATCCCCAGGAGGTATTGTTTGGCATCTAAGGAGGACTTTTGTGTTGGATGCCAGTTATATAAATAACAAACATTATCTTTTTTTGTTTGTTTGTTTTTTAATAAAGTATTTTATTTATTTTTTCCCGTTACATGTAAAGATAGTTCTCAACTTTTGTTCATACAAGCTTTCCAATTTCAGATTTTTCTCCCTCCCTCCTCCCTCCCCTAGACAGAAGGTAAGCTGATATAGGTTTGATATATACATACATACACACATATACATATATGTGTGTGTATGTATATGTTTACATATACATATATGTATATGTATATAATAACATTAAACATATTTCTGCATTAGTCATGTTATAAGAGAGAAATCAGAGCAATGATGAAAAACCTCAAAATAGAAAAACAACAACAGCACCAAAAACAAAAGAAATAGTATGGTTCATTCAGCGTCTATACTCCACAGTTCTTTTTTTTTCCCCCTGAATTTGGAGATTCTCTTCCATCATGAGTTCCCTGGAACTCTTCTGTACCATTGCATTGGTGAAAAGAATATAGTCCATCACAGTAGATCAACACACAATGTTGATGATACTGTGTACAATGTTCTTCTGGTTCTGCTCATCTCACTCATCATCAGCCCATGCAAGACCATCCAGGTTTCTCTGAACTCCTCCTGCTCATCGTTTCTTATAGCACAATAGTATTCTATTACATTCATATACCACAACTTGTCCAGCCATTCCTCAATTGATGGGCGTCCCCTCAACTTCCAATTCCTTGCCACCACATAAAGAGCAGCTATAAATATAACAAACAGTATCTTAAAGTGTGATGATGAAATGAAAGTGACCCCACCCCTCTTTGAAATTGAGAAAATATTTCAAAGTTGTTATTTGGCTTTTGAAATGACTCAGCTTCAGATCAGTCACTACTTAGAGAAATTCATTCAGGATATTCACCAAAAGGCCAAATACTGAAGTCAAAGCTTAAATATTTTGGATACATAATGAGAAGCCAGGACTCATTGAAAAAACCCCTGATGTTGGGAAAGATTGAAGACAAAAGGACACAGGGATGACAGAGGATGAGATGGATAGAGAGTGCCATGGCAACCACTAACCTGAGCTTGGATGGACTTTGAGGGACAGTGGAGGCTGGGGGGGCCTGGCATTTCCTGGGGAACATGGGGTCATGAAGAGCCAAACATGACTGAACGACTAAACCATAAAAAACAATAGTTTCTCAATTTGAAATTTTTCGAATCTGAAAATACTTGAATACAAGTAATTTTTATAAGTGAAACATAAGCGCACATTTATCATTTTACCTTCATATCTGTGTCCCTGATTCTACAAAAGGAATCTACAAACAATTCTATGACATATTTTCCTCTAAAAATTCAGGTGGATTTAATCTGAAAACATTTCCTAAGCACCTCCTATGCAAAAGTCACTGAAGTAGATGATGGAAATACTAAGACAAAAAATGAAACAGGCCCTGGCTTCCAGGAGTTTTGATTGGCTTGGGAGGAAATTTCCATTTCAATTAGAAAAATTTCCATTAAGAAGGGGATATGGGGGGGCAGCTAGGTGAAGCAGTGGATAGAGGACCGGCCCTGGATTCAGGAGTACCTGAGTTCAAATCCGACCTCAGACACATGACACTTACTAGCTGTGTGACCCTGGGCAAGTCACTTAACCCTCATTGCCCTGCCGGAAAAAAAAAAAAAAAAAACGAAGGGGATATCTGGACATAATTTTGAAAATGTCACTGTCCCTTATAAAACTCACCTGCGAACTAGAGAGTGCTGCTTTCTAAAGTAGAAAGGATTGTTAAGAAAACAATACAGTATTTAAATATGCTATTATCTACCTTCATATGAAATGGTGACAACTACAGTCAACTCTCGGCCATGGAGCCTACCAGATGCAAGACAGCTAAGTTGTGCAGGAGGTAAAGCACTGGACCTGGAGGCAGGAAGACCTAAGTTCAAATTCACCTTCTGTCACTTACTAGATATGTAACCCTGAGCTAGTCATTTAATCTGTCTGCTCAGTTTCCTCACCTCAATTTCTCAATTTTCCTCATCCAAATAAAGACAATGAGAGCCCCTCCGCCTCCCAGGATTTTTGAGAGGATAAAACAAGATATATGTGAGAAAGGATTTTACATATCATTAATATTCCCTGAGGAAGTAACCATAATAATAGCTGATATTTCCATAGTTAACTTTTCCAAAGCACTTTACATATATTACTTTATTTGATCTTCACAACAACCCTGTGAAGTAAGGAATATAATTATCCTCATTTTAAAAATGAGGACCCTGAGGTACAGAGAGGCTAAGGAATATGACCAAGATTAGAAAGTTTGTAAGTAAAGCAGAATTTGAACTTAGATTTTCCTGACTCCAAGTTGATCCCTCAATGACCGATGCCACCAAGAACAAAAACAAAAACAAAAAAAAAACAAATAAAAAAACAAGTAGCATTTATATTGTGAGCTAAGATTTGTGCAACACTTTGTATATATGCCTTTCTTCCCTAACCATACCATATGCTTTTGAAGACAGAACAGAAGGGAACCAAGAAGAAAAAGCTGCAGAACTCACTATCAGACATGATTCTCAGTCAGATGATAAGAAATCATTAAGTGCTTACTATGTGTCAGGCACTGTGCTAAGAGTTAGAGTTATTAAGGACAAAAATAGTGCCTACCCTCAGTGAGCTTAAATTCTAATGGAGGTCGGGGCAGCTAGGTGGCACAATGGATAAAGCACCGGCCCTGGATTCAGGAGGAACTGAGTTCAAATCCGACCTCAGACACTTAACACTTACTAGCTGTGTGACCCTGGGCAAGTCACTTAAGCCCCATTACCTTTCAAAAAACAATTCTAATGGAGGGGATAAGATGCAAATAACTAAGTAGTTTCCTCAGACAGTTTTCCTATCTGATAAGGGACCACTGTATCAGTAAGGTCCCTACAGCTGTTGTTCTATGATCATATTGCAAATAGAAGATCTACATAGACAATGAGAAAGTAAATGGAAGGTAATACCATGCCTGAGAGCATGTATAACACTGAATGGAAGCAGCAAAAACCCGGCTCTTCATTCTCTATCCCTAGTAGAGTGTAAGATCCTTGAGAGCAAGAAGCATCTCACTATTATATTTGTCTATCTAGGGATACACATATAGTTTTCACAAATGCTTCATAATTTTTTTTCATTCAAAAATGTTCAAAATCACTATTATAGAAATGCGAAGTAAAGCACTTCTGAGATCATGCCTCATACCTACTATATTGGTAAAGATGAAAAAAAGGAAAATAAGAAATGTTGGCAGGGCTGTGGGAAAACAGGCATATCAATACACTGTTGATGAACCTGTGTCTGGGTACAACTATTCTGGAAAACCAAGTGGAATTATCCATTCATTTATTCTTCTTATTTCTCCTTTTGCAGCTCTAATCTTCAACTTCAAAAGTACTCTGAAGACTGTTGTTCATTTGATTTTTCATTATTTCCTATAAAAACAACTTGATTCATCCTGGAAAAGTAAAACAGTGATTCACCAGGATGTTTGGGAAATATGATGTTCTGACTACTGAAGTTTTCAGGATAACTATAAGAGCTTTAAAAATATATATCCCTAACCATTGCTTTAAAAAAAACACTTTGTAAAATGCAACACTCTGTCCTGCTACTTGAATGCATACTGAAAACCATAAACTATTTTTACTTAGTATCATTTCATTCCTAGGGGTCATCATTGATTAATTTTAATCAAGTAACTAATTGGCATAATGGATTTAGAGTCATAGCCCTGAACTGGGTTGGAATGCATTGGATTAGGGAGAAAGTGAGGCTGCAGGAAAGTATAAAAAGATCAATTTGGTACCACCTTGAGTTTAAGTTTCAGTGGGGCATCCAGCAATATCTAGCAGGGTTCTGGACATGAAATTTCTAGATACAGCACCAAAGCCCCTCCCACAGATCCCTAACCTCTTCCTGATAGATGATTTCTTTGGGATATCGAGCACATAATTCTGCCCTCTTTGTCAGTGTGTAACAGCTGCAACAGATATGAGTTATTTACAGTCTTTGCTACCTGATGGAACCAATGAATAATGAGCTATGTAAATAGAGTTGAAATGCCCAAAGCTCTTAGGGGAGCCAGGTGTAGTATAAACCTGACTGTTATTTATGGGGTTTTGCATATTCCTCCTTCCAAATAATTTCAACAGAATTCCACCTACATCTTTCACTTGGACAAAATCTATTTCCATTACACCAAAGAAGTATACTTTGTGACTTCATTTTCTTTCCACTGCTTTTATTTTTAGCCAGCTCAACACTACCATCTTGCTTAACTCATCTGTAGACTCCAATTATCCCAGTGGTTTCTTATATCTAAAAGCAATAGACAGGATAATTCCCAAAGATGGAAGTGGTATGGGTTAACCTGGGAAGGTGCAGGTCTGGAAATGGAAGGGAAGCTATTAATAACACATTCTACTATAGAGTTTTCTCCCAGTATCATGTCACCCTTTAACAGATGAAGAAACTGAGACCCTCAAAGATAAAATGATTTAACCATGGCCATGCAATTAGTAAATAACATAGATGAGATTCAAACCAATCAATCAATCAGTATTTATTAAGCACTTACTGCACATCAGGCACAGTGATAAGCCCTGGGGATACAAAAGAAGGCAAAAAACAGTTTATGCCTTCAAGGACCTTACAAACTCATATTGACCACAAATCTAGGGGTGTGTTTTCTGCAATGCCAAGCTGATTGTTACCATTAAGACAAAAAGGACATTGGAAAGGGTTAACAATGGTTAACTGGGTCCATATATTTCACATAGATGGATTCACAAACTGAACTAAGTCATTTTTCTTATCTTCTACTACTGTATCCATCAGATCTAGTAAACCCAGTTTCGCTCTCTCTCTTTCAGAATTTTTTTCAGGTTTCTTTGGAAGTAAAGTTCCCAAAGGGCATCAATGATCTAACATGTTTGACTGTCATCAGAGGACCAGAAGGGATATCAGAAGCCAACAAGTCCAACTGTCTTATTTTATAGAAAGGGGAACTGAGGTTGAAAGGGTTAAATGACTTGCCCAGCGTCACATATCTAGTAAGTATTGCAACAGGATTTGAATTAAGATCTTCCTGATTCCAATCCAGCATTCTTTTGCCTCTGCCACCTAGCTGTCATCAGTATATCACCTCCTACTTTTGTTAAAGTGTCTACCTTACCCCTTCTTTTCTCTTCCCTCCCTCTCCCCTCTCCCCTCTCCTCCTCCTCCTTCACCAACTCCTTCTCCCCCTCCTCTCTCTCTCTCTCTCTCCCTCTCTCTCTCAACTGTAAATCGATAGGATCATCAGCTTTGACCTCCCAAGGACCTTAGAAGTCACACATAAACCAAACCCATTGTCATAAATAGAAGACCTTGAGACCAGAGAGATTAAGTAACTTATATAATACCACATGGATCTAAGTGGCAGGGTCAGAATTTGAACTAGCTAGCATGTGGCATAGCAGACAGGTTAATAGAATTGAAATCAAGAGTGCTGAGTCAAATTCCTGCTTCAGACTACAAAGCTTTGTGACCCTGGGCAAGTCAGTGATTCACTCTCAACTGTGGTGCCCTCACTTATGAAATGGGAGTAATAATAGCACGCACCTTACAGAGCTGTTGTGAGGATCCATTTAGATAACATGGAAAGTGCTTTGCAAATATTTCTTTCTTTCTTTTTAAAATTTTTATTTTATTTTATTTTTTGGTGGGGCAGTGAGGGTTAAGTGACTTGCCCAGGGTCACATAGCTAGTGAGTGTCAAGGGTCTGAGGCTGGATTTGAACTTAGGTCCTTCTGAATCCAGGGCCGGTGCTTTATCCATTGTGCCATCTAGCTGCCCCTAGTGCTTTGCAAATCTTGAAGTCCTATGTTATTGTTGTTGTTGTTTGTCCTTCATTCTTTTTTTTTTTCTGTGAGGCAATTGGGGTTAAGTGACTTGCCTAGGGTCACACAGCTAGTAAGTGTAAAGTGTCTGAGGCCAGCTTTGAACTCAGGTCCTCCTGAATCCAGGGACAGTGCTCTATCCACTGTGCCACCTAGCTGCCCCTGTCCTTTATTCTTGAGGAGGACCATGACATCAGATTGGTGTCATGACTTGCACTAAATTGTACTTATGTGAGGAAGGGTTGTCCAAAGTCAGCAACCTCATTCTCTTCTCCAGAGCCATCTGGGTCCAGTGACAAGATATATTATCAGGATGATTGGAAATGGCCCTGGATGTTTATGGCAATTGAGGTTAAGTGATCCTATGAGGAGATGCTCTTTCTTAAGCATAGATTAGACTCAGTGGCCATGGATGGGCCCTTCCAAATTTAACTCAGGGCAATCAGGGTTAAGTGACTTTTCCAAGGTCCCACAGCTAGTAAGTGTGAGGTATCTGAGGACAAATTTCAATTTAGGTTTTTCTGACTTCAAGGTTGGTGCTCTATCCACTATAAAATTTAGTGGCCCCCAAGACCTCTATTAGTGTTGGCTGTTATTATTTACATAGCAGTAGAGTGAGAGGCCACAATGGCAACATGTCCTAGAGTTAACAAAAGAGATGAGCCAATGTACAATGAATACCAAGTTGTTACCTGACTATGCCACACATGCTCTTCTCTTCCTTGGGCATGTGTGGCAAACTACAAATAAACACTTAACCTAGAAATCCCAAACAGCAGAATTACTACTTTTAGGCACAAATTAGCTTAACAGGATACAAAGTGGCTTTTCTCTCAGAATAACAGGGCTCCATCTTGTTCACAAAGTCATAGAATTCCAATGACTTTGAATATTGGCACCATCTTGCTGGTGCCCATTATTCCATAAAGTGAAGTGCAGCAAACAGCCACTGGAAATCTGGTGGAGAGGAAAGCACATGGATTTTGGAGTTGGAACCCTGGCCTGGAATGCTGACTCTGCTCCAAAAGCTATGCCACCTAAGGGCAGGGCCTTTGTTAGCTCTTCTGTGAAATCCGGAAGTTTAAGCAGCTCACCTCTGAGGCCCCTCTTAGCTCCAAATCTGTGATCTGTTCTACTAATCTGATTTTTAAAATGTTTACAAATGAAGAACTCAAACACTAAAGAAATGACCTCAGGCTGCATTCTTAGAGTTAATTCTTTATCTTCATAGGCAATTTCATTCCCATTCAGGTTGTTCTTCCAACTCTCCTACTAGACTTGTTTTAGAAAGCCCCAGAAAATTAAGATCTTCCTGATTCCAAGTACAGTACTCTTTTGTCTGTGCTACCTAGCTGTCATCAGCTTATCACCTCCCATTTTTCTTTAAGTGTCTGCCTTGTTCCTCCCTTTCTCTCCCCTACCTTTCCTCTAGTCCTCCCCCAGTCCTCCCCCAGTCCTCCTCCTCCTTCTTCTCCTCTCTCTCTGTCTCTGTCTCTGTCATTTTCTCTGTCTGTCTATCTCTGTCTAGCTTACTCTATCCCTGGATTTTACTCATTGGAAATACTGGAAGTAGCCCCACCTTCCAGCCTCTCCTGATTGCCTGGCTCTTTTCATACTTGAGGGTGATGTCCAGGCCACTCAAGTTATCTCCAGGTTGCACTGTTGACTCTCTTTTCAGAATTTCTCTACCATGCCTTTGCACAAGGTATTTCATTCCCCCCCCATTTCCAGATTTATGTATTGTTTTCCCCTGTTAGAATATTAAGTTCCTTGAAGGCAGAACCATATGCTTATATGTATATTTCCAGCATTTAGCATTGCAACTGTAACATAGCAAATACTTAATAAACTGTAGTTGACTTGACTTGGCAATTTGTGGCACTATCTGTAATTCACCACCTTCTCATCCTTTGCCTCTCTGTTAATAACACTGCTGTCCTCATCACCCTGCTGAGTGTTTTCATTTGAGCCTCTGCTAAATGGTCCAATCTCTTGCCTAATGAAGACAGGAAGGCATTGACCTTGGCAAGCTGTGATTCCAAGCTAGATCATATCTATCTATGGTATTCTCCAGTTTTCTACAAAATTTTGGATCACACACCTGAATCAGAAAAAACAACAATACAGCCTCAACATATGTACTTATTTATAAGTTATTCTACTTGTTTATAGATTACAATACTGATAATTGTGTAATTAAAAAACTTCCCAAAATGAGGTTATCTATGAAAAGTGATTTGTAAACAAAAATGTGCTATATAAATCATAGCCAGTATTATTCCACAAAACATAGATATTTTAAGGAATGAAATGGAGATGAAATAATATTGGATATTAGAATTAATAAAGAACCACTAAAGTCTATCAAGTGGGTGAGTGATTTGGTCAAACCTACACTCTAGGGAAACCTCTGACAGCTTCATGGAGTATGGATCAAAGAAGGTATGAGACTAGAGGCAGGGAGACCAATTAAGAGACTGTTGGAACAGTCTAAGCAAGAGATCATGAGTCCTTGAACAGGGGTGGTCATTATATGAATGTGGAAAATCAGACAGATGAGAGGTGTGAAAGTAAAAAACAATAAGATGTGGCAACTGATTGGATGGGTTGTGGTGAGAATAAGGAGGTGAAAATAATACTAAGTTTGTGGAGCTGGGGCACTAGAAGGATGGAGGTTTTCTTGACAATAAAGTGTGTTTAGAAGACAGGTGGTTTAGAGGGAGTGGGATAGAGGGAGAGGGCGGAATGGGGAAGATTAGATTAAGAGTAGGTCTGGTTCTTTTAGAGACAAGTCCCAAAATAGTGTAATGAAATCTGTGATGCAATCACAACACATGCACGCATGAGCTTCTGTAGCACTCATCACATCCAAAATGAAAAAGGGGAAGAGAGTCTTAATCACTAATCATTGATCTGTATAGCACAGAACTCACTCTTTGTAAGGTACTTGCTATAGCCACCAAATAATCTGAGGCAGGATGTGAGTATAATGAGTTAGGGGAGGGAGAGAAAGAATTGTCTAACTTGTACCAGGGACAGCTCCTACTGTCCATGCCTGGAATTGAGCCAAAGTTCTTACCTCCCAGAAGGTCCAAGGTACTCAAGTTGGAAGGTTTCAGAGCAGAGTGAAATAGAGATGTAGGGAATGTAGGACAACTAGTATAGTGCATTAAATGGAATAGAATTGGAGAGTCCTGGATTTGAATCATGCCTCTGACATTTGCTGTCTTTGTAATTCTCCTTACTTTCTGGCCATCCCTTTACCACTAGCCATTTAGCTTCCCTGGAGAAATGTTTCCCTCAGACCCCAGAGTCCTGATTGATAAATGCTTTGCCAGGATCGCAGCTTCAGGAAAGTCCCAGACATGCTTGACTTCATTCCTTATTCTCTGTTCATTTCATCTTCACCAGCCATTGAGTTTGAACCCCATGACCCAGTACTGGAGCTATGAACCACAATCAAATAAATTCCACTGTTGTCCCTGTAATTTTCCAGACCAGTGTGCCTCTCCTCGGCCACCATTCCTTCACATAAGCTTTTTTAGGGTGAAGACTCTTTGGATTTTGTATTCTCAGCATGTATCACAGTTTGGGGCATGTAGTATGTCCTTAGTAAGTTCTTTGTAATTCATTCAATCACATTCCTTTACCTCCCCCAGCCTCACTTTCCTCATCTACAAATACCAAATAACAACATTTATAGTTCCTATCACCAAAAGGTAATTGTGAAGATCAAAGGCATTGGAGGATTGAGGTTAAAGGCAGACATTGTCAGGCTAGATCCATGAAGCAGCTCTACTTCAGGAGAGGAAATGGAGAAAATAGATGATCAGATCTTGGATGGAATGATAGTATACAGTAGCTGAGGTTCTACTCAAAGTATCCAATTCTATTTATGACTAGCAGAAACAGCTCCCACTAATACACACATTTAATTTTCTACAGAGTTGAGAGAAAATAATATGTTCTTCATAAAATTCACTGTATAACCTATAAAAATTGTTTATTTAGATGTCAACTGCTATCAGCACATTGCATCTTGGGAAGCTCCCATGTCTTTTGTCTCTATTAAGCTTAAAGATACATAAATATACGGGTGTGCATGTTTGTGTTTACATATATGTATGTATTACATATCTATATATAAGGGTGTGTATACACAAACCTTTATATTTGAATAAATGAGTACTAGATTTAAATTCCGAGGTCTTGAGTTCAAACCTCTGCTCTAGCCCATTCTACCTTCATGATTATAGGCAAATTGCTTAACCTCTCTAGGTCTGTTTTCTTTTCAATAAAATAATGGTGTTGGGCTATTAGGCATCACCAAACTAGAACTTGCCATCTGTTTGCATATGGCTTCAAGCTAAGAATGGTTCTTACATTTTTAAATATGACAAAACTTTATTTAAAAAATGCAAAAGTCATTCTTAGCTCCAGGCTGTACAAAAACATTCAGCTCAAGGACCAGAGTTTACTGACCCCTGAGCTAGCTGATTCCTAAGGCTCCTTCCAGCTTTAAATTTATGATCCTAGTGAATAACAGCAAGGCCCCTATAAATCAGCTGCTATTATTAAATAAACTTAAAATGATGCTGGATTTTCTATTCAAAACATAATTGATGACAGGGCAGGATGTGCCTGGATCATTTTCAAATATCTTCATCTCTCTCCCCTGTTCATATAACTCCTCTATTTATACAACTACCTTAATGCAACTGGCAAAGGATAACATCATCTGCAAAATGAGGAAGTTACAACAGATCAGCAAAGATAAACTAATCAATAGGGTATTTATTCATATCTATGCCAGACATTGAGAATACAAAAGGAATACCAAGGAAATAATTCCTGCTCTCAAGTAACTTATAGTCTACCAGGGAGAAAGAACATGTATAGCAATTACTTTAGAGAACAACAAAACTGCCTCAACGACAAGTGGCATTAATAATGCTTTATTTCATAAATGAAATGGTGATGGAGTAGATAATAATTAGTTTCCTAGATCTGGAGGTTTGATAAGTTTTTTTCATCACGACAACATTAAAAAGTAGGTTCAGGGTGGGGGCCAAGATGGCAGAGGAAAGGCAGTAAATGATCAGACTTCCTGACACAATTACTCAAAAAACAAAACAAAACAAAACAAAACAAAAAACCTCCAAATACAGCCAGAAAACAACTCCTGGTGCTTCAGAACCCACAAAAAGATGGCTGAGATTATTTCCCAGCCAAAGAAGTTCAGCAGGAGGGGGAGCCTTGCTGGGAGTCGTGTCCAGCTCCATGATTGCACCAACACAGACCCAAACCCAGACAGGTTGCCATGGAGAAACTTACCCCTGAGTCTCCGAATCAGCTGCAGTGCCTGCATCTTCTAGAACTAAGCTCATGGTCTAGTGAGAGGGCTGAATGGCTGGGCAGGGTGATTCTATGGGGTATATGCAGGAGCTGGGGGAGGGGGGCGATTTGGATGTCCTACCCCAGCAGGAAACCAGGAAGAAACCTTGAGAGGTGGCAGAAGTAACAACCAATAGCACATAAAGTTTTGCTGCCTGGTTAATTAGTAAGTTGGCCTGGGGTTATATATGGGCCAGAGAAAAGGCCAGGCCGGTGAATAAACTGCCCCTCATTAAATCATAACACCTGGGACCCCCTGAATCTTGGGACAGTATAACCTGGAAGCAGGACCCCACACTAAGAAGGAGTTAAAAGTCAAGTAAAAGATGGGCAAGATGAGCAGGCAGGGAGAGTTTTGAACCATAGAAAGCTTCTTTAGTGACAAGGAAGATCGAGGTGCACCTTCAGAAGGGGACAACAACACCAGGGCCCCTACATCTAAAGCTTCCAAGAAAATTATCATTTGGTCTCAGGCCATAGAGGTACTCGAAAAGGACACTGAAAATAAGTTAGAAGGTGATGCAGGAAAGTAATGAGAAAAAATTCAACAGCTTGAAAAGTCAAATGGAAAAGGAGATACAAAAGCTCTCTGACAAAAATAATTGCTTAAGAATTAGGATTGAACAAATGGAAACTAGTGACTTTATGAGAAACCAAGACACAATAAAGCAAATCAAAATGAATTAAAAAAGTAGAGGGCAATGTGAAATATCTTCTTGTAAAAACTGCTTACTGGGAAGACAGATCCAGGTGAGATAACCTGAAAATTATTGGTCTCCCTGAAAACCATGATCAAAATATGACCATCTTCCAAGACATTGTCAGGGAAAATTGCCCTGATATTCTAGAAATAGATGGTAAAATAGAAATTGTATGAATCCACCAATCACCTCCAGAAAGAGATCCCAAAAGGAAAACTTCCAGGAGTATTATAGCTAAATTCCAGACCTCCTAAGTCAAGGAGAAAATATTGCAAGCAGCTAGAAAGAAGCGATTCAAATACTGTGGAGCCATGGTAAGGACAGCACAGGATCTAGCAGCTTCTACATTAAAAGATCAGAGGACATGGAATTTGAAATACCAGAGGGCAAAAGAATTGGGTTTACAACCAAAATTCACCTACCCAACAAACCTGAGTATAATCTTTCAGGGTGGAAAATGGGACCTCAATGAAAAAGGGGACTTTCAGGTATTCCTGATCAAAATAGCTGAACTGAATATTAAATTTGACTTTCAAATGTAAGACCCTAAAGAAGAATAAAAAGATAAACAGGAAAAAGAAATCATGAGAGATGTTAAAAAGCTAAACTGTTTACATTCCTACATGGGAAGATGATATGTCTAAATCAGCCTTCTGAGTATTAAGGCAGATGATCAGAATAAATTTAGACAGAGGGCACAGGTGGGAATTGATTATGAAAGGATGATACCTGTAAAGCATTTATTTTTTTGTTTCTCTTTTATTGGGGGGGGGGGGTCGGGGTTGATAAGCGTCTTACATCTGAGATTAGATTTGGGCTCAGGTCCTGCTGGGTCCAGGTCAAGTGCTTTGTCCACCGTGTCACCTACCAGCCCCATGATAACATATTTGGGGTAAAATTGAGGGGGAGAGGAATACACTGGAGGAGGGGATAGGGGAGTGGTAAAATGGGGTCAAAATCACATAATAGAAGCAGGAAAAGGTATATGGAGTGGGGGAGATATGAGGGAGGAGTGGGAAAGTGAAGGAGCTTTACACGCATAAAAATTGCTCAAAGATCTTAATCTCATCAGAGTTGGTTCAAGGAGAGAATAACATACACACCCAAATTGGTGGAGTAATATATCTAACCCTACAGGAAAGTAGAAGGGGAAGGGGATAAGGAGGGGAGGGTAGAGCATGGGAAGGGGCAGTTAGAAGCAAAACACTTTTGAAGAGGAATAGGGTAAAAGAAGATAGAAAATAGAGTAAATATCATGGGAAGGGAATAGGATGGACGTAAATAGTTATGATGATTGATTAATGATTGATTGATGATAATGGCCAAATGTATGGTACTTACTTTGCTGGGCTATTGTGGAGAAAATTCTTTGTCAAGGTTAAGGTAATATATAAAAGTCATCTATTATTGTTGTTGCAATAATAAACTCATGGGTTTATTTTAAGGAAATATTTCTTTAAAGTACTATATAATTGGGGGCAGCTAGGTGGTGCAGTGGATAAAGCATTGGCCCTGGAATCAGGAGTACCTGAGTTCAAATCCGGCCTCAGACACTTGACACTTACTAGCTGTGTGACCCTGGGCAAGTCACTTAACTCCCACTGCCCTGCAAAAAAAAGAAAAAAAAAAGAAAAAAGAAAAGAAAAAGAATTCAGAGAAATGTGAGAAAATTTGTATGAAATGCTAAAGAGGAAAGGAGAACAAAAAAAGAACAACATATACAAAATTAAAAAAAAAAGTACCACATAACTGTAGCTTAATATTTTAAAAATGATGAGCAGGATACTATCAGAAACACCTGGAGGGAATTGCATGTGCTGATGAAAAGTGAACTCTACTGTATATAAAATAACAGTATTATTATGAGATGATCTGCTGTGAATGACTCGGTTATTTTCAGCAAAGCAATGATCCAAGACAACTCGGCAGGTCTTATGAAAAATTCAATCCATCTACAGAGAGAGAAATGATGTTATTTGAATACAGATTGAAACATAATTCTATTTTGTTAGTTACTTCATAGGAAACAAAAAAAAAATTGATGAACAGGATGCTATCAGAAAAACCTGGAAAAACCTACATGAACTGAAGCAGAGTGAAATGTACTATATACAAAATAACAGCAATAGTGTAAGATGATCTGCTGGGAAGCATGTGGTTATTTTCAGCAATGCAATGATCCAATATAACTGAAGGACTTAGGAAAATTGCAATCCATGTACAGAGAAAGAACTGATGGTATCTGAAAACAGATTAAAACATATTTTTTAATAGCTCCTTAATCTGAAGTTTTGTTTTTCTTTGTTTTCTTTCACAACCTGGCTAATATTAAGATGTTTTGCATGACTACTCATGTATAACCTACACTGAATTGCTTGAGTTCTTGGAGGGGAGGAAGAGAATTTGGAACAGAAAGATTTAAAAAATTGATGTCAAAATTTGTTTTTACATGTAATTTGGAAAATAAAGTTCTAAACCAAAAACGTAGGTTTTTCAAGTGGAATTTTGCCTATTTCATGAAGATACTAAGGCTCTGAGAGGTTCAATTATTTTCCCAGGATGATAAAAGTTAATAAATACTTGAAGTTGTATGTAAATCTGGGTCTCATGATTCAAAGTCTAGAGCTTTTTTTCATTATACCATATTTCCTCTTAAATGTTTGCAAAGGGTCTTTATCAGTCCTAAGATCTACTTATCATTTAGAGAGCCAAGTCCAATAAAATCACGAAAAGATTTAGTTTAATTATACCTAAGTCTGGTTATACCATCAAGTTGTAGCCATGAGCAAGTGATTTCCTTTCCCTGTACTATGGTTCCTTCATTTGTAAAATGAGAAGATTTGGAGCAAATATCCTGTAGAAAAGCAGTGTAGAGTAGTGGCTAAAACACTGTCCATTATGCAAGTATTTGTAAAGCACCTACTATGTGCAAGGCATTGAATAACGTGCTGGGGTCATAAGGACAAAAATGAAACAGTTCTTGTACTTGTGTAGCTTATATTCTACTGACAGAGGGGAATAAAATGTACACTCATAAGTATTCATGATATTTGAAGCAATTTTGGAAGTTAGGACCCTAAAAACTTAGCAAATCAGAAAAGATGTCTAGCCATATGGTGGCTAGAGCCTTAGCCTGGAGCCGAGCCTTGGAGGGATTAAAAAAGAGAGAAGTAAGAAAGGAGAGGATTCCAGGCATGGTGGAAAGCCTGTGCAAGGGCCCAGGATTGGGGGTATGGTGTACAGTGGATAGGAAACAGCAAATGGGTCAGCTTAGCCAAACCCCCAATGTAAGTGAAAGGGAATTTAGCTTAGTCTAGAATCAGTGTAGAAGGATAGGCAGGGGCCTGAGCATAAGGGGAACTAAATGCCAAGCAGGGAAGGTTATTTTGTCTTTGGGAAATTAGGGACCTGCTGAAGTAACTTGAGCCAGGGAAGAGACATGTTCCTTTCTGGGCTTTAGGAATAACTACTTGGCAACTATGAGGAAGATAGTTTAGGGGTAAGAAGAATGAGGGACAGGCAGCTCATTTAGGAGTCTATTATCATATTATATATGGGAGGTGAGAAGGCCCTGAATTAGATAGGTTCTGTGAGTGGGGAGGAAACAGATGCAAGAGGCATTGTGGAGGCAGAATCAAAATAGATTTGGCCAGTGGTTGGCTAAAGGGGTGGCTGAGAGCGATTCCTTGGCCTGGTTTCTCATCCACAAAAAGGGATAATGTCCAGAGTACCATCCTTACAGGGCTATCATGAAGATAGAATGAAATAATCTGTGGACCAAGCCATAAGCATTTCATAAGCATCCCTCTTGTGGCAGGCACTGTGCCAATTGCCAGCGAAACAAAGAAGAAGGAAAGCACTCTCACCCCCAAGTAGCTTACACTGAAGGGAGTCAAGGGCGGGTGGTACAGTGGATAGAGTTGCCATGAGTGCCAGGGAACCTGAGTCCTCTTACTTCTTGTATGACCTAAAGCAAGTCACTTCACCTCTCTGGATCTCATTTTCCTCATCATTACGATGAGGGAGTTGGGATAGATGGCCTTTAAATGCCTTCCTGGAAGAGCAGTGAAATTGATAGCTAGACCCGGGTTCAAGGCCATCCCTGACACCCACCAGTTATATGACCCTGGGCAAGTCTCTTAACCTCTCGGTGCTCCAGACAAGTCTCTATGGCTAGCAGTTACAAAGACCTACAATGATAGAGAGAACTGTCCATGCCAAAGAAGTCAGAGATCCAATCTCTATTCCTATCCATTTATTTATTATTTATTTTATTTTTTTTGTGAGGCAGTTGGGGTTAAGTGACTTGCCCGGGTTCACACAACTAGTAAGTGTTAAGTGTCTGAGGCCAGATTTGAAATCTAGTCCTCCTGAATCTAGGGCCAGTGCTCTATGCACTGCACCACCTAGCTGCCCCCTATTCATTTTTACATCTATAATCTCAGGGAAAACAATTTGTATGTCAGGAGGAGTTTCCATTCATCTCAACCCCACTTAATACTGATGTATTTCTTAGGTGAGAATATTAATCCATCTTCATTCGGCCTTGGGGGGCTTGGGGGTTTTTGTTTATTTGTTTTGAAGATTGGGTCTCCCTATGTTTTCCAGGATGGAAGTGCACTGGCCACTCATGGGCCCAACCTTGTTGCTGATCAGCATAGATCCTTGACCTGCTCTGATTTTCTAACCTGAGTCAATTCAAGTGTCTCCGCTGCCTCCTACTCATGACGGGTCAGCGACTTAGTTCTTGACAGAAACTGGATATCCCACTGCATCTCACTCTACCTCAGAACTCTCAGCCTCAAGGAATCTACCAGGCTCAGTCTCCCTAGAAGGACCTACTGACTCCCTGGGCTTCTTTTAAGTCTCAACCAAAACCGGATCTTACAGGAAGATTTTCCTAACCTCTCTTAATCTTAGTGACTTCTCCCTGTTAATTATTTCTTATTTATCCTGAATATAGCTTACTTTGATTATAGTTGTTTGGATTAGATTGTAAGCTCCTTAAGATCAGTGACTTTCATCTCTTTTTGTATCCCCAGCACTAAGTAGACTGCCTGTCACATAGTAGGTGCTTAATAAATGTTTATTTATTGGTTGCTGATTACACATGTGTGCCATCACACTCACCATTTGTTAGGTATGAACAAGTCCTAAAATCCTCCCTGTGGTTGACAGGAAGTGTGTTTTTATTGGTTGAGGAAGTCAGTTATACTCTCAAGACTGTATCAATCTATTGGAAGTAGACATTATATAGTGCTGTACCAGACAGGAGAGAGAAGAAAAAGTAGAAGGGAGAGATACAGAGACATACACACAGACAGACACAGAGAGAGAGGGAGGGAGGGAGGGAAGGAGGGAGAGAAAGTGCATTGTACTTATGGGGAACATCTTATGGACTATAGGTGAAACATGCTATCCATACAGAGAGGTAATGGAATAGATATGCATATACATATATCTGGTATACATATACACACATATATGCAGCTAGCTGGTACAGTGAATAGAATAACAGGACTGAAGTCAGGAAGACTCATCTTCCTTATTCAAATCCAGTCTCAGATGCTTACTAGCTGTGTGACCTTGGGCAAGTCACTTTACCCTTTTTGCCTCAATTCTTCATCTATAAAATGAGTTGGAGAAGGAAATGACAAATTACTCCAGGATCTCATCCAAGAAAATCCCAAATGGGGTCACAAAGAGTCAGACATGACTGAAAAATGACTGAACAATAGATTGATAGATGATAGACAGAGTGTGTGTGTGTATATACATACATATATATACATATATATATATACACACACACACATATATATATATACACACACATATATATATATATATATACACACATATACATACATACATCTCTGTATATGTATGGAATTTGTTTTGCTAACCCATACATATCAGTTGCAAAGATTATTTTTCTTTTCTCTTCACTGGGGTGGGGAAGTGGGAGGAAGAGAAAATAGATTTTTTGTTTCATTTAGAAAAGAAAAAGGTGGGAGGTGCTACAGATATGAAATGTTGCCTGTGTTTTAGATGAGGTCACAGTATTATTAGTTACTGTTTTATTCTGATACTAGAGACTGCTAGCAAAGTGGGAGTAATTTATAAATGTATAATATTTTATAATTTTAGTATGTATGTAAATGTATATTTTATAATAATATGTAAATATCTATAATGTAAAAGCAAAGCATATCAATGAAACTGAAAGTATCCCCCAAAATATGAATTCCCAAAAGAATTTCCAGAAACTCTGAGTTTTCCCTTTCAATATTTGCTCCCCATAATCTTGAACTCATTTTCTCCTTGCTGTATATGTTTGTGGGAGGGAGTACCACAGACTTTTGGAAGAATGTTTCATACCACAATGTCTGACTACACAACCTTAGTAAAACTCTTGTTTCTAAAAGTTAATTGTCCACCTGTCTAATTGGAATCAACTAACAACAATTGGGGAAAAAACACTGGTGGAGGCTCTTGGGCTACAGCCTTACAGAAACACCCCCAAATACCACAGAGATAACCCCAGAGTCCTGGGGACCTTTAGTAGTCATGTTTTAGGGACCTCCCTCTTCAGTGAAAATGAAGAGTTGGTATAATAGAAACCATTATGTGATTTCCTGGTAGTAGAGAGATGCTGGTGAAGTAGATTCCTCTACCAGTACAGGTTGGCGACTTATAGTATTAGAGTTATTCTTGCGGCACAGAGTCATTAAGTGACTTTAGCATCACATAGCCAAGATGTGGCAAAAGTGAGCCTTGAATGAAGATCCTCCTGACTCCAAGGCTATCTCTCAATCTACTATGCCATGTTGCTTCTCATATATTAACACATACAAACACATGATAATTTCAAGGGGAGGCACTAGCAGATCACAAAAGACCTCATGCAAGAGCTTTCATTTAATCTAAACTTTGAAGGAAGCTAGGGATGAAGATAAAGTACTTTGAAAATCTTCAAGTTCTCATTCCCCCAAATTATTCAAAGATAAGACAAGTATGGATTCTCTTTGTGATAAAAACAATCACAGAGCTTGGTCTATACACAAATATGAGGTAATGTGGCAAGAGCACAAGATTGAGTCAGAGTTCCTGGGTCTAAATCTCCTCTGTTACTAATTACCTACACAACCTTGGTAAAGTCACCTCCTACCTGGATCTCAGTTTCCTTATTGGTAAAATGAGTTCAGAATAAAAGATCTGTCTCAATTCTAAATATTCTGAGCCTCTGTTCTTTCATTCAACTACAAACTGAGGCAAGTCAAAGAGCAATGGCCCTTAAACTTTCAGATTTGATTCAAATTGAAGAATCCACCTGAATCTGAAAAAAATAAACAAAGCTGATGGAAGGGCTTTAAAATTTGATTGGGCTCAACAAGGGAAACCAAATTCCCCGTGTTTTAAATTACAGAAATCCCAGAGTCACTGTGCGATTTGCAGCACTAGCGATTTTAAATTTCTCATCTTCTGAATAGGCCAAATGGGGATTTATTTGTGTAGTTGTTTAGCTTTAATAGAATGGTGAACTTTAGTACTACTGAGCTTGCCAAATTCAGTTATACATCCTCTCTGCATTCCAGTCTCATTGAGACTTTTCAGTTCCTTCTTGTCCTGACTTTTCTTGGTGGTGGTATGGAGGAGAAGGATTGATTAAGAGGAAGCACCACTAAAAGGGCAACATCATACATCAGACTCAGTTTGGGAAATGGAGCCAGAAAGACCAAGGCTCTAGCCTTCACCTCTGACACTAACAAATGGCTCAGTGTCATCTAAGGCCACTGTTGGGAACTGAAGCAAAATACTACTGCTAGAAGTGTATCCCAAAGAGATCATAAAAAAGGGAAAGGACCTACATGTACAAAACTATTTTTAGCAGTTCTTTATGTAGTAGCAAAGAACTGGAAATTGAGGGGATGCCCATCAATTGGGGAATAGCTGAACAAGTTGTGGTATATGAAAGTAATAAAATGTTATTATACTGTAAGAAATGATGAGCAGGTGAGTTCGAGAAAAAACCTGGAAAGGTTTACAGGAACTGATACAAAGTGAATGAGCAGAACCAGGAGCACATAGTATACAGTAACAGCAATACTATATGATGATCAACTGCGAATGACTTAGCTATTCTCAGCAATACAATGATACAAGACAACTGCAAAGGACGCATGATGGAAAATGTTCTCCATATCCAGAGAAATATCTGATTGAGTCTGAATGCAGATCACTTTTTTCACTTTCTTTTATTTTTACTTTCTTTATGTTTTTGTGGTTCTTTTCTTTTAGCCTACTTCTTCTTTCACCACATGACTAATATAGAAATGTTTTACATGATCACACATACATAACCAATATCAAAAGGCTTACTTTCTTAAGGAAAGGGTGTTGAGTAGACAAGAGATACAGTGCTAGGCTTGTGGTCAGGAAGAAAAGTATTCAAATTATACCTTTTTGTTGTCATCAATCATTTCAGTCCTGTCACTCTTCATGACCCTGTGGTAAAATAATGGAATTTGGCAGATACCCAGGGGTCCAACTTGATTGACTTAGTAGTGTTTGAATTGGGTATGAATGAGAAACTACTAAGTACCCACTTAAGGTGATTATATCTTGAGCCACACCTGGCATACTCTGTTAAGCCTAGTCTAACCCTGAGAAGGAGTGTCCTCAGAGGCTGTGGACTGCATCATCAACAGGGAACCAGTCTCAGTCTCACTCCCCTTTGGGGGAGGGAGAAAAAGGTAGGAAAGGGGACCCCAACAGGAAGTAGCAGATACACACACTTCCTCTCTCCCTCCCTCCCTCTCTCTCTCTCTCTCTCTCTCTCTCTCTCTCTCTCTCTCTCTCTCCCTCTCCCTCTCCCTCTCTCTCCCTCTCTCACCTTTGAGGAACATTTGGAGCAGACTAGAGACTGGCTGCTGACTCCCATAGAAATTATGAACCACTGGTGATGAGTTAAATCCAGCCCTTTGTATAGGCTTTTGTTAGAGTTAGGGGGATTGTCCATTTTTCTTTTTCTTTATTCCCTTGTCCTTGACTTTATTAATTTCACCTTTGCTGTCTTTTTTTATTCCCATTAATAAAACCTGATTTGTTTGTGGAAAAGAGGCTTTCAAGCTCCTTTCTTATTGTCCCAGGTGAAATAACTAAAAAGGCAGTTCAGAGGGGAGGAAGTTTTGGACCTAGAGGTTCCTCATTATTTTCTGAACCCCAGTATTAAGTCTGGAAAGACTTGTGTGAATTGATGTAAAGTGAACTGAGCAGAACCCAAAGAACTGTGTGCACAGAGACAGCAATATTCTTGGATGAAGAACTGTGAATGACTTAACTATTCCCAACAATATAATGATCTAAGACAATCCCAAAGGATTATTGATGAAACATACTATCTACCCTCCAAAGAACGAAGTGACATTGATAGAACACAGACTGAAGCAGACTATTTTGACTTTCTTTTATTCCAGTTTTCTTATACAAAATGATTGATATGGGAATATTTTACATAATCATACATATATAACCCATATCTTATTATTTGCTGCTTCAGGGAGGGGGGAGGGGGGAGGGGAGGGAGGGAAGGAGGGGTAAAAATTGGAACTCAAAACTATAAGCATGTATATATATATGTGTGTGTGTGTGTGTGTATCAACAATATAGAAAGAAAAAAAAACTTCAACAGACACCAGATCTCTCATCAATGCAATGATAACCTACAATCCAAAGAGCCTGACAATGAAATCCACCATATACATGCTCCCAAGAACGGTGATAAACTGAAATTGGAGAAAGATACATTTTTTTTTAGGGAGGCAATTGGGGTTAAGTGACTTGCCCAGGGTCACACAGCTAGTAAGTGTTAAGTGTCTGAGGCCGGATTTTAACTCAGGTACTCCTGAATCCAGGGCCAGTGCTCTATCCACTGCACCAGCTTGCTGCCCCTGAAAGATACATTTTCAAGCATGACCAGTGTGGGAATTTGTTTTGCTGAACTATGCAGGTTTAAAAAGAATTTTCTTTGTTGTGGTTGTTGTTGCTGTTGCTGCTGTTGTCCAATAGAAGGGCAGAAGGGAAGTAACAGGTTGTAAATCCATGTAAAAAATAAATAGGGACATAGAATTTTAAAACATTAACTCATGTGGGGAGACTTGATCATTGACCCCCTGGCTATTGAACCTATTTTTTCTGAATTGTTCAGGGTAATAGCAGTAAGCAGAGAACATTTTTTTCTCCAACATGACACTGACTTCACTTCCATATTCTATTTTTTTTATCTGAAATGTCAGGTTCCTGAACTCCCAAATCTTTAGTTACTTATTAGGCAAACCCTAGAGCTTGTGCTGCGTCTCCTTTCTCTTGACTACAAAGTTGGAGTCAGGGATCATGGTACTGAGAAAAACAGAGGGTTAGGGATAGTTTTCATGAATTCCCTTTTTGGGTGATGTGGGTAAGCAAGCACATCTTTATTTTACCCCTTTTCCAAGAGTTTCTGCAATAATTCATGATTCTTTACCACTGACATCTCTTGGGATAGGAAAATCCACTCTACTGTCTCAAGTTTCTGACCTGTGCTCTGAAAGTTATAAGCAAGAATATAAAACTCCAGTATCCCTCAGCTCTAAGGAAACCAGGCTTAATGACCTTTCTCCCCCATAAACCACCCCATACATATACAGAACTCCAGTCCTATGTGTTGTCCTCAGATCTGTCTTATGAACATGAAAAATGTGGAATAAGGAAACAGAGACATTTTCTGGCCCTTTGTAAGATACCACCTAAAGGAGTGGCTATGGGCACCTATGTGGCACAGTATATGGAATGCTGGGCCAGGAGTCAGGAAGACTTGAGTTCAAATTTGACCTCAGACACTTACCAGCTGTGTGAGCCTGAGCAAGTCATTTAACCCTATTATTTTCACTTTGCTCATCTGCAAAATGTTCTGGAGAAGGAAATGGCAAAATACTCCAGTATCTTTGCCAAAGAAACCCCAAATGAGGTCACAAAGTCTGACATTACTGAAACGACTAAATTACAACAGAAATAATAACTACAGTAACAACAGAGCAGGAGCTTGTTCTCTGACAAGAGTGGGTCCTCTAGAGTTTTAGCAAACCAAATTATCTTTAGGGCAGCTTTGTTTACTGATTCTTCATGAGGGGGTGGCTGCAAGCCAGCCAGACCATCTTGAAGCAGCCTTTAAAACTTAGTCTGGGGTATTTGTTCTCTTAACAAAGTGAAGATTCTAGGGGATACATCCAGACCCCGTAGGGAGGGGTGCTTTCAGATGTCCCAAGGAAAGGCTCATCACTATGACATTGCTTGGAAAAATTCTCTGATTAATGCTCATTAAATTTTGCCTTATTTCTTAGACTCAATGGACTCTTGTTGTTTGTCCATCATTCTTGAAGAGGACTACAACATCTGGAGATCATGTCATGGCTTGCAGTGAATTGGATTTAAGAGAGGCAGAGCTGTGCAAAGTCACCAGCCTCACTCCTCCAGAGACATCTGGGTCCAGTGGCAACCTATATGTCAGAATGACTGGATGTGGCCCCAGATATTTGAGGCAGTCAGAGTTAAGTGACTTGCCCAGGGTCACACAGTTAGTAGTAGTGTCAAGTGTCTGCAGCTAGATTTGAGCTCAGGTCCTTCTGACTCCAGGGCCAGTGCTCTGTCCACTGTCACCTAGCTATCCCAGTGGCTTCTAAGGTTCCTTCCAAATCCAAATTTATGATGCTATATAGTACTTCTTTTTCAGGAATAGGTCAGATTCAATGGCCATTTAGGTCCATTCTAATGCTTAGATTCTGTTATCATAACACACAAGGACAACAGGACCAAGATATAAGGTTGAGCATAGAGATCACTATTATGCAGTTTATTTTTGTCCAGCTACAAGGACAGTCACTAAGCTGATGCACAGTCATGGCTGCATAATGAGAACTAACAACAATAATAGCAAGTCTTCTAGGAGTTCAGCAATTGTGGCATCTGGAAGAGAAAAAGTTGGGTGGATCCCTCTGTGAACTGAGGAGGATGGTAAGATATTAATGATCCTGTGTTATAGCATCAGTCTAGGTTAGCTGGCTGAGCTGATCACTATGGCTACCTTATTAGAGCTATGTGGCTCTTTTTCATCTTGTTGTTGAGATCCTGAAAAAAAACAAACCACTAGAATTAATAATGGCCCTGGATCTTGGGGAAGAGAAATTCTGTGTATGAGTGAGTATGCACAAATCTAACATCCTTCTCTAAGCTTTCCACCAAGATCTCCACTACTGGCCACAATTGGTGACATATCTTGGATTGTAAATGTATACTCTCATCATGCTAGCTCTCATGTGCTATTAGATTAAGACAATTATTGTCAGATCCAAGGCAGGGATGGAGGGGGGGGGTCGTCTCAAGCAAGACAGTGGCTGGGAAGTTGTTGCACACTTTAAGGTACTGTATGAACACCGCATTTTCTTTCTACAGATGACCTCAACAAAGACAGGAGATGCTCATAATAGTGCAGCACATGGTTGAGCTCAGATCCCAATCTGAGTCTACTAGTTCCAAGATTGTGCAATTTTGGGGAACCTTACCACTATTCACATCTCTACCATTTTTCAACTTCTATAGCAATTTAGGATCTACTGCTCTTGTTTGGACATTTGTTGCTTGTGTTCAATGCTTTGTGACCCCATTTAGGGTATTGTTGGCAGGGATACTAGGGTGGTTTTCCATTTCCTTCAGCAGTTCATTTTTACAGATAAGAACCTGTGGCAAAGAGGGTTAAATGACTTACCCAGGGTCATTCAACTAGTATCTGAGGCTAGTTGATACTCACTACCTGTGACCAATCTTACTGAACCATTTTAAGCTCAGATAGAGAGAGATAGAGATACTTTACTTTTCCAGAACTTTTTGTCTTTTCCTTAAGTAGATTCAAAGCTCCCTGAGACAGGGACTATGTCCATATCCCTCATGCTTCCTATCATAAAATGCTTTCATTTCCAGTTTGACTTTTAAAAAAAAGGAGATTATCCATACCCACTGGCATAGTCTTTCACTGTAAAAATGATTAGAGCACTGTGTTTCTTTAAATGATTACAGTACACACTAAGAAGCCTAAGCTTTTCTTTAGAAGTATAATTATAGTGTGCTGGTAATTATCAAGCTGATATGTTTCAGGAGTTTCATTAACTCTTGGATCTCAATGCAAAGGCACCACAGGATGTATAATAGGAATGGACTTAGAAGTTCTCCAGTCCAGGGGTTTTCAAATTCTGTGTCCTGGACTCCTCTGGCAGGCTGGTGAGGTCTATGGGCCCCTTCTCAGAATCATATTTTTTTTTTAAATATAGAAGATAAAACACATAGGATCACAAAGGAAATCAATTGTATTGAAAATAAACAGGATTTTTTGTTCCTATACAAACTCATGGACCTCTGAAATCTATCCCCAGATCTCTTAGAAAGGGTAGTTTGTGGAATCCAGGTTAAGAAGCAATATTACACAGGAAACTGAGGCCTGTGCATAGAAGTGACTTGTCCATAGGAAGTAAGTAGCAAGTCTGGGACTTGAACCCAATTTCAGTGCTTTTTTTCTCCAGTCTCCTATTAAATTCCTACTGGTTTTTATAGTACCATGGACAGCACAATGCAAAGCTAAGTAGTGTTATAAGTATAGTTTTCAGGGGCAACTAGTTGGCACAGTGGATAAAGCACCAGCCCTGGATTCAGGAGGACGAGAGTCCAAATATGGCCTCAAATACTTGATAGTTACTAGCTGTGTGACCTTGGGAAAGTCATTTAACCCTCACTGCCCCACCAAAAAAAAGTATAGTTTGGTAATTATACACACCGATATCTAAGACAGATTATGGCCATACCTTATTATCATCATCATCACATCTTACATTCCAAAAAAAATTATTATTATCACAACTGAAATCTATATAGCATTTTAAGATTTCCCAAATGTTTTACAATCACTATCCCATTTAAAACATGATAACCCTATAAGGTAGATGCTCTTATTTTTCCCATTTTGTAAATAATGAAACTGGCTAAGCCAAATTATAGAATCATGGATAATGGCTTAATTAATTTATAACTAAAAGGAATGTCAGAAGTTATCTAGTTAAGGTCCTCACTTTACATTTGAGGAAACTGAGACTCAAGAATTACCTGACTTGGCAAAGGTCACGCAGGGGCTAGCATACAGAAGAGGAATTAAAGCTGAAGTTTTCTGATACCAATCCCGACATTCTTGGTCATACAAGTGCTAAATGTCTGACACTGAATTCAAATTCAGGTCTTCCTCACTCCAAAGCACCTTACAAGCATTTCTCCTCCAATAACCCCAGGAGAAAGGAAAGGAGTTATTTCCCCTATTTTTATATATGAGGAAACGTAGATCGAGATATGAAGAAATTTGATATCTGAAAGACATCAGTGGTAGGATCCAAACTCAAGTCTCCTTATTCCAAGCTCTGTTCTCTTTCTATCATCCCCCACTGCCTCTCTGATGAAAAATGATCCAAGTCTTTGTCATTATCTACTAATCACTGAAACCAGTAGGGCATTTCATTACTCATGCAAGTGCCTTTTTTCATAAATGCCTGTTTCAGGTAGAATCCTAAATAATGCAGTAGTTAAGTGGAAATACAATCCAGCCTCAATGTTTTTGGAATATACTTAAATCTGATATTGGTTAAGCGTACCAACCCTGTCATTGGAATAGCAAGATTACATTTTGACAAGAACAAAGACTACTATTGACTAATGAGTTGTAAGCCACTGATGTCAGCTTTCCAAATCATGCATGGGAGGGAAACAAGCACCTAATAAAGAAGTCATTTGTGCTTTTCACCTACTTGGAAAATAATCACTTTTGCCTCCCACACCACTGACAGTGTACAAATCAGAGAAGAAACTTCAGCACAAATCTACATAGCCAAAGCTCTGTACTGTAGCCAAGGAAATGCCAGATTCAAACTGGAGAGAAAAAAAAGGAACCGAAAAATGGAAATTTTGAGTCTTTTGTTTGTTGGCTAAAATTTTCATCAAGCTTTTGTTGTTTGGGGCTTATCAAGAGACCACCATACAGCTCACAACTAGTGGACCCAAGGCAAGATGATGCCAAATTAAAGGGACACAGCCCTAGAAGGGCTGAAAGGACAGAGCATCCGTTAAGATTTCTGTTCTCAGGGGTCCTAGAACGATTCAAGCTTAGTGCAAACCCTTTTTAAAAATTAGCTTAGCAATGCCTAAATTAGGGATGTTTTAGAAGCACAAGTTCAACTAAAACTGATGTCAAATTTTAGTGATCAGCAGTGAAATGGAAGATGTTGGAGTGCAGGATCATTTTTGTCTTCTTATTTTTTTTATGGCCAACACCTTGCAAAACAGTAGGCACTTAATAATTGCTTTTTGTCTTTACTGAACCTGTTGTTCTTGACTTAATAGATCTAAAGAACCTCCAAAAACCAGCAACAATGTGACTTGGTGTAAACATAGATCGGCCATCAAGCAGCGGCCCCAGCCAATAATGACTAGAGAAAGTAAGGATCAGTTGTAATTATATGACAAGACACCATTTTCTGATGATAGGTCTGGTTTGTCAACTACCTGGTAATTAGAATAGCGCCTGATATTTGTTGTGAAGCATTATTGTACAGTGTGTCTCCAAAGTCACTGTGTAGTTATAAGTCATTAAAGCTTAAAACCATTGAAGTGGTAAAAGTTTTCAAAACTGCAAAAATATTTTTAACGACAATATTCATCCTATATCTTAAACCTCAATACAACCTAGGTGATTAAATAATTTTGCAGATGAGGAAACTAAGGCACAGAGAAATGATGATACCCATGGTCACAAAGCTAGTGAAAACTGGAGGTGAGATTTGAATTCAGGCCTGACTCCAACTCTGATACTCTAACCATTCTGAAATGCTGCCTCTCCAACTCATTGGAATCAAAAATTAATGCTATAGGAGTTCAAAGGAGAAAGAGCTTAGTGGGCTGTCAGAGAAGATTTCATGAAAGAAATGGGATTTGAACCAAACCTTAGAAAGCTGGTAGCACTGGGATAATTGGAAAAGAATGCAAAGTTCATTCTCAGGAGGAAGAATAGCATGAACAAAGTCAAGGAGACAGTAATGAATGCTCAGTGGAAGGTCTACTTGGGGAGGTCACTGGGAATCACATTTAGAAAAACTGTAGTGTGGAGATTCCAAATGTGTGTGTGTGTGTGTGTGTGTGTGTGTGTGTGTGATAGACCCTTTCCATAGTCCTGTCATGACTTTGAACCCAATTATCAGAATAATGCCTTTAAATGCATTTTAAGAATGCATTTTAAAATGTTAAGTGGTGGCAGAATGGATAGAGTACAGGGTCTTGAGGCTCATCTTCCTGAGTTCAAATCTGGCCTCGGACACTTACTACTTGTGTGACCCTGGGCAAGTCACTTAACCCTGTTTGCTATAGTTCTTCAGTTGTAAAATTAGCTGGAGAAGGAGATGACAAAGTACTCTAGAATCTTTGCCAAAACAAAATAAAACAATACAAATGGGGTCATGAAGAGTTGGACATGACTGAAAAGTGACTGAAAGACAACAAAAGTCATATATGAGTACAACAGAAACAAAAAGTGAATGAAGATAAAGATGTATTTTCCTACTCAAATTTGTCGTCCCCCTGAAATCTATACACGAATTCCTGACTTTGAATTCCTTATCTAGAAGGAAAAAATCACTGTGATTTGGGTTCAGAATTCTGAATTTGCTTCTCATGGATAAGTTTATTCACCTCTTCAGATCATGGTTTCTACATAAGTAAAATTAGAACAATAATGGCTGTAGAAATAACATTTCATCTTAGGCTTTACAATATACGGTCTTCTGTACACCTTAATGCACCATGCAAAATATCAACTTGTTTCCTTGAATGCCCTCACAGATAGCAATACAATCAACAAGAAAGCATCTGTCTGCAAGGAGGATGATTCATCCTACTTGGTAACTAATCCCTGGCCTCTTCCCCATGATGTTAAAGTTCTTCCTTTGAAGGCTTTTTAAAAAAGATTTTGGTGAGTGGCATGTTATTGACGGGATTCAGCCACTATTGAAGGTGACCAATGATCAAGGTAGACTTGAGTGTATCATCTTGAGAACAGTTCTCACATAAGTCTGTGATCCCATTCCAGTTCTGGGGGGTCTTTGAAACCTTATCTTCCAAGTTTGGAGTATCAGAGCAGTGAAATAAATGACTCACCATCACCAGACAATATACACCATTAGGAAATGAGGATACCACTCTCTCCCCATCCCCAACTGACTAGTTCAAAGCTCAGCTAATTCATTTTCTAAGGATGATCTACAGACTTCTTTGGAATATTGAAATATTGCATTCCACATAAGACTACTTCCACTAAAATCTCCAAACTCAATGTATATACCCAAGTATCCACTTGGGGATGAGTCACCTGGTTTGTCTGAGAGTTCATGATTCAAGTATTTGTAATCACCATGGGGAACGTGGAGAAAAAATATATTAAACAAACCATTGCTTTCTTTTCTGTACATATATATTTTCCCTCCTCCGCCCAGCTAGCTCTGCTTGACAATGAAAAATTAAAAAGAAAGAGAAAAAAACAGTTCAACCAAACCAACTCACAGATCCATTCCGTCAGACAATACAGACACTATTCCACACCCAGAGATCTACCCAGACCTCTGCTGGTACCACAATCTTCAATTATCTTAGCACAGTGCCTGGCTCACAGTAAAAGCTTAATAAGTGTTCCATGTATCTATGTCTGCTTGACTAGCTGGTCAGAATGAATGCTGCTGGTGTGTCTAAGTCTCACATGGCACTCGCTAATGCTACTTTTCTCCCCTTAAATAGCAATCAAAGGTCCTTCTATCCATGACTCCTTGTCCATTTTATCCATTGGTAAGTTTTTGTTTTTCTTAATGATGTCTGTCTAATGAATAGCTGGGCATCTAGGAAAACTCATCTCATATGGATTGACCATGATCTAAGGTGCTATGCAGTAAAGAAAATATTCCATTGTCCAATTTTGTGTCAACTGCAATGAATGATTTTGCTCTCCCGCATATGGAGTAAGAAGAATATTTTCAGAGACAGAAAAGAGGACAGAAAGCCTTTGACACATTTTCTGGCCTAATCTTAAAAACTTCCAATGCAGTTATGGGAGTGGGAAGTTGGGTGTCAAAGATGATGTAAAAGAATGTAATCCAGGTGGTGATCCCTTTTTCCTGGAATGAATCCTCCATGGGAAGATTTTTCTCACTCTAGTCACTACCTCTTAAAATTATAAATTTGAGTATAATGCTATTTTTAAAATGGAGAGTGAATGTGTTGAATAGAGGAAAAAGATATCTAGTCTAAAATTAATCTTATGACATATGTGAGCTGTCTTAGTTCTCAAATTCTTCCCACAATCATGCTCAGATGTTCATCACCTCTAATGAAAGTAACTAATGCTATGGAGACATGAGAAGTTTTAATTGCCTGATACAGACGACCTTCCATGAAATGATAAAAGGAATTACTCTTTAAGAGGTAAGAGTGACAAAATAGAATCTTGTCTTTTAAATTGACTATGTTTGAGACATTTTGAAAAGGTTGAAGAGGAATGAAATTTGGAATTAGGAATTACTAAAAGCAGTTAAAATGTCCATACTCTTTAGCCTAAAGTATTCATTTCCAAGTGCTGAGCTAAAATAAATCAGTGACCAAAAAAGGGTGGGGGGATGACACCCATAGACACAAATATATTCATTGCCGCACTTACAAAATGGATACATATGGTTTCCAATGTCATGTGTCTTTCCGTGGACAAGTTCCTCTAGGTCATTCCACAATTCACACTGAGACTACAACTTAACCAAAGGCCAGGACTTCTCTGTGATTCTCAAGGGAACACATCCTTATTTGTAGACTTTCTTCCCTCATCGATCATTCACTGTATATTCACTTTGTGGTAGTGAGGACCTGGAAACCAGGTAGATCCTATTGAGGAATAAATACAATTGTACATAAGTGATGTACATTTTATGCATATCATATGTACATAAAAGTATACATAATGAATACAGAGAAGCATAGTAAGATTTATATGAACTTATTCCAAGTGTAGCAAACAGAAAATAATATACACTCCAACTACAATGTCAATGGGAAAATAGCGACAATAACACAATCATAACCAAATGCCACAAAATTCTAATGACAGAGCATGGTCCCAAAGAAGATATGAGAATGTGTCTCTCTGTCTCTTTGCAGAGATGGATGGAGACATATCATGCAACAGAACATTGTATAATGTCAATATTTTATAAAAATAGGTTGCTTAGTTTTGCCCTGTTTTTCCCCTTTGTTTTTATTCTTCTAGGTTTTGCAGTCTGGGAGAGGAAACAGAATTCACTGGGGAATGTAGGTGATACCCAGATACAAGATAATTTTGAAAGGTTAGAAGTGCTGGTCCAGTTCAGCTACAGATTGATCATCTGGTCCAATGCAGCTAATACCACCCTGACACAAATATTCTCATGGTTAGTATTGAAATGACATTGTGGTCATTTGCTGATAAGAGAGAAGTTTCTCTGCCTGGCAGGGGACACAATGGAGCTTTGGAGAGAGTTTGAATCTAGACCATTTACTACCTGTGTGTCCTTGGACAAATCTCTTCATTTTCCTGGTCTTCCAGTTTTCCTTCTATAAAATGAGGGGTTCAGATTAGATGACATCTAAAGTTCCTTTCAGTCTATGATGTCTATGATGCTATGATTTTTTAAAAGGGTTTCTTTTTACTCGAAATTGTCAGCTGATGTTTAAACCCAAGGCAGTGAGAGGTAGAAATAAAAGATGACACAACTGAGAGACAGGAAACCTGACTTCAAATATCTGTTCTGCCATTGGCGTTGTGGCCTTTGATAACAACAACATATATTTCTATTACACCTGGAAGTTGGGAAAGCACTTTCTTCACTATAACCCTTTGAAAGTTAGGTAAGCACCTCAATTTCGTCAAGGGCCCATGATTCTATCATCCTAACCATGTTCTCTGCCAAAACAGATCCTAACACATCTGAAACTTAGTGTCTTAGAGAATTGCCCGTGTGGTCACAAAGCTAATGACTATGTGTTATAATGGAAAGAAGCCTCATTCTGGAGTCACAGGATCTGAGTTCAAATTCTACCCTCTGAGATTTATTACGTATATTTTTTGAGGCAAGTCACTTAACATCCATGGGCCTCAGTTTCCCTATCTATAAAATGTGGTCCTTTGAGGTTCTTTCCAGTTTTTGTAATCCCAATAGGAGATAAGATATAAACTCAAGTCTTCTTGATTCCAACAAGACAAATATTCTTTCTATTCCCATGGCTAACCTTGTGGGCCTCAATTTCTTCATCCTTTTAATCAGTGTAAAGTACAAAAGGTGACCTTTAAGGTTCCTTATGAATCTACACAATTCTTTAATATAACTACAGGAATTCAAGTATCTCCAGAATAGCTAACCCTTAAAGACATTTTTCCCTACAAAACAATCAAATCCCACTGAGATAACATTAAGCCAAATCCCTTGGGCCAGCACTTTTCAGCAAAAATTCATCACTTGGACCTTCTTTTATAGTCTTGTGCCTTGGTATGGAACTAATTTAAGTGTCTTTGCCCCAAATATTTTCCACCAAGCAATGTATCTCCCATTTATAACAATGATCTTGGGGTCTAACCTGCTTATTAACCTTGCTCTTTCCAATCCCAGTTTACCCAGATTACTACCTGTGGCAATTAAGATTTAAAGGAAGAAAGAATTATAGGAGCCATTAAATCCAAACCCCTCATTTTAGAGATGAATAAACTGAGGCATAGAGAGGTAAAGTGACTTCCAGGGTGACATGGCTAGTAAATCTCAGAAGTAGGATTTGAATTCAGTTCTTTTTGATGCAGGAAGCTAGGAAGTACAGGAAGTACAACCTGGTAGGTGTTTGGAGTATGTACTGGAAAGGAGAAAGGTTGGAGGCCTCAGAAATATCAACTGAGAATCACAAGTAGCTCTTACAATTTAGGAAGTCACTTCAATGAGTCTACTTTAGAATTTTGGCTTACCCACGCATTTCCTACAGTTACAAAATGGAAGTCTATGATTTCTAGTGTCCTGTGTTTTACAGTGGACAAGCTCCTCTAGGTTATCCCACTGCTAACACTCGGGCTATGACTTAACCCAAAGGTCAAGCTTCCTCTTTGATCCTCATGGGAATGCATGCCTATTTGTAGATTGACTCTCCCAGGAATCATTCATGCTATATGATGACACAAAGCCCCATGTGATACAAAACTCCCTCTCCTCTGGAGCCAGTAAGTGGTGCTTACTGTATTAAGCCTCCACCAACCCATAAATTCTATTCCACATTATTGTAATTGTACTGTCATATAAGTATTATTATCATCTATCCTGTTTTTTTAAAATGAAACCTTCTAGATCTTTGTTTTTCTTATGCTTCATTTACCTCCTCCAAACTCTTAACAATTTGCATTCCCCCAAAGGCTTAGAACTCATCCCTCTCTTCTTTTCACTCTTCCTCAGGAACTGCAAAGCCTTGGTAGCTACTCTCACCACTATGTACTTTCTAACAGCTGCTGCATGGTCTATTCTGAATCAGACCATTCGTTTGAAGCTGAGACAATAAATTGTCCATCAAACATACTGTGTCAAATTTAAGCTCAGTAATGTCTTTCAAAGGCAAATGCCAGTGGGAGAAAGTTCATCTGCCTTTCTGGATCATGGCCACAATGGCTTTGCTTCATAGCCCAGAACTGAGTGTGCAGCTCTCTGCGTAATTCAGCAGAGGCTTATAAATGAAGCTCCAAACTGTGCTGGGTCCCTTCCCTTCGTTCACCACAACCAAGAAATGTTGACTCTGTGGTCAAGCTTTCAACACTCAATTTCCAGCCCCAACATCTGACTTGCCAATCACAGGAAAAACAAGGCAAAGGGAGTGAATAAAGCACAAGCACCTGAGGCTCCAAGAGTCAAAGAATAAACTGAGCACAAGAAAGTCAAACTCCAGGCAAAGAAACCAAAGAAGATGCTGCCACTTTGGGGGGCAATCCATCAACTTTGTCCCACGAAAAGGCTAATTCTTTTCATTTAGGTGTGGGCTTGGAAGCAGAGGAATGTGAGGGCCACCTCCCTCAGGAGATCTTCCCTGATACCACTTGTTGCCAGCACTCTCCATTCTCAAGTTATATTGTATTTAACCATCTGTTTATATATTGTATCTAATAGACCATTATACTTAAAGTCAGGAAGAGCTGGGTTTAAATCCTACCTCAGATATTGAGTGACTCTGTCCATCTGTTTCCCTAACTTTAAAATGGAAATCATACTTCTATGTATGCAAAGTATGGTGCAAAAATTAATGTTAACTATTACTGTTCTTATTACTTGGGGTAGGGACTGACTTTGTTTCTCTAGAGACTCCCACAATGTCTTGGATCCTGCAGGGACTTCGTAAATGTTTGTCTAATTGAATTCAGTTGGTGAAAATCTTCCCTCCCCGGTGGAGATTGTGACCCCACCACACTCCTGCCTGTGTAATTGTCATCTGAGTTTTCAGGTTAGAATGCTAACTCCATGGGAAATCTAGCAAATGTTCTTCCTCTGTCTTCTTTTTAATTAAGAGAGGATTTCTCTGGGAGCAGGTGATAAATATGGAAGCAAAAAGTTGATCAATATACCAATATACATTTTAAAAACACCTACTATGTGTCAGGCATTGTGCTAAACTCTGGGGATACAAAAAGCGGTAAAAATACCCCCTGCTTTCAAGGATCACAAATTAAAAGGGCAGCACAAAAACACTGAAATACACTTTTCTCCAGATCCAGAACCATGAGCCGTGGTCAAACCAATTCATCCATTGTTCCTGGATGGGATGAGTCAACCTACTCCCAAATACCCTACATACCACCTCTGTAACTTTCCAGACCAAGGTGTCCTTTCCTACTCATCACTCTCTGCCTATCAACATCATGTGTATTGTTTTTTTCCATTAGAATATATTTTCCTTGGAGGCAGAAACTGTCTTTTTATATATCAGGCATTAGAACATAATGAAGATTATATCTTCAGTTGTTGGCATAGTGTCTGCCACACAGTAAGCATCTAATAACTGGAATTTTTATTCATTTATTCATTGAAGACTTTTTATCTACTACACTGCCTTAATGTGCAATGGATTAGTATAATTGTTATTGAAAGTTAAAAGACTACACTAGCATGTGATCAGATTCAAAAGGTGCTAAGGGCTACAGATTTTAAAAATACAGATTTACAATATAAAGCCTAAAAAATAAATCCCTGGATTATGCTTTTTCTCCCAAAATCTCAAACCTACAGAATCTGACTAATTTCAAAATTTCATTTGTGTCACTCTAAAACAAGTTTCCCACCGATATATTATCAGTTATCCAAAATAAATTGATTGGTCTAATTCCCCATCCCCTCACATCTATTTTCTGTTTTTGTAACCATCACCAAAGAATTTGGCCAAGTTGGTAATCTCTTTGTTTAAGTAGCCTCTACTTATTTTAGTTTGCTCAGTGGTTAGGGTTAGGTTTTAATGAGAACAAGTTCTTGACTTCTGACACATGTGGGGCAATTAACTTCTCTCTATTTCTGAACTACAGAATAGACACATCTAACCTCTTGGGAAAGAGTCATTGACAGTGTAGAGACGAATTTGCACAAGAAAAAATAATACCTTGCAGGGCATGTAAAGGGATAAAGGATGAAGAGAGTGTGCATTAGTTCAGGAGTTTCCATCAAATATTAAAAAGTCCAAAGGAATATCTAAAGCCCATTCTCTAGATGATCACTCCAAGTCAAGCAGCTTGCTGGGCACTGGGGAGACAGAGACTGTAATGAAACAGTTTCTGCTCTCAAGGAGCTGAGAATATAAAGACAAAAGAAATAAGAAGCAGTCCCTGCTCTCAAGAATCTTATATTCTACTGTGGAAGACAAAATATGCATAAGTAAGTAAATACAAAACATTTTTAAATATTTCAAATTTACAACAGGGAAACTCATGAAAAGCCTGCTGTTTGAGGAGGGAGGGATAAGAACTAAGCCTCAGAAGAAGCTGAGAGTCCAGAAGACAAAAGTAAGAACATTCAAGGCATGAAGCACAGTCTAGGCAAAAGTGCAGAAGAGGGAGATGGAATGTCATGTATGAGGAAGAGCATGTTGGTCAATTTGGCTAGAATTTAGAGTACATGTCAAAGAGTAATATGAAAAATAAAGGGTTCTGGAAAGATAGGTTAAAGCCAAAGTATGAAGAGCTTTAAATGCCAAATAGAAGAGTTTGTATTTTGTCCAAGAGGAAAGAAAGAGCCATAGAAGCTCCTTGAATGGGGAAGAGGCACAGTTATATCTATGCTCTATCAAGGATTTATGGAAAAGCCTCCACAAGAATTGCACAGAATGAAAGAGTATAGAGAGAGGTCAGAATCCTCACTGGAGAAGAGAGTATTGATGTGAGTGAGACATCAAATCCATTAAAACACATGCCTTACATGACCCCCTTTCAGGGCTCTTAGATTTAACAAGAAACAACCTTGAGAGATAGGTTATGCGAAGCATTGTCTCTCATTTTACAGATGAGGAAACTGAGGCTTAGAAAAGAAACCGAGCTCCAACTTGGTTGAGATCCTAGGGTAAATTAGTCTCAGAGGCAGAAATTGAAGCTCAGATCTTTGGAATCTCAGTGTTCTTTCCACTCCATCACCCTCCCCAAAACAAGGGGAAAATTACTCAAAGAAAATGCCTTTCTAAGAGTCAGGAACATTGAGACTTCACATGAAGAACACATTATTCATTCACTTACTGGTCCAACCCAATCCCCTCCCTGATGGACAAATCCTTCCGCAAATGATTCTGAAATGTGCTCAGGGGAGCAGGGGGGTTGGTGTGTGCCTCTGGGGTAATTATGTCCTCTGTCACTTGTACAGAGTGAAGTCCCAAGGGCCCTAGGTCTGGGGATCAACCAGCAAGCATTTATGCAGAAAGAGACATACATCTTTGGATGCGGCCAATGTGGGAATTTATTTTGCTTGATTGTGCAGATTTGTAACAAGGGTTTTGTTTTCTCTGTTCTTCCCCCAGTGAAAGGAAGGAAGAGTAAATTATAATAATTTACAATAACATATAAAATACTAATAATTATATATAATATAATTTATCACATTCAAATTGATATATAATGATATCTATATAACATTCTTAGGTTTGAAAAATGCTTTACAGATATTATCTCCTGTTTACCCTCACAACAATACTAAGAGGTAGATGCTACTAGTATCCCTATTTTATAGGTGAGGAAACTAAGGCAGAGATTAAGTGACTTCCCGAGGGTTACACAGATAGCAAGAATCCAAAGCCAGATTCGAACCCAGTTCTTCCTGACTCAAAGCCCAGCATCTCTCTACTGTACCACACCACCAAGCTGTTTAAACATTTATTAATTGGGGCAGGGAGGGAAAGTAATTTAAAAAATAAATACATATGTACCTTTAAAAAATCAATAAGCATTTAATGAGTACCTGCTAGGTACTGGAGATAAGCAAGTTTAAAAGGAATAGTCCTGCCCTGAAGGAGCTTAAATTCTAACAAGGGAAACAGCATGAACCTCTTATAAACTTATAGACATAAGCACTGTATTTGTGATGTCCTTGGTATAGGAAGCTCTCAGCAAACTCTGTCCTCTATTAGGACAGGTTGGAACCTTCTTCATATTTCTCAGAGTTGCCCAGAACGTGAGATTTCAGTGACCTCCCTCTAGTCAGTACATTTCAGAAGCAAGCCCAGGTGTGAACAAAGCCCCAACAGGGAGTTTAAGGGGTGGGGACAGACAGGATGAGCAACAGGAAAATTCTAAGAGCAGCAGGTAAGGTAGGGATGTATATTCCAGTCCTGGGATCCTGGTCACCAACGGTGAGTCACTCATGCTACCCTGTTGGTGACCACCTTTCCTTTCCCCATGCTCCTTAATCTGAATGACTTTCTTCCTTGATTATCTCCAATTTATCCTGTCTATAGCTTGTTTGTACATAGTGGTCTACCCCCTTTAGATTGGTTGCTCCTTGAGGGCAAGGACTGTCTTTTGCCTTTCTTTGTATCTGTCTAACTCTTAGCACAGGAACATAGTTGGTGCTTAATAAATGTGTGTTGTTGTTGTTGTTGTTTATTTGACTCTATCTAAGGGTTAGACTGGAAATGTCTGCACATCAGGCCATCTGGCCATGTTTTCATTCTTTTTAATGGAGTAGAATTGGGCTTCTGAAGCTTAAGTTAGCCTCAGTAAATGAAGTTTCACATTCAAATGCCTGTGTTTTCTTTGTATGATGAGAGATTCTATGAACTACCCCCTAGGTAGAGTACATACCCATAAAAGGCAGGTAGCAGGCAGGCACCTTCCAATGAATCACTCAAAGTGGGATGGCTGGGCTCTTAGTCACATGCTTTGAAATTGAATTGAGTCTTGACAAGCTGTCAAGTGCCCCAGCTAATAGCCTATGTCTAAAATAGCTCTGATTACTGGATTTCCATCACAAGCTCACAAGTAAAAATACGACGGATAGGGAACATTTGGGGTATCTTAAAAGCAAAGGGGGGTGAGATACACATTTTATCAAGCTCTTTTTTGTCTCCCTTTTGCAAATAAAAACGTTTCTGTCCAAATGTCCCAATTTCCCCCCTTAAATCAATCAATCAATAAAGATATATTAAGTGCTTATTTTGTGCCAAGCACTGTGCTTAAGCATTGGGGATACAGGAAGAAGTTAAAAACCCTGTCCTCAAGGACTTTCTAATCTAATAAGGGAGATATGCAAACAAATAGATACAAGCAAGCTACATGCAGGAGAAAGGGCAAAGGACCATGAAATACATTTTAAAATTTCCTTTTGAAAAAAAAAATCCCACCAAAAAACAAACAAAAAAACCCAAAACACACAATTACTCCAAAAGTGGCTATTATCTCTATCACTTGCCTGCTCTGTGAAACTGAGTATAACCTTCCTGTCACTAGAATGACACACAGTGGAAATCTGGATCTCAACAATTCCAGTAATAAAAACACCTAGCCTAGGATGGCCTATGAGTAAGAACTGGGCCAGGAAGTATAAAATCTAGCTGACGAGCTATCATAGCTAAAGTTAACTTCTTTGAGGTTCAGTTTGTTTATTTCTATAGTGGGGACAGGTCATAGTAGATGGAGACCTGGCCTCAAAGCTGTACCAAATATGTGATTGTGGAAACATCACTTAACTTTTGATGCCTAGGGCCAATGGCATCAAATTCCTTTACAAACAGGGACCATAAAGAGTACTTTAGTTCACTTAGAGACTTGGTTTTAAAAGGCAATATTGTCTCTGCCATTGTATTTTTATTTTGTTAAATATTTCCCAGTTTTGTTGTAATATGGTTCAGGCTGTACCCACACTGTGTTTGACCCCTCTACTCTAAGAATACGAACTGCACAGAAGGTGCTGACCTGCATTAGTGGTGGAAATTCCCTCACCTGGGACTGCTCTATATGAATAAGACCACAAATCCAGTTTGTATCCCTTTGATGGTGATAGTAATAACTGATAAAAATAATTCGTGTGTTAGCTAAGTCAAATAAAATAAGTGAGATTTTTTTAAACTAGAAAATGTCACAAAACCTAAAGGACTATGATTACTAATAATACTTGACAAGGGAAACATAATATAGTTTTATTAATAGTGAGTCAGTAGAGGGGAGCGGACAGAGAGTTAGCCTGGAAGCCAGAATATCGGGCCTGTATCACCCTGGGCAAGTCACTTCATCATTTAATTCTCTGGGTCCTTCTGATACCAGAAGTGGCAGAGAAGGTATTGACCTATAGTTAGAAGAAGGAGTTTCCTCTTATAATTAAACCATAAATTCAGTTCTTCTCCCTATTAATAGATCATAGGATCAGAGAATAATAATGAGGAACAATAATTGCATATGTATGTGTACATATATGTGTGTATATACATACACATGGATAGAGACAGTGTGTGTGTGTGTGCGCGTGTGAAAGAGAGATCACTTTAAAATTTTCAAAGCACTTGTTTACTTAAGTTATCTCATTTGATGCTCACAATAACTCTGGAAGTAAGAGCTAGTATGGTTCCCATTACATAGAAGAGGATGCTGAGGCACATAGGGGTCAAGTGACTGCCCAGAGTTCCGTACCAAGTAAGAATCTGAGGCTGGATTTGAACCCAGGTCTTCCTGTCTCCAGATCCATCTATCCAGTAGAGCACCACCCAGCAGCCACATGGTGGTGGAGGGGGAGGGAAGAGGAGGGCTTCTCTACTGTTGGACCATGAGGAAAACAAGCATGATCTGTCCATAATCATCTGGGATCTTTTTTTTTCCACTTGCTCTTAACAGATAATCCTAATGCTTCACACAGTAAAGCAGGAGACATGTACATTTCCCAAGCTGCTTTGGTAAAGCCAGCTAAGACCTCATCCAAATGACCACACTGCCCTCAAGACCATTTCTTGTCCACCTACTGTGCATTCAATATGGTACCAGGTGCAAGGTGGATTTAAAAGCTAGAAGACAGGACCCCTGCTTCAGGGAGTTCATAATCCAGGGAGATAAAATGAAGCAATATTTTAAGGGGACTTAACCAGTCAGCAGGAAGATCTTGACCTAGAATCTAACCTGCCCACAGATGATCCAAACTTGGAACCTTCAAATGCCATCAAGTTCCATCATACCAAAGGAATCTTCTAGACCATGTGGTCTATTAGTCATCATCCCATTTTTCTGGTTAGAGATTCCAGCCAAAGAGACATGACTCATGCTCGGTGAATTTACTGAACTATAATTTGTTGTTATCAAAACAGAGGTCACAAAGAGGATACCTGTGTCCCAAATACTAATACATCAGCACATCTGCCTTTGGGACACAGGGTGGCATGAGTACCAGCAGGAAATGGACAGCCCTACACAAGCCTACAGGCTGATCCAAGGGGCTCGTTGCCCCTAAGGTGTATATTCCTTCACACTAGGGTGTACTCAGTTTAGTCAGACAGGCTTAAACAATGCCCCAGTTTAAGGTAAGAAACAAAAAGAAAACCTATGAATAGTCCAATTGTAAAAAAAGCCGTGTCTCCCAATTCCACATCCACCATAGAGCAGTTGCCCCATTATTTATAAATGAAGAAGTGTCATGTCATTACTGAAAGTAGTACATGAGGACACATGGACAATTTCCCTTTCCTGAACCTCAGCCTATATCCCTTAAATCCCCTTTAAAATTAACCTTCCTCAGGGCAGCTAGGTAGCACAGTGGATAGAGCACCGGCCCTGGATTCAGGAGGACCTGAGTTCAAATCCTGCCTCAGCCACTTGACACTTACTAGCTGTGTGACCCTGGGCAAGTCACTTAACCCTCATTGTCCCACAATTAACCTTGCTCCACAGCATTAGATGATGCGTCTTGATTAAGGGAACCAGACTGAGGGTTCCTTGAGGCAAAAATCTCAGCAAAGGGCCAAGAACAGGGTGTTCTGTGGTCTGAGGACCTAGATTCAGATCTCACCTCTGATATTTACTAGATCTCCCTGGGCCTCTGTTTTCTCATCTGCAACGTGTCTTTCTGCCCAGGGTCTAGGATGCCGAGGCTATTCAGACAGCACTGTTCTGGCCCAAAGTGGGACCTTTTTATTCCTCGGTCAGAGAAAGTGTCCCCAGACCTGAGGCTATCACCCACCCACAAATGCCTTCCAACCTCCGCTGTCACCAGCTCAGTTTACCTCTTTCTTTTGCCTTCTTCAAGGATCCATGAAGAGATGTCTGTGGACCCTCATTGGTATGTTATTCTAGACCTGAGCTGTGGAACCAGTGTCCTATTCTAATACTTCATTTTATATCGTTCTGTCATTGAAAAGGTAAAGAAAAACTCGTCTGGCTCCCAGATCCAAAGTGCATTTGTTAAACCCTGAGCAGTCTGACCTCCTAGGTCCCTTTCAATTCTTTCTAGGATAATTGCTGGGTATTTATTACAGCCAGGACTTTCAAACATGCTCTTAGGGTTATGGAACAAAGTTTCAGATGATTTTCTTATCAGGCATGCAGCCTAGGCAGTCTCAAAATGACCTTATCATCACATACTCAGCCTTTCTTGGAAAACTGACTCCCCCACCTGCGCTTCACCAGGGCAGGTACCAAGTGCCGCCCTAGGACAGGGGCTGCCAAAGGGAAGGAAAATTACCGACATCTGCAAAGACACTGCTTGTCCCAGAGGCTTTCTTGCTACAGTGTAGCAGAGAAAAAGATGCAAAGATACCTTCACACTTAGGAGTGAGGAATCTGGGGAGGGGCTCAATGGATAAAGCACTGGATACGGAGTCAGGAAAACCTGAGTTCTAATCTGGCCTCAGACATACCCTAGTTGTGTGACCTGCTGCTTGCCTCCATTGCCTTACTTTTTAAAAATAGACTTAATTTATTCTTTACTTAAATAAAGCAAGCATTTCCAGAACATAGTAGAATAGGGAAAAAAGAAAAAAGATGATTGCACCTGAAACTACAAATCTAGGATGTATAGCTTTCTATTCCTTTTAACTATATAATAAAGTTATCTTGTAACTTTCTTTCCCCCCCTCTGTTTCCTTATCTGTAAAATGGGATAATAATAGCACCTATGTCCTGGGGTTGTTGTGAGGATCAAATGAGAACATAATTGAAAATTTTAGTTCTATACAAATCCTAGTGGTTACTTTAACATTTTGTTTATTAATTATATTATTTTATAGGCTATTCATATATTACATGTTATTTTATATATTATATTAGTTTATGTTATTTATTGTTATTTTAATTATTGTCTGGGAGGTTTTTCTAGGGGATTTCAGGCAATGCAATACAGGTGGAGCCCTTCCCTAAACCTCAAGACTGATCTGGATTTGACCCTTCCTGTTAAATAACATAGAACCTAAAGATTCAAAGAGCAGTTGCCTATCTATGGATAGCAAATGACAGTCCTACTTCCTCCTTCTAGATCCTAGCTATTTCCTCGTCTTGAGACAGCAGCACCCTGCCCACCTAGTCAGGTAACTTTGAGTATAGGGAACTGGACATGGTATCATGAAGACCAAGGTTCAAATCCTGCTGATATAGGTAAGTTACCAACTCTATGTGGCCTTCACAGGTCAGTCACCTACCCTAGTCTGCAGGTTCCTCCTCTGTAAAATGAGAGGGTTGGATGAAGGGCCTCTAAGGTCCCTTCCAGTTCTAAATCTATAGTGGAAAGTAAAGGAAGCAGAAACAGGAAATTAAAGCATATGATAACCACAACAATGGAAATGGGAGAGGAGTGAGGCAACAAAACAAGAAACTAAATGGTAGAAAATGTTTATGACCAAGTGTGACCCCAAATAAGAAATCAGAGAAAAAGCCCCCTTTCTACTTCTTTGGGTAAGTGGGAGACTATCAGTGTGGAATACCACATACGGATGCAGACTTTTTTAATGTGTTAGTTTTAAAATTGACAATTTGTCAATTAGGAAATGGCTTTTATTTTTATAAAAATCTGACTCAATTCCCTATATATTTGGAAAAAGACTGACTCTTTGCCCAGTTCTCTATCCACTGAGCTATCCAGTTACCTCAAGTCAGGTGTCTCCAAAGAGTCAGGAAGACCTGAGTTCAAATCCAGCCTCAGACATTTACTAGCTGTGTGACCCTAGGTATGTCACTTAACCTATTTGCCGTAATCCACTGGAGAAAGAAATGGCCAATCACTCTAGTACCTTTGCCAAGAAAACTCATGGACAGTATGGTCCACGGGATCATAAAGAGTCAAACATGATTGAAGAAGAAAGTTGCCCTGATTATCTCTCTTAATGAGTTCTCTTTTTGTATTTGTTTTGTCTGAGATCCTGATGGCTACCCCTGCCTTTTTCATTTCAGCTGAAGAATAATAGATTGTTACATCTCCTTATTTTAACTCTGTGTGTATCTTTCTGATTCAAGTATGTCTCTTGTAAACAACATATTGTTGGATTCTGGTTTCTAATCCATTTTGCCATCTGCTTCCGTTTTACAGAACTCATCCCATTTATATTCACAGTTATGATTACTAACTGTGTATTTCCCTCTTTCCTATTTCCTTCTGTTTATCCTTCTCTCTCTCTCTCTCTCTCTCTCTCTCTCTCTCTCTCTCTCTCTCTCTCTCTCTCTTCTCCCACCTCAAAAGTCTGTTTTTCTTCTGACTATTGCCTTCTTTAACCTGCCTCCCATTTTTTCACCCCTCCTCTTTCTGTTATCCTCTTCCTGTCCTGTTTCCTATTGGGTAAAACAGATTTCTATACCCAATTGAGTATAGATACAAATATGTTATATATCTATCTACATATACACACACATAAATACACATACACACATTCTTCCCTCTTTGAACAAATTCCAATGAGATTGAAGTTCACGAATTGCCTACCACAACCAACCCGTCTTCCTTCTATTTAAAAGTTTTTCTATGCACATGCCTTTTATTATAGCTCTAATGGTTAAGAAGTTTTTGTTTTTATCAATACTAAATTTGCTTCTTTGCATCTGTAAAATGAGGGGGTTGGATTCAATGCTCTCTGTAGCCCATTCAAGCTCTAAGTCTGTGATCCTCTTATCTCCAGTACTCACCCACAATAATAAGAGGAATTTTGCATAGTGGTTTTATGATGTAGACAAGGCTCTAAGATACACCACATTTTAAAGGTCAAGAAACTGAGGTTCAAAGAGATTGACAAGATCACACAAAGAGTTAATACCACAAGCAGGACTCTCCAGCAGGTGCTCAGACTTCAAACTTGGCACTCTCTACACCACACCAAGCTGCCTCCCTCTATGTGGGAACCATGTCTTAGATACATAGGTAGTTGTCATAAAAGATTACCCATCAAAACTCTCCATTGTCCTCTGCCCTGTCTTATTCACATTTTACCTTTTGTTAGGTTTCCCTTTACTTTGATTTCAAAACAATGCAGCCAAAGGTGCCCACAGGCAGCAATGCCCAGGTTGGCTTTCACAATAAGCTCTTTTCAAGCTTTAGTGGGAATGGTTGGCCCTGCTTGCTGAAGCTATGCCCAAATTCTTATGTAAGAACGACAACAACAACAATCCCTCTCTTGTAACCTCTCATCTCACACTGCTTCTACCTGCTGATGATCAAGGGTTTCCAGAAATAAATTGTTTTTCCCCTGCTAAATCTCTCATGTTCACAGTCCAACCCAATGAAATTCATTTGTTCCGTGATCGTGATTGTATCCATATAGATACCCCACCTTCTTATTCTTGTTATGTTGAAGCAAAAGTAATCTAAGAGCTTATGAACACGCCTATCCCTCCCCCTACCTCAGAGCAATTAACTTTGGATGTGCCATCCCTGACTTGCAAGGCAAGCAGGATTCTTTCTGCCTTTCTGTCGGAAGGAGGAGAGAACCTTAAGGAATGCAATTAGAGTGGATTTCTATTACCAAGGCCTTTCCCAGGGCTGGATCAATAACTAGCTAGCACTCTCAGCCTCTCACTACAGAAGTAGAAAGGAAATTGGAGGGAAGGCTTCCTAGAGGAGAAAGTTCCAGGTCTAAATGTGGGGAAAGAAAGCAATGACCAACCAAAGAGGCAAGAATTTAAATTGTACCTGGGCAAGTTACAAAAAAATATACATTGGTGGAGCTTAATACTAGGACTAAAATACTTTTGTAGTATAATTGGATGGGCCCATATGCTGAAAAACATAGGCCTTATTGGGGGGGTCATTTTTAAAGGAAGGCTATTGGCTACATTGAACATACCTAAGGGAACACAAAGTAGAAGGGGGGATGAGAGAAGGGTGGTAGAAAACCCATCAACCTCTACATTGGAGCCAGGAATGACATCTTCAAACCAAAATAGCTCACTGCCTCCCCCAAGCAGGGACTGGGATTTATAGTTGTATGTTAGGGCATCTCAGAAGCACGTTCCAAATCTCCCCATAAAAACCAAACCAAAACAAACTACCTGGGCTTTGGATTGACACCTGCGTGTGTGTTGGGGGGCGGGGGAGGCACTGTGACCTGGCAGATAAAGTACTAGACTTCAAATCAGGATGGGACAGGTTCGAATTCAGTCTATGACATTCACAAGCTGTGTGACACTGGGTAAACCATTCAACGTTGTGAGTCTTCATTTCCCCATCTAGAAAATGAGGGACTTGGATTGTCATGAAGGTTTCTTTACATACATCTAATCCTGAATAGAAATCCTGGCTCCTGTGCTTCCTCCCTGTGTGACCTTAGGTAAGTCATGAAATCTGCCTGGGTCTCAGTTTCCTTATCTGTAAAGTAAGGGAGTTAAACAAGAAGGATTCTAGAACCCTTTCTACATGCATTGAGGCCATCCTGTCAGGTCTTCATGCCATTACAAGAAGAAAGGGCTTTTTTTCCTTTCCTTGTATCCATAGTATATATGCCTGGGACGCAGGAAGTGTTTGTTAAATAACTCAGCCCATGATGGTCTCAGAACATGTTCCCAGGACCTGTGGACCAGCCAAATTTTTCCATCAACCTTTTTCTGAGATGCCTGAATTTACCTTCCCTTCAGGAACACTCAGGGATTGGGTATCTGAGGTGTTTCATAGGCAGGGGTAGAATCTAGCTTAGATGAGTCATTGGTTTTCTACACCTGACCTCTCAGGAAAGGACGTCCTAATTAGTGAGGATCTCGCAAATTCTAACCTCAATATTTCTAGACCTAGGAGATCCAGCTATGAGATGGCATGGTTTTCAGAAAAGGAAGAAGGCATCAGACAAGAGGAAAGGGTTGATAAGGGCATAGCAAGCTTATTGAATGGGAAAAAGCCCAGGCCAATTGATGCATTTTAAATCCTTGAAATTTTTCCTCTCCTTTGGAAATCTTTTCAAGCCACATTCATTTCCATGTTATTGCTCATCATACCCTCCAACCTCAAAAGAAGATACTGTTCACCCTCTGTTTTGACAATGAGCTCCTACAGATGATCTACAGCATAAATTACTTTGTATAAGCGGAAAATCCTGTACCACTTCCAGAAAACAGTGTCAAGTTTTGAATGCTCTAAATATAGGGGCACTGGGCATGGAGATGTCAGTGCTTTAGAGAGAGACATCCTGACTTACCCAAAAAAGATAGAAAGAATCTAACCATAACTTTCATATATCACAAGGGTTATAAACCTTCTTCCAAATAGAAACAAAATGGATTTGCCCTCCGCCTTTTTGACAGAAGAAGATGATGGTGGTGATAACCTACTCAAAGGCCACTCCCTTTTTCTATGTCATAGAGGTTGAGGGAAAGGCAAAATAGGGGAAATAGTTGACTACCAACCCAATCATAAAAGCCCATTCAATATTAACAGCACACATCACCTGAAGGCTGCCATGAAAATGAAACCTTATCCACAAAGGAGGATGAGGATTAGGAGATAGCTTCAAATGGCAAGATAAAGAGCTTAAAATTTTACAAGAATACTTCTGGATCAAATATACACTATTTCATGGGGCAATAATAAAGGCCAGAAAAGAAATACAAAGCCGGGGCGGCTAGGTGTTCTCCTGGAGTCAGGTGTACCTGAGTTCAAATCCGGCCTCAGACACTTAACACTTACTAGCTGTGTGACCCTGGGCAAGTCACTTAACCCCAACTGCCTCACTAAAAAAAAAAAAAAAGAAAAAGAAAAAAGAAATACAAAGCCATGGAGTTGTCTAATATAGCCAATAATATATATTGTGTATTTATATTTACTAAGTTATGTATATATCTCCCCAATTGAATGTATAGCACTTTCTGTACTAAACACAATGTTTGGTACATAGTAGACATTTAATAAATGCTTGTTGACTTAGAGACAAAAATAGATTTCATTTCTGTTTTTGTATCTCTAGTACCTAGCACAGCTGTTGATAAATTGTTTGACTGACAGGCAAAGGGGAAACCAATAGGTACTTCCCAGTGGTTGAAAGTCACATGAACTCAACCAATATATAGCACCAAAGCATCAAGCAACCGGTTGTTTATAAAACTGGAGGGATTCCTTATAACTATGAAAATTCCTTAGAGCATGATAGCCATAGGTTACATACAGTTAATTGATGAAAAAAATTGAGCAAAACATATATGATTTTTATTGTTCTGTTGAATATTCAGAACCACCCATTATGGGCCAATGGATGATTCATGCCAATTTGTTTATAGAAACAGAAGGTTTAAGATGATAATTCCAAACTCACTCATCACCATCAAAAATTATAAGCAGGTTTCCCTCAGAAAGCCAGATATAGTAATCAATGAAGATCATGCAAAGAAACAGCAAAAACTTTGCAACATTGTTCAGACTGGAAAATATCACAAAATGGCACACCTACTGAAAACTTAGCACTGCATGACCTGGTAACCTGAATGGTTCATGTGGGGCTCACGATCTTTGACAATACAAACAGAAACTTCCAAATGTCCTAGAGAGCTCAACAAACACAATGCCCTGGAACTAGTCTATTTGCACAGACCAAATTGCTGCCCACAAAAGCCCAGATATAACATTTGTCCATAAAAATTTTAAATAAACATTAAATAATGTGACCTCCAAGTTACATGGAATTCAAGACTTTTAAAATACGAAGACCTAGCAGAGGAGATCAAAAGCCTGTTGGAACACTATGAACTCCGGATCAACCTTATCTATGTGTCTCCTCCTGGAGTTGAATTAAGGATGCTTTCAGTGAGCCCATGGTAAATTATCTCAGATCCTAATAATTCAAATTCAACTACAAAAAGAAGTGATTTTATCTTTCTGTGCAATAGTCCAGAGAACATTAAATTTAAAAGAATGATACCATTCCTAAGACCATTTCTATCTGACCTCCATTGGAAAAAATAAGAATGAGAATATACAATAATAAATCCCCACAGTACAAATATAGACATGAAAGCATCCTTGAGAATTCAACAAATAGACTAGGAGCATCAACACAGGCAAAACTATTCTCCTCAAATACCTGAACATAAAATTCATCCATAAAGACTTAAGAACAATTATTTTGAACAGATTTTGCCATACTCAGTACTCAATCTTTAAGCCACTCACAATGAAAAACTTTCAAAATATAAAGACCTGCTAATGTCATTCCACCTGGACTATAGTCTGTAGAGAATTGAATAGAAAATAAAATTAAAAAGATAACAACATGTGCCAAGATATCTCTATCTGAACTACATCAAAATTATGTAAAGAATGAGATTAAAAGTAAAAACAAGAAAAATAATTTGAAGGCTTGGACCTAGAATTTCATTGGGGTAAGGAGCTACGGTAGAAAAGTTCTTTTAGCAATTGAGATCAGCAATGCTCCTGCAATTTACAGTCAAAGAGAAGTGCCTAGGGCCCTGGAAGATTTGGGCATTTAGCAAGCATCATCAATCTACAGCAGAAAGGGACCTTAGAAGCCATTTAATACAATTTCCTCATTCTTAGAGGAAGAATCTAAGAGATACCAGTAGTTTAGAAGACTTTCTTAAGGTCACAAAATAATCGACATCAGAGAGAGAATTTGAAGCTGGGATCTCTGAATACAGAATCATTTTCGCCATCTCATCATGCTGTGTTTGGCAGAATCAGAACCAGAACTTGGCCAGGTTCCCCAATGTTCCCCAATCTGGGTATGCCCTTCTGTCTGCTCTGACATCATAATTGTCATTAATATAGGGGCTTGAATTTTACAAAGCATTTACACAATTATCTCTATAGCCAACCATGAAGACATGCCACAAATCAGCCAGCAATATACAAGTCTCACCCAAGCCCTGTAAAAAATTCTCTTAATGAAAAGGTTGCCCATCTGTTTTTACCTTACCTGGTCATGCCCAGGCTCCCGCAGCAAACTGTGTTTTGCAGGAAGCAACATTAGAGAGACTCCAAAGCATATGGCTCGCCCTCAGCCAATCCACTTTGAGAAATCTCATTTTAGAGGCTAACCATTTATGTTTGATGAGCACTTAGTCCTGAGTATAAATGGGAATCTCTTACAGTATATAAAGAAAAATGCAAATTGTGCTATCTATGCATGCATTTCTATGCTTCCCATCACCATGGCACCTAAATGATGAGAAATCTGGGGCTGGCGAGGATAGTCAACTTTGAAAAGTCGACAATGAGGAACTGCAGCAGCTGTACTTAACCTTCCCAGCATCCGGAACATCGAAAGCATCACTAGGGAGTGGAATCATTTCCCTAAATTTTGTGGATCTTCGTGGGGAAAAGGGGCTGCATCTTATTCTGTTGTAGTAAAGAAAGCATACCAGACAGTGTGCTTACAGCATGAAAATGCACTGAGATTTATAAAACTGTTCTCATCAACTATTCTCTCATGGAACAAGGTCTACAATTGGTGTCTCCATGTCTACAAATATCCACTCACTCCTTAACCACCCCCATCCCCACCAGCTTCCCACTCAGAATTCTAAAGCTGCTCTCTCCAAGGTCACAATGGCTCCCAGTTGCCAAGCTTGATGGTTTCTCTTCAGTCTTTATCAACCTTGTTTTTTCTGCAGAATATGATAATGTTGTCCCCCCACCCCCACTGATATTGACCCCTTAATGATATTTTCTTCCCTCTCAACTTCTGCAGTATGGTCTTTCTAGGTTTGCTTCTCCCTCCTCGATCACTTTTGTGGTATCTACCCTCTCCACATGCTGGGTATTTAAGAAATATTTATTGCACTGAGTTCTATGTAATTAAAATGACTAAATTAAGCCTTGGTGGAGAGTTGAGGAAGTGAACCATCTTGCCTCCCTTCTTCGAAGAAGAGGGGGACTCTGAGTGTGGAATACTGCAGAGATTGTCAATAACATTTGATATTTGGGTTGGATTTACTGAACTTTTATTTCCTTTTATTTTTTAAAAAATCTTTATTCAGGGGCATCTAGGTGGAGCAGTGTATAGAACACCAGCTATATCAGGAAGACCTGAGTTCAAATCCAGCCTCAGACACTTGACACTTACTAGCTGTGTGACCCTGGGCAAGTCACTTAACCCCAATTGCCTCACAAAAAAAAAAGAAAGAAAAAGAAAAAAACTTTATTCAGAGGGTTGATTCTCTATATAGGGGAGGCAGGGGCATAGGCAGAAATGAAGGTGATATAAAAACAAAAACTGTCGATAAAAATAACATTTAATATATTTATTAAATTGAATTGAATGGAAGGTGTTTAACCTAGAGAAGAGTAGAGTAGAATTAAGGGCCATGATCCCTCAGTAGTGTACTGGTAAATGTTTAAGATCCAGATTGGGGGGGGGGGGCACAGAACATACTTTAAAGTTAAATCTGCATTAACATTTCCCCATGTTTTCTTAAATCTAGACCATCAACAAAACTGTAATGAATACCCTGATTTCACTGTTTTTTTCAAAGGTGTAAATGCTCATGCTGAAAAATTAACAAAAGCCCTTAGGCTCCAGCACAGCCTTGAGTCATCAGATATGTAAGAGGCTGTCCTAAGGAAGAAAGAATTACACTCAATATTTTTTGGACCCAGAGCAATGGATGGAAGAAGCAAAGTTAGAAATTATCTAAAGAAAAACTTCCTACCACTTTGAGCTGTCCATATGTAGAATGGGTTGTCTTGAGAGGTAATGGATTTTCCCTGACTGGAAGTCCTAAATCCAAAATTTGGAGCTGGAAGGGACCTGGAAGGTCATAAAATCCCAATATTTTAGATTTGGGAGTTGAAAGGGGCTCAGAGATCATCTAGTTCAAGTCTCTTTTTTTTTAACAAATGAATAAACCAAGGCCAGTAGAGATTAAGTCATGAGAAGCAGAAGAACTAGACTCCGTGTTTTGGTCACTTCTTGTACCTCTGACAGTGAGACTCTTTTCTCCTGTTCTTTACCTAATTTTGATCCTTTTTTCTTCTCTAACTTCTCTCTTGGCACTCATCATGTACACTTTGGACTTGGATCTCAGCATCTGGGGATCTTACAATTTTTTTTTTTGCAATCTGGTGAAGCCTAATGACTTCTTTTTTTTTTTTTTTTGGTAAGGCAATGGGGGTCAAGTGACTTGCCCAGGGTCACACATCTAGTAAGGCCGGATTTGAACTCAGGTACTCCTGAATTCAGGGCCGGTGTTTTAACCACTGTGCCATCTAACTGCCCCGAAGCCTAATGACTTCTTAACAGAAAAATGTTTGTTTTTTTTTAATGCACAAAAAAATGGGGCAGCTAGGTGGCACAGGAGATAAAGCACCAATCCTGGATTCAGGAGGACCTGAGTTCAAATCTGACCTCAGACACTTGACACTTACTAGATGTGTGACCCTGGGCAAGTAACTTGACCCCAATTGCCTTACCAAAAAAAAAAGTCTAAATGCACAAATTATATATATATGAGTACAAAGGAAACCATTATATTGGCATTTAGTTATGGATATTATATGTATATATATGGATCTATGTACATAGAAGCACACAGATGTGGATATGAATATTATAAAGACAATTTAATGGGCTCCAGGATAAGATAAGAGAATGCTTGTTCTATGCAGATTCCTTCAAAGTCCATATGTCCCATGTCTAAGCTTCTCCCCTGCATTCCAATATTTATTTCCAATTGTGTAGAGGACATCTTCACCCCCCTGTCTCTTATATGCCTCAAAACTGGCCTGTTCAAAATTGAACTCATCACCTTTCCCTCCAAATAAAAAAGCATAAAGTATTCTTCAAGAGAAGAGGAATCTGGAATCTAGTAGGTCTGTAAATGGAAACACCTTCTTTGAATGCCAATGTCATTGTTCCAATCATAAAAAGTCATATTACATTTCTGTAATAAGACTTTCCTCTGGGGGCAGTTAGGTGTCAAAGTGGATAAAGCCTTGAATTCAAAAGGACCTGAGTTAAAATCTGGCCTTAGATATTTGACACATACTAGCTGTGTGACCCTGGGTAAGTCACTTAATCCGCATTGCCCCACAAAACCAAAAAACAACAACAACAGCAAAGAGACTTTCCTCAACAAAAAGCCTTTTCTAATAATATGTCATCAGAGAAATAACGCAAAGTTCCCAAAGCTATGTCAATGTAGCTCAGCTCTGGCAAATCTCACCCAACTACCAAGACCATAATCCTGATAGCAGGCTGTGCCTGCTGTCCAAGGACCAGCCCAGCTGAGTGGAGATCACGAATAATAATAATAAGGTTGATCAGCTTGGTACAGTAGAAAGAGCACTGACTTTGAAATCAGAGGACCTGGGTTGAAATCTTACCTTCACTAAATATTACTTGTGTAATGCTGGCCACTTAACTTTCATGAGCCCCAGTGTTTCAAGTCTGAAATGAGGAAGTTGGACTTCATGGAACCTGAAAACTTCTTAACAACTCTAGACCTTTGGTCTTATGCTGAATTCTGTACATTTTCTAGCAATCACACACGAGAAACAGCATTTGAAGGTTCACAAAACACTTTTATAGTAGATCCAATTAATGCTCCATTGATCAATCTACATGTCTATATATCTATCTATATGTATGTCATCTCCCTCAATGGACTGGAAACTCCCTTGGGGCAAGAACCATGTTTTTCTCTTTCTGTGTATCCCTAGAAATTAGCACAGTGCTTGGTGCACCTTTAATAAATGCTTTTCAACTGACTGCCTGGCTGACAGAATGCTTTGAAGATTTAAGGAGGCAGAGAATGATTTTGGCAAGTCAAATTGGAGAAGTCCTCATGGTGGTGGTTGTGGTGGGTAGTGTGGTTGCATCTAAGCTAAGACTAACAGGAAAAAGAAGCATGGGAAAGCTCAGGCACCCTCTACCTTTGGCAAGAGCCTTCCCTGCTCACCTCAGCCAACTGAGCCTTCCACCTGAAGATTCCCCTCCACCTACTCTGTAGATCTCTGACTTGTACATGCCTATTTGCAAGTTGTCTCCTACATTAGAATGTGAGTTCCTTAGGGGCAAGGACTGTTTTCTTTCTTCCTTTCTTTCTTTTTATCTTTTCCTTCTCTTCCTTCCTTCCTTCCTCTCCCTCCCTCCTTCCTTCCTTCTTAGTACAGTGGTTGCCTGGTACACAGCAAGTGCTTAATAAATGCTTATTTACTAACATACCCCCCCAACACTGGAAAAGGAAAAGAAACATGATGATGGGGATGATGATGACGACAACGATGACAATGACAGTGCACATGCTTAGAGGGCTTTAAGGTCTGCAAAACACTTTCCAAATATTTTTTCTTTTGATTCTCCCAAGGAGAAACTTTTATTTCTATTTTGCTGCTTCTCAGTAGCTCTGGAAACCAGCCAGGCAAGGAAAGAGCTTCAAACCTCCAGCTCCAATCTGCTTTGTGGATTATGAATAGATTCCATTATCCATGGGAGCCCTGTTTCACCTTAGCCTGGTTAAGCAAGAGTCAGGGTATTTGTAGGAATTCTCCATATGCCTGCCCCAGCATGAGGTCAGCTCCAAAAAGGCCATGGAATCCTCTTGCCTCTTTTTGCTTGGGTTTAATCCCGTTTTTCACACTGATTGGTTGGCTGACTCCAGGAAACCCCAGCTGGGCTCATAGCTGTGAATTCAACTATTCCATGATGCAAAGAGCAAAGCTCCCTTCACACCAGACTGAGGCTTTGTCACCGGATGCTCACAGTGCCCTCCCTGTGCTACCAGAACTTACTATGAATTCCTGACCTAATCACATCTCCAAAAGGTACAGTTGGTCACAGGAAATATGAGTGACCTAGGAGCTCATAGATCAGGGCACTGAAATCAAGGAAATGGAATTCCTGGGTGAGCCTCCAAATGGACATGATATAACCTTAGGAGGTAACAAGTGATACATTGGTGAGAATTTACTACATGATTATATAGGTTCGTTATACAGAAAATGTAGCTATTCTTGTGACAAGAAATCTCTTCTGTGGCAATATGTTTATTATGAGTATAGGCAAATTCTGTGGATTTCCCTATGTATGGTCACACTCTGGGATGGATCAGTGAATCACTCAATCACCAAGTATGTATCAAGCACCTGTGTAACACACTGTGCAGAGAGTAGGAAAACCAAGACAAAAATGAAAGTCACTGGCTCCAAGGGGGTTCCAAGCCATAAATAGTGAGGGTCTCCTGAATAACCCTCATTTTCTAAGAGTCTAAAGTAATATATAAAGGGAGGCAGTGTGGTATTTTTGAAAAAGACAGCCCTGAGTCAGGAGTCATATGATAATATGATCAAAGACCTAGAGCTAAAAGAGACTCCACAGGTGATGTAGTCCAATCCTTTCATTTTACAAACTAGGAAATTGATGTCCAGAGAGATGAAGTGATTAACCTAGAGTCACACAGGTAATAAGCAGCAGAGCCAGGACTAAATCTGACTAACTCAGGTCATTTGACTTTGAAAAATCTCAAAATGATTGGGACACACTACTTTGTTTTAGAGTATCCACTTTAAAAAAATATTTCTTTTCAATGAGCTACGGAGACAGAATATCAGCACTTCTGGTCCTGACATGCCCCAGCATGATGTCCAAGACCACTGTTACAAACTCCATTTTTTACCTCCTACTTTAAATCTGCCTGCTTCACTAACTCCACCCTGATCTGTCATGGTTCGAGGCTTACTCCCTTAGATCACCATAGACTATGAATGCCTTCCTTTGACAGAAGGCATCTTTTCTGGGAGCCCTGTTAATTGGCCCCTTATCACCAGCATATGGTGGCCCCACCCACTCCCTATGGATTGGGGATTAGACATGACAAGTCTGTAGGGCTAAACTAACACCAGCCTCACAGCTGCTTGTAACCCACCCTTCCCCCTTCCCTTCATGAGTTATGTTGGATTTATACAGAATGAGATGCTTTGGTCACTAGGCCAAGAAAGAGTTCTCTTGTTGCTCTCATTGGTAAAGCAGGATTCTACTGTGACAGTGTATTCTAATCAACTGATTGGCATTTATTAAGGGTTTACTATGTGCCAGGTACTGTGTTTAGCACTGAGGATGCAAAGAAAAGCAACAAACAGTCTATGTTCCCAAAGAGCTCACAGTCTAATTATCTACAAAATATCTAAATGGAATAAATTGAGGGAAGTTTCAGAAGGAACTTGCTAAGAGTAAGGAGGCTTGGGAAAGGCTTCTTTCAAAAGGTAGGACTTTAGCTGAGACTTGAACGATGCCAGGGAAGCCAGAAGGTGGTGAGGCGGAGAAAGAAGGAACCAAGTATGGGGGAAGAGCCAGTGAAAACTCTCGGAATCAGGAGATGGAGATGCAGGGAATAGAAAGGAGGCCAGTGTGACTGGATTCCGGATTGTGTGGAGGTGTATGCAAAGGCTTTCAGAGCCAGCAGAATCCTAAGGAGAAGTGACAAGTTTTGCCCATAGCTCTGTAAGGGACCTCGGCAATCACATGGTCCAATCTTCACAAAGAGTAAGAGAATTGTCCACATAGTAGACTTAGGATTCACATTCAGGTGCTCAGTCACCAAGTCCAACATCTCTTCTACTATGACACACTGCCTTAGGACAGATACTTGTCACAATAGAAAAGACACTGGTGGGGCAGCTAGATGGTACAGTGCACAGAGCACCAGCCCTAGAGTCAGCAGTACCTGAGTTCAAATCCGGCCTCATACACATAACACTTGCTAGCTGTGTGACCCTGGGCAAGTCACTTAACCCCAATTGCCTCACTAAAAAATAAACAAAAAACAAACAAAAAAACCAAAGAAAAGACACTGGAGTAGGAGGCAAGAGAACTGGGTTCTTGTCTTGTAGGATGACCTTGGGCCATCCGATGAGTCATGATATTGAATGTTTTAGATAGATATGAATACATACATATGTATACACATAGCAATAATAACAATAATAATGGCTCACATTTATATAGCACTCACTATGTTCCAGGCACTGTGATAAATGTTTAACAATTATTAACTCATTTCAACCTCATATGGACCTTTGGAATAGGTGCTATTATTATCCCCATTTTACAAGTGAGGAAACTGAAGCAGACAGAGTTAAGTTACTTGCACAGGCTCACACAGATAATAAGCATCTGAGCCTGGATTCTGAACTTGTCTTGCTGACTCCAGACCCACTATCTATGTACTGTGTCATGATATATGCATTCACATGCAGACATGTATACATAAAATGGAAAGGGTTTACTTGTTTAAAGGTAGGGAAACAGATTATCTCTTAAAGAGCAGGGGATAAGAAGGATTAGATTCCTTCTGATAAGCCTTAGAAAACAGAACCAGGGTTACAAAGAGGTAGATTAAGGTTCTTAACAGGAAATGGTGATTATTAATAATTGAGTCATCTCCAGTGAAGTAGGTTGCCTTGGGAGGTAGCAGGTTTCATATCACTGGCTGTTGTCATGGAAAGATGAGATATAATAGCCCTCCATCAAGACTATTATAGAAGGAATTGCCCTGCAGATATGGATTGAACTAGATGCCCTCTTACACTGTACCCACCAGTGACTGAAATTTTGAAGTCTCTTCCAGCTTTCAGGACACCGATGAATGACTCATGGCTGCCATATCTCATAGGGTCATAGGCCTTAGAGCTGGAAGAGACCTTAGGAATGATTCAGTCCAACCCCTGCATTTTACAGATAAAGAAACTGTGACCCATAGAGGATATCACAGCACAAGGTCACACAGGTGTCCAAGGCTGAGCTGCGATTCAAACAGACTCCAAATCCAGAATTCTTTTCTTGTTCATAACAGTATTTATTATTTTCTGGTTACATGTAGAGATAGTTTTCAACATTTGTTTTTACAAGATTTCTAGTTTCAAATTTTTCTCCCTCCCCTCCCTCCCCTCTCTCCAAGACAGCAAGCAAGCTGATATAGGTTATATATGTACAATCACATTAAACATATTTATGCATTAGTCATACTGTGTTAGAAGAATCAGAGCAAAAAGGAAAACCTCAAAAATGAAAAAAATAGAAATAGCATGGCTCAATGGTTCAATATGCATCTAGATTCAATAGTTTGTTGTTGTTGTTTTTTTTTTCCGGATGTGGAGTGCATTTTCCATCATGAGTCCTTCAGAACTACCTTGGACCATTGTATTGCTGAGAAGAGTCAAGTCTATCACAGTTGATCAACACACAATGTTGTTGATACTGTGTGCAATGTTCTCCTGCTTCTGCTCATCTCACTCAGCATCAGTTCATGTAAGTCCTTCCAGGTTTCTCTGAAATCTGCCTGCTCATAGTTTCTTACAGCATAATAGCATTCCATTACATTCATATGCCACAACTTGTTCAGCCATTCCCCAATTGATGGGCATGCCCTCAATTTCCAATTCCTTGCCACCACAAAAGCGCAGTTATAAATAATTTTGCACATGTGGATCTTTTTTCCTTTTTTATGATCTCTTTGGGTTAAAGACCTAATAGTGGTATTGCTAGTTCAAAGGGTATACACTGCTTTATAGCCCTTTGGGCATAGTTCTAAATTGCTCTCCAGAATGGTTGGATCAGTTCACAGCTTGACTAACAATGTATTAGTGTTCCAGTTTTTTCCACAGCTTCTCCAATATTTATTATTTTCCTTTTTTGTCATATTATTGAATCTGATAGGTGACAAGTTACAATACTTCAGAGTTATCTTAATTTGCATTTCTCTAATCAATAGTGCAAATCCAGCTTTCTTTGCACTAAATGTCCTAAATTGTCCCTGACAAAAAAATGTAGGAGGGAGAGAATTACATAACTTGCTTTAAAACTTCAAGGTGTCCCAATCATCTGGAATTAGACCCCACAATTGCTTATACACTGACAAAGCAATAGTAGGACTAGACTTATATACTCCCAGAGACCAAAGAAAGAGGAAACAGCTACATATGTACAAAAATATTTATAGCAGCTCTTTTTGGGGGGTGTAGCAAAGAATTAGAAACTTAGGGTATGTCCATTAATTGGGAAATGACTGAACAAATTATTGTATATGAGTGTCATGGAATACCATTGTGCTTTATGAAATGATGAATGGGATAGTTGTAGAGAAACCTAGAAAGACTTGTATGAACTGATGTAGAATGAAGTGAGCAGGACCAGGAGTATGATTTAGACTATAATAGCAATGTTGTACAACTGAACAATTTTGAAAGACTTAAGAACTTTGATCCACAAAATGACTAATTACAATTTAAGAGAATTGATGATGAAGTATTCTAACCAGCTCCTGACAGAGAGGTAATAGATTCAAGATGCAGAATAAGAAACGTGTTTGGACATGGCCAATGTGAGAATTTGTTGTGTTTTTTGTTTGTTTGATTTTTGGGGGGTTTTTTTTGAGTGGGGCAATGAGGGTTAAGTGACTTGCCCAAGGTCACACAGCTAGTGAGTATCAAGTATCTGAGGCCAAATTTGAAATCAGATCCTCCTGAATCCAGGGTCAGTGTTTTTTCTACTGCGCCACCAACTACCCCCTAGAATCTGTTTTGTTTGACTATATGAATATTTGTTGTGACGGGTTTCCTCTCTCTCTAGTAGGGGTTAATGGAAAGAGAGGAAATAGCTATATGTTAATTGAAAAAAATGATGTAATGGAAAAAATAATATTAAAATGTATTTAAGTAACACATTTCAGGAACAGTACTTTCCAAGGTGGAACCAGGTTCCAGAAGAATGTTGCTATAGTGATTAGTTCCAACATTAAACCACAATAAAAAGTTGTTAATTTGAAAATGACACCCAACTTCCTGCTTTCCAGGGGCAACACAAACTGCTATCCTTTGTCCATTGCTGAAGAAGTAACTGTTGCAGACCTGGTGGCTTCCCTCCTGGATACCTTGCCCCTGGGCTCATCCTTTTTCTCTTCCCCATCTTCAGTGTCTCCCATCATGCTGAATGTTATGTATCCAAGGCAGCAGTGATGATGCCTTTAATCCACTGTTGGGATGTCTGGAATTCTTCCAGAAATCTTTCTTTTGTTGTTAGTTTTTTTTGTTTTTGTTTTTGTTTTTGTTTGGTTTGGTTTGGTTTTTTGTTTTTGTTTTTGCAGGGCAATGAGGGTTAAGTGACTTGCCCAGAGTCACACAGCTAGTAAGTGTCAAGTTTCTGAGGCCGGATTTGAACTCAGGTACTCCTGAATCCAGGGCTGGCGCTTTATCCACTGCACCATCTAGCTGCTCCTCTTCCAGAAATCTTAAGGCCTTCCAGGGAGTATGTGTGTAAAGATCACACTGTGGTGTTCCCAAGTCTGTAAGCTTCATGCATTCCATATGTAGTCACATTCTTCCCTTTGGAGGCCTGTGTACTTATGGGAGAGCAAACTCAAGGTTTGTGAAGGGGATCTTCTGTTGTTATTTTAATTACTTTGGTACATCAAATGTCTCTGCTTTGAACTAAGTATCTTCTCTTGTTAATCAGTAAAACATTGGTGGCAGTCCATGAGCTATAGCTTAGAGAGGATTTCAGATCCACAAAGTCCCTGAAAGCTGAGGTACCTTCCTGGGGGCCCATGAGTGAGGGGTGCACATGGAATGAAAGAGAAGGAAATTTCACCTCCCTAGATTCACCTTAACAAGCTCTGGATTGTGCACATTTTATCATCTTGGCCCCATTTCCTCTGTTGCTTCATGAGAGCTAGAACTAGGTGTTATGAGGAAGGAAGCTCTCCTCCCCCTTCAAGGTGATATCGTGGCATCAGACTTGAAATTTAGACACCTGAGTTTGCTCTCTGGCTCTGATTAATAATGAGGCAATTAGGCAATGCAGTGAATAGAGGCTCAAGAATCCTGCCTCAGACACTAATCTGAGTGACCCTGGGCAAGTCATTTAACCTCTGTGTGCTTCAGTTTCCTCATCTATAAAATAGGGATGATGATAGCACCTACCTCCCAGGGTTGTTTTGAGGATAAATAAGATCTGGAAAACTCTTTGAAAACCTTAAAGCACTATGTAAATTCTAGATGATGATGATGTGAACATTAATTTCTCCAAACTTTCGTTTTCTCATCTACAAAATGAGAAGAGAATATAATGTAATAGATTGGATTTTAGATTTTGATTCAGAGGGTCTGGGTTCAAATAACAGCTCTACTACTTATTTCTTTTTTTGGTTGTTTTGTTTTTGTTTTTGTTTTTGGTGAGGCAATTGTGGTTAAGTGACTTGCCCAGGGTCACACAGCTAGTGTCAAGTGTGTGAGACTGGATTTGAATTCAGGTCCTCCTGACTCCAGGGCTGGTGCTCTATCCACTGCACCACCTAGCTGCCCCTACTTATTTCTTTTTTACTTTGGGCAAGTCAATGAACCTCTTTTTAGACCTTAGTTTCCTAATTGTAAGATGATAATGTTGGTCTAATGATCTCTAAGGTCTCATACTCTAAAGTCTAGTTCCTCTGAGCGACATTGCCTACATCATAGCATCACTGTGTGGATCACATGAGATCATTAAAGCTAGTGAAAGTGCTTGGGGTTTTTAAAAATAACACATGGTTTTGAATGAGAGAACTTAAGTTCAAATCCCAACTCTGCTACTCATTGCATATGTTTCTATGGACAAACTCCCTAACCTCCTTAGAATCCAGTATCCTTATCAGTAAAAAGGCAGGATTAGAGACATGAGCATCCATGGGCTGCTAAGCACTGTGCCAAAGGAGGGGATTGTTTATCACCTAGGGTGAAGTGTCCACTTTCACCATGACCCCTCTTTGCCCTTTTCCACATGCTTCCAACTACCAACTCCCTGTTCTGGTGAAGGACCATCAGCCTGGGGCAGAGAGCACAGAGCACAGAGTGAAAACGCTGGGGCTTCACATCCCATTAGATTCCCTTTCAACAGCTGAGCTGGAAGCTATTGCTTCCTATTAAATAATACTTGAAATTGAAAATGATTTTATGGATAATCATAATGAATCTTTTTTAAAGTCTGCACTCATGGTAACTCAGGAATAGGATCTCTTCTCCTTTCCCAGTGTTCAGCCCTCTGCCCCTTTCTATCTTACTGAAGGCATCATAGGGCTTTGTGGCCTCAGTGACCCTGCTGCCCAAGGTGGGGTTGAGCTGCTTCAGCATCCACCCAAGATCCTGGTGTCTTGGTCAGAACCCTAGCATCCCGTTTACCAGGGACAGAGTTGGAAGGGACCTAACCTCCTCCATTCTACTTTGCACCTGCACAAGTATCTCATCTGTGACACTCCTGGCTAGTGCTTACCCTCCCTTTCCACCTTCTGAGAGATGGCATTTTGAGGCAGCAGAGTGCGCCCCAAAGTTTTCTACTTTGTTAAACCTCTGAATCCTTGGAAGTTTTTCCTGACCTCAGATCTACATTCGACTCCAAGTTTGCAGCCATTGCTGTTACTTCCCTTGAGGGTCCAGTTGAATAAGTAGAGACAGTGTGGTGGATAAAATACTCAGGAAGATCTCGATTCAAATTCCACCTTGGAAACTTACTAGCTATGTGACCCTTGACTTGTCACATAACCTCTGTGGAACTGTTTCCTCATCCATCAGAGGAACAGGTTGGACTCAAGGACCCAACTAAGATGCTATGATCCTTTAAGTCCCATCTCAGTTCCAGGTGACAGTCCTTCAACTACCACAGTAAGATTAGCATAACATTGCCCTGAAAATATTCTATCTTGGGCTGAGATTTTGTGTAAGACCAATGGCCAGGGACATATATCTTGTGTTTCTCTTCTATGTTATTTTCCTCCCGATCTTCTTGACCCAAAATGTCCTTCCTTCCTTCCTTCCTCCCATCCTCCTTCCTCACATCCTCCTTCCTCCCATCCTCCCTCCTCTCTAACTCCCATCCTCCTTCCCTTATTCCTTCCTCTGTCCAATTGCCCCCACACCCCCTTAGACTCCTTAGTTTCCTTTGAAGCGCCGCTCAAACACAACCTCCTGCATAAAAGCCTTTTCTGCTCTCCCAAGTTGCTAGGGCCACCAACACAAATAAGTCTTGTATTTATTTTGTATACTTCTTTTTTTCTACTTCTATGTATGTATGTGTGTGTGTGTGTGTATATATATATGTATATATATATACACACATATATACATATACATATACATATACATATACTTTTGGAAGAGTCATATATATACATATATGTGTATATATATATATACATAGACATATATATATACTTATTTGCATTCTTTTGGGAGAGTCATATATATATATATATATGTGTGTGTGTGTGTGTGTGTGTGTGTGTATACATATATATATGTATATATATGACTCTCCCAAAAGAATGCAAATCCTTGTGAGCTGAGAATGCTTCACTTTTGTATTTGAATCCCTCGTGACTGGTATGTATGGTAGGTACTTCATAAGTGTTTATTAAATGATTGATTAATTTCTCTCAGGGACCTCCTACCAGTTTGGGGGAGGGGCCTAATTCTCTGGGATCATTTGATCCCTTGCCTAGGTCTTTGCATAGTTATCACTATAGGCTCTTGGCATTGACTCTGGCACAGTTGTTCCTATGATCTCAGACTTCAGCTGAGATTAGATTTCTATTATTCAGGTATATGGCTCTCAGTAACTGCTGCTCTTTCACTAACCATCCTCTCACAACATAGAAGCAAGTACTCTGCATTCTTGTCTCACATCCAAAACAAGAATAAGCCCCCAGCCACAGCTCAGAACACATGAGAACCACTGGCTCTTCCAAAGGCCAATCAGCAGGAGGTTATGAGGCCAAGAGGTCAAGAACCCTGGGCTCCAACAACAGCCTTCCAAAGAACTGATGAGGGATCCCTTGGGAAGAGTGGATGAGATCAGATTCCCCCCATGACTGGCGCCATATCTAAGAGGCATTGATACAGAGGGAAGGCATTACAGGCATTCAAGTGGGAAATAGAGGGTCATGTGGGAGGAGCAGCAAATGGGCCTGTCTGACTATGTTACAGAATGGGGCATGGGCTGTTACAGCTGGGATGGAGCTATTGCAATCAGCAGATGTGGAGGCGGCCACACTACTCTAGAGTACCCATGGATGTGTTTACCTTTGACAGACAGTGGACTAACACAATTAGTAACAAAGAAAGGCATTTCCTGAAATGGCATACAAAGAATAGTAGCCATAACCCCTCCCCCTCAACAAACCTGAGACATTCCCTCCCACAAATACACTTGTTAGTGAAAGACAAGCAGAGGTTTTGTGTTTTGCATCCCAAGGTTTTCTGAACTGTGAGAACCTCCATTTTTTTGAGGAATGGGAGAGGAAGGGGTGGGACAGCCTTGTGACTGTGATCTAGTAAGATGTGAGGAACTTTTGTTAACATTCAGGAAAGATTGGGGGGACAGTTAGGTGGTACAGTGGATAAAGCACCAGCCCTGGATTCAGGAGGATCTGAGTTCAAATATGGCCTCAGACTCTTGACACTTACTAGATCTCTGACCCTGGGCAAGTCACTTAACCCCCATTGCCCCTCAAAAAAATCAGGAAAAATTTGCACCATCTCCACAATTTAGAGTTTTCAACACTTTTCTGGTACCACTGAGAGTTTGAGGGATCTGCCCAGTCACACAGCGAGTGTGGCTCAGCTTTGGAACTTGAACCCAGACCTTACTGAATTGGAGGCCAGATCTTCATCCACTGGGCCGACAGCTCTCATAGACATGAAAACAGACCAACCCATTCCATCGGTCACCAGTATTAGAGGAGACCTTGATTGAGCTCAAGCAATAGTTGACTCAGACTCTCAAAAATAATCCTTCCTGTTTCCCACACAAAGCAAGTTACTACCTCCCACCTTCAAGCCTTACATTGACTGGTCCTCTTCCATGGTGAAACGAACCACCTCCTCACATTTGCTTTTTAGATTCCTTTGCTTCCTTCAAACCTCAGCTCAAGCACCACCTGCTACATATTTACACATATCCGACTTGATGATGTTTTACCTAGTAAGATGTGATCTCTTTGAAAAGAGGGATTGTTGTGTCCTTGGTGCAACCCCACCACCTATCACACTGTCCAGAAAGGTAGGTACTTATTTCATGTTTTAATAAACAAACATTTATTAAGCACCCATGAGGCACTGTTCTGAGCAAAGGGGAAAGAGAAACACTTAAATATTCCCTACCACAAGGAGCTTACAGTCTACTTGTATGAAACAACATAAAAATGGACAAGGAGGCAAGGGAGTAAAAAACCTACATGCAGTACCCTTCTGAGACTTCCCCAAAGCATGCGGCTCCAGTCCCCCAGGGATATAACTATTCTGTGAGTCTACACTCCTAAAATATAGTTGGAAAGTCCCCACAATGTATTGAGCTTGGAGAGTCAGTTAATTGACACAATTTGCTAAAACAACGGCACTTACTTGAAATGGCATTCTCCTGCAAAACCTGAAACACTCTCTTGCACAAATATGCACTGTGTCAGTGGGAAGAATGGCCACATAGACAGATCACACTAATAGAGAGATATATTGTGAGAATCAGAGTGCCATCCCTGGCTTAGAAAGACATTGTGAGAACCGGGGCAGCTTTGCCCTGAGGAGTAAGCATGTGACTTGGCATCCAGAAGTTAAGTCTATAGAACTACCTGTAGTCATGTCAGTCAAAGCTACCAGCCAATTAGCTTGAAGCTGTGTGTGTGGACAGCCCTGCTTCCTGTTTCACAGAGGGCTCCTTACATCCTGTAATTTTACCAAGGGGTAGAGGGCACTCAATACCCTGCAACATACACAAAATATACACACACATACATATTTATAGGGTAATTTTAGGGAGAAACATTAGCAGCAAGAGGATCAGCAAAGGCTTTAGGTAGGAGGTTGTGTTTCAGCTGAGCTTTGACAGAAGCTATGGCTTCCAGGTGTGGGGTGAGAAGAGGGAAAAGACAAGGGGGCAGACAGTAAAAAGACATATAAGTGGGACATGGAATGTTGTGAACAAAAATAGCAGAGTCCATTTTGACAAGAATGTAGAGTGACTGAAGGAGAGTCATGTGTTGTGAGCCTGGCAAGGTAGGCTGGAGCCCAGTTTTTATAGGCTCTGGTGTCTCAGCATGAAAATCTGCCTTTTATGCTAGAGATAACAGGGAGCCACTGGAGCTTGATGAACAGGAATGTGATATGTCTGGATTGAATCTCTTAGAAAAGCCATTGGGTGGCTGTGAAAAGGATGGGCTGAAGAGGAGAGAGGCTATGGATGCATAGGCTACTTTGGAGACTGGCAGTAGTCCAAGCAAGAGGTGTTGAGCATCTGATCTACAGTGAGGGCTATGCAAGCGAAGAGGAGGGGAGGCGAATGAGAGATGCTGTGGAGGCAAAATGGACAAGAACTGGGGCCTAGTTAGTTTTGGGAATCAGGGAGAATGAACTGTGGTTCTGAACCGAGTAACAAGAAGGTGCTGTTAGTGTTGCCTTTGATATAATCAGGGAAATTATGAATTGGAAAAAAGCAGTTACCTTGACAAAGATAAGGAAATTAGGAGGAGGGCTGGCTTTGGGGAAAAAAAGATAATGATTTTGGATAATTTGTAAGAATCCTTTGTGCATGAACTGATGCATAGTGAAGTTAACAGAACCGGGAGGATGTTGTACGTAGTAATAACAATATTATTCATTAAAGAACTGTGAATGACTTAGCTATTCTCAGTCATACAATGATCCAAGACAGTCCCAAAGGACTAATAACAAAGCATACTATCCACCTCCAGAGAAAGAACTGATATTGATTGAATACAGACTGAAGCATGCTATTTTATACTTTCTTTTTTTCCTTTTATTTGAGTCTTCTTAAAAAATGGCTATTATGGAAGTGTTTTACATAATCGTACATGTATAACTTATTTCTGATTGCTTACTGTTTCAGGGAGGGAGGGTAGGGAGGGATAGAATTTGGAATTCAAAACTTTAAGTAAAGATGTTTTTAAAATTGAAAAAAAGAGAAGCCTTTATGATATCAACTAGAACTATCCAGTAAGCAATTGATGAGGATGAGAGAGAGAAAACATTTATATGCATACATATATTTATACATATTTATATACATATTCACATGCATATACACATAAATACAGACATATATATGTATTTATACACACTTACATATCTCTGGAGAGATGCACATATAATATTTATACATGTGCATAAATTTATACCTATTCACATATACATATGCATGTATATACATAAATATACATATATGTATGTATACACATATATATGCATACATCTAGGAGAGATTGAGAGAACGAGAGGAAGAGAGAGATCTAAGAACTCTCAGTATAGGGATAATTGATCTCAAGGGATGCCAGAAGATGTAGAGGGAGGGGAGATGACCCATGATATGGTCCTGTGGGACATTCATTGTTAGAAGATGATACAAAAAAGGGTCAAGAAAAGGAGAATGAGGGAGTGTCCAGACAAGAAAGGGGATAATGGAAAGTGAGTCATATCATGAAAAGAGGGAGGATAAAGAGGACACTAGGGTCAAATGCTGCAGAGATCAAAGAGGATGAGTCAAATTAAATCATATGTAGAAGCATTTATTAAGTGCCTACTAAGTGCCGGGCACTGTGGTGAGACATTGGAATGGACTGAGAAAAGATGAATGGATTTGTAAATTTAGAGGTAATAATTAGAGAGAGCAGATTCAGCTAAGTTGAAATATTTCCTCTAATAGGATGTAAGTTCCTTGAGAAGAAGGATCTTTTTTTGGCTCTGCATATCCAGTGCCTATCACCATGCCTGGCACACTGTAGATGCTTAATGAATGTCGATTTACTGGTCGAGTGATGAAGTCAGAAGCCAGATTTCACGAGATTGAAAAGTGAGTAAGAAGAGACAAAGGGTTGTCATATGCATTCAGGCCTTGACCTCTACTTCCTTCCCACTCAAGAAAATTGTACTGTGCCCCTGGATGGGCATTAGATTTTATTAGGCTAGCTATGATGTTATCTGCCTGTATTCTAGTCCTCCCCAGCACTTCAATACATGCTACTGACAGAATCCCTTCTTTCTCTCCAGCTTTCCAAATCTCTTTCATGTCCTATCTTTTCTCATTACAATGCAATCTCCTAGCATGCCTTTCCTTGTATCTTCAGCATTTGACATAGAACCTCATCCAAAGTAAGTGCTTCATAAATGTTCTATCTTTCATCTATTTTTCATCTTTCTATCTATAATCTATATATCAATTTATCCATCTATGGAATTGAACCATAGTATCTCAGAGTTTGGATATGAAAGAGAGGAGAGATGATGGTTTAATGAATAACGGAATAGAGAATGCTGCATCCAACAGTGCCCAGGAGGCTACCTCCCCAGTGCCACAAACCAGCATGTGTTTTTCCCCACAAGTTAACTTGAGCAGAAAAGACTTACATTATATGAGAGAAAGAGCTCCTTGTAATTTTGGCTGCCTTTGAGGTGTGGAAACACCATCTTGAGAAAGCTTAGTACCCCATCATGTGCTACGCCATAAAAACCTAAAGCACCTTCACACAGTCCCTCAGTTCAACCAACATCTAATCAACTGGGTGTGACTTTTTTAGCAAGTTTAACTCTGTCACCTCCAGCATTCTAGGATACCACAATGAGCTAGCAGATACAATGCCAGGAAACTGGAATTTGGACCCCTAGTAGATCAGGCACCTTAACAGGCAATCCTGGAAGAGGGAAGGAAATGATCCTTCCTTTCATCCAATACATCCCATCTAACTATACACCAGAAAACCCTGACTTGCCTAGCTATCATGTCATCTGCCCTGCCATTGCCCCAATTCTTTCCACCTGGAAATTCAACCATGTAGCCCAGACCTCCAGAGAACATTCCTCTTCCCCAACCCTGGAAGAATCCACCTGCTCTTCTAGGGAAAGCTGCTCTGGTGCTGAGCTTTCCTAATTGGTGGGTAACTGGTCCCCATACCATTCTATCAAGTCATCCACTAGGACACCAGAGTCTTACCAACAAAAGCATCTGGCCATCTGCCTTGTTTCTGCAGGCATCCCACCTTCACCCCCAATCACCAATGTTTCTACTTTTTACTCTTGTTCTAGGAATGTAGGCCATTGATACTAGAATGAATATCACAGCTGACTTTCTCCTAAATTTATTCCCAATCCCAATGGACTCCCCAGACCTGAACTGCTTTTCCTGCTAAATCATTGTCCCATATATGTTTATTCCTCTATTAGAAAGTAAGCTTCTCATGGGGAGAGACTGTCTCACTTAAAAAAAAAATCCCAGCATGCAGCAAAGTGCTTGGTACATAGTAAGTGCTCAATAAGTGTTTCAAATTCATTCTCCTTTCATTGGAAAGGCATGGGGTTATGGATGTACAATGTTCCATACATTGTCAGATATAGTTGATAGGCTAGACCTCGCTATGAAGAAAGGATCACTGAAGGTGTTGGGAATTCTGTCATAGTCAGAAATATCTATGATACAAAGTCAAAGGCCATCAAGACAGCTTTACAAAGAAAAATGGGAAAGTCAATTCACAACCAAACCAAACCACAACTGTTGATTCTCCTGTTGACCATGAACTTTCCATCTACTTGGTATTGGCCAGATCTTTTAGAAATGAACTTTGAGCAACAGACACAAAATACTTGTGCCCAGGCTCTCTTATTATTCTGAGATGCACAAGCAAATCAGTACTATTGATACTAGAAGGAATATGATAACTGACTGTCCCATGAATTTACTCCCCATCCCAACAGTGGATAGAGAATCCATACTCAGAGAAGTAGGGCAGACTCCAACAGTGTTCTGTGTCTCTGTTCACACAGATTTCTATTCTGGGGGGAAACGATAAATTCCCCTGTAGAGACCTGATAGAAATTTCCCTGCCTTTGCCATTGAATGCTACCAGTTGTCCATGCAGACTTTTCCTAAAGCTTACCTGCCTTCATCTGGGAACTGAAGTGGCCACCTAAGAAATCCAAAATCTTATGGTATATCCATTCACCCAATTAATGTGTCTAAACCGAAACCCCTCTGAAGTAGTCAGCAGGCTGAGATCACCACCAACTTTCATCTGACCTGAGGTGGTGGTGATGGTGAACTTGGTTGTAGACCTGCTCCCATTCTGTGGCCATGATGGCATCTTGGTATTAGTGGAGACCCAGATTGAGTGAGCTCACTCTTTCTTTGTTTTATTGGATTATTCATGCTCTTCAAAGCTGCCAATCTCTTTGTGAAATAAATTTTCAGTGGATCAAGGATCTCAGAGGTGATATATTCCAACCACTATAATTTTATACAGCAGTAGATTGAGAGCCACAGAGGTAAGTGACTTGACTAATTCCTTAGAAGTAATGAGCTTGAGATTTGACCCAGGTCCTTGACACTATATCTAGGGCTCTTTTTAATGGGCTGCTCTCCCTTTCCATGTCATCTCTAACAGTAGTCCCCATCATATATTTTAGACTCCACTGGTAATGAGGAAAAGGGGAAGAGGGGGTGGCAGCATAGGGGAAAAGGGGCAAAAGGGGAGAGGGATCAAGGTGAGAGGAGGAGAGGGAAAGAAAGAGAGAGGGAGAGAGGGAGGAAAAGGAAGAGGAAAGAGGGGGAAGGAGAGTGATAGGCTTAGGGGGAGGGATTGAAACAGAAGATGTTTCTTTTGCCTAATTCTTAGACCCAGTTCACTCCCCATCCATTTCCTCTGGTTACTATAGTTTGATCCTTTGTTTGCTTTATTAGACCACACCCTTTCTTACTTGCAGTGTTTCTCTCCTACAGCAACCTGTTAATTGCTGTAAATCTCCAATGTGGTTGACTCAATTACTCACTAGCAGATCTCAGCTTCTAACTTTGCCCCTAGGGATAGTGACCAAAGATAGCCATCAGTCAAGACAGTTGATGTCTGGAGTGAGGACAGAGCTAGATAATATCTCTGAATGACAGGGAGAATAGGGAGATAATGTTCAAACATTTTTAGTTATAGGGTATTTCCAAGGAAGGACTTTGTAAATTAAAAAATATTTGTCCTCTTCAAACACACCTATTGCTGTCCCTTCTAAGCCATTCTCCTTAACAACTCCTTTAAAAAAAAAACCTGCTTTATTCCCACCTTTATATCAACACTATTGCTCTGTCCCTCTTGGGTGGAGTGCCTTTCACAAATCACATACTTCTTTCAAGGATCAGATTAGGACACTTTCCCATTAATATTTCCTTGATCAGTTACATTGCCTGATGGTCTGTAGTGATTCCTCTTACCTGAAATAGCATCCTCACCTATTTCCACAGACCATTATAACACATCACCTTACAGTTACTGCTTCACTGACTTAGAATTATTTTTTTCATGCTTTATAAATGTATAGTTTATCTTCCCAATTAGATTTTAAACTCTGGAGTCACAAGGGGTTGAGTTCATTTGTTCAATCATTTTTTAGTCTTGTCTAACTCTTTGTGACCCCTATTTGGGACTCTCTTGGAAAGATATTGCACATTACTTGAATATCACTGTGTAACTACAAAAGCATTTAAAGAATGAGAGGATACTATTAACTCAGATGTCCAGGAATGGACTCAGGTAGGGACTTCTCTCCTCATGGAAAGCATCCTGATCCATATTTTAAAGGTAACCAAGGACTTACCAGGCAGAAGGGAGGAGAGGGGACATTCTATCTATTTATTTATTTATTTATTTATTTATTTTGCAAGGCAATAAGGATTAACCAACTTGCCCAGGGTCACACAACTAGTAAGTGTCAAGTGTTTGAGGTCGGATTTGAACTCAGGTCCTTCGGAATACAAGTCAATGCTTTATCCACTGCACCACCTAGATGCCTAGAGGGGAAATTCTAGACATGTGAAACCAATTAGACAAAGGCATGTGGACAGGATGATGGGATATCCCATGTGATGAAGAGGTAAAAAGTCAGTCTGATTGGCTTGGAGAATGGGTAAAAGGGTTAAAGACCAAAATGTTGTTAACATCTCAGACTGTATTTTCTCCTAGAGACAACAATGGAGTCACTGAAGATTTTTGAGTATGGGAAAGTGGGATATTCAGAAACACAACCCATCTTGTTGGACTGGGTTGAGGGAGAGATCAGGGAATCCCTGATAAGTGTCCTTATCAATATAAAGAGACTAGAGATCTTTGTTTGAAGGGGAAAACACCTAGGAGGCTAGGTACATACCCTAGATTAGAGATACACAAAGCATTCATTAAGATTTATACTATAGGGGGCAGCTAGATGGCGCAGTGGTTAAGCACCGGCCCTGGATTCAGGAGTACCTGAGTTCAAATCCAGCCTCAGACACTTGATACTTACTAGCTGTGTGACCCTGGGCAAGTCACTTTACCCCCATTGCCTGCAAAAAACAACAACAACAAAAAAAGATTTATACTATAAGGGGCAGCTAGATAGCGCAATGGATAGAGCACCGGCCCTGGAGTCAGGAGTACCTGAGTTCAAATCTGGCCTCAGACACTTAACACTTACTAGCTATGTTACCCTGGGCAAGTCACTTAACCCCAATTGCCTCACTAAAAAAAAAAAAAAAAAAAAAGATTTATACTATGCTGCCTCAGACACTTGACACTTACTGGCTGTGTCACCCTGGGCAAGTCACTTAACCCCAATTGCCTCACCAAAAAAAAAAATATACTATGCTGAGCACCAGTAACACAAATACACACAAAAAGGAAAGCAGCCTCTGCCCTTGAGGAGCTTACATTCTAAGGGAGTGGGGAAGGGAAGACAAAAGGGAGTAAGGGGAAGGGGATGGTGCCCACTTGGAGAAAAAACCCTAAGCAGCCCCCATTACAAACAAGTCACACCAGTTTCTTTGACATCCTTCTACCAAGCTACTCCATCCCCTTATTGCTGGCCTCTTCCAACCCCCAACTAAAATCTCCCCCTCCTCCAGGAAGCCTTTCCTAATCCCACTTAATTCTAGTGCTTTCCCTCTGTTGTTTCTGTCCTATTGACCTTACATATAGCTTTACTGTACACAGTTGTTTGTATGTTATGTCTCCATTAATCTGCAAGCTCTTATTGTATTCTCAGCTTAGCACAGTGCCTGGCATATAGTATATGCTTAGTGTTTATTGACTTTTTGACTGACTCAAGACTTACAGTCTAAGAGAGTTATCTGAGGCTCAGAGAGGTTTAGTGATTTGTCCATGCCTACACAGCCAGTAAGTTTCAGAGACAGAATTTGAAACTAGGTATTCATAATCGTAAGTCTGGCATGTCATCCATATGCCAAACTGTACCTTTTCACAAGTAAATAGAAATCCAGCACAATTTTAAAAAGTTTCCTTGATCTTATCATGCACAACTTAAAAATTTTAGCTGCCTTTGCCCAAATCATAATGATCCTCATCCAGATCACAAGTACCAGCAGAAAAAGAAAAAGCCACAAGGGAAAAGCACATGATGACATACTGAGTAATTGTAGCGTCTGTTTCTTGGCGACACATTAGACATGTCACTGTCTAGAAGGCATCCTGCTTTGGCCTCAGAATGTCAGCCTGACTTCTCTAGGTTAGAAAAGAGCAACAGTGGGCAGTAGCAGTTTCTTCTACAGTAAAGGCTTAATTTTCTTCAGTCAATTGTTTTTACTGAACCCTGAAAAGGGCACAGAGCAGACATGACTCTGCCTAACGGGCCCTGTGCATCCTTGATGAGAAGATGTTAGACTTGCTCCCTGTCTTGGGTCATTTTTTTCTGATGCTTGATGACCTCTCTGGGAAAACTCTGTGTGTGTGTGTGTGTATTTGCATGCATTTGTGAGTGTGTGTGTGTGTGTGTGTGTGTGAGAGAGAGAGAGAGAGAGAGAGTGAGAGAGAGAGAGAGAGAGAGAGAGAATGGGGAGGGCAAGAAAGAATAAGAGAGAGGGGGAGGAAAGAGAGAGGGGTGTATGTGTGTGTGTGTGTGTGTGTGTGTGTGTATACTCCCAGAAATGAAATTAGAGATTCTATAAATCACTGACTGCCTAGCCTTTGGAGATTCTATCAGAAATCACTGTCACCCCAAAAGTTGCTGAGCTCACTGAAATTAACACACTCAAGAGGCAAGAGCTTTTGAAGAACTCTAGCTATTCATGAAATAGATTAAATTGAAAAGTCCCTTCCAATTCCTTACACCATGGACAGCGACAGCGTGACAAGAGCTAGCACTCTGGCGCTGGATCAGGGGGACCTAGTTTGAATCCGTCATCTGACAGGTATGAGCCATGTGACTCTAAGCCAGTTACTTCAGCTCTTTGAGCCTCACTTTCCCCATCTGTAAAATGAGGAGCATTATAGCACATACTTTCCAGGCTTGTTCTGAGGATCAGTTTAATTCAACACAACAAGCATCTATGCAGTGCCTACTATGAACCTAGCACAGTGCAAAACGAACGGGGAAGAAGAGATAGCAAGATAAATGGATCAATTAAAATACTTTTCAAGCTATCAAATGTGTAGCAGATATTACATACCATGATGTATTTTGGAGGATGGGCCTATTGGAGTCATCACTTCAATCAATAAATATTGATTAAGCACATAATATGTGCCAGGCACTGTGTTAAGCACTGGGAATAAAAAAAAGAGGCAAAAGACAGACCCTGTGCTTGAGGAGCTTAGGATCTAAGGAAGCAGGTGGAAGGACTTGGGCACTTTGGGTGGAAAAGCATTCCCTCTTCTCAAGAAGGGACTATCCTGGTTCCTTAGTTTCATTTGGGTGAGGAACCATTAAAAATTAAAAGAAAGCTCCAGGTTTGCTTTCTGTGTCTCTGGAACATGTGGCAAAGGAGTTCTCACTTCTTTAGATTCCTGTGGAGGGTTGGGAAGAAACAGTGTAGAGTAGAAGCTAAAACACATGTATAGTCTTAGAGGAGCATAAGCCAGAGCATTGGACCCCTTGCAACCTTTTCTGTGTCATGTGGAAGGAAGAACAACCCTGAGGTGGAAATTTCCAGCCTTAGAAACTGGTTTGTGAGTTCAAGTGGGTCTCTCAGTCAGGTCTGGCTCACAGTAAAGAGACTTCCTACTTCAGAGAAAATGACCATCAACAACAGAAGGAACTCGGTTGCTGGCCTGCCTTCCCAGGGGATCCTGGTCTAGAAATTATTATTTAGACAGTATAGAGTTGAGGTGAAATATGGCATACCTATTTAGCAGTCTGATCAAGACCCTCCCAGGAGAGTATGAGAAGCTCTGAATTACTGTTTTGAGTCTTTCGTCAATGGACTTTTTGTGATGAGCCTTTTTTATGTAAAGGAAATAAATAACAGACCCACCTAATGTAACATGTACATTAAGTATCTTCCTTAATCCCCCTTTTGGAGAGACCCTAGACATGAGTAAAACTTCAGCTTTAAGCAATTTTCACCCAGGATTCTGTGGTGTGAGAGTTGAGACCTCTCTTTAAAGGTCAGGCTCCACGAGTACAGAACTTGGTCTAAGCATTCATGGTTATATTTTAATGGGATCCCTCAACAGAGATAGAGAGCTAGAAGGCAAAAGCCCTAACCTCCAGGTTGCAACAGCAGTTGTTGTTAAATGTGTCAAAAGTCAATAATGCATAAACATTTAAGTGCCTGTTATATGCCAGGCACAGAACTAAGCACTGGGTCAGATTATTATTATTTTTTTTTTGGTAGGGCAATTGGGGTCAAGTGACTTGCCCAGGGTCACACAGCTAGTAAGTGCTAAGTATCTGAGGCCAGATTTGACCTCAGGTACTCCTGAATCCAGGGCCAGTGCTTTATCCACTGCGCCACCTAACTGCCCCCAGATTATTATTATTAACCATAGCTAGAGTTTCTGTTGTGCTTTAAAATTTTGCAAAGTACTTTACATATGATCTCATATTTTTATCGTCATTGTTGTTGTTATTGCCACTACCATATCTATCTCTACTGCTCCTATAATTCCTGACACACAGCAGGTACATACTAAATGCTTGTTGAATGACTGTTGAGTGACCAGTCCTATCATCATTGTGGTCTTCCACTCACTTTCCAGTGAAATTAATATTGGTGCAATTCATTTAAATTCAGGAAACATTTATTAAGTACCTCACCCTCCATGCCAAGCATCATGTTAGGTCTTGGCAATATGGAAATGAAATAAACCAGAGTCCTGCCCCACCCCCCTTTAAGGAACTTCCTTGTCACCAAAGACAGATTAGTAAAAACAAAGTGATTTCCAGAGGGAGAAGCTAAGCAGCTCACTGGAGGCCAGGGGGCTGACTTGGAATCAGGAAGATCTGAGTTGGAATTCAAACTCAGAGAATCAATTACCAACTATGTAACCCTAAGCAAGCCACAAAAGCTCAGCCTCAATTTTCTTAACTGCAAAATGAGGGTAATAACAGCACCTGCCTCCTAAATTTGTTGTGGGGATCAAATGAGAAAACACATGCAAAGTACTTTGCAAACCTTAAGGCTCGATCTAATTATTAGCCATTATTACTAACTGAGGATAGGCATAGGGGGGATTCATATAGGAAGGAGCCACTTGAGTGTGTTTTAAAGGGAACCTGGGATTCCATGAAGTAGAGGGGAAGAGAACTTAACTTCCTGGCACAGTATCTCATATATTCTGATTCTCAGAATACAAAGGGCATCTACGTATATATTGGATACACATACACCATCTCCTTCAAAGTTAATGAGCACAGGGAGCAACTAGGTGATGCAGTGGATAAAGCACTGGCCCTGGATTCAGGAGGACCTGAATTCAAATCCAGCCTCAGACACTTGACACTTACTAGCTGTGTGACCCTGGGCAAGTCACTTAACCCTCATTGCCCCACCAAAAAAAAAAAAAGTTAATGAGCCCATTTTAGACCTGAAATTATAAAATTACAAATTAGTTGCCACACAGTAAAGCTGAAGGGCATTTCCCCCCAAATCTGAATCTACTTTACAGTCTCTATGTGCCAAATATCTTCCCACACAAAACACGTCGTGCTGAACAAAATTGGCATTTCTGCTGCAACCAATGTATATTCTGAAGGCCTGAGTTGCATTCAATCTGATCACTAAGTCCTCTCTGAGATGGCAAACCATGTTCTAGGAAGCTTCAACACAAGCTGTCCCTCTCTAAGTCAGCAATGTATGATATGTAAATTAGCTTGAAAGAGAGGAAAATAAAAAGGCAGCTGTCCATCACTTAAATCTGCCTCACCCAGATTTTTCAATATAGATGCCATTGATAAAACACGAAGCAAAGCAAGCAAGGCCCCAATGACCATTATTTTTAAGAGCCTCCTAAGTGCCAGGCACTGTGCTAGGCCCTAGGGTTAAAATACAAAAGGGAAACTATCCCTACCCTCAAGGGGCTTACATTCTATCAGAGGAGACAACATGTGCATACATAAATATAAATCAAAGATGAGGGCAGCTAGGTGGTGCAGTGGATAGAGCACCAGCCCTGGAGTCAGGAGGACCTGAGTTCCAATCCAGCCTCAGACACTTAATACTTACTAGCTGTGTGACCCTGGGCAAGTCACTTAACCCCAATTGCCTCACTAAGAACAATAAAAAAAATAAATCAAAGATGAAATTAATCAACAAAGATACAACATGTACCAGGTACTATGTGAGATGCTAGGAATGTGAGTACAAAGAATTCCTATTCTCAAGAAGCTTATATTCTAAATAGGGATAGAGACTGGACATGTGATTTCATTGGTGTAAGGAATTCCCAGATAAGGAAAGTCACCTTACCAATATACCTCCTCTTCAACTTAGAACCTGAGAGAATGATGCTGAGACTTCAGTGATTTTTTCCACACAAAGCTGTTATAGCATATACAGGACTTGAATCCAGATCTTTCTGATTTCAAAAATGGTTCCATTTCCTCTATGCTACTGTCTCTTCTGTTTGAAATGTAATGTAGTTGGGGAAAGGCTCCATGTGGGCTGTTCTTGATTCCTGAAGAGATTCTAAGAGATCAAAGTCAGGTGGAAATGGATCCCAGACATAGGGGACAGATGGGACAAAAACAAGAGCAGGAGAAAGCATCCACTTCTCCCAGAATGTCATTATTGCTCACAGATCCTCATTTGGTGCCAAGAGATAAGCTTCAGCTCCCCATCACCCTACTTGGGTGTTGATTGTACCATGCATCGAATGACTCTGTTCCCTTCCTCCAGAGCAGCTTGGTGGGTTTCACATGACTTCTACAATGAGGAGGGAATAGCCACTTCACCTCATTTTGCAGAAAAAAAATTTCAGTAAGATCCATTATCTTCCTTGATGTGGATAAATAGCTCCTCTGAAGAGTATCTGCTTCAAGGGGAGAATAAACCCACAATCATTGGGCATTGCTTTAAATACCATGAATATGAATGGAGAAGGAAAAATAGTGGAGCTCAGCCAAAAGTTTTTTTTTTCTTTGTAAATAATGACTAACTGCTCTTGGATACTTTTCCTCCTAGTATGTCATTAAATATTTGGGACAATGCTACTTGTATTAGCTTCAAATTTTGCATCTGAGAAATTAAGCCAGCAAGAAATAGAGCAATGAGCTGAGTGAATGACTAATTTATAATTCTATCATTAATTCTAAAACCTCTGAGCTACTGGTGATTAGTGATAGAACAAAGTGATAACTTAGTTTCTAGGCATTTCATCATCATCTGTTGCATATAACATTTGAGGGAGGGAGGTATCCTATTTAGAGCAATTTCGTGCAGTGCTGTTAAGTATCATGGCACACCTTGAGTCAGCCCTACATCTTGTAACCAAATGTCAGCCAAGCAAACTTTGCAAATGATCTCATCTTAGGCTCATCTACTTTCCAGGTGGAAGAAACGATAGGTGCCAGCTAATTCAAAGACCTAATTTTGCAAATAAGAAAACTGAAGTTCACAGAACTGAGATGACTTGGTCAAGTTTACTCTGGTATGGAATGACAGATCCAACACCCAAACCCAGGTTTGTTGACTTCAAATCTAGAATTCATTCTCCTGAAACATACTGATCTACATTTCGTGATTTCACTTAAGTCTCTAGTTCATGGAATCACTGTTTAATATGATTCAAAAAACACTTCATTGGTTTAATCTGGATATATCAAACACACAGACTATCTTCCATATTGTCCCCCCTCCCCCAACAACACTTCTAAGTGCAGCCTGAACCAATATCAAAATGTAATTGGGAAATAACAAAATAAATAAAATATAATAAAACATAGATAATGTTAACACGTGGCTTTGTAATTCAATATTAATCTGGAAGAGATCTTTACATGTAGTTTAGGGGTCCTTATTTCTATCTGAGTTTGTCAACACTGGTTTAATGGATTTATGGCTTCAAAGATGTGGAAACCATTTCCATTGTTGTTGACATGTTGTCCATGACTTTTCATCTCAGGAAATATCTGCCTTCACAAAAGTCTTCAGTGGATCAACTCACAGAACTATGTGCCTCCTCCTATTGTTCCCCCCTCCCCCCCCCCAACCAATATTTTACCTCGGCTTAGCAGCACCTAAATTGTGCATCTACTACCACTCATTCTTGGTTTCTGGCTGACTCCCTTTTCCAGTCCCATATTCTTGATGTCCTCTCTTCTTACTTCCTAAGCAGAAGTCATAGTGAAATAGATGAAAATGAAAAGTGACTCTCCATCCTATGAAATCTCCTTCTGCTTCCATTTTGTAACAGTATGGGAGTGGAGCAGGGAGAAGGTGCTAAGAATTATGGGCTCGCCAGATTGTTTTCAAAGGTCCTTAGAGTAAATCAAGCTAAGTGCCTTGCCTAGAATCATGTAGTTGGTAAGTGTAAGAAAGGATTTGAATACAGGTCTTCCTAATGCCAGGTTCCTAGCTAGTACTGTATTCACTATACTATATTGCTTCTTACATGATTCTTGGACTAACTGCAAACATGAATAAAAATATACCTTTTTTAAAAAACCAAACAAGAAGCTTTTATTAAGCACCACTATGGAAAGGAATTGTTAGAGACTGACATTACGGAGCCAAAAATTAAACAACCCCTGTCCTCAAAAAGTTTATATTATTTAGGAATTCCATAGAAACTACCAACCATATTCCCAAAAAGGCCCCATTATTATTTCTAAGAGGAGAAGCCTGGGAACTTTATAGGAAGATACATCACACATTATAGTGTCATTGTCATAAATAGAAACCACACCATAGTAAAGAATCCTACATGTACCCTAAGCATGTTTGTGTTGCCTGAAATGTTTTCCTTTTTTATTATTATGAATAATAACAATAGCTAATACACATGTATATGCCTCTTGAAGTTTTAAGAAGTATTTTTGGTATATTATTTGATCCTCATAAATACCTTGTAGATGTTATTATTATCCTTGTTTTACAAATGAAAAAAAAAAAAAAAACAAGGGCCCAAGAGATTTTAAGTGATCAGCTAGGGTCATCTGGATGCTGTCTGAGAAAGGGTTTTGATTGAGGTCTATCTGGCTCCAGGTGTAAGGCTCTATCCACTATGCCACCAACTTGAAAACTCTAACATAGATTATAAATTCCATTTTTAATAGAAATAAATCTATTTTTGTTAAGGAAACAAAGAATTAATTTGTTGTACTCAAAGAATTTAACAGTTCTAAATGTGTTGTATAATACTACAGAAAAATATTTATTCTCTATCCTAAATCTCCCTCCATGGAGAATGATTATCTTACTTTAACTTTCTTAATACCTTTTGTTAAAGTATCTCTTAGTCTTGAGAAAGTGTGAAGTAAAGGAAAGGAATAAACACGAAACAAATTACACCAAGCAGCTGAGAGGTCAACCTCCATTGCTATGCATTATCACCCATCATCCAAATGAAATTTTCTTTTCTGAACCTCATTGGTATTCTCCAGATGAGCCCCTTTCTTGCCCATGATAACCAAGTAGGAGGTGTGATTCCCAGAAATAGCAATTCCTTCTCATAAAATGTACTCATTGGATAAAATCTGAAATGTCCAAAAGATCTAAATGCATAGAAATTAGAATATTTAAGTAGACTGAGAATGAGTTGCCTTCAAGTTCTAGGTGAGAATTCTAAAAATTATCCCAAGGAATCAGACCCAGGATCCATTGAAGAAAGAATACCTGTTCAAATCAGCCAAAAATCAATAGTCTAGAACCAATAATAAAAAGGTGTCACTGCCCTCCAACTTCATATCAAGTCAAGTCAACAGGCATTTATTTAAGAGATTTCTCTGTGCCAGGCACCATACTAAGAGCTTCATCCTTAAAACATCAGTAATTATATGAAAGGGTAAAGCAGCCATGAGCATCCATGCCAATTAAGTATGACAAAGATATTCTCCCCATCAGCCAGACATGTAAATATTGACTTGTACATTGCACTGGCCACACACAGAGATTATCTTTTTATCTTTATTTATATTCCCAGCCCTTAGCACAGGGTCTAGCACATAGTAGGTGCTTAATAAATGTTTATTTACTGACTGATGGCATGAAATATTATCTTACCTTGCAAATAATCTCAGCCAACAGCATGTCCCAAGAATGCCAATAATGCCAAATCCAACAATAAATGAATTGAAGAGCTCTCTTGAAAAATAGTACCTATTACATGGAAGTATCAATAGAAACCTCTAAATCTATTTCATGTAACACCCTCTAACTTAAAGTGATTTAGAAATCCTAGAAATCAGAGCCATTGAGATGAAAAGGACATTGGGAAAATGTCTAGTCCAATGTCAATATTTTTAAAAATGAGGAAATTGGAGTTCCAGAATTAGGTGTATTCCTCAAGTTAGTTACTAACAAACCAAATCTTCATATTATATCATATTGCATCATACCATATCATATCATATTGTCCAAAGGGGACTTTGAAGCCGTCTAACCCAACCCATATGATGCCACCCACACCTCCTACTCCTCTGTCCACCCAGCAATGGTCAAATAGCTTTTATTGAAGACGACAAGTGAGAGGAAAATTATGAGCTCCTGAGGCAGCTCATTCCACTTCAGGATAGGTCTCACCTCAGACACTGACTAGTTGAGGGACCCTGAGCAAGTCACTTAATCCCAATCGCCTTAAAAACATCCAGCGCCATCTCCAGTCATCCTGGAGGAGAGAGTGAGGCTGGTGACTGCACAGCCCTCCCTCACTTAATTCCAATTCAGTGCAAGTCATGACATCACTCCAATGTCACAGTCCTCTTTAATAACAAAGTACAATAACTCTTTGTTATTAGGAAGCTTGCCTGACATCAAGCTTAAATCCCTCCGCTTCTCCCCCCAATGCTCCTAGTTCTGCCCTCTGGGGCTAAGTAGTACAAGGCTACTTCCTCTTTCCCCTGACAGTCTTTTAGATACTTGCAAACAGTTTTCATGCCCCTTCCACTTCCACTCCTGCAGTGCCCCCCAACCAAGACACATGTTCACACATACATGCACACATACACACATGCACATATACACTCACACATTCATACATATGTGTGTACACAATAACACACACATTGACTCACACATGTACAGTCTTATCTTGAGGTCTAGAAGCCAAATCTCCTGAGTCCTAGTTTTCTGCTCTTTCCCTTTCTTTAAGAAAAGGAATCCTTGAAAAATGTTCACTCGTTGTTGGGGGTTTTTTTGAGTGAGGCAATTGGGGTTAAGTGACTTGCCCAGGGTCACACAGCTGGTAAGTGTCAAATGTCTGAGGCCAGATTTGAACTCAGGTCCTCTCACTCATTGTTTTAAGTATGACAACAGTAAAGTAGATAATCCAGAATCCATAACATTTAAATATGCATGTGCATATGCAGATACATATATACACACCTATACCTAAACATATACATACACACATACCTATACCTAAACATATATACATACACACATGCACATGCTCATACATATACATATAGATCATATACGTATACATGATTTTGCGATTTTATAATAATATTAGTAGTAGTTAGTGTTTATATAATGTTTACCATGTGCCAGGCACTATGCGAACTACTTTTACAATTATTATCTCAATTGATCCTCACAACAACTTAGGCAGATAGGGACTATTATCCTCATTGAACAGATGAGGAAACTGAGGCAAACACAGGTTAAATGACTTGTTCAGGATCACTCAGTGAGTCTTCACCTCTTTATCTGATCTAAAGCCAGATTTGAGCTCAGGTCTTCTGACTTCAGAACTGGTGCTCTGTTATATCACATCATATCTCATATGTCTTATCATATCAGTATAAGAACTATCTTTCCATTAAATTGTTTCCTTTGTGATCCTATGCATTTTATTTTATGTGTTTAACATTGTTCTGAGAAGGCTTCCCCAGACTGCCCAAGGGGTTTTTCAGTGACAAGCAAAGGGTTGACTCCCCTGCCCTAGAGAGAAGCCTACTGTGCTCTTTAACTGCCTACCTCCCCTGCAGCTGGGCCTCTTTCGGCCTGATCAGCCACACCACTACAGAGAATCTTCACAATTTCATTTTTCATACAAGTCACAAAGAAGGAAATGACAGAAAAGGGTGGCAGCTTCTCGATGACTGCAACAAACACCACATTCACCTTCTTCCCTCAGAATTCTACCAAGTGTTTATTCTTCTCTTTTCTCTGTCAAATCATTTTGAACCAAGATATAAGAAAAATAGCAATACTCTCCTAATTTAAAAAATTCTAGTGATTGTCACCAGGCCTGGTACACCTACATCTCCTCTATCATCTTGCACAATATTTTGTATAAGTGACATAATGCTCAAATGAACATTAAAAGAAGTCTTAATGGAAAAGAGTCCTGTCCAGAAAGGGCAGCCAAAACCTGTAACATATTGACCAAAGGGGAAAATCCTCATGGCCACAGAGCCCTATTACCTCCTTTTCTGAAGAGTGTGACGGACTGATCTGGCTGATGACACCTCTAAGAATATTTATAATCTTTTTTACAACATACACTGGTGGTGGGTGCTGTCAGCAAGGTGCAATGGAAATGGCATGAGTCTGCTGTCCTGAGTTCACCTCCCAGCTCTGTCTTCTGGGAAACACTGTATGACCTTTGGCAAGTTATTTTATCTATCTAGGTTTCAATTCTCTCAAGTGTAAAATGTATGGGTTGAGCTAGATGACCTCTGATGTCCCTTTCAGCTTTAAATTTATGATCCTATGACCTCCTTTCATCCCAGATGCATCCAGCCCTATAGAAATGTGAGATGATTCTCCCTTCAACTTCCAACACACTGGAGCCAAGGGCAACCGTCCTGTTACTGATGAGCTCTTTATAGAGGAGATCCATCACAGAGTCCAAACTAAAGAGGGATTCCTTATGGATGGTAAAATCTTCCAGAGGCTCATGTTTGCAAATAACCTTGTGCTGGTAACTTCAAACCCCTCAAAATCATCATGACACTTGGGGAGGGGGGGTCTCCATTTGCCAATAGCTCTGCTCTGCTCAGTTCTAATCCACCATCATCTTCATCATGCCCAACCTACGTAAACTCATCACCATAAAACACATCATCACATAGATTGGTACTTACATCTCATCAGTACCTTCAGTTGCTTCTGAATCTCTGATTAGAGGTCTAAAAAGCAAAGTAAAAAAAAAAAACTCTTCCCATAGCCCCCATTATTGAGGGCTCAGATCCCCAGCTATCTCCTCATTTACCACCAGCTGCTCTGGTTCGCTTCAAGTCTATCCCCTTTATCATACCCCAGCTGAGTATACTCTGACCTCCCCCTCACCTCCCTTTTCAGCTTCTTCTTGTGCATTGACGTCCACTATCTGATTATAAGTTCTTTGAAGAACAGGACTGTGTTTCTTTTCCTTATTTCTATACCCAGCACTTAGCACAGTGCCTAACACATAGTAGCTGCTTAATAAATGTGCATCACATAATATTTTATCACATCCTGAGTGAGATCCATCACTACCCTGAAGAAGTTGGCCTAACCATTCACATAGGAGAAAACAAATGGATGAAAATGGCTATTGTCCAGCATATAGCATATGTTCAGATGAGCATGCATACTGATGACAGAGTTCTACAGTTTGCTCATCTGTGCACAGATAAAAATACTAATGTGTTTATGTATGATAGATATGTATGATGTGATAAATAGGCTGATGGCTGAACTCTAGAAAATGCTTGTCTATACAGATAAATATGTATTGATAAATGAAGTCTATAAGTTGTCTTTACATTGATGAATACATATATAGATACACAGAAAAATGAAATCTATAGGTTGTTCATCCATAGATACATAAATAGATATATAGATAGATTGATCATTTTTGACAGATACTACAAATATTGGGTATAGAATTTAAAAAGAAGAGAGCTATTTTAGGGAAGTTACCTAGTTCTCTTAAAAACCTGAAATGCCAAAAAAAGAGCCTGAAATGCCTTCCAGTAACAAATTCCATCTTATCAACACTAAAATTCTACCTATATCATATGGCTGTAAATCATGGACCATTACAAATGCCAGAGAATTTAACATAATTATTACTCAGGGCAATGAAGAGGGTCACAAGTAGACTACAGCATATAACAAATAACCAAAATGAAGGATATAATCAAAGAAAGGCAGAACCACAATAGAATGTGTATGGTTCACATGGTTCCAGTTATGTGTAACAAGTGGATAGCCAAGGAGATGCATGTTAGCTTAGGAGAAAGCAAAGAAGGATCCTGGCATATTATGTAGGCCCCTTGTGGAAACAAACATGGACAGAAGTCAGACAAGGATGGACAGTATGGATGGGTAACAATCTGAATTATGAGAAGGGCCATCTACATGTATTAGACCCTAGATCCATGAGAGAAGAGTATTCTTAAGCAGGGAGCAACTGACTATGGCATGGATAAATCAACAGTACCTTACTGTGAGAAGCATCGGTTAGGACGATACCTGGGCTTCTTTCCTGGATCTGTGGAAGAGTCAAAGAGCCAATTATCCAAAGCAGACTCTTCCTCTCAGGTTTGGTCCTTCCATCTCAATAATGAAGAGAGGCCTTAACTAATTTCCTAAGGATGCCAGCAGCAAAACAAACCCTTATTTTTCAAATGTTTTCAAAGGAGTTATAAGGAAAATTTTACATGGACAGAATTTGTTAGGTCAGTGGTCTCAAGCAAAATTTCGTGTTTGTTTTCAGTTCATAGCCTACATCAATTTGCATTGCTTTCCTCATCTAATCTTCTCAACCCTGTTCTGGGTCTTAAATAGACACCAATTGCTTCTGCTGTCATATTCAGGTAAACACAATTCTAGAATAAAAAGAAAGCTGTGTAAAAGCATGTCTCCATTGGGGAAGATTTGTTCATCTGATTACAGATTCATCTGAAGCAAGCAACAAAGGACTCCATAATACACCTTAGGGGGCCAGGTTGGCTCCTGATTTAAATGTTCTTGGCAGTAGGAAGATAGCTTCCCAATGATATTTCCTACCTTCCTTTGAAAATATTTTTCATAGAAATTTTTGAAGCTATCTGCTCTCTTCAGACAGGTAAATAGTTGGTCATCATGACCTTTTTGGACAAACGTGAGCTAAAATGGACAAAAGGGACTGAAAACAGGGCCTTCGTTGGCCACAGCTAAGGAGGACAATGTCTGCTTTGGATTCACTTTCTTATACAAATTCTCAGAATTGATTAGACATTGCCAAATCCTCACCATCTTAATCAGGATACATTTTTGAAAACCCGCTGCTAATTAGTTAACTCAACTTTTGAATCCTCTCTTATATCTGGATGTAATGGTATGGATGGTGTTCCACTCTCCTTGTAATTGTGAACACAATTACAATCGCACAGGAGCCACATAGAAGGTGCTCAATTCAGGACTAGAGTCCAGCTGCTGGGCTTTGTAAACTCCTAATTTTGTTCTCAAAACACTAAAAGCATCCATGACAAAGTGATATTTTAGGAAAGAAGTAAGATGTAAGTCATTCATTGGCGGATCCCTTAAAAATCAATCATCCATTCTTCCAAGTTCAAATTCCAAATCTCTGCTATTTACTCCCAGGGCAACTATGTGTAAAATACCATAGAATCATAGATTTAGAGATACAAGAGACAGGAGATGCCCCATTCTAGTCCCTTCATATTAAAATAAGAAACCTGAGGCCAGGAAGAGTTAATTGAATTGATGTGAACCTATCGATATATTGCCAACAAATTTGGGGCTCTGTTGGACAGCCTCCCAAGTCACTTCCCATCTCTGGGCTTCAATTTCCTCATCTGTAAAATGGGAGAAGGAAAGTTAGACTGCCCCCTTGCAGCTGTGGCACCCAGATATGTGGATTATACTTTCATTTAGCCAGTGGAATACTTATGTGTGATGGACTTTTTTAAAGTCTATAATTTATTGCAGGCATATTTATGTACTGAAATCTATTCCTTGAAAAATGGAATAAAATAGGATAGCCTTCTAAGCAGAGATTACAGCTGACTAAAATCTACAAAAGTAAATGAAAGTGGGGCAACTAGGTGGTACAGTGGATGGAGCACCAGCCCTGGATTCAGGAGGACCTGAATTCAAATCCGGCCTCAGACACTTGACACTTACTAGCTGTGTGACCCTGGGCAAGTCACTTAACCCCAACTGCCTTACCAAAAAAAAAAAAAAAAGTAAATTAAAATATATTTGGTAAAGAGTTTTGTTGAATAGCTACATGTGTCTTCTAACCCTAATTAATTCTATTGATCATACCGTAGTGAGAGGGCATCTTAATGTAGTCTATAAGCGAGACAGAGGTTATCTTTCCTGTGGCTAGGCAAAAGAGTTTTTCAAAATTAATCTCTTTCTTATAGTATCATTTCCATTTGGATGATGGGTTACCTCTGGGAATGCACAAAACTGTTCATCTTGGCTACTGATAGTCATATGTTGTTGTCATTTGTCCTTCTTTTTCAAAAGTGACCATAATAGGGCAGCTAGATGGCGCAGTGGATAGAGCACCGGCCCTTGAGTCAGGAGGACCTGGGTTCAAATCCGGCCTCAGACACTTAACACTTACTAGCTGTGTGACCCTGGGCAAGTCACTTAACCCCAATTGCCTCACTAAAAAAAAAAAAAGTCAAAAGTGACCATAATATTGGGAGGTGATGTCATGACTTGCAGTCAATTGGATTTAAGTGAAGGACGGCTGTGCAAGGTCACCAACCTAACTCTCTACTCCAGAGCAATATGGGTCTAGTGGCAAGATACAGGACAACTGGCGATGCCCCCAGATGTTCTAAGGCAATTGGGGTGAAGTGACTTGCCCAGGATCACACAGTAAGTGTTTGAGGAGAGATTTGAACTCAGGTCCTCCCAACGTCAGGGCCAGTGCTCTATGTACTGGAGTGCCGCCTAGCTGTGCCTATAGTCATGTGAGAAATAATGTTGAATGGCTTGGCACTTGGAGATGATGTGATAGTCAGTCCCCTTGTTGACCACAAGAAAAGCTGATGACTCATTAATCATTTACAAATTGTTAGAACCCAACCTCAATCCTCTCTTCCCTTCCAGCTGTGGATTGTTTCAGGATTAGTTTGAGCCACTTTCTCGGAGTTCTGGGGGAGGGGCAGGATGTATTATCCCTAATCCAGCTGCCAAAGGGCTATGATCACATAGCAGATGGAGTCCATGCTGAGCTGCCTTGGGGCTTCCTTTGGTCATTTGTTCTTTCCCAATGTTAGGGGATTGCATAGTTTTCCTGTGCTTTCAAGAAGTCCTGAATGCTTTTGGCTGGAGATGATTCGCATTCTGGAGAGCGGTCCTCGGCTATTACTGCAGCATTCTGGAAGAAGACAACCATCAACAAGAAGATGGGTCCAATCCTGGTCTATTTTGCTAAAAGACATGGGCCAGGAGTTATATGGACAGTTAAAAACTGAGGCAGAATACAACAATTCCTACCCTGAAACTCCAAAAACTATTTAATGCTTTGTTTGATTTAAGTATCAACCTCCTAAAAAGATTATAACTATGGTTATAAATCAATCTAATGAATCTTGCTTTAAGTAACAAATACATTATATCCCTAAAGTCTTAGTTCACTTTTATGCTTATTAAAGTTGTGATGTGGCAGTTAGGCAGTTAGTTAGCCCTACGCCTGGAATCAGGAAGATTCATCATCCTGAGTTCAAATTTGACCTCAGACATTTACCAGCTGTGTGACCCTGGGCAAGTCACTAAATCCTGTTTGCCTCAGTTGCATCATCTGCAAAATGAACTGGAAAAGTAAATGACAAACTACCCCAATATCTTTTCCAAAAAAAAACCATGGGGTCATAAAGAGTCAGACATGATTGAAGCAAATGACCACCACCAACAAAAGCTATGGAACTCTGTCTTTTGTGTACTTTAGAATTTCTCTCATGTTGAAAATAAATATCTGTACCATACATGATTCACATTTTACATTTAGTGCCTTTCTACCCCCTGCCTTTAGAGAGACCCTCGACATGAGCTACATTCTAAAACATAAGTTGCAAAGTATTCCCAGGGTGCCAGAGCTCTGGGTTAATAGCTAAGGATTGTGGGAAACAGTGAGCTTAACCCTCTTCATTATAAAACAGACTGACACAGGACTGATGCCAGGCTAGACTGTATTCATGGGTCGAAAGCAGAGCACCGCTCTAACCCACTGGGGCTGGCAGTTATTCTTTTTTACTAGAAATGTATTCCCTAATACAACCTGAAAGAAGAAGCAAATAATTAATTTTAATCCATTTTAAAGGTTCTTAACCTTTTTATTTTAATGCGTTTCGTGGACCCATTTGGCAATCTAATGAAGTCTATTCTAAAACATAATATTTTCAAATGCCTAAAGCAAAACACACAGGATAACAAAGGAAACGAATTACATTGAAACGAAATGATTAAATTATACATATACATACACATATAAATGTGTATATACATACAAAGACATATGTATACATGTGTGTATAGAGATAGATATAGACATAGACATAGATATAGATATATACATATTCATAAACCCCATGGTGAGAACCCTTGCTTTTATGTAAACCAAAGAGACCCTAAGAGAAGCAGTGTGGTACACTGGAAATTGTATTAGATTTGGAGTCAAGGGACCTGGGGTTCAAATCCCATCTCAGATTCTTACAAGCTACGTGACCTTGGCAAACTACTTTAATTCTCTGGCCTCAGTTTCCACATACATAAACTAAGGGAAGAGGGCAGCTAGGCAGTGCAATAAATAGAGCATTGAGCCTGGAGTCAGGAAAACTCATCTTCCTGAGTTCAAATTCTGCCTCAGATACTTACTAATGGTGTGACCCTGGGCAAGTCACTTAACTCTTTTTGCCTCCATTTCCTCACCTGTAAAATTACGTAGAGAAGGAAATAGTAAACTATTCTAGTATCTTTGCCAAGAAAACCCCAAATGGGGTCACAAAGATTGAAACCACTCAAGAACAACAAAAAAATAAGCATGACAAAATGCCCTCCAAGGTGCCTTCCAGTCCTAAATCTATGACCCTGAAATAGACACCAGCAAACAAATAAACAAATAACTAAGCAAATGAAAGTAAAAAAGAAAAAAATGCCTTGATGATACTAACATGAGAATAAATCTCAGTGGGAATCCTGTGATGGAAAGCCATGCAATCTCCATGATTCCCCAAGAATGAAGATAAAGATAAACACATAAGTAGAATGGCTCAACCTTTTAAGGAACTACTAGGGAGAACTCAGCAGGGGAATGCTTTTCCCTTAGAGCCATCAGTGCTAAGGAGAGAGCAAGGGTTATAATACCAGGATATAGTCCCAGGTTCTTTTTTTTTTTTCCAAATCAGAAAAGGCAGCTTTCTGTGCAGTAGACCAGAATATGTGTGTATGTGTGCACTCACCGTGTGTGTGTGTGTGTGTGTGTGTGTGTGTGTGTTAAATGGAGCCACATAGCACAACAACCCAGTGGTGATAGCAAATTGTGCCCCTCCATCCAGCACAATATGCATGTTTTCAAGTTGTCAGTGCCTTCACCCAGCAGGAATAATTGGTGAGAAATGTTGGTACAGTTGGACCGACATAAATTCCCAATCAGCAGCAACAAAAAAAGTCACTCAGCTTCCTCTCGGGAATGTGCCGACCACCTTCTGGGTCTGAGTGTAGAGAGAGGTTCTAAGAAGAAATCAAGGTGGATTTATGGAACAGTGGGGAAAAGGCAAGGGAGGAGAGGAAATTCTCTGAATGCCAGCATGAAATAAGAGGGGAACATAATGTAAAGATCCCACAATATACCATTAGTATTGCAGAGCAGAGCTCAGCTCTATGTAAATAACTAGACCAAGAGTCATTGACAAGAAGCACACAAGGTCTTCAGTCTCCTTAGAGGAATGAGGAAGATAATGTGGCAAAAATAGGCAACCAGTCATGAGCATAGAAATACCCCTAATTGGGGCATAACCATCATAGGCACACAGGAAAGGGTTCTAAAATCATGGGAATGTCCCATTGACCTAAGCATACTGACTGGAAAATACAATAGTATGGAGCCTGGCACAAGTAGATGCTCAATAAATACTTATTGATTGACAGTAGTGGGCATTTAACAAATATCTGTTGACTGGAACTAAAGTTATTCATCAAACTGTCCAGACTTCCAAAGCCAGGGCCTCCCAATTGATATGGTACTTTCCCACAGGCTGATTGCAACCAGCTCTATGTTTATGGAAGAGAATGACAGCAGTCTGTATGGATAGGGAATAAGAATAAAATTCTAAAGAAAAGCCAGGTAAACTTGCATGCAGAGTAACTCCCTGACTAATCAATCAATGAACAATTATTAAATACTTACTATGTGTCATGACCTTGACTAAATGCTGATCTGAAGGAAACTTACATCCTCCTGGAGAAGGGGCTGGCTATAAACATATACATATATATCAAACACATGCATATATGTATGTGCATGTACTCATGCACATGTGCAGACATATACATATGTATCTATCTGGTGTGTGCATATACACATACATATATACATGTGTGTGACCTATATGTACATATACAAATAACCACACTCATATAGAAATATATGCAAAACTTTTTTGAAAGCAGACCTATAATTTCATTGGTTTAGGTAACCTGAGGGGAGGAGCTCTTAAAATCATACAGCATCATCAATTTTAACCTTCAAGAAACCTTAACAGGCCATTGAGTCTAATTCCTTGATTTTCTAGATGAGGAAACAGAAGATAAGAGATATTGGTAATTTACCCATGATTATCCAACTAGTAAGTATGAGGCAGTATCCAAACTTTGGAAGTCTTCCAGACTCAGTGTCCATTCTTATAGCTCCTAGAAAATCCCAATCATTCCCTGTGTCTTTGTCTCTCTCTATCTCTGTCTCTGTCTCTCTCTGTGCCCTGTGTCCACCTAGCTGACTCATCAAGGTACAGGCTAGCACCTTCTCTGAAGTTTATTCTCAGAGACTGGCTTGGGGCTCTGAGAGATGACTTGCTCAGGGTCACACAGCAATTATGGGTAAAAAGAGATTTGAAATAATTCTTCCTGACTCTGCAGTCAGCTCACTAACCACCATGAAACACAGCCTCTCAAAGTAAATATCCAGTTTTGTTTTGTTGTTTTGTTTTGTTTTAAGGAGGAAGCACTAACAGCTGGGGCAAGGGTTTGCATAGAAGATCAGGAAGGGCTTCATGTAGAAAGAATTATTTGAATTGATCTTCAAAGAAAACTCCAGATTCTAAGAGGGAAGTATAGTGGAGAAAATTCTCTGAAGAATTTGTAATCAATAAATCACATGTCCTTTGTTACTAATAGGAGAGAAGACGGTCAGATCTCCCACCTGCTCATGCCCTGATTCTCAAAATCATCTGACATTGATTTGGTATCACCTTAAATGTGCTAGTGTTTTGTCCCCCATTCTAATGGGAACTTCTCCAGGCAGGGGCTCTTTTATTTTCATCTTTAATCCCCAACATTAGACACAGTTCTTGGCATGTGGAAAACAATGAATAAATGCTTTTTGACTGATTCAATTAATTCATGACAAAAGGTGGATACTAAGGTAGCCACAGGCTGTGAAATAAAGGCCCTTCCACAGTAGAGGCTTCTTTTTTTTTTTTAATTTTTTTTTAATTTTTTTTTTTTTTTTTAGTGAGGCAATTGGGGTTAAGTGACTTGCCCAGGGTCACACAGCTAGTAAGTGTTAAGTGTCTAAGGCCAGATTTGAACTCAGGTACTCCTGACTCCAGGGCCAGTGCTCTATCCACTGTGCCATCTAGCTGCCCCTACAGTAGAGGCTTCTTACAAAATATTAACAACAACAAGAATAAAAGCTAGCTGAGAAAGAGAGCAAGCACATTAAAGATTGCAAAGGATTACATGTTATATTATGTTCACAAGTCAATCAAGTCAAATCAACAAACATTTCTTAAGTGCAGGTACTATGCTAAGAAACAACAACACCACCACCAACAAAGCAAAAACAGTCCCTGCCTTCAAAGAGCACACAATCTAATGGGAAAAAATTCAATAACTGTGTACAAATGGTCCCTCCCTTCCCACCTCTCTGTCTCTCTGTCTCTCTCTCTATATATATATGTGTGTGTGTGTGTATACACACACACATGTGGATGTATGTCTATGTCATGTTTATGTATTTGTATGTGTATATGTATACATTATATATACATATATACAGACACACATACATGCATACATATACACACATATATCAGAGAGAGAGAGAGAGAGAGAGAGAGAGAGAGAGAGAGTTGTACATACACACAGGGCAGCTAGGTGGCACAGTGGATATAGTATTAGACCTGGAATCAGGAGGACCTGGATCAATCCTGCCTCAGACACTTACTGTGTGACCCTGGGCAAGTCACTTAACCCTGTTTGCCTCAGTTTCCTCATCTGTCAAATGATCTGGAAATGGCAAATCAGTCCAGTATCTTTCCCAAGGAAACCCCAAATGGGATGATAGAGAGTAGGACACAACTAATCAACTAAACAATAACAACAAATATGTGTATCTATCTATCTATCTATCTATATACATATATAAGTATGTGTATGTATATATATATGAATGATAAATGCTAGATAATCTCAGAGGGAAGGAACTAGCATTAACAGGGGCTGGGAAAGGCTCCTTTAAGGAGTTAGGAAGGAAGCCATTGAAGCCTGGAGGTAGAGATGAAGAGGGAAACTATTCCATGCATGGAGGACAGCTGGGTTAAATGCTCAGAGTTGGGAGTATCTTGTTCAAGGCACAGCCGAGATGCCAGTGGCTTTGGCTCATAGAGTACATATGGCAGTTGGGGTGGGGATAATGTCTAAAAAGCTTGGAAAGGTGGAATAGGTTATGAAGCACTTTAGAAAGCAAAATCAGTTTTTATATTTGATCCTTGAGATATAAATACTATTATAATCACCATATTACAGATGAAGAAACTGAGTCTGAGGAAGCCTAAAGAACTTGCCCAGAGTCATACAACTGTACCTTGTAAGATGTGAGCTTTGTTGGGGGCAGCTAGGTGGAAGAGTGCATAAAGTACTGGCCCTGGATTCAGGAGGACCTGAGTACAAATCCAGCCTCAGACACTTGACACTAGCTGTATGACCCTGGGCGAGTCACTTAACCCTCATTGCCCAGCCAAAAAAAAAAAAAAAAAAGATGTGAGCTTTGTGCCCAGACCCTCCTTACTCTAGGCCCCTCACTAAGTGAGAACAGACCACATCTCAAGCAGGTTCATAGTAATCATGGGCATTTCTTTAGCACATTCAAGTTTGCAAAGCATTTTTCATACATAATGTCACTTGATCTTCTCAATTACCCTGAGGTAGCTGTTATGATGACCCCCATTTTACAGATGAGGAAACAGAGACCCTTAGTGATTCATGACTTGCCCTTCATCATACAGATAATGTCAGAGACCCTAGACTATAAGGTACTGAAGGGGAGGACAGTGACTTAGTTACCATTTTCCCCAGACCTTACTCAGGACATTGCATATAGGAGGGACTTAATTAATACCTCTTGAATGCTGAATGAATGAAAGAGCTGGCCAAGGCAGCTCATGCCTGTGACTTGCCCTCTCCTGCTCAAACACTTAACCAGAAGCACCAGCCCTTCTCCACCTTCATCCGGCCCTCATTTTGCAGGGAGGAGGATGTTTATATTGCTCCCGATGGCTGATTTCAGAGGGCTCTTCCAAGTGGGCCAATTATTCCAGGAACTTGAGAAGTCAAGATTTTCTTTACTTGCATCTCTTGTCCCCAAAGTTTAAGTGAAAAAAAGTACAAGCTTGTAACAAATCTGTTGCCTTTTACCCATAGTGTTGGAATCTCTCCCTTTTGTGAGTCAAGCCAGGATCATGCCTCTTGATTTGATCTGTCCTTATTCATTGGAAATCCTCTGGAGTTAATTTTTGAACAAAATAACCCCTGTGATTCTGAAATTTACCTTGCAAGGGCTCTGTGCCCTGTGCTCAGCTCATGTTGGATTTACCCATTACCTAAATCAAACATCTTCCGCTCCCAATGCTAAAAGGTTGTGTACATGTGAAATTCCCTCAGCTCTCCGCCTGTTACATCAAAAATAATACCCCCAAAAGGGACAAGAGCTTAGGAAAATAGGGGCAGTGGGGAAAATAAGAGAGAAACAGATAAATGAAATGTCCTAAGGCAATAATGGCTGGATTTGAAGTCAGAGAGCTTGGATTTAATTCCTGCTGCTACCACCTCTACTACCTGGGCGTCCATGGACATGTGCCTTCCCCTCTGAGCAACTGCAGTTTGTTGTTCAGTCATGTCCCCCTCTTCATAACCCCATGGACCCCATGGACCATTCTGTCCATGGATTTTTCTTGGAAAGGATACTGGAGTGGCCTGCCATTTCCTTCTCTCTGGAATTAGGTTTCCTCATCTTTAAAATGAAGGAGTTGGATTGGTTGCTTCCAGCTTAAAATCAATGCTCCAACAAGAGCAAACTGATCAAAGATGTCCCTACATGTAGATGACTGGGATAGAGAAGGGATAGAGAAATCCAAGGAAGTGTTATCCCAGTGCTTGGCACTTCCCAGGTTTGAACGTGATCTGTCCTCCCACCTCCCACCACCATGTCAGCATCGTGACTGACATGGTTCACCAAGAAAGTAGCAGATAACCCTCTGTTAAACTCTACCCTCCACCTGGCTGCCAATTCACATTCAGAAAATTTTGGCCCTTCTGTATAAGAAAGTCTTCCTGTGGGAAAATTAGCACTATGTTTGGCACATGTTGTTGAGTTGTTTCAGTCATGTCCAACTCTCCATGACTCCATTGAGGTTTTCTTGGCAGAGATACTGAAGTGGTTTACCATTTCCTTCTCCAGCTTATTGTACAGATGAAGAAACTGAGGCAAATGGGGTTAAATGACTTGCCCAGGGTCACACAGTCAGTAAGTGTCTGAGGAAGGATTTTGACTCAGGTCCTATTGATTCCAGGGTGAGGAATCTATTCACTTCACCACCTAGCTTCACATAGTAGGTACTAAAATGTTGTTCATCCAGCCTTTTGAAGTTACTGGATTCCTTCTAAGCCATTGGTAAACACACAATAGGTTCTATGAATGAAAAGCAGAAGTATGACAATTAAGTTCAAAAGAAAAGAAAAGAAAACAGTATGGGGGTGCATGTAGAAGTTTGATTAATGGAAAGGCAAATGGGCCTTTTTTGGGTGTCTAAATTGTCCAATTTTATTTATTTTATACCATTCAGAAGTTTCAAAAAGTTGGATACTACTGACACTAATAAAAAGATGGATGTTGGCCAACTAGTGCTTGGCACTCAGTAGGTTAAACTAGTAGAAAGAAGTGTACTTATGTGTTAGGATGGCTTCATCTTTTAAAAAACCTATTTTTTAAAAATCTTAACTGAAACCAATGCTTAAAAACAAAGCCAGAGTCTACTCCTTCCTTAATGGGGTATCCATTCAATCAATTAGTCAAGAAACATCTATTGATCACCTACTATATTCCAGTCTCTGTGTTAAGCCTCCATTCTAGGAGGATGGCAACTACAACAAATATTGATTAACAGCCTTATGTTTTCCTATAGTTTAATATTATAACTAGTGACATAGCAATAACGACTGAGCATGGAAACGTCAGCGGCTCTTTACTTACCCTTATTCATCTGCTTCCAAGCAGCTCAGGGGACTGGGTAGCTTGGAGCCGGAAGGCAGGTCTGAGAAGGTCCTGGGCTTGGCTCCTAGAACAGCAAACAGAAAAAAAAGAGAAGAGGAAGCAGCAGCGTGAGTCAGCCAGCGCTGCCCACCCTGGAATGGGGGCCAGCACCTTAGGAGCACCAGGGCGCCCCTCACCAGGGAAGCTAAGGGCACTTCTGGTCACAAGTGCGAAGTTGCGGGACCTTGAGAGTTAGGGGAGAGTCCCACTTGAGCAGTTGCAAAGACAGGACTTTCCTGGGGTATTTCTCTGCAAACTCCGAAGGACTTTTTGCTCCTTTCAGGGGATAGCAGGGCTCACTCGTGGGAAGGTCCTGGGTAATTTGGGCCACCAATTCTCTCTTGGGTTTTCAAAGTCATCTATGCCTCCCACCCAGGCTGATCGTATTGCCACTTGGGAAGTGTGGAGTGGGGCGGGGTTGTTTTGGATCCCTCTCCCTGTGGGACTTACCTGCCCAGAGATATGTGGAGCAAAATGCACTGGTGCTAGGAGCCATGGTGGGGTCGAGGGGAAATGGATAGGGACGGAAGGGCATAGAAGAAGGACCCTGGGCGGGGGGGGACTTTCATTGTAAAAGGCCACCAGCCACTGCCTCAGTGCAAGCGTCCCTTGGGCGGCTGCGAATTGCCTGTGTACACAGCACTAAGCTGAGAACCCCTACCCTTGCCCCGGGATCCTCACCTTCCCCCTTTGGGATTGCACACAATGTATGGGACTGGGAACGGCGGAAGAATGGAGGGGGGCAAATCCCAGGCGTCCTGGGCAGCCCTTACCTCGAGCCCCCGGCGGGCTGGCCGCAGGACTGCTGCTCTCTCTCTCTCGCTCTCTCTCTCTCTGGGATGCTCCCGGCTCTTCTCGTTCGCTCTCGCTCGCTCTCTCTCTCTTGGCTGATGCTGCCTCTGCTACCGCCAGCTCCTCCTCGGCGCTCCCAGACACAGCTGCCGCCGCTGCAGCTCCTCCCGGCCCGGGGCCAGCGCGGCAGCCGCCGCTTCTGTTCTCCTGGGGCGGGGGAAGAGAAGAGCCCGGGCGGGCAGCGAGGAGCTGGCGCGCCGTTCGCTTCGCAGCCCGGCCGAAGGGGGTGGCGGCGAGGCGGGGAGGAGGGGAAGACAAGGTGAGGGCGGGGGCGGGGGCGTGCGGGGGGCCCTGGCTGGGGCGGCCGGGATCGACTGCCCGCTGCCCACGGGAGGGACGCGGATCGCAGGCAGGCCGACGGGCCGCTGGCAGCCGCTGTGCGCCACCGGGCTGCTTTCCAGCGCCTGCCCTCCTGCACCGAGCCCCCTGCTTCTCCTCTCCGCCCCTCTCGGGACTGGCGGCTGGGTGGAGGGCTGGGGACTGAAGTCGGTGGGCCTCCCACGAGCCCCCTGCTTCTCCTCCCCCGCCCCTGCCCCCGCCTAGCCAGGCTCTCCCAGGCACTGCTGCACGCAGCCCGCCCGGTGCGGGGAATGACAATGTGGCCGATCGCCCCGCGGAGCTCAGCAGAGGATTGCGACGGGACCGGCCACCACCTGTCAATTCAGGCTCCCATCTAGAGTCTGCAATTCAGCCTGCCTCCTCCCCCTGGGGACCTCGGCGAGCCCGGGGCAGGTAACTGGGAGGGGCCCTTCTTCCTACGCCCCCTCTTCGTTCAGCCCCGTAGCAAGCCCGGGGGAGCCCTGGCACCCCGCCCTCTCTACCCCCTAGGGGCTCTCGAGGCTTTAACACACCTTCGCTGGCCTCTTCGGAGCTCTAAGTGGCAACGCGCCCCCTCCGTTGGATCCCCTCCCCCCATCATCGTCTCCCCGCCCCCCATTCATAATTCCCAGCTGGGGGCTCCACGCACCCTCCACTAGCCACCCGCACTCTCTTCCATCCGCTGCCCCTCTTCCCAGTGTGTCAGCCCCTCGCTAGGCATCTGCCGAGAATGTGATCCTGGTCTCACGCTACCATCCCTCCTCTCCCCTCCCCATCTCTTCCCCTCTTCTTCTCTTTCCCTCCCGGGCGGCTGCACAAAGCCTACGGGCAGAGCGCTCCAAGGAGAGGGGAAGCAGGCCCAGAGAAGTAGGCAGTGGGGAGGAGGGGAGCAGGCTTCGAGCACTGCACCCGCACCGCACCGCACAGCACCGCACAGTGCAGGAAAATGCTTTTGTGGAAAGGAGCCCGCCAGCCTGGGAAGGCGATGATTTGTGGGACTCGGTGCGATACTGCGTAGGGGAGCGTCTGGGACAACGAGAAACTCCTAGAAAAACCGCAGCCTGCACACCCTGGGACGGGCTTGGGGCGAGATGTGGGCGAGTGGCAAGCGACAGACTCGGGCTAAGGCTCTGTCTGGCCTTTCTGTTAAGATTTTGATGGGGAGGATTGCCAGGGGACCAAACATTTCCTTTCCTCTACGTTCTAATCCTTTAGAAACTCTGTGACCCTGGAAAAGTCACCCAACCTCTCTCTGCCTCAATTTCCTCAGCTGTTAAATGAAGGAGGGAGAGGTTTGATGTCTTCCGTGATCCCTCCCACCTCTAAATCTCTGCTTCAATATAACTTTCCTTCCAGAAAGTTGGAACATGAATCCTTCCTCCAATAATAACGAACAAGTGAGTCTGCCAGCCTTTGCTTGAAGACCTCCCGTTATGGGGAGCTCACCACCTAGCTCATTCCACATTTGGACGGGTCTACTTTTTGGAAATTTTTCCATTACATCAGTTTGTCCTGTAATTTCTATCTAATTAAGCCTATTTGTGCCTTTTGGGGACAAGCAGGACAAGTCTCATCTCTCTTCCTCCAGAGTACTTTACAGACTTAAAGACAGCTATCATTCCACACCCCCCCCCCCCGTCGCCCCCCCCCCCAATCTTCTGTTCTCCAAACTGAAGTTCTCTAGCTTCTTCTTACGGAAGAGAAGGAAAGCTGGGTTAAGCAGGAGCCATTATTTAAGGATCCTATGGCAAGTAGGATTTTGATGGCCAAAATGGAGATGGTCAAGATTGAGAGCTGGAAGGAACCTCAGAGATCCCCCTTATTTTACAGATAAGGAAACTGAGGCCATGAAGGTCAACTGGGTTGGCCAAAGGCCTTCAAAAAGTAAGACTCTGAATCTGAACCCGGGTCCTCTGAAACCTAGAAAAGAAAATGGCAAACCACTCCTGTAGCTTTGTCAAGAAAACCCCAAATATGGTCGTGATGAGCTGGATGCTACTGAAAAAATGACCGCAGACAAATAACCTCTGAATTCAGAGCCGCTGTCTACTGGGCCAAGATCCTACATAGGAGACTCTGCCCTACCAACTGTGGGACTTTGGGTATATTAATTCATTTTGTTCCTCAGTTCATTACCTGTGAAAGGAAAGGGTTGAACTAGAGGGACACTGAGACCTCTTCCAGCTCTTTTTTTTTTTTTTTTTGGCGGGGCAATGAGGGTTAAGTGACTTGCCCAAGGTCACACAGCTTGGTAAGTGACAAGTGTCCGAAGCCGCATTTGAACTCAGCTTCTCCTGAATCCAGGACAGGTGCTCTATCCACTGGACCACCTAGCTGCCCCTCTCTTCCAGCTCTTAATCCCATGAGCCTGCCTCCTTAACCTGAGTCGCCTCCATCTCATTGTGGCCTGGAAATTGCTAGCTAATGGGTGCCTGGGCTTACTCCAGTTCATTCTGCCAGAGTCGGGCATCACTCTGCTGCCTTGTAACAATTGTTACTCTACAGCCCATCCATTAGCTGCACTATTGAGGCCTGTGCCAAGAACTTGTAATGTCAGATCACTGAGGGCAGGGCTGAAAGCCAACAACTGCTTCCATGTAAGACCCTTGCTGACACATTTTCTGTCACTACAAAGGGTCGTTGTTCAAGGCCTCTTTTCTAGAGGACGGTAAGTATCCATTAATCTGAGCCACAGAGGATAAGGGGAGCCTTGACCATGTAAGAGTAAGTAAACAAAAGAATGAGTACAGTATTGGGCTGGATTTATGAGTCATCTAGAAAGAAAGGGACCTGTTTGACATATCACCATTTCCCCTCTCCTTCATCAATAGTGGTGATTTGGGGCACCCCCACCCCTTTCTTCCAGAGCTATTCTGTCCCTGTTAGAAAACATGTTGCCAGGGGTCTTAGTTGTACCAAGTCATTAACTATTATGGTGCATTATGTGTTTTTGTATTTCCCACACTCTTTAATCTTGTGATGGGCTTCAGAACAATATGAGTAACCCACGAGCTTTCTTTCTCCCAGAAAAGGTCAAACCCATTTTTACATGCAGAGTGTAATCTTCTTAATGGGCATGAGTCACATGGTGTTTTCAGGTACATAATAATTTTTGTCATCAGTTCATCTTATACTTAGGTGTCTGAGAGGACAAGGACAGGCTCTTTCTAAAGAAGTGAAGCATAGTGTTATATTGACTTCAAGTATTTTACCCACTTCTGATAGAGGCATTGAGAAGAAACCAACAGCAACAAAAAGGTTGAACTTATCAGTGCTTTAAAATGTACTTTCTGGAGTTTTGGTTGTTGTTCTTCAATAGAGGCACCTATGGGTAAGACTATGATTATATGCTATTATCTGACCCCTTAAAAATAGAGGTCAGAGTACACAGTGTGATTTTTAAATTTGTATTTGTACTTCTACATCGCTGATGGCTATAATACTTCGACACTCCTAGTATCTGGTTTTAATTTCTCAATGACTGGCTTGCAGAGCTTACTAACCAGAGACATTAGTACATGGGCATTGGACTTGGAATCCAGGAGATACTGTGGGACTCTGAGCAAATCATTTACCCTTTCTAGCCTCAGTTTCCTCTTCTGTAAAACAAAGATTATAATAATAATGCTTACCTCACAGGATTGTTCTGCAATTCAAATATAGAACTACAGAACTAATTATCACTGTATATAAAATATATATAAAAATGTTCGTTCTTGATACAATGCCTAGACAACCAAGATGCATTCTTTCTTTCTCTTCCTGTCCCTGAATTCCTAACTTCCTTCAAAGTATAGTTCAGCCACCACCACCTTTAAGAAAGCTTTCTGGATTCTTTCAGGTTTGAGCACTTTCTCCATCTTGAAATGACTTTTTACAGTCTGCTACCTTTCAGGAATCATGCATTTCTCCAGTGGAATAGAAGTTCCATGAAGGAAAAAGTTTCTTCATTTTTTTTTTAATTTTTACTTTATATTCCTGGAACCCAGCACAATTTCATGAACAGGTTAGGCTTTAATAAATGCTTGTTGAAGTCAAGTTAATGGAATTATCAACAACAAATCCAAAATTAACACAAAAACAGAAATGTTGGAAAGTAGAGAAATAAAGTGGAAAACAAAAATAACTGATAAATCTAAAAGCTAGCTATTTGGAAAAAAATGAATAGAATCATCAATATTGAAGAGAATCAATTGAGCTAACCCAATCAAAAGGAAATTATAAAAATTAAATTACAATGAAAGAAATAAAAAGAATGATCAGAATGTATTATAGTTATAGGCTAGCAGAACAGAAATTTAAAAAAAAATAGAGGATTACCTCTAACAATGCAAAATACCTAAATTAAGAGAATACAAAATAGAGATCTTGAAACACAATCTCAGAAAATGAAATTGAGCACACGAAAGAGGCATAGTGCCTTGGGGAATAGCTATCTTTGAAGCCAAAAAATCCTAGTTTGAAGTACTGCCTTTGACAGCATCACTGTTCTCTGGGACAGTGGTGTCAAATTCAAGTAGAAATGATACCTACCTCCTGCATATTGACTTAGAAAACTACAAATTAACATTATCTATATTGCAATTTAATTTAATTTATTTTATCAAACATGTCCCAATTATTTTTATTTTTATTTAAATTTTAAACTTAAATACAGGATGAGAAAAAATGTTGCCATGTACAATATAAAGCAATAAATTGCCATGTCAAGGAAACCTACATGGGATCCAGCTAGGTCGCACAGTGGATAAAGCATTGACCCTGGATTTAGGAGGACCTGAGTTGAAATCTGACCTCAGACACTTGACACTTACTAGCTGTGTGACCCTGGGCAAGTCATGTTACCCTCATTGCCCCGCAAAACAAACAAACACTATAATAAATATTATACGCTATTTTGAAATCTGCCCAATTTTGCTTCCTTGTTGGTTTTCTTTTGTTCTCTGCTCTATACTTTTTATTTTATTATTTTCCATTCCTCCCACAATCCTAAAGAAGGCTGCAATTAAGTGTGATTTTACATACATACATATATATGTACATATATATGTACATACACACATATGTGTGTATACAGATACATATATGTGTGTATACATACACATTTATATACACATACACACATACAGAGAGAGAGCAATGCACACAGAGATGGACTTAGACATAGATATGTATACAGACACATATATATATATATATAGATTTTTTATATATGTATAAACTCATACACATATATAAAACTGCACTATGCTTGTTTTCACTCATCACATATTTCCATGAAGGTGAATAGCATCTTCTTTCACAAGTCTGAGTCTTTCCATGCCTTTTCAAGTTGACCAGCTCACCAGCTCCTACACCACAATATTCCAACCCAATCATGTTCCATCTGAGAGATTACCCATAAAAGTTTTTCCCCACAGTTTTCTTCATTCCTTCTATTTTTGACTACATAGATTTTATTTATACAAAAATTAATTTCAAATAACATTATCCATTTTATACTTCAGCAGTGCTCTCAACTTATAATATAGTTTAAGGTCTGGTAGTGCTAAAACTATTTCCTTTACATTTTTTTCCTGGTTTCTTTGAAATCTCTGACCTTCTGTTCTTTCAAATGAACTTTGATATTATTGTTTCTAACTCAGTAAAATAATTTTTCATAATTTAATTGGAATGACACTGAGCCATAGATTAGTTAAGTGAAATTGTCATTTTAAAATTTATATTGGCTTTATACGCCCATTAATAATTAATATTACTTGGATATGATTTTATTTGTATAAAAAGTGTTTTATGTTTATCTTCAAATAGTTTCTATATCTGTTTTGGCAGGTAAATGCTAAGGTATTTGACACTGTCTGGTTATCCCAATTATGTTTTAATCTGGGTCAGCAATATTGAAGAGTTTTGTAGGCTGCAGAGTTCGACACCCCTGCTCTAAGCAACTCTAAGACCATAACTTGCAGAGAAAACACAGATTTACATGAACTCCCTCAACTGAGAATTCTGTATATTAAAGAAATAACAAGTCCAGACTCTTTGAATATATAAGAACTACCAGATGGGGAAAATGGATTAAGTTGACTTACACATAAACTCGATCAAACATTTACAGAGAAATTGATGCCTATGCTATATATATTATTCTAAAAAATTGAGAAAACAATATTCTATGAAATGTCATTGTTGAGATATTGTCCAAATATCTAGCCCAAACATCAAATGAAAAGGAAAGGAACTCTAGACCAGTATCACTAATAAATATTGATGTATAAAAATTTAAATAAAATCCTAGCAAAAGACTTCAGCAATATATGAAAAAAATGAGCACAAGCTAGATTTAGGTTAAACATGTAAGGACAATTTAACACTGGAGGGGGGAATTATGATAATCATATTTTTACTAGAATTTTATTTTCCAAATTACATGTAAAAACAAATTTTGACTTCATTTTTTAAAATTTTGTGTTCCAACTTCTCTTCCTCCCTCACTTCCCACCCTCTACCCCCAAGAACTCAAGCAATTCAATATAGGTTATACATGAGTAGTCATGGAAAACATCTCCACATTAGCTAGGTTGTGAGAGAAAACAGAGAAAACCAAAACTTCAGATTAAGGAACTGTAAAAAAAAATTACTCTTCAATCTGTTTTCAGATACCATCAGTTCATTCTCTTTAGATGGATTGCAATTTTCATAAGTCCTTCAGAGTTATATTGGATCATTGTAATGCTGAAAATAACCACGTCCTTCCCAGTAGATCATCTTACACTATTGCTGTTATTTTGACCTTTTCTTTTCTTTTCTTTTCTTTTTGCGGGGCAATGGGGGTTAAATGTCTTGCCTAGGGTCAAACAGCTAGTAAGTGTCAAGTGTCTGAGTTTGGATTTGAACTCAGATCCTCCTGAATCCAGGGCCAGTGCTTTATCCACTCTGCCACCTAGCTGCACCTATTGCTGTTATTTTGTATACAGTACATTTCACTCTTCTTCAGTACATTTGGTCTTTCCGGGTTTTTCTGATAGCATTCTGTTCATCATAACTTTTATATAGTACCTTAAACTTGACAAAGAATTTTCTTCACAATAGTCCAGCAAAGTAGGTACCATAATATGTTTTGCCATTATAGTCAATCATCATAACTATTTCCCTCCATCTTATTCCCTTCCCATGATATTTACTCTATTTTCTATCTTCTTTTAACCTATTCCTCCTCAAAAGTGTTTTGCTTCTGACTGTCCCCTCCCCTGCTCTGCCCTCCTTTCACCCTTCCCTCCTTATCTTCTTCCCCTCCTACTTTCCTGTAGGGTTAGATAGATTACTCCCCCCAATTGGGTGTATATGTTATTCCCTCCTTGAGCCATCTCTGATGAGATTAAGGTTTTAGGGCTAATTCTGTGTTCTAAATTTTCTCCTTCCTCCACCATCCCTATGAAACCAAGCAATTCAATATAAGTCATACATGTGTAGTTATGCAGAATATCTTCACCTTTCTCAAAAGTGTTTTGCTTTTTACTGCTCCCTCCCCCAATCTGCCCTTCCTTCCTTCCCCTTTTCTTCCCCCTTTATCTCCTTCCCTTCCCACTTTCCCTAGGGGCAAAATATATTACTATACCCATTTGAGTATGTATGTTATTTCCTCTTTGAGCCAATTCTGATGATAGTAAGGTTCACTCACTCCCTCACTCCTTCCCCCTCTCCCCCTCTCCTCCATAAGCTTTTTCTTGTTTCTTTTATGTGAGCCACTTTACCCCAGTCTACCTCTCCCTTTCCCTTTCTTCCAGTGCATTCCTCTTCCCCCTTAACTTTATTTTAAAGATGTCATCATGGGTTAGCTAAGTGGCACAGTGGGCAAAGCACCAACCCTGAACCCAGGATGCCCTGAGCCCAAATCTGGCCCCAGACATAAGCCACCCCACAAAAACAATGATAAACAAAAAATAAATGCTTTACAGATATCATCATTCCCATTCAGTTCAGACCTGTGTCCTCTGTCTTTCAGCTGCCCTAATACTGAGAAAGATCTTATGAGTTAAAAGTATTATCTTCCTATGTAGGAATGTAAACAGTTTAATATTTTAATATCCTTCATGATTTCCTTTTACTGTTTACCTTTTAATGCTTCTCTAGGGTCTTATATTTGAAAGTAAAATTTTCTATTCAGTTCAGGTCTTTTCATCACAAATGCCTGAAAGTCTTCTTTTTCATTGAAGTCTTATTTTTCCCCCTGAAAGATTACACTCAGTTTTGGTGGGTAGTTGATTCTTTGGCTGTAGTCTGGAATATCATATTCCATGCCCTTCATTCCTTTAGTGTATATGCTGCTAGATCTTGTTTTATCCTTATTGTAGCTCCTCAGTATTTTAATTCCTTTTTTCTAATTGCTTGAAATATTTTCTCCTTGACCTGGAAACTCTGGAATTTGGCTATAATATTCCTGGAGGTTTTCCTTTTGGTATCTCTTTCAGGAGGTGATCAGTGGATTATTTTAATTTCTATTTAACCTTCTGCTTCTAGAATATTAGGGCATTTTTCCCTAACAATTTATTGGAAGATGCTGTCTAAACTCTTATTTGGGTCATAGTTTTCAGGTAGTCCAGTGATTTTCAAATTAACTCTCATGGATCTATTTCCCAGGTCAGCTGTTTTGCAAGGAGATAGTTCATATTGCCCTATATTTTTTATTCATTTGGATTTGCTTTACTATGTCTTGGTTTCTCATAAAGTCACTAGCTTCCATTTGTTCAATCCTAATTCTTAGATAATTATTTTCTTCAGCCAGCTTTTATATCTCCTTTTCCATTTATTTGGCTTTTCAACTTGTTGACTTTTTTCTCATGACTCTCCTGCATCGTTTTCATTTCTCTTTCCGTTTTTCCTCTACCTCTCCAAATCTTACTTCTATCTCTCCTACTTTCTCTTTTGAGCACTTCAATAGCCAAAGACCAATTCATATTTTTCTTTGAAGTTTTGGATGTAGGGGCCCTGAGGTTATTATCCTCTTCTGAAAGTGTATCTAGATCTTCCTTGTCACTAAAGAAACTTTCCATAATTCTCAACTTTTTTTGCTTACTAATCTTGCCATCTTTTACTTGACTTTTAACTCCCTTTTACAGTGGGTCCCTACTTCCAAGCTACATTGTCCCAAGCTTCAAAGGGTCCCAGGTATTTCAGTTTGAGGGAGGGCAGGTTTTTCACTCACCTGGCTTGTCCTCTGGTCCAAAGATAACCTTGAGTTAACTTACTAATTAACCTGCCAGCAGAACTTTGTGTGCTGTGGGTCTTAGCACTGACAAGCCTGCACCCTTCCCCCACCTGGGCCTCCCACCAATCAAGATTTCTTACTTGTTCCCTGCTGGGGTGGGGCAACTGAATTCCTCCTTAGGTCCCACAGATACCCCTGTTCCACTGCCCCTCCCCCCACCTCCCCGCCACGGCCAGCCATTCAGCCCTCTCACCTGACCTTAAGTTTAGTTCCAGAAGATGGAGCTGATTTGGAGGGTCGGGGTAAGTTAATCTGGCACAGAATACCTGGAGTGTGTGTTGGCATGATCACTGGGTCAGACTGTTCTTGCAGCCTAGCACAGCCCCCTCTAAGCTGTCTTTGGCTGGAAAATTATCTCAACCTGTCTTTTTGTGGGTTTTACTGCTCCAGGGGTTGTTTTATTGCTGTTTTGGGGGTCAATAATCATTTTTTTAAAAACCCAAACTACAATAATTGTAGCAATGGCTTCAATAAAATCTTTTGACAAAATACAAATTATATTGTATTGAACTGAATTGAAAGGTATGAGGGAAAAAATGTTGAGTGAGCAAAATGGTGATGCCCAACATATTGACCTAGATCTTAATTCTTACCAATTGTGTCAAGTGCAATTGAAGGAAGAGACAAAAAAAGATGTTGTTTTCTATTTCTGACTCTCCTCTTTTGAGCAGGACTTCCTCATTATCCATCCATTTGGGAGAAAACATGAGATAAGCATTCGTTGTACCTGAAAAATATTGTGCTGGAGGAGAGGGGAGGAAGTGGAATTGATGCAAAGCATAACCAAGATACAAGTCCCTTCCCTTTACTTCTCTTTAGGATCTTACAGTGTGGTTATGAGTGCTCAGGAGTGTATAAGCTTAGGTAACCATACTCAAATCCCCAAATGTATCTATGATCCTATCAGTTGGGGTTCATTGCCTTCCTATTTTGTTATTTCAATCCATGTCCCCCAGCACAAGAAGGCCACCCAACCTGTTGGGGCTCTTCCTCTATTTCTCATGATATTGGGAAGACAACAAAATATCACCTCAACTCTCCACTAGTCTTCTGTCCTCACTAATTAGTCCTTTTTCTGTTCATCCATTTTCTTGATGGTATACTTTGCTCTAACCTTCAAATGTTCATTTTGATTGTGACCTTCCTATGCCTACCATGCACTTCTCCATAACCTACTACCTTATTTTCATTTTAAGTCCTCAGAGAGTATACTGTTCCATGATTCAGAGCCATTTGACAAATCTGGTAGAATATTAATAATAAAAATAGAGGCATTTGTTTCCAGGAAAAAAAAAAGTTGGTGGCTATTAAAGGAGACTTGCAATTCCCTGAAGGCAATCCAGCCTACTTTCTTACTCATCTAATTCTGGGCCCAAATCACCATACATTTGTACTATTGGATGTATGCATATGTGAGTGTGTATGAGTGCAATTCCCCCATGGGAATCTATGATGGAGAGACGTTCCCCACTTTCCATATCAGAGCAAGTATACATATATATCCTCTAACTGCTTCCTGCTGTCTATTAGGAGTCTTTTCATTGACTCCTTAGTTGGAACTCTGGATGTTCTCAAAGGAACAATCCTTTCCCTTCAGGCATGTTCTTCCTTCCAGCCTCAAGATGTAAAGATAAGTCTCTGAGCCCTAGAGTATGGGTGGAAGGAGGTCCAGTCCTTCAAGGCAATGTCCTCCCAGGTAAACTTGGGTCCAAATTGGGTTACCAGTTTGTGTCTGCTTTCTATTGATACAGGGACTTAGGAGACCTCAAAAGACAACTGGCATCTTGCAGTCTTCATGGACACCTAAGCATTTAGGTACTAGGCTTCAGAGCGGTTACAAAGGAGCACCAGACCAGCTGAAAGGGGAAAAGTTGCCCATAGGAAATGGAAGGGATGAGATGATGTTCATAAGAGTGCTTAGCAAAGTGCCTGGCACATATAGTCATTTAATGCATGCTTATTCCCTTCCCTTCCTTCCCCTCCAGAATCTGAGGCAGAATTGAAACAGAGGGGCTATAATTCCTCTGTTGAAGAGAACATCAAACACATATCTATGAACTGAGGACAAACTGCATGAATGAGGAAAGGACAGGGATTGATTAAGGTCAGCATCTCCTATGACCTCAGCCTGGCAGCCTCCAAGGAGCCTCTATGCTAGATATATGTGGATAGAAAAATATAGATGTATGCATATAGAAATATACATAAACATGTATATTCACATACCAAGAGTGATTAGAAAGGGGACTAATGGGAAGTACAGTTTTTTTTTTTAAATTAAGGAGCAGGATTGAAAAATCATTTCACTGGGAAGTACAAGGTGTCAAGCAAAGTCTTTGAACTTTGGAGCCTCAAAGAAAAGAAAGGAAGCCAAAAGATGGAGGGGGGAAAGAGGAGAGGAGCCTATGGCTGGCTGATTGTAGATGAAGGGCATGGCAACCCCAAACTGAATTGGAGCTTTGTGTAACTTACTGTTTTGTTTAAAAAGTGAGCCACATTGACAGAATTGTGTGGTTCTCCTGATTGTCACTGCTACCAAGACCTGAAGAATTTTACTTTCTTTCCCTCCCCAACCCCATTACTGTCTGGCAAACTCTTATAGTGTACTCTCAAAAGTTTCCTGAACAATGAAACTTTATTTTTGTTGCACTTGCACTTTTTTAATGGGATTTGTTTCCAGATAAAAAAAAATGATTTTTTAAAATCAAATTACGCATGTTTCCTATAAAGGAGTGAACCACACAATGGGCGCAATAAAAGGGAACAGATTGATCAGTAACTATTTAACAGTAAGTCAGTCTCTCTCTCTCTCTCTCTCTCTCTCTCTCTCTCTCTCTCTCTCTCTCTCTCTGTCTCTGTCTCTGTCTGTCTCTGTCTCTCTCTCTCTCTGTGTCTGTCTCTCTGTTTGTCTCTTTGTCTCTGTCTCTGCCTCTCTGTCTTTCTCTGTCTCTGTCTCTTTCTCTCAACAAGGCCTAGGACTCAATCAATCAATCATAGGTTTTAAGTTAAATTATAAAAATAGGTAAGTTAAGAAACCCTTGAAAACCATTGGACAAACTGAAATGGAGAAGTGTTTGGATTAGTTGATAAAACTTGTCATGCTTTGTGGATTTTGCATAAAATCCTATTTGGAACCCTAAGACACAATGTCTGGCAGCTTCAAGGTGGAAGTCATTCTAACCAAGCTTCTGAGAGTGAATCAAGCTTTGGTGGTCTCCCTCTACTTCTTTGACAGTTAAGAACCTTGTGAATATTGGATATTTAGAGGATTTTTGTACTTCATATTGGCCTCTATTCCTAGGAATATCTGCAGAAAAGTGACTATATTGCATGCATCAGAGCTGTGAACAAACTAAGCAGATGAAAACAAAGTGCCTTTAAGACTCTCCCAGGTGCCCAGCTAAAAACTTCACCAAGCCTAAAGAGAACTGCATGAAGAACTCCATGAAGAGGAGCTAAGGGCTTGTAGCAATGAGCAACTCTGAGTCATACCTTTGCCACATCTACTACCTGAGCCTGAGTCTGATTTCTCCTAGATTTTATGTACAGTGTCATAGACTGGGGGAATGTTTTTCACCATTTGTTCTTAATAAGCTATATTAAAGAAATAACCCCCTTTAAAAGTTATTTAAGTCAGGCTGGTTAATTGATATCAATTCATAATTGTGTGGGGTGATGATATTGGTGGGTATATGTGAGCTATAGCAATACAAAAGACCCTCCCCCTTCCCTCTCTGTGCACTGATGGATGAACTGTACATCACCCAACTGATTCACCATGATATATAGATAGATTTCAATAAATCAACAAACATTTATTAAATGTCTATTATGTACCATGCATTATGCTAGGTACTTGGAATACAAAGACAAAAATTCCTAGCACAATATCATCACACACAAGAGAACCTGGAAGACATCATCATTCAAGGGGAATCTCTTTCTCCAACTTGGACTCTCCATCTCTGTTCTTTTCTTCTTTCAATATTGAATAACTTTAATGAGTCCACAGGCAACACATTTTCAGAGAAGAGCCTTTCAAGCAGGATTTTACTTCACCAAATACTTTTCTATAGTCCCCAGACAATAGCCATAGTGAGCTCTTATATTTGCTTTATCTTTCTGTCCATTATGTGATAATAAAGATGGAGGTGACCATGACATATATCTTAGAAGAGCTTGTTTTCCTAATATCCCCAATAATGAGGTCTTCAATGCATGTGAAAATGATTCTTCGAAAAAGTTAATATAGATGGGAAAATAGGTGTATAAGTCAATAGTCGTTTTGAGTTTTTAATCTAATTTTTATTGCTGCCATTTGTTTTTATATTATAGTCATCTCCAAATAAGAGACAACCATATAGTGAAAATAACACTGGGTCTGATGCAAGAGGAAATAGATTCAATCCAACTTCTTGCACTGACTACCTCGGTAACCTTGGATAAATCACTTCACTCCCTTGAACCTCAGTTTTTTTTATCTGTAAAATGAGGGAGTTCAGCATGATGGCCTGAAAGACCTGTTTTGGATATGGACCCATGATGCCCATATTCTCTATTTCGTTTGCCACACCTCATAACAAAAACTTCAAAAGAGAGAAAAATGCAGTTTATAAACAATAAGCAAAAAAATCATTTGTGTATGACAGTATATGAAATATCCTATACTCCCAGTCCTTCACCTCTGCAATGAAGGGAAGAAACATGTTCCCAAATTTTCTCCAAAGTCAAGCTTGCTCATAACAACTACTTTGCGCTCAATTTTGTGGAGTTTTAAAAATTAAAAAAAATTTTAATATAGTTTTAATCTTTTGCACATTCTATTTCAGGGTTCTGTTTGCATCACCCAGAATCAGTTTATATTGATCTGCCCATGCTTCTCTGAATCCTTGAGATGGATTTTGAAGTACAAAGAAAAGAAAAGCATCCAGTTGATCTGGGATATAGAGCATTTGATGGGGGAAGAAAATAATATGTCTGAGTAATATTTCATTATATTCATGTACCACATGGTCATCCATTTTACAGTGAAGTTTGTTTTATAGTTCATTGCTACTACAATCATTTCTGCTTTTAATATTTTGGTATAAGCTGAGCATTGATACTAATGGGCAAAAAAGGTATAAACATTTGAATCACTTAAAAAAAAAAACATAATCACACATTTATCAGTTGAGCCAAGTCACACCCCCCGCCAAGAGTCTATGTGTACCTGTCTTCCTACAGCATCTGCAAGGTAAACCATTTCCATATTTTTGACATTTTGTCCATTTCACTGAATGTGATTTAAAACATCAGGAATGTTTTGATTTGTAGTACTCTTATTTTTAGTGATTTATTGCAATATTTCAAATGATTTTTAATAGTTTTCAGTTAGTCTTTTGAACACTGTTGACATCCCTTAACCAAATATCCCCTGAAGAATGGCTCTGAGTTTTACATAGTCATTTTGAATCTATATTTATGTTGGATACCAATCCCTATTGGAGATATTTGACACAATGGTTTCCCAATCAGTGCATTCCACTTTTATTTTATCTATTTTGATTTTGTTCATGCAAAAAGCTTTAAAATTCTATTTAACTGAAATTATATCTGAACCACAGATCTGAAGTAGAGTTATAAGATAAAGACGGAAGATTGAGGATTATCTTGTCTCAACTCCCCGTTTCACAGAGGAGTAACCTGATGTCCCAAAAGGGTAAGGAATTTTCCCAAGGTGATTTAAACAGTAAATAGCAGACCTGCAGTTTGAACCTAGGTCCTCTGACTACAGATCAATAACATTAACCTGAGAAACATGTGATAGTAATGTAAGGTAAGGTAAGGAGTGGATCGGGAGTTAAATGGCTAGATGGAGTAGTGGGATCTGGAATCAGGAAAACCTGAGTTAAATTTTGACTCAGACACCTATTAAGTGCATGACTCTTGCAGAGCCAGTTCAAGGCAGTGTGCCTTAGTTTCCTCATCTGTAAATGAAGAGCTCGAATTCCATGGTCTCCAAGTTTCCTTTCAGCTTTAATCTATGATCTTATAATCAGGGGATGCCTTGATTAAGTAGATGAGTCTACTCAAATGCACTTGATAAAATTTAAGGTCTTACCTTTTGTCTGAGGGGCATCACCTATATAGAGATAAATATCTGCCCTTGCATCTTACTTTTTTTTTTTTAGTGAGGCAATTGGGGTTAAGTGACTTGCCCAAGGTCACACAGCTAGTGTTAAGTGTCTGAGGCCAGGTACTCCTGACTCCAGGGCCAGTGCTCTATCCACTGCGCCACCTAGCTGCCCCTCCTTGCATCTTATTTACAAGACAGAGAGGAACCCCTCGAATTAGATCCCAAAGTCAAAGGGCCCAAGATCATTGGTGACTGTGACTCTTTGGAAAAATGAACCTTTATTAGTAGTCAATAAATGAGTTGTGAAATAGCTCAGTTGTCATTTCTTTTTGTAGTTTTTTTTCCTTACTGGAGTTCCACAGAAACAGAAAGTGGTGACTTACAGGAGAATCCATCAACAAATAAACATTTATTAAATCTCTATTATGTGCTGGGTACTGTGCTGAGCAAAGCTAAGGGAAGCATACACTGTGTTTTTAAGGGAGAAACCCTGGATCTCCAATTTCTATGTTTTTCTGTTTCTTTTTTTTTCCTTTTCTGAGCACAGCTGAGATACTAGAGTTCCTGAGAATAGACTTTCCCATTTTTAATGGCTGCTTTGTGGATATTAGTTCAAGATTTCTTAAGCTCAATCATTTGAGTGCTGAATCACCCAGAAGAAAATGTTCTCAGAGGTTGCTCCTTGGAGAAAGAAGTGGACCACCACCATGGCCTCCATCTTTGAAAGCCTGGTGCTACTTTAATGTAGACCAGGTTATCAGGATCCTTCCAAACATACAGCAGAGTTCTTTCTTTGTTCCTGTTGTTCAGTCACTTCAGCCAAGGCTGACTCTTTGTGATGCCATTTGGGTTTTTCTTGGCAATGATACTGAAGTGGTTTGCCATTTCCTTCCCCAGTTCATTTTACAGATAAGGAAACTGAAGCAAACAGGGTTAAATGAGTTGCTCAGGCTCACATAGCTAGTAAGTGTCCGAAGCCAGATTTGAATTCAGAAAGATGAATCTTCCTGACTTCAGGGCTAGCACTCTATCCACTGTACCACCTATCTGTCACCCACCCAAGTGCTTTATATTTCTCTATTTGCTCATAGGCTCCTGTGAGTCTTTTGCATGTTAAGAGATTTCTGTCACATTTGTCATGAAGGCTTCCTCATACTACGCCATATGGTAAACTGTCTATCAATTCAGGTTTTGGAGGCACTTTTACCTATATTTGGGGAAATCTAGATGGGGGCTACTCTTGAGCTTTGGTTTAGAGAGTTTTCTAAAGAAACTCCAGATGGAAGCAATAAGCCACAGAGAACAAATGAGATTTAGTGGTCAGGCCTCCAAGATAAGGCTCTGTCTAGATGATCTCATAGTCTTATGGGGCCAGGGATTATTAGTGACATCAAGGTTCAGAATAGGTAGATGAAAAAACAGAGCCACACATAAACTGAAAATCTCTAAGAGGTGTCTGCTTTTACATTTAGGACCATACATTTATATGTAAACAGAGAGTGACCTATTTTGAAATAAAAACAGAGCTTCCAGGCAATTTCAATGTTTGTTTTCCCATCTAGCTCCCTACGTCACACAAGTGAAAACGTGGATTCCCTCTGGCTTTGTAAAGCACATAATATGAGATCCTGCTGTGCGTATTGCTTGTTAACTACAAAAAAGCTAGGAGATAGGGTAGGGCCAAAGGCTACCATAAAAACTTTCTTCCAAAAAGCTATCTCCCATGCATGTGGGGAAACCATACAAGATTTTTTGAAACAGACAAAAGATGTCTTTTTCCCCATGATTCTCTGATGATCAATAACAAGGCAGTCGCTTGCCAAAAGTGTATGCCGCCACCAGCGTAGAGAAGATTCAGATGGAAAAGAGGTCCCCATGAATGGTGATAAATGCCACATGTCCCTGTTCATGGATAACTTTGAGCAGATTTCTTTTAGTCCTGCAATATTTCAGAGGCTTCAGATATACTACCAAGGACACAAATCCATTCTAGCTAAATACACAGGGAAAATGAAGCAAATGAAGAATGATTGTCAGACAAACCAACATGGAGTTTGATGGATAATCTATAGAGCTGATTTTTTGGGTTTGTATATATTAGACAGATATCCACAGAGACAACAAGGTATGGCTCCCCTGAACATAAGTTGGAGAGCAGCCTGGATTGCCTTTGGAACATCACACAGTGCTTTCCATGACCCCAAGTTTCTCTATGAATAATTTTTGAGAGGGCAGAACATTAAGTGACTGGAAGATATTTATTCAGGGGAATTTATTTCAGGTATGGATTGGACATGATGGTTAGTCTAGTTTTTTTTTGGTTGGTTGGGGTTTTTTGGGGGGTTGGGGTGAGGCAATGAGGGTTAAGTGACTTGTCCAGGGTCTCACAGCTAGTAAGTGCCAAGTGTCTGAGGCCGGATTTGAACTCAGGTCCTCCTGAATCCAGGGCTGGTGCTTTATCCACTGTGCCACCTAGCTGCCCCCTGCCCTAGTCCTTTTTATCGTTCAAAGTTCTGTGATTCTTTAATGACTGGGGGAATTTGGGAAAGATTTCCCATAGCTGTTGGCATGTGAGTTTACCCTTGATGTGAGCTAGGGTTCCAAGAAGCAGAAGTAAGGTGAGGAGCATTGTAAGAGTGATTCCAAGTCCAGTGCTCTTTCCACTCTGCCACCTAGCTGCGTTTACTCATAAAGATTTTACAGACATATGAAAGTATCATCCACACATGGGTTAGTAGTTGATAATTTCTTCCCTGTTGCCTTTTTTTTTAAGTGAGGCAATTGGGGTTAAGTGACTTGCCCGGGGTCACACAGCTAGTAAGTGTTACGTGTCTGAGGCCGGATTTGAACTCAGGTCCTCCTGAATCCAGGGCCAGTGCTCTATCCACTGCGCCACTTAGCTGCCCCTCCCTGTTGCCTTTTTGATCAAAAAGTGGTGACTATGACCCTTTTCATTATTTCAAAAATTACTTTCCCCTCTTTGAGATAGTTTGAAAATTCGTTTCTATGTACTTTTAAAATTATGTGACCTCTCAGCATGGATTTCTCTGGGATGTTTGTTCACAGGTTTGCCATGGCCAGAAGCTGCATCACCTGGTGACCAGCCCATTGCTAATGACTCTCCAGGCTGGGATGAGGCCAACCTTGCCCTTCATACTCAGTCATCAGAAATGTACTTGCCATGTCCTCAAAGAAGACACAGGGTACTGGTGGAGTCCAAAGCTTTTGCTCTCTTTATCAGTGAAAAATCGATCAGTCAAAGTTCCAGGTTGTGACTCTTTACTATGTTCCTCATTTCATTTATAAATTATCTCATGAAAATGATCTGGGGGTGGTAATAACAACAACACAAACTGACATTTATATAGCGCTTAAAATGTGTCAGGCACTGTGCTAAGCACTTTACAATTGTATCATTTGATCCTCACAACAACCCTAGGAGAAGATACTACAATGATCCCCATTTTACAGATGAGGAAACTGAAGTAGATAGAAGTTCAGTGACTTGATGAGGATCATACAACTAATAAGTGTCTGAGGTTGAACTTAAGTCTTCCTGACTCCAGGCTCAAAGGCATTAGGTACTGTGTCACATAGCTATGATGGGAAAGAAGAGAGGGGGAAAATAATTTACTGGAAATTGACACCTAAGTAAGGCAAAATTTAAAAGCTACATGAAGTCTGCAAAAAGTAGGGCAGACATAGTCTTATATGCATCCTAGTCTATAGAAACTAGTTTCTTGGCCATATTCTAAAGGATGAGTTACTTTTTGAAATTGCATGTTAAAATTGTGACATTATTGAATGTTTTAAGTTTTAAACATCCTCCCCAGGGCAATGGGGGTTAAGTGACTTGCCCAGGGTCACACAGCTAGTAAGTGTCAAATGTCTGAGGCCAGATTTGAACTCATTTCCTCCTGAATCTGGGGCTGGTACTTTATCCATTGTGTCATCTAGCTGCCCCTACGTTTTAAAAGTTTAAAAAAGTCTTAACCATAATTGGAGCCTCATTGGGGGAATACTAATAACCAGGACCAAATTTAAGCAGGTTTCAGGTTAGGGACAAATTATATTGTGTCCCAAGCTTCTCCTTCCTGCAAAATACACATGTTTAAATATAGGCAAAATCTAGTGAAAATGAATAGGGAGAACAAAATTTAAGAGACTTGTTTCTTATAGTTCTTGGGATTGACATCTGACCTGTTTCCTTGTAATCAGGATATCCCAGGACACTGGGAGGACATTGACATCTGAATTTGGAATGAGAAGATCAGGATTGGAATTTTGGCTCTGACATTGCCTAGCTGTATGATCATAGACATATCTATTCTCTTATTTTGTCCCTAGTTTCCTAATCTGTAAAATGAAAAGTTTGGATTAAATGACCTCTGAAGTCTCTTCTTGCACATGGTATAGCTTTTCATCATACCAAGAAGTTTGATGTCAGTAAAAATATCATTGAATTTCTGAAATGCCATCTAGACTGATCTCTTCCTTATTTTCAGACTATCTCAAAGGAGAGAAGGAACCACAAGAATGGGAAAGATCAAAGAGAGTATTTTTTTTGTGTGTGAGGCAATTGGGGTTAGGTGACTTGCCTAGGGTCACACAGCTAGTAAGTGTCAAGTGTTTGAGGCCAGATTTAAACTCAGGTCCTCCTGAATCCAGGGCTGGTATTCTATCCACTGCACCACCTAGCTGCCCCAAAGAGGTTATTTTTAAAAGGGGGCCAAGGAATGACCAAGCAGATATTAGCAATCACCAATTCATAAACCTGCCTTCTTGGAAAAACTTCTACACAAAGTCTTCCTGGGACTTACTGGTTTCCTGAAACTGCAAAATGAGGTCTTTGGAAGTTATGGCAACACCATTCACTAACATTAACTCTTAAATTGTGAAGACAAAGAAGCTTGACAAGTGAGCACATTGGGGCAAGGGAGAATGAGGAGGGGACAGAAAATCTTGTTTTTATATAGGTATACTTTCCTTATATACCTCACACACTTAATGTAAACCTTCAGACACTATGATTGTGACAGACCCTATTACTCTTTTTTTGGTTTTGTTTGTTTTGTTTTGTTTTGTTTTTTTGCAGGGCAATGGGGGTTAAGTGACTTGCCCAGGGTCACACAGCTAGTAAATGTCAAGTGTCTGAGGCCGGATTTGAACTCAGGTACTCCTGAATCCAGGGCTGGTGCTTTATCCACTGTGCCACCTAGCCACCCCCCCCATTACTCTTAAATATGGAATTAATGCTCCCTCTAATAGTCCAGAGCACAATCCATCCACGCCAGCCCAGTGTAGGTGATTTTGCCCATGACCACCCCCTACCAGAGTTTCCCATAAGTACTATTTGTTAAAATTTAGATTATGTATATAATTTGCATTTCAAGGTTTTTCTTTAGGGGTTGATGCCTTAGTTTGTTGAAATATTTGGTTTTATTTGCTGAATTTTGTTTATGATAATATATTTGTGTATACATTGTATATGTATGCATGTATGTATTGTGTATGTATACATATGTGATAATCGTGTGTAGAATAAGGACATCCTTGATAAAAACATGAGAACAGACCAGAGAAGCTTTCAAAGGCAATTTTTATATCAAACTATATCTTTGTGGACAAACAACCCACTGAGGAGGGAGCAGGTTAGGTGTTATTATCCCCATTTTAAAGTTAAGAAACCTGAGGCTAAGTGACTTGCCCAGGGTAACACAGTTACTGTCTGAGGACACATTTGAATGTAGGTCTTCTTGGCTTTTGACTGGGCATTCTAACCATTCTATCACCTAAAAGCCTAAGGAATGAAATGAAGACTCAGAGAATAAAGTCATCTCCAGACTGAGGGCCTGGTGACCAAAGGCTAATAATAATATTAGGAGGATGATGATGATGATAAACAATAACCAACTATGAGCTAAGGAGGAAGGGAGAAAGGAAAGTTGTTGGTGAGTGGCCTCCATTTTTTTGGTAAAGTATGAAGTGAGGCCTTCAACTGAACTGAATTTCTTTCTTTCTTTTTTTTTTTTTTTTTTAGTGAGGCAATCGGGGTTAAGTGACTTGCCCAGGGTCACACAGCTAGTAAGTTTTAAGTGTCTGAGGCCAGATTTGAACTCAGGTACTCCTGATTCCAGGACCGGTGCTCTATCCACTGTGCCACCTAGCTGCCCCGAACTGAATTTCAAGACATATCTTTTCCCTTCTATTCAATTGTAAGCTTCTTGGAGGAATAGATTCTCTTAGTCATCATTTTTCCCTTCAATGAATAACAAAGTACTTTAAACATTTATTAAATACTTAAATGATTGTTGAATGATTTTTTTTTTCTTGGAGTCAGTGACTCTTCCAAGATAAAGGTTTCCCACCCTTACTTTTTAGAGATATTTGTTATTACATATAAACTTGACTGTTTGACATTTCACAGTTTTGTTATAATTATACCACTTTTCTTCATTCCTTTCTCCATAATTAAAAAAAACTTTAATAAACTCCAAGAAAAGCAATAAAATTAATGACAGCCTTAAAATATTATGCACAACCATTAGAACAAAGCAGTTATGAGTGCATAATGGGTAAAAAGCTTAATTAAGAAATTAATTTCAATTTTAAGCTTTTAAGGAGTTATAACAGTCTGTATTAAATATTGTCCTCTTTTGTAAAAATGAAGTTAATCATTTAGCTACAGAAACAAAACAAACAGAAATGGCTAAAATTGACAAACATATCATAATAACTAGACACCTAAATCATTTAAGAATGAAGTTTGTTTTTCGTAACACAGAAGCCCCTCTTGGAGGTCTGTGGATAGTCATGGTGGGAGTGGGGATGGGGATGGGGATGGTGTGGAGTCTGTAAAGTGGGATGGAGAAAAATGTATTTACTTTCACTAACCTTGAACTGAAATTTAGCATTTCCTTCGCATTTTTAAAAACATTGTATCTGAGAAGGGGAACTGTGGCTTCATTAGACTGCCTGTCAAATAATTCCTGACCCACAAGGGGTTAAGAACTCCTTTTCTACAAACTCTTGCTACTTTTTCTAGGTTCAATGTGGCTACTTTGAGTAATTAATTATAGCAACCAAAGCTTGAGCCCCTTATGAAAGGATCATGGTTCGCTCAGGACCTCGGTTTGAGTGGAGCTGAGATGCTGGCTCCCTGAGATAGATAGATGAAGGAATCTTGGCCTTTTTCTGTCTGATCACTAGATCCTAATGCACCTTAATAAATGCTTAAAAGTCTAAACTCTTGCTAAAGCTCCTAATTTATGGTGACCACTCAGATTTTTAGACAGTTTAGCTAGAATTTTAGCCACCTTACGAATAGCAGCTTTACAATATAAAGCAGGAAAAACATACCAAGAAAGAAACCAAATAGTTAGACATACTCTGTCCTCTATGCAAATGGTCAAAGAAGCCTCCTGGGGAAAATTTAACAAGGAGGAAAGGCAAGAATCTGTCATTTCCCTCTCTCCATCTTAGCGAATTCTCAGCTGCTAGGATAGTGATTGGCTGGCTTCTCAGGGAAGGCTGGTAGCTGTTGCCATATTTCATGTTGGTTTGGGGGCCAGCAGAATTCCAGGAGAATTCTTGAGTTTAAGAACAAGGTGGGAAGAAGCCTCCACCCCACCCCACTCTAACTTCTCTCTCTACTTTACTCTCTACTCCAACTGCCACCTGCTGCTGACCCATTTTAGGGCAGCTCTAGAGCTCTCCAGGAATCTCTGAACACTCTAAGGCCAATCACTTCTCCATGCTGTTTGCCATTTCATGTTTCCTTTCTTCCTTTTGTCCCAGAATTCCTATTCTCTTTTCTTCGATCTTGGTGGAAAAAAAAAAAAAAACTACTTTGCTGTCTCTAAGACAGCTTGGTTGTTGTTGCCTTTAGATTTTTTGATAAGTTTTATTGATGCCCTTTTTATATCTCTCTCATTTTCAGATACTACCTCCCTCCCCTTCCTGCCTCAAAAACACATCAAATCCTCCTCTGACACAGTTAAAAGAAATCAATGGACACAACACAATCTTACAGTGAATTCAGCACTCTGCACCTAGATCAGCCCCTTTGTCTCTACAAGGCTACATGGAGAAGAGGGAGAGAGATGTCAAAATTTGTTTTCTGAAGTGTTATTGTTGAAAAATAAATTATAGAAAAAAATATCAAGGCTGTCTATTATGGCTTCTGGATTCTTATTTTTCCATATGTAGAGTCAGACAAGATTCTAGTTGAGGGACTGGCTGCTGGGAATAATCAAAGATTGTGAACATTCATAACAATTAGGGACCTTTGGGGGGAGTTAAGTACCTTCTGTGTGCTAAGCCATGTAAACTTTTGGGGTATAAAAACTAAAGATGAAACAGCCCATGATTTCAAAAAGATTACTTTCTACTGAGAAGACCATGTGCAAATGAACACATACAGCATGCATGAAAAAATACAAAGTAATTAAATATAAGTTATTTGGGGTAATAGGACATTAGTGGTTCAAGAGTTCAGTAGAGCTTCCACATAGAAGGTCAATGAGCATTTGTTAAGTACCTGCTGTATTAGAGGTGCCAGCAATGCAGAGAAAAGCAAAAACATTCTTGGCTCTCTAGGAACTCACAGTCTAATGGGGGAGAAAACAGAAAAATAACTAGATATAGACAAGATGTAGATAGTGACTTGAACTTGTGGATGAAGACACCACTGACCGAGCAATTACCAGTTCAGTGATAAAGTAGGAAGCTAGATGACAAATGGTTAAGGAGCAGGTAAGAGGAGCTGAAAGGGAGCCAAAAGGCACAGATAGCCTTTTTTCTAAGCCTTTATCTGAGAAAAGAAGGACATTTATAGGAGGATGATTTCAGAGGCTGGTAAAGCAAAGCATTTTTGACAATGGGGGAGACTTGGGTATGCTTGAAGGCATCGTGGAAGGAACCAATAGGTAGGGAGAGATGGAAGATTTAGGTGGAGGTGTTGGCGGAGGTAATCTGCTGGTGAAGACTAGAGGGGAAGGGATCAAGGGCTCATCTAGAGAGGTTGGCCTGGACTCGGAGAAGGCCACTGTTTTGTCATAAAGTAGACGGTACCAATGAATTTGGGAATTATAAGAAGGGCAGATAAGAGAGCTCACAAAAGATGGCCTTCATTGCCTCAGGAATTTTTTTTTTCAATAAGCATCACATGACTATTTAAACCTTTTTTTAACCCCTTGGATACAGTGAATCAAAAGATTTAGAGTTTGAAGTGACCTTAAGAATCCCACCCTTTCATTTAAAAGATAAAAGAACAGAAGCCAGGCACGGGCCAGTGACTTATTTGTACAAAATCACAAATGAGGAACAAAGACCCCACCAAAGCTAGGGTTCAGCCCACTGTCCTTGGCCCCTCCATATTCATATCTCCCCCCTCAAGTTTTCCAGCAACCACCAGGATAAAGAAATAATACTTTTTGTTTAAGTTTGTTCCTACCCATTGTCTCTGGGAACAAGAGTCAACTACATCGGAGACAAGGTCCTAAATGCCCATGCTAACATGTTCAACATCTGTTTTTCAATTATCCACAAAATAGTAACATCTGGAATTATGTTCCAAATAGTAATTTTCAAACAGATCAAACAGGACCATAGATTTAGAGCTGAAAGGGATTTCAGAGGTCATGTAATCAAACCCCTTTCTTTTATAGATGAGGGAACAAGATCAGTGAAGTTGCTTATTCAGTCATACAGTGTTATATTATATACGTACATTCACATGTACGTACATATATAATATATATGTACACACACATGCACATACACACATAGATATGCATCATACATTTCTCCACATATACATTTGTATATACACATGTACCTATACATACATACCTATACATGTGTATATACACCAGTAAGTTTATATGTGTATGCATGTCTACATCACAGATCATATGTTGGGACAATCCTCAAAGCTAATTTAAAGAAAAGAAATGGCTTCAGAGTCAGGTAGGGGTCAAATCCTATCTCTGGCATATACTGACTGTGTGACTCTGGGAAAGTTACTTAACCGATCTGGAAACATCACAACTACAAACTACAGACAGGTCAGGCCATTGACATCATAGGTTCAGAAAAACAAACAAAGCCCCAGCCCTGGGAAGGACATAAAGTTATGTTGCTCCCATTTTACAAGATGAGAGAGCAGAGCCCTAGAGGGACCAGAATCCAGAGATCCTGTTCCAAAGTCCCCAGATGAATTAGTAGCAGTGCCAAGGGTCAGCTAACTCCAATTTCAGTGAGGTTCCCATCTCTACCATAGAATTGGAATGAAAAGAACCTTGAACTTGAAGGCACAGACTTCAACAGCCACTTGATCTAATGCATACAAGCAATCCCCCCCCACTCCTGCATGCCCAAGTCAGGAGACCTGGGGTCAAATTTCAGCTGAATGAATGGTGGGCATTTTCTAGCTGTGGGACCTGCACCAACCCCCTTAACAGAGTTCGTGTTGTATACAGAGCTCTGGACCTAGAGTCAGGAAGATGTGGGTTCAAATCCTGGTTCTGATGTTGATAGTTTTATGCCCCTAGAAAGTCTCTTAAAATCTGTGGGTCTCAATTTCCTCAGTGATAATATGAGGGGGTTGCACCTTATGACCTCTAAGATTCTTTCCAACTGTAAATCTATGGCCTCATAATCCTATGGTGGAGACTTGAATTATCCATCTGTAAAATGAAGATAAAACTCTTAGGCTGTTTCACAATGCTAGTATTTGAAAAGTGACTTGAAAATGGAAAGTGCTAAAATAAAATGTGGACTCTTCCATATGTTACAAGGAGGGAGTACTTCCTGGTCCAATAGATGCCACCAGGACCCCTGGATTCATGGGTTCAAATCCTGGTTTTACAGTTTGCTAAAGAGGTGACCTTAGCTCAATCACTTCCTCTCTCTGAGCTCCACTTTCTATAGCTGGAAAATAAGGGGTAGGACCACAGGATCTCTAGGGTCTGGCATAACTCTGAAATCTATGGTCCTGTGATTCTTGCACCCAGGTGGCCAGGACCCAGTGTCTAGACTTGAGAAAATGATGGGTAAATGATGGTAATAACATATTAAATTTAAATGCATGTCATCCACACATTTTTTTCAGAGAGTGCCTTGTTAAACATTGACCAACACACCCCTACTTATGCCACACTGCCTCTTCAGAGCTAAGGGTTCCTTCCCCACTAGTTCAAATCCAATGCTTCCTCTCAATACTGAGATTTTTCTCCCCTTGTAGCCCCTACAAAATATCATTTCATAATCGCATCCCTTTCTCCTCAGGTGCTGCTCTCCTGAGTGAATGAATGACCACCCCAAGATACAGGGGGCTGGTTGAGTGCCTGTCTTTTTGTAATTCAACAAGTGAAACAAAGTAACTTGGCAGAATGAATTGGAGAGCTTCTAAAAGATTAAAAACTGATTACAAAAATTCCTCTGGGAATAGAGATGTACAAAGATAATGCATTTTTAAACTCCTCACCACTGTTACTAGCAGCAGTTTAGAGATTATTAACATGGACAGAATATTAAAAATATAATTTGCTTCTCACACTTATTCTTCCTCCTCAGATGCCACATTGCACTGAGCTTGAATGATTCTCCTCTTGTTTTTATTCAGCTCCACCCATCACCCCATCATTGTTCATGCTGCAGAAGAGGAAAACACAAAGCCTTTGGAGGTGGGATGACCTAGTTATGACAGTACACTTGGAGCATCATTGGACATGGAATGAGGAGATATCAGATACTTCATTTAGGATTATAGATTGTATGTGTGTTCAGTGATGCCTGACTCTTCATAACCATATTTAGGGTTTTCTTGTCATTTGCCATTTCTGTCTCTAGTCCATTTAACAGATGAGGAAACTGAAGTAAATAGGGTTAAGTGACTTGTCCAGGGTCACACAACTAGTAAGTGTCTAGGACCAGCTTTGAAATCAGGAAGACATGTCCCTGACTCCAAGGCTAGTGCTCTGTTTGCTATGGTGCCACATAGCTGTTCTCTCAAAGACTTGGAGGCCATCTTCTCTTACTTCCTTATTTACAGATGAAGAAACTAAGGCACTGGGAACATAAATTGTTTCTGGTTGGTCATACAGGGAATAAATAGCAGGCTGGGATTTGAACTAAGCTTTCAGCTTACAGATCCAGCACATTTGACTACACTTTGCCTCTATAAGACATTTGGTTTCTTTCAATTGTTTTCTTTATTGTAAAAAATAAAACAACAGAACAAAACAAAAAATGGGAGTTGAACAAGTGGAGAGGCAGGGTAAAATTAATGTAAGGGCACAGGGCTAGGAAATAACTAGACATGCAAAATAACCATTGGATGCCCAGCAATTGGGACATGGGAAGGTGTGGTTGAAGCACAGATTGTTTCTTTCATTGTAATGGTATTCCCAGTGCCTAGCACAGTGTTTGGTAGAGAGTAGGCACTAAATAAATACTTTTTGATTTGTTGAAGTATCAAAGACAAGATTTGAACACAGAATTCCTGACACCAAACCTAGTGTTTTTGTCTTCCTCCACACTAAGGATTGGCCACCCCAATTCCCAATGCATTGTTGCTACTGGCCTTCCCAAGTGCCTTGCTCTCTTCCTACCTGGATCAGAATGGCCATCATTGCAGTCATGTGTTAAGAATTATCTCCACACAGCCACTCTTATGGGCAGCATATGTCAAGGATTAGAAGAGACCCTCTTCTGGTGTAGTGGAGGCAGCCACCAGGAGGATAGGAAGGATCAATGGAGCAACCAGGGTGAACTGGTTCCTTGGAGTCTGTTGGCAGGACCACTCAGTTCTTGGCAGAAAGATAAAAATCCCGACGTTCTTAGTGGAGGCACGGGTCCTGACTAGGGCTAGGCAGTTGACAATAAGGAAAATCCCTTTACTTCTGGGATTATTTCCTATGGGAAAAGGAGCAGGGCTCCTTTCTTGGTCCAGATAGAGGCTACTATCAAATAAATTACCCTCCAAAATGTGATTTCTGTCATTGAAAAAACAACAACCCAGAAGTTTATAACGGAAATAATTCTACAAAATCACTATTTATACATTCAGATGTATACATACATGTCTACATAGTCATTTACTGACCTATTAAGCTGAGACACTGTAGCCTATGAAAAGCAAAGCCAGCTTGCTGTCGCTGCCCCTCCTCTCTTCAGTGACTTTTATGGGGACCCTCTGGAGACATGGTGTTGCCCTACAGTTTCAGAGCTGCAAATTCCCTTGGCCATGTGTGTTTCCTGCCACAAACACCTGCTTCAAGGGGTTGTTGTGAGAAAATAACTTTATAAACCTTAAAGTCTTCTATAATCATGAAATATTAATATCATTATTAATTACATATCTCCCAGGGATATTGTGAAGATCAAATGTGTTAATGGATGTAAAAGATTTTTTTACAAAGGGAGAAAGTAAAATTGGCATTTACTATTTCATAGAGCTTAGCTATGTACCTCCCTGGTGAGCTTATGGAATATTTTGCATTAGTATCATTAGCTCTCTTGGTGTTTTACCTCCTATCCCACCAAATGACAAATTCCATGAGAGCAAAGCTGGTGTGTGGCCTAAACTCTATGTAGACCTAAGCATCTAGCTCGTCACTCCACGGGTCTGTCTAATAATCATTTGTTGAATAAAATTGAATTGACATGGTCAAGGAGGCAGAGTCAGCTAGGTGGCAGCAGCAGTGGCACAAAGGGTACAATGTTGGTTATGAAATCAGGAAGCTCTGAGCTCAAATCTTGCATTAAGTATTTGTTTAGTTGTGTGATTCTGGTCAAGTCACATAACCTCTATTTGCCTCAGTTTCTTCAACTATAAAATGGGAAGAAGAATAGCACCTACTTCCTGGGTGGTTGTGAGCATCAAATGAGACGATATTTGTAAAGCATTTAACACAGTGCCTGACATATACTAAGCTCTATAAAAATGTCAGCTATTGACATTATTTTTTATTCATTCATTAATTCTTTCATTAGTCTGCTGAATAATAGGCTCCCTCTAGCTTCAAGGAGGGACACCCCAAGTCACCAATTCTTATACCTTGAACTGTACAGGAAACAGAAGGTAGTAACAGGAATCCAAAGGAAAGCCCAGGGATTTACTCAAAGAAAGTAACATTTTTGCTAAAGTAAATAAAACATTACAAACGGCCATAATATCCCAGGAGTTAAAGCCAGAAGGGAATGCAGGAGCCATCTTACCCAGCGCTTTCATTTTGGAAACTGAGCATCAGAAAAGTCAAGTGATTTGCCCAAGGTCCCACAGAGAGTAAATTGCATTGTTCAGGGCCAAATTAGGGAGTAGTTTATATGAAGTGCAACTGATAGGTGTGGGAAGTCAGCCATCTGACTTTGCCAAATCCTTCTTGCCAAATAGGTGCTAAATAAATCCTCTGGCTGAACGACTGCAATGATATCAGCGCCTTCTAAAATTGGCTCCCTGGTGCAGAGCTTCCATTCACCTTGCCCTAGTTACAACTCTGCTGTCTGAATTGGCATTAGTATCCAGGTCTTGCCCTAAGCTTGGTACTCACTCCACTGAAACCCCCAGATCTCTCTGGAGTTGAGATGAAGAATTATAAAATGGTCCAAACAACTCTATCCTCTGCTGCATCTTCTCCACAATTTGAGGTATCATGGTGTGATTTTTCTGCCTGAAAAAACAAATCCCTCTATGCGGTCTTTATCTAGGTCTGACTGGCTTAAGGCCTAGACAAAATATGGTATTCCCTATTGTGAAAAGGTTTGAGGGACACTAAGAGCCCCCATGACTAAAAACTAGGGTTGAAGAAGAGGTTTTGCTCCTGAAAAGCCTCCTCAAAGAAGTGTTCATTTGTAGGCACACAGATTAATAAATCAAAGGAACCTCTAAGGCTGTCCAGTCCAACCCCTACATCTCTGGATCATATAGCATTTGTTGAATGAATGAATGAGCTGTTAACTTCTTTTTCCAGTTGCAATTCATTTCCACTGCCCTCTGAGTCCTGAGTCTAAGGTCACTGCTGTTAGGAAGTCCCCATCATCTGGCTGTCTAGGGCAGTTTCAGAAGAGAAGAAGAGGATAAAATCCAGAAACCATATGTGGAACAGTGTTCTGGGTTTTAATGCAGTTTTAAGAGATCAAATTGTTCTCCCCATGCTTTTATCTAATAAACTTGCCATTAGGATCTCACTCCTGGGAGCCATCTTCTGGGTCTGTTTTTCTGCTGTGCATGGATGCATTTCAGAATTCGACTTTTCTGTAGACATTTAGGTAGGCTAGCTGAGCCATCCAAAATGGAAGGTGTAAGATGTCTCCCTGATAAAATTGCTGAGGTCTCTAGAGATCCTACATTTGAGGGTGGCTGTGAGCCAATGGGAAGAGCAATTGAGTTGCCTCATCCTTGATGATTCCATTTAATTCAATCAACGTTTATTAGGAGCAAGGCACTGTTCTAGTCTCTAAGGAGTTAAAACAAAAAAATGAGTTCATTCCTGTCTCCAAGGAGTTATATTCTACTGGGGCCCCCTTCCACAAGAAGCTCTGGCTCCAGACTCAAGTTCATCTTGAGGGGACTTGACCCTAAGGTGGGAATCAAGGCTTTGTCTCTCTCCTGGGATTGTGAAGTACCTGTCCAGAATACTTGAAAATAAAGCCTAGGTACTGCTCTTATCTATGCCTCCCCCAAAAAAACTCCAAACCTAACACCCCTTCCATACTACAGTGGATATCATGTATAGTACAGACCTTTATTTCCTTTACTACAGAAAATGCTTAAAACAAAAACTCCCAGGTCCATAACAAGAAAATCAAAATGCAAAACAAGCAATTATCCTATTTTCTTCTCCTCAAAGGTAAAGACAACAGATATTCATGACATTTCATATTCATCTCTGATGTGCAACATCTGTCCAAACAACTCAGAAGGTCCGGAACTCCTGGGATAGCTTTAGCTTTAGTCCTTCAGTTACTGAATCTTTCTGCTCGTGTGGATCTTCTCCTCCAAGCGCCTATTGTGTTAAATGCTTCCTGCTGGATAAGCAACAGAAAACTGGAGAGTTGGAAGGAAGTTCTGTCCATTTAAAACCAATACTTGAAAGGAATCCTGACTATGAACCAGGACAAATAAGCTTCTTATAACAGGGTTATAGAGCTAGAAAGAATCTCAGGGTTGGCCAATCCAACACTAACATTTTATAAATGGGGAAACTTTGGCCCAGGGAACTTAAGTGTTTTGTTTTAAGGTCTCATCCATAGTAATTGTCATAGGCTAGATTTGAACCTAGCTCCTCTGACTTAAGAGCCAGAGATCTTTGATATGACACTGCCTCCTTTATAGTCAGTTGTTCATTCATGTTAATTGAAAAAAAAAATAGGGAGTTGTTCATCTAGATCGTCCTGTGGCTTTGGAATGTAGATGCTTTAACAAGAATTCTACTCTGGCAGAAAACAATAAAAAATACATGAAGAATATCCCTTGGCTTAGTTTTTTTTTTTAATTGGCGAGACAATTGGGGTTAAGTGACTTGCCCAGGGTCACATAGCTAGTAAGTGTCAAGTGTCTGAAGCCCGATTTGAACTTAGGTCTTCCTGACTCCAGAGCCAGTACTCTATCCACTATGCCACCTAGCTGCCCTTCTCTTTGCTTTTCAAATGAGATTTTCCTACCTATACATTCTCTATCTCTTCTACTATGCTGTTAATCAACTACCCTTGGAAGGGTAGGTGGGGAAGATGTTGTTACCTTGAAATGATCACTGAAGACACCAAATACAGACAAGTGAAGTAACCTGGCTGAAGTCCCACAGCCAGTATGGGTCATAACTGGGACTAGAACTGAAGGTTCTTGGCTACTCTTGCCACCTTCCACTCCTGCATGAAGCCACACTCTAAGCCACCTCCACCAATTACATTTGAAAAAAATCCATCCAAAGAAACAACTCAAGGAAAGTCTTCCAGTCAGTGGTGACACAATCAATGCCCTTGCCTCCCACTCGCCTACCCTTACCGCATCTCTGGTCAGAATATGAACAATCAGGCAGGAGTGATGGGGGATGAACAACAAGGCCCCAGGAATCTTAGTCACTCAAAGGATTCCTCCCACTCCCCACTGCTTTCTGAACTGAGTCAACGTTTGAATTCGGAGAACAATTGGCTCTGTCAGCCCAAGCTCTCTGACGTTTCCTGCTGCCTTCCTCCCCAAGATGCTCTGTCATCTTTTTTCCTTTACAGACCATTGTGACCCATTGTCTCCAATCTCCTCAAAAAACTCACACACACAAATACACACACACACACACACACACACACACACGCACAAAACCATCTTGCAGTTCCTGTTATATAACAATAAAATGAAATAAACATTCATTTACAGGTCTTTGCCCTGAAAATTATTCCCTATGCCTTTCCCTGCCTTCTTTGCAGAAAGGGCAGACTATGAGTATAGAATATTACATATACTGTCAGAAACCATTGATAAATTAGTTGTTTTGTTGATCTTTTTTCCTCTCTTTTAAAATCTTTATTAGAGATATGGTTCACTGGATGAGGGAGGGACATTTGGGAACAAAATTACATAAAAGCAAAAGAAATTCATAAAAATGAGATTAAGAATGAGTTTCTATCTATGCACAATCTGTCCCAAACCACTTAAAACAACTCACATTTATAGCACATTCAGGTCAAGATCATATATTTAGAAATCAAAGAGATTTCATATTCTCTAGTCCAAATCTCATTCTACAGTTTAGGAAACTGAGGCCCAGAGAAGTCCAATATTACAGACACAGAGCCAGAATTGAAGCCAGATGTTTTGATCCCAAACCTGGATTCTTTGTACTGCACCGTGATACCTCTCAAAGCTCTTTTTTATGACACCCTTGTGAAGTGTGGAGGAAGAAACTGAAGTTCAGGTGGGGACGCTAACTTGCCCAGAGTCTCAAAGCTACTAAATAGCAGAACCAAAAAGTGTAGTCTAGTAACATAACACTAGACTTGGAATCAGGAGGAACCGGGTTCAAATTCTGCTCCAGGAATGAACTTAGCTGTGTGACCATAGACTGGATATTCCATCTATCTCTTGATCTGTAAAATGATGATGATTAATCCTAACTCGGTAGGGGGTGGAGGCAGGGCGGGTTGTGATGATCAAAGTAAAATAAGGTATGTGCAAACCATTTCACAAACTTCAGAGTATTATTTGATGGTAGTTCATTTGTTGTTTTTACTTAAATCCTGGTCTTTTGTATAAAGGTTTGGATTTTTTTTTTGTATTTGTTGTTTTTCAGTAATGTCTTACTCTTTGTGATCCCATTTTGGCTTTTCTTGGCAAAAGATACCAGAGTGATTTCCTTCTCCAGCTTTTAGAGATGAGGAAACTGAGGCCAACAGAGTTAAGTGACTTGTCCAGAATCACACAGCTAGTAAATGTCTGAGGCTGAATTTGAATTTAAAACGAGTCTTCCTAACTCCAGGCCCAGTGCTCTATCCACTGTATGACCTAACTGCTCTAAAGTCTTTATATAGTAGATACTTATTAAATACTTGTATCACTTCCTTCTTTCCTCCCTTATCATCTTCCTTCGTCACTTCTTTCTCTATCTTCTTCCTTCAAATTATTTATTCCTGTTGTCTCACCTTCTTTTATTAGTTAATTTGTTCATCTCTTCATGTCTGTGTAGCCCTTGAGTTAGAGCTTCCTTCTTGACACAAAGTACCTAGGTACAGGTGAGGTGTTTCTCCCCTCTCTGATTGGTTGTACCTATTCAAATAATTTGGGCACTTAACACACACATTTGCAAGGGTATCATCAATTCCCTTTTGAAGCACACTGGTTCACAAGATTCAAAGGATAAACTAGTTTATTTGCAGGTAAAGTTAAATGAATACAACTCATATGAGAGCCTGTAGAAAATAACACTGCCAAGGTGCAGCCCTCTCCCAGAAGTCCATTTATTCTTTATCACTTTTTAATATTGTATAGGGTAGAACTCCATCAAGGGTACTCCTCTATGTTGGTGTTCCCCTCTTTGGTTCCTATAGCCAAGGGTGCCATGTTACTCCTCCTATAATTTATGTTTTTATAAGCTTCTAGCAAAAATCTCCATTTCATGACTACCATCCAGATATCCTGGTAAAATTCTTTCTGCTCCCTTGTTTCTTTAGGCTTACAACTCTCCCTGCACTTCTCCTCAGCTTCCAACAGAAGGTAGTGAGTTCTTTTCCTAGGGGACCAGAAATACATCCTCACTATCTCTGGCTATCTCTGTCATAACTCAAAAATAATGGTTCTAAAAATAGAGTTCAAGGTGTCTCTGTCTCTGAAGTCTTCTTTTGTGTTCCCACATCCACAAGACTCCCTCACAAGAGATCTCCTAGGGTTCAGGAACATGTTTTCATAGGCACCTCTCTGTCCAATTCTATGTTTTGTTTGGTTCAGGGAGACTTTTCCCAGTATGTTGTACTGACTCTTCCCTATTACTCAGGAAATGCACATCTCTCCTGTATCAGCAACTTTCATAGATATAGAGACTTAGAAGGAAAAGCTCAGTCAGAGATCAGAGAATGACAAATTTGAAAGTCACTTAGTCCACTACTTCCATCTTATGAGTAAGGAAATGGAGGGCCAAGGCTAAGTGACTTGCGCAAGGTGCTGTAGAGACCAGATTCAAACTTGAGTCCTGTCACTCTGAAGCTAGGGCTATTTCCAATAGAATATAAGCTTCTTACAGGAAGTAAGTAGTTCTTTTTTGCCTCTGTAATGATAGTATCTAGAACTGTACCTAGAACTGGTAAGTGAATGAATGAATGAAAATAACAATTTAAAAGAAATTTACAAAGTGTTCTTATGTTCCATGTTCTGTGGTAAGCACTGAAGCTCTAAATACAAGTAAGCAAGAGAACTTCTACCCTCAAGAAGCTTGGATTTTAATAACAGAAGACAATATATAAGGAGCAATCATGGCCAAGGAGGGTTGTGTTCATGATGAAATTACAAATATGATGAGAAGAGTCATTGATTGGTTTTTAAATATATTTTTCTCTTCTGTTTTGTTTCCTTCGATGGGTATGCTTTGTTGTTACAAGTATTTTCAGATGGCTCTACCCCATGAAAAGTTTCTTGTAACACAGGAAAACACTTATACATAACAATACCAAGATCTCATCTGAAAGTATATGCAATATTCCAAACCCTTAGCATGCTCTACCTCTTTATTTTTAAGTGTTTTGTTTTTTTTTAACCAGCAGAAATCTATTTTCTCTCCCTCCCACCTTCACCCCATTATAGAAGAAGAAAAACGCAAATTCCTTTTAACAAATATGCATAGTCAAGAAAACAAATTCCCTCATTGGCTATGTTCAAATATGTCTCAGTCTGCAACCTAAATTCATAAAATCTATCAGATGACTAGCATGTTTTTTCATCATTCCTCTGGAATCATGGGTGAGTTAACATGTCCTCCTTTCCAGGAATGATGTCATTGAATGATTATTTTTTGGTGTGTGTGTGTGTGTGTGTGTGTGTGTGTTTGGCGGGGTCACACAGCTAGTAAGTGTCAAGTATCTGAATCTAGATTTGAACTCAGGTCCTCCCGTATGAGAAGAAAGAGGAAGAAGAAGAGGGAGATGGATTGAACTGAATCAGTTCAATAGAACGGTGCTCTATGCAATGTGACACCTAGTAACCCACCACCACCACCCCTGCATTAAATGATTATTGCTCCCAAGGCTGAAGAGATAGAGAAAGGGGCTGCATCCTGGGCAGCATGGGATGATGATGGCTAAGGAAAGGATCAGGGTAGGGTTCAAAGTTGGGCTAGAAATTATGAAAGTTCACCCATCATAAGTCTAGGGGCTTAACAGAGGTTCAGCAGAGAGTTGAGACAAAGGTAGCATCTAAAATCAGAGGGGAACCGTAGCATGGGGGTGGAGGTTGATGCTTTGTTAACTTTCCACTGTCACCGTGCAAAATGGAATGATTAAAAAAGCTTCTTGAATTGCTGAATTTCTATTGCACCATTCATTGTACCCAAGTTGATCTGAGTTCAGATCTTGGCTCTGCTAGTAACTAATTACCTGTATGACCTTAGGCCCATCACTTATCTTCTCTGGAGCTCAGTTTCATTGTCTGTTAAGTAATAACATGGAACTACAGGAGCTCTAACATCATTCTAAATTTGTCTTATGATCTTGAAAACACCCCCGTCTCTCCTAGAGAATTATAGAACCTCTAAAATGGAAGTAGTCTAACCCTCATTTAAATGGGATTCTCCATTACAATGTACCTGAGAAGTGGGGATTTATTCTTTGTCTGGAGACCACCAGTGAGGTAGGCTGTCTCTCATTTTCTCTCAATCCCATTTGGTCTCAGTGTGCTTTCATTATCCCTGGGGGTGGGGTTTCTTCAATTACCAGGGACTGTTTACTGGAATATCCTGCATAATGGTATGGGGTGAGTGGAGGTGGGGAGAGAGCCATTAGTTACTCCAGCACCAAAGCATCCTGGGAGAAAAACATTTGGAGCCCCTGCTCCAAGCATGCTTCCATTGCTCTTTCATTTGTTGTCACTGGGAAACTTATGGCTCCAGTTTTGCTCCCTTTATTTCAAAGTGTTTCCAGATTTGTTATTATAGAAGCAGAGAAATGCTTTTTTGGCACAAGTTGGGGGGGACCTTTTCCAGGTGAAAACAATGTACCTTGGATCTAACAAACCTAGTTCCCTGAATTGTGCTAAAGAGAGATATATTTGGACCACAGAGCCTTCTGGGACTGGCCTCCAGAGCCCATAAGGCTCTTAGCTTCATTCCACTGACCTAGCTCTGGTGAGTCCATACTTGGCGATCTACTCTTCCAATATTTTCCTCTCAATCAATAGAGCAGGACTGTGTGGTACAAAAACAGTATATTTATAGTAGATTGGTCTTCTTGGGGTCATCTAAGTAATGTGGAATTCTATTTTAGTTAAATTCAAAGAGCATTTTATTAATTAAACACCTGCTACATGCCAGGCCCTTTGCTAAGTGTTGGGGATGCAAAAATAAAAACCTAAAATGCATGGCTTGGATAAAGGAGAGCTTCCCACATCTGACACTTGTCTACAATGGTAAGTCATGCAAACTCTCTGGGACTCAGTTTCCTCCTGTACAAAATGGGAATAAGAATATCTGTAGTAGCCACTTTGCAAGGTTGTTTCAATGCTCAAGTGAGACAATTCGTATGAAGTATTTTGTGAAATTTGAAGCCTAGGGACTGGATTTGGAATTCCATTGATATAAACCTCATGTGAGAAAACTCTCTCCACTAATGCAGGTTGGCACCTCTTCTGTTCACCTAGTCTTAGAGAGCTGCCTCACCCTCTGAAGGGTTGTGTGACTTGCCCATGATCACACAGTCAGTATGTATTGGAGATGGTGTGTGAGCCCAGTCATCCTAGATTCTAGGATGTCTCTGTCCCTCTACCATTGGTTTCAAAGCCAAATAGGATGCCTACCACTGCATATTGACTTGGAAAATCCGACATGAACTTAATCTGTGTTGTTTTGTATTGTCAAGCCCTTCCCAATTCTATTGTAATATGCATTCTGCAGCATCTGGGAGTTTCTCTATCACATGTGACGCTTGGAGACCTCTGCCCTCCACCAGGCTGGCTTTCAAAACTTAAGATGTTATATAAACTGTGACTTCCTTTATGCTTCTTATTATTCTGTCTACAGAACTCTTCTGTGGTTCTTCTCGTCTCTTTAATAAAGGGCTCTTCAAAGGGAATGAGTCATAGGTTCTAATTGCATGGGTCCCACTGAGGGCTTCTAGCTAGTTAAACAAGTGTGATCTGCCACTGGCTATGCCCCCTGTGCCTTCAGCATCCAGGAAATTCCCTGTGACCGTTAGGACCAGGATACTCAGGAGAAATGCCATCCTGAGGCTCTAGAATGAGCTCTCCTCTAACACCCTGTCTTCCCCTGTACACTTGGCCCATCAATGACAGAATTATCATTATCATTTCCTGCTTGGTCCAAGGCAGCTGTCAAGGCTCGTGTGTGACCAATAGCCTCTTTGATTGTGCCTGAGCCTCTCTGCGGATAATGCCAGGTAACCTAGTACTTATTTTATTTGGAACTTACATGCTTGTGTCTAGGGTAAATAATGTGAGGGACCATGGAGAAGCCAAGGTCTGGGATGCTCAGAGCAGTGAGCAGAACTTCTGAAGGAGGCAGCAGTATTTCCAGCTTCCTCACCCTCATCCTCATCTTCATCATCACCATTTCTTTTATCCAGACCTGGCCATCAGGAGAGCCCAGTGAGGAAGCTCTATCTATCAGCAGCTCAGCCCCTTCTCTGCAATGTATAGAGTTGCCTACAGTGCTAAGAATTTCTGCTCATAGCCACATAACAGTGGGTGTCAGAGGTGAGAATCAAACTCAGCTCTTTCTGACCTGCAGCTGACTGTCCATTCTCTTCACTACACAGTCTCTCCAACAACATCAAACAACCAGAACCACTGGAATGAAATAGTTCCTTGATATTTGAAAGCTGGCAAAGTGCTTTCTTTGCAGTATATCCTTGGTTTTCGAATCTCAGAATTCCAGGATTAAAAGGGACCTCACTGACCATCCAGTCCAACCCATAACCCCAAAGGCAACTTCACTGTAACATTCCCCAGCAAATAGTCCTTGAGTTTTCTACTCAAAGGTCAATCAATTGAGGGGATCCCACAGCATCCCATCTCCACAATGATTCAATTAGGTGTTTACTGGTTTTATTTCACTTGTTTTTTTCTTTGATATCCCCATTTTACAGATGGGGAAAATGAGGTTCAGAGAAGTTAGGTAATTTCAGAGAAAGACAGACAGACAGATAGACAGACTTAGGCCTGAAAGGAACCTTAGAGTTCATTTAGTCCAGTCTTGTCATTTAACAAAAAGCAAACTGGACCTCAGAGATTTGTCCAAGCAACTTGCATAAGTTCACAAAGGTAAGCAGAGACAGAATTTCTGAATGAAGTGCAATGTTCTTTCTCCTGGAGGATGAAGAGGAGGGCAAAGAGAAGGGGGGAAAGGGGGAAAAGTAAGAGAAAGAAGGAGGAAGAAAGCTGGAAGAAAAAAAGAGGAGAAGGAAAGAGAAAATGGAAGTGAAGGAGAAGGAAGGAGGAAAGAAGAGGGAGAAGCAGGAGAAAGAGGAAGAAGAAGAGGGAGATGGATTGAACTGAATCAGTGATTTCACTGAACTCTGGAGGATACTCTCTTCCCATATCCATTGGCACCCATTTTACAAATGAGTGCTTTAGGGCATTGTCTGGGCAAGTGAGAAGTCAAGTGATTTTCCCTGGGGTTGCACAGATAGTCTGTGTCAGAGATGAGACTTAAATTTAAGTCTTCCTGATTTAGAGGCCAGCTCTCTATCTGCTATGGCTATAGTGTGCTGCCTCTGCTTCCCTAGAGAAATATCATTGAGTAGCAGAAGCACACACCCAGCTCTCCCATGGCGCTGGCTTTTGTTGTTGCGGGTGATATTCAGTTGTGTCTGACTCTTTGTGACCCCATTTGGGTTTTCTTGACAAAGATGCTAGAGTTCTCTGCCATTTCCTTCTCCAGCTCGTTTTACAGATGAGAAGACTGAGGCAAGCAGGGTGAAGTGCCTTGCACAGCTAGTTCTGAGGCCAGACCTGAACTCAGGAAGATAATTTTAAGAAAATGACCTTACTCCAGACCTGGTACTCTATCCATTACACCATCCAGCTTCTCACAGCGCCCACGGGCAGTCTTGCTCTATGTTGGGTGAGGTGAGAATCTGAAGAACTCTTAGAAAGACCCATCAACAAGCATTGATTGGTACTCTTTAAAAATGAAGGATGATGAAGAAGAACAAGACAGACCCAATTTGGGATTTTCCTATAAAGAATCCCAGCAGCCCACTCAAGGGTTTTGTGTCTTGGCCTCTCCCCTGCCCAAATCCACATGGCAGTGTTCTCGTTCCGTCACAGATCAAAGCCCAGAACAAGCAAAACCTGCCCCTGTTAAATCCTCTCCGCATTAAGTCTCACTGGTACTGACCAGAGGCACAAAGGCTCAAGTGGATCCACCCCCAGACGGCTTTCCTTCCACTCCTCCTCCCTTAATCCCAGCTGCCGGGGATTCTAATTCCCAACAACTGGACCTTCCTCTGACTCATTACAGGCATCTGGCCCCTCAGCCCTTTGTCTCCTTTCCACACAGTCTCTCTTTTCTCATTTGCCACCTGCCTGCCTGCATCTCTCACATGAATCAAGCACAATCGCCATCTTGCTTCTGAATTGTTTGCAGCCTGCCACATCCTCTGAGGTCTGAGCTGCCAATGGCTATCCCTTGGGTCTTCCCACAATTGCTCTTGATCATGATTCACATACCTGGTTCTCAACCCTTATTCTTTTTATTCTTATTTCAGTGAAATGTATTTCTGGGTTCTCTATGGAAGGTCCCCCACCACCTTCTCCGACTTTGTAAACAATCATTCTACATAATAATTCATACTGGCAGCAAGGTAGGATATGAAATGGAGCACTAGCCTTAGAGTGAGGAAGACCCCAGCTCAAATCCTCCTTCCCCAGGTCCTGAGGATGGATGGGAGTCAGGAGAGGCAGGGTAGGAAGGTCAGCAGGCTATCTCAATAGTGCAGGCAGGGCCTGCACCTGGGCACTGGCAGTGACATGTTGTAGATATTTGACCCTGGCCGAGTCTAGATGGCAGGATGGATAATGTGCTAAACCCAGGAGTCAAGTGAGCAAACTCTAAGTAGGTACTATGGACCAGAAATTGGGCCAAATGTCACAGATACAACACAAGCGAATACAAGCAAAAAGAGAGTCCTCAATGAAGGCTCAGAAAAAGGGGCTGAAAGGTCAGTTGGGAGGTAGTCAACAAGAGCCTACTATGGGCCACAGAGGGCAATAAGAACTGAGGAAACAAAAAGAGGAAGAACTAATATCCTTTCTCAAGGAGCTCATAGTCAAAGAGGGGAGACAACACAGAGAGTTAGATAAAAAGGACCTGGATAGAGGAGATATTGGACATGGTCTCAGAGTTATGGCAGGAAGACTGAGGAAGACCAGAAAAGTCTTGTAGAAGGTGGGACTTCAGCCAAGGCTCAAAAGAAGCTAAGGAAGCAGGAGGTGCCAATGAAAAGGGAGATGTTCTAGGCAAGGGGGACAGTTAGGGAAAATGCCTCAAGTCAGGTGATGGAGTGTTGCACGGGAGGAACAATAAGGAAAGTCAGTACCACTAGTGGGGAATGTGGAGAAAAGGAAGGCATAAGAAGCCTGGAAAGGTAGGAAAGGTTCAGGTTGTTAAGGACTTTAAAAGCCAAACAGAATTTTCTAGCTCACCCTTGGGGTAATAAGGAGCCACAGGAGTCCATTCAATGGGAGGAGGGTGGGATGATATTAATTAGGAAGATAAATTTGCAACTGGGTGGAGGATGGACTGAGGTGGGAAGAGACAAGCCAAGGAACCTGACCAGCAGGGAATTCCAATAATCTGGGTTAATGCAATACTGATCTGCAGACCTTCCAGAGAAGAAGATGATGAGACCCTCTGCACTCTGCCTGAGCACATCATCAGGGGTACTGTGTTTAGTTCTGTGTCCTGCATTCATCAAGAACATTGACAAGAGTGCCCAGAGGAGAGTGACAAGGCTGGAGAAGGGACCTGAACCCAAGCCATAGGAGTGTCTGATGAAAGATCAGAAGATGTCCTGGAGAAGAAAAAAACTTCAGGGTGGGGGAACACATGGGGGAGTCCAACCCTCTCATTTTACAGATGAGGAAGCTATGATTCAGAAGTGAATTGCCCAAGGTCATACAGATAATCATACCTGGGGTGGGATTGGAACCTGGGTCTTCCTGACTCCATATCATCACCCTATCTGGTAGGACCCCTTATTATATAAGCACATTCTCCACAGAGTTCTAGCCCAATGCATCCTTGGGATGTGGAGGTGACCCTGGAAGCTTGAAGATGATGCTAGCGGAGAAGGCTCTGACAGGTTTGACCACACTGGAAGGGCACAGAAGCAGAAATAGAACATGACTTATAGTTGAGGACTGGTCTCCACATAGAGGCTCTTATCACCAGCTGGCTGGACTTAGTCCTGAATTCTTTGACCATGGTGACCCATGAAGCAAAGAAAAGAGCAAAATATCCTTTAGTCCTAGGCAACTTCTGCTGCTTCTGAGGTGAGCATGACAGAGAGATGGAAAAGGCTTCACACTCTTTTATACCACCTACAGACAGCAAGACAGCACCCAGTGCCTAGCACATTATAGGCACCGAATATGTGCTGGACATCTAGGTAGGGAAGTGAGTGGGTTGCTGAACTTGGAGTCAGGAAATCCAAATCTTTTTTCAGATGTAAAATGGGGAGAATCACCATACTTTCAAAAGCTACTTCATAGGGTCATTGTGAGGAATAAATGGAATGGATTCATGTAAAGTACTCTGCCAACCTTAAAGCACTATATAAATGTTTGTTATTGCTATTTTGCTATTATTATTATTATTATTATTAAGTGTTTAACAACTTAACTGTTGGTCACGTAAGTGTGAGATTTTGGTCTAATGGTCAACAATGGGAGGTGCTATAGGGTTGAGTTACAGGAGCTGAGATCAGAGATGGCTCTGCCACTTTCTACCTGTATGACTTTGGAAAGTCATTCATCCTGCTTGATCCTCAGTTTCTTTCATCTGTAAAAAACTGAAAAGGCTTAACTTGATGACCTCAGCAGCCCCTCCCAGTCCTAGATTCCAGATCTGGCCATCTTAAGAAGACATGTTCTTGGAAAAACTCAATCACAGTCATTGTGACTTTCATTTTATGATTCAAATCAAAATACAAAAGCAAGCTTCAGGCAAATGAAAAGATGAGTCACAGCTCCTTGGAAAGGTAAATGAAGGCATTTGATAAATGGGTTTTTATTGTACTTTCAAAGGCAGCGAGGACCATGATTTCATGGAAGACTTGGTCAGATCAAATAGTAATGTCCATGATGAATATTAGCTAGAAGACCGACATGTCTATTCCTCATGTGCTTATATTTGTGGCAAAAGTGAGGAAATAGAACAATTCGTTAAAGAATTAGGTAAGATGCTCCAGGGCACTTAGGTGGCACAGTGGATATGGGGCCAGGCCTAGAATAAGAAAGACTCCTCTTCCTGAGTTCAAATCTGGCCTCAGATACTTCCTAGCTTTGTGGCCTTAGCCAAGTCACTTAACCTTATTTGCCTCAGTTCCCTCATCTGTAAAATGAGTTGGAGAAGGAAATGTAAAACCACTTTAGTATCTTTACCAAGAAAGCCCCAAATGGAGTCACAAAGAGCCAGACACCAGTGAAAAAAAATACTGAAAAACAAAGATGCTCCAAGTTAAAGCACCATTTGTTTTAATATTTGGTGATCTTCAACATGAGTAATGCAGAAATATGTTTAATGTGATTGTACATATATAACCTATGTCAGATTGCTTTCTGTCTTGGGGAGAGGGAAAGTAAGAGAAGGAGGAAGAAAAATTTAGAACTCAAAATCTTATAAAGACAAATGTTGACAACTATCTTTACATGTAACTGAAAAAAAATTACTGTTAAGATTGGAAAAAAATATTCATTGATTTTGATGCAAAACTGTCCACAAGAGTCAATGACAAATTGGTGTATGTGTATGTATGTATGTATGTATATCTATATGTGTGTATATCTATTTATACATATATACTTATACACACATGTACATATACATATATCTACACATATACACTCACCCATCCATATATGTATATATGTGTATTGGAAAACATCTTCAGGATAAAAGGGAGTCTAGGGGGCAACTAGGTGGCACAATGGATAAAGCAGTGGCCCTGGATTCACAAGGACCTGAGTTCAAATCCAGCTTCAAACACTTGAAATTTAGTAGCTGTGTGACCCTAGGCAAGTCACTTAACCCTCATTGTCCCACAAAAAAGGGGGCGGGGAGTCTAAATGCTTCTATAGGATAAAGTTTCATACTTTTATTTCCTGAATACTTTCTTCAGGATGAGACGTAAGAGATGTTCAGTATGACAAACACAAAATAACATTTAAAAAATGAAATTGATCATGTATGAGAAAGTAAAGAGTGCACTAACAATGTTAGAGTTACTTCTGAAACAGCCATCAATTTATAGTCCTATTCCCTTCAATAATAGAGATTAAAATCAATGCCAGATTAGAATAGAAAACAAATTTGAAGCGAAGACACAAACAAGGCAGCTCTAATCTGACCTATTTAACTTAGTGACTTTAGAAAATGGGTAAAGGAAAAAAAGTGCAGACATCATATACTATTACAGTTTTCTGAGGGAAGTTCACCAAAGTAAAATTATCTCACCAAATAGAAGAGCAAAAGAATGCAGAAGTCATATTAGCCAGCAAATATGTGATCTCCTTGTAAAAGGACATATGAGCAAAGCCATTTGTATGGCTCCCCTGGAACTCCTCTTCTCGTATGTGGATCTAATGCTATGTGGGTCTGCCATCCTGTGGGTCAGCACCATGTGAAAACCTATTGCCCACACATCCCTTCTTATGTGTGCTTTTTTCTAGCCAGAGATGGATTTATTAGCTCAAAGAAAAGAGCAAATAAAGTGACAAGATTCCCTTAGTGCAAGTCTTCTTATATGTTTTCTGCTCATGACCCCTTTCCACCCAAGAAATTTTTATGTGACCCGGGGTCTATAGGTATATAAAATAGGTATGCATAACCTTTTATTGCTGCCAAATTTTGTGTGACCCCCACATTCAGTTACGTGATCCCACATGGAGTCACCACCCACAATTTAAGAAGCTTTGCCCTAGTGCATGGTGAGTATACTGGTGAGTGACTTCATTACTAGTAGGAGAGGGCATACAAAGAATATATGGACTCAGGACCACACATGGAAGGCACACGTTTTGGTAGTACCTATGATCAGAGAATAAAGGTTAAGAAATACATGCCAGATAAATTCATACCTCCAAAACTGGAAGGCTGCTGATGTTCTCTGTTAATGTCCTCATACTGCTTTCCATTGCTTTCCTCTGGGTACTACGTCAAGTGTGTCATACCTATTTGCCAACAGTGGTAGGTGGGTACAAGTTCACCATTAGATCTTGCTATGGAAGAATCTTCTAAGCATTTGTACTGGGCATATATGTTGTCTGCTATCTGCTTATGGATTCCATCTCTTCAGGGATCTATTGGCCATCTTGGCTCCTATCTACTGGGGTGCAGTGACCTAAAAGCCTCTATCTGATAAGGACAAGCTGACATCTCTTTAGTGATAGCCAAAAGCTATCCAACCATAATCAACTAAAAAGAACCAGAACAAAGTCCAGGTAATATCTAGACCCAGACTAAGATAAAACATTTTCCTTTAACCTCCTTTATTAATTTAGACTTGGAGTTAGAAATCTGAATGGTAGTTTTCATGTTGGCATGCAAATTAATTTGTCAAAACAAAAGCAAATTGAAAGAGGTAATGTCTTTGTCCTCCATGCTCCTCATCCCATTTTGCCATTATTATGTAAATCTGGAATCGGTAAAAACTTCTGGATATGAAGTAATTTTCACAAGCAAAAAATGTCATCGTGTAGCTACCTGTAAAATCTTGGAATGAATGATGAAGATTCTGTGCTGGATCACCTCACAAAATAGTGGAAAGCAGTGGCAGATGAAATGAGTTTACAAAAACCTTGGTAAGAAAGCCAATTATGACAGATCACCCTAACAACATTTAAAAATGAACTTGAAAGAAGGACAATAAATAGAAGAGAAATGGAAAATACCAGTGAAGTTATTCTTAAAAAACAAAAACAGGGGCAGCTAGGTGGTGCAGTGGATCAAGCACCAGCCCTGGAGTCAGGAGTACCTGACTTCAAATCTGGCCTCCGACACTTCACACTTACTAGTTGTGTGACCCTGGGCAAGTCACTTAACCCCAATTGCCTCACTAAAAAAAAAATACAACAACAACAACAAAATTCTTTTCTCTATCAATGACAGATGGAGTCACCATGTTTGGACTAAGAGGTCACAGTCCCCCATGTGATCCATGAGAAAATAGGGATGGTGGTATAGAAAAGAAAGATGGGAAAAATGTCCGTCTAGGAATTCCATTCTGGAAGTGACATAGTCTTGACGAATTGATGGATTGCATCTCAATAAATTTGAAAGAGGAGAGTATACTGAGAAGTTGAGAGTGGGTGGAAAGAATCTTAAATCTCACTATTTTTTAAGAATTGAGAGTATGCCACTAACTAAAGACTCTGTATCTTTCACATCTATAAAAATATTTATGAGAAAATATAAAATATGCACGAGAATCAGTGGAATACTTGATGAAACTATGAGGAGAAAACAGACTGGCTTTCATGATATTATCCTAGAGTACGTAATGTCTTTATAGTTAGCAAGCATTTATTAGGTGTCTTCTGTGTACTAGGCACTGCACAAGTGCTGATGATACAAGGAAAGGCATTAACAATTCTTGCCCTCCAACACAACTTAATGGCAAAGTTTGGAGAGAAAGCGAATGGAGAAAAATAGTTCACACTGGCCTCAATCCTCTCAGTAAAATAAAAGGTAAGATCCACAGTTTGGGGGGGGGGGGCAGGCAATGCTTGAGATGGAGGTATGAAAGGCTGGAAGAAGTTTAAAACGGTTTCTGTGAAGAGCGAAACAGCGAGTCTGTTAGGGATGAATAAAAGCCTGTCTTGATAAGTAAATGCCCAGTTGAGTTGGACAACATTATCTTGCTGGGTGTCTAGTTAGCAGGTATGTGAGTCTTACTTCATCTGTGTTCAGCAGCTCTTGAGTAGAGCATAGTAGGTAGATAGAGGGAGTTATCCAGGCCCAAAGATTAGCAAGAGATGATTGGCATCAGGGCAAGGAGAAAAGGGATTTGAAAGCCAAGTATAGTGTAGAGTTCAAATGTCTAATTATTGGCTTGAGCTTGAAGAGAGGAAACTGAAGTCAGAGGAACACCAGAGGTCTAAAAATATTACTGTGGAGAAGAGAGATTGGAGGTCTTAGTAAAAGTAATGGGTGGATTTAGGAGGTGTGAGGCAAAGGGGGATGTGGAATGAGAAGGAGCTATGAACAGATGGATAAATGAATGTCAGTCAGAGTTTCTAATTAGGCAAAGGAAATTGTTGTGGGTAATGATGAGAACGAGCATGTGACCATCCTCATGTATGGCTGAGGTTACATAAAGGAACACGTCATGAGATTCAAGGAGACTGAGGAATTGGGACATTATGGCACATAAGTGAATATTTGATATAAAGGTCCCCTGGAACAAAGGCAGGAATTGGGAAGTAAAGGCAGGTGGGGAGCCATGTGACAATCCCTTTCAGAAAGGATGCTTCAAACCCAGTCTCAGACACTTGACACTTACTAGCTGTGTGACCCTGGGCAAGTCACTTAAACCTCATTGCCCTGGGGGTGGGGGAGGTGGAGAAGAAAGAATTCTAATGCTTATTGTTTAGACTTCACTTTGCAGTTAGATAAGCAGCCCATAGAGCAGGTCCATCAATGCCTATACCTTGGACAGACATTGTAAATGGACAATAGAGTGGGCCCAGGCTTGACTAGGGAATAGAGAGCAGGAATGGTTGCCCTTGGGAAATCACAAGGATCTTTTAATGACCCCCAGCTTTTTCCTAAAACAAAGGCCCATCAATATTCTTTAACATATTCTTCTCCTAGCACTGCATCACTGTGAGTCATGGAATATGGGTTTCTGAAGACATCAAGTTAAGGGCAAAGGGGCAGGGGTCCCAGAGAAGTCATGAGAGGGCTGCATAATATTTCAAATGTATAAGTGTGAAGAAGATATCACTACCAGGCATAGACCCCAAGGAAATCCAAGGAAGAAGAAAGGGAAACATACACACAGATATAGCTTTTTAAAATGTTCATTGGGCGGCAGCTAGGTGGCGCAGTGGATAAAGGACTGACCCTGGATTCAGGACAACATGAGTTCAAATCCGGCTTCAGACACTTGACACTTACTAGCTGTGTGACCCTGGGCAAGTCACTAATACCTCATTGCCCTATAAAACACACACACACACACACACACACACAAATAAAATAAAATGCTCATAGTTTTACTAGTTAAGAAATGGAAACCAAAGAGATGCCTATCAACTGGGGAATGGTTGGATATATTTTGATGCACAAATGTAGTGGAATTCTGTTCTGCCATAAGAAATTATAAAAGGAAGGGGCAGCTAGGTGTCACAGTGGATAAAGCACTGGCCCTGGATTCAGGAAGATCTGAGTTCAAAGTCAGACACTTGACACTAGCTGTGTGACCCTGGGCAAGTCACTTAACCCTCATTGCCCCCACCAAAAAAAAAAAATTATAAAAGGGACTGTCTTAGGGAAACATGGGGATATATATAAACTGATGAAGAGTCAAGGGAGCAGAATCAAGAGGGTAATTTATACATTTTGAAAACAAACCCTCAGTGGCTTAAGAACTCTGCTCAATTCAATGACCAACCATAATTCCAGAAGATAATGATGAAATGTTCTGTCCCCTCCTGACAGAGAAGATATGAAAAACAGAGGCATCCTTTTGGACATGGCCTGTGGAGGATTTTTTTTCTTTTTAAATTTTTTTCTTTGGCATTTTATTTACTTTACTTATAACTAATAAATATTTTTATTTATAGTTTTGAGCTCCAATTTTTATCCCTCTTCTCTCCCTCTCCCTCTCCCCTCCTGGAGCCAGTGAGCAATGAGATATAGGTTATACATTTACAGTTATGTAAAACATTGCTATATTAGTCATTTTATACAAGAAAACTTGAATAAAAGAAAAAAATGAAAGAAAGTGAAAAATAGCATGTCTCAGTCTGTGTTTTAGCAATATCAGTTCTTTCTTTGACTGTAGATAGTATGTTTCATCAAAAGTCCCTTGGGATTTTCTTGGATCATTGTATTATTGAGAATAGTTAAGTCCATTCACAATTCTTCATCAAATGTTATTGTTCTCTCTTGGTTCTGCTCACTTCACTATAGATCAATTCGTACAAGTCTTTCCAGGCCTTTCTGAAATTGTCCTATTTGTCATTTCTCATAGCACGATAATAATCCATCACCATCATATTCAACAGCCTGATTAGCCATTCCCTGATTGATTGGGCATTTCTTTGATTTCCAGGATTTTTTTTTCTTTAACTATGCTTATTTCTTACAAGGTTTTTTTTTAATTTTCCAGAGGGAGAGGGAGAATGAGATGAAAGAAGAAATAAATGCCTATGAATTGAAAAAATATATTTTTAAAAATAAATATGCTGGAGAAGAAACCTAAAGGGTATCATGATGAAGATAAGAATGGAAAAGAAAATGGGCCAATCATGGAGCCAAAGTGAGGGATAAATTATGGATGCCCCTTTTGTTCCATTGCAAGCCACACAACGTCAATGGATCTAGAATAAGATTCTAGAATGTTGGTCTGACTCTGTGGAAGACTTACAGTAGGACAAGAGTTATATGGGATGAGAAGCTAAGAATAGGTTGTGGTGTATGCCATGTAGGTAGCTCACTTAGATGAGCTTACATATTCACCAGCATCTCTAAAATACTAATTTTTGCTGTTTTAGAGTCAACTGATGACTTAATTGGTGGAAGAGACGCTTTGCCAATAGAGGTCAGCCCCTGTGCTGCAAACTAGAGTCTTAGAGAGCCGCCAAGTATGTGATATTAGGCACCTCTTCCTAGAACCCTGCAAACTACCACTTATTTTATCTTACCCACTCTCAAGCTGGCATATCACCTACCACTTGTATGGAGATGTACTGCCAATCAATTGGTTGTGATTCTATAGTTGTACAAGAAGATATGAAATCAATTCCACTTAATTCAATTGAATAAGGATTTATTAAAGAGCTACTGTAGATAGGCACCGGAGAAGATGCTGGGAGTATAGAAACAAACATGAAACAGCTTCCATTCTATTGAAAGTCTGTATGTAGATCAGTAACTACAAGCTATAAACACATAGAATACAAAGTAATTGGGATGGAGGGGGAGAAATGAAGGAAAAGCTATAAAAAGGTGACGTTTGAGCTGAGCTTTGAAAGGAAATTGGAATCTCATGAGGGGGACAAAGGGGAAGAGCATTGCAGATATGAGAGACAGTGTAAGCCAAGTTATGGAAGTGCTGCAGTGGGTATAATGAGGTACTTGGACTTATGAACACCTGAATTCAAATCCTGCCTTGGGTACTCTACCAGCTCTTTGTGCTTGGCAAATGACTCAACTTTTGTCTGCCTCAATTTCCTCATCTATAAAATGGGTAATAATAGCACCTACTTCCCAGGGCTGCTTTAAAGATCTAATAAGACTACACTTCTAAGTGCTTTGCAACCTTCAAAACCCTATATAAATGCCTATCAACACCACCACTGCTACCATCATCATTCCTGGGAATCATAATTTGGCCAGTTTAAATAAGAATATCTAATATTCATATAGTACCTACTATGTGCCAGGCACTGTGGTAAGTACTTTATAATTATTGCCTCATTTGATCTTTACAACAACCCTGGAGGTAGGTATTGTTATTATCTCCATTGTATAGGAGAGAAAACTATGGCAGAGGTCAAGTGACTTGCTGAGTGTCACACAGGTAGTAAGTGTCTTACTCCAGATTTGAACTCAGGTCTTCATAACTCCCAGGCTGACATTCTTTCCACTGGGGCTACCTCTGCTGCTATGCCTACTATGCCAATGTATACTTCACTCTCTTTATCGAGATCCAGATCTGGTGCCCTTAAGCAAGAGCCTAGTCACATTGCCTTAGTTCAACTCTAGGAATTGTCTCACATTCAAAAGTTTTCATCACTCCCACGTTCTGCCTGTCTCTGACCCACATTCACCTATTTGGCCACTTTCCTCCTTGATTCTTTTGTTTGTTTTGGTTTTGGTTTGTTTTGGTTTTTTGGTTTGGTTTGATTTTGCCACCTATCAACTACCCCTTTTCCCTTACGTCTGTTGACTGGCTCTGTTTTCTTTATTTTTCTCTCAAACCCCTTTCTCTTTTCCTTCAACTACTTAAGAATCTCCTTTTCAGGGGCAGCTAGGTGGCTCAATAGATAAAGCACAGGCCCTGGATTCAGAAGGACTTGAGTTCAAATCTGGCCTCAGACATTTGACACTTGCTAGCTGTGTGACTTTGGACAAGTCATTTAACCCTCATTGCCACACAAAAAAAAAAAAATAATCTCCTTTTCCCAGCAACATTTCCATTTCCAAGGGTAGCCCCAACCAAAAGTGGAAAAGAAAAGAACCCTGGTGTTCAAATCTGAAGAACTAGGTTCAAAATCCATATTTGATAGTTATTTATCCTTAGGCAAGTTAATTAAACTCTCTGGGCCACAGCTCATCATCTGTAAAAAGAGAAGACTGACCCCAATAACTCCTGACATTCCTTCCAGCTCTTTCTGTATATGAGCATCTGAATCTTTTTCTTTTCACATGTGTCAACTCTTGAGCTAGAGAGTATTTAGGAAAAAGGCATCTCCTTAATAAAGCATGACCTGTTTTCATTTTTATATTTTATGTCTCCCACATAGAAGAATATCTGGAATATAGTAGGCATTTAATAAATGCTTCTTGAATTGAATGTAATTGAGTTGAATTCAATCAGAGACGTCTTTTTGTAATTAATGAGCTCTCCCAAGCTCAGATGCTGCTATTGACTCACCTTCAATAGGAAGACTCTACGTATTTAACGTTCTGTCTTGAGTGTTGAGCACCGGTTAGGCCCCATCATTCTCACCCCAAATTTGAGCTTCCCTGTTGGATCATGCCATTACTAAAAAGCCAGGCAGTTGTCATTGGTTCACAGCATCACAGACTTGGATCTGGAAGGGACCTTGGAGGTTCTCAAGTCTAATCTTTTAAATCTTACAGATGAGGAAATAGACACAAAGAGGTTGGGGGAAGCCTGTAGTTTGTTTGCAAGTCAGTAGTTGGTTAAAAAATTGCATTTTGCAAAATTCAATTATAACTTGTTAAAAAACACCAGCTAGATTTTTGACCCCGGGAATGTATTTGCAATCTTTTCAAATCACTTCCTGGATCCCCTAATATTTTTATGAAGGACAATGAAAATTCCTTCAATGGTGGTAGTGAGACAACTGACTCAGAAGGCTTACTAGGGAAAACCCCTTCAGTGAGCTTGCTTTACCATGGGGTTCTTGGGGGCAGAAAACATCTGTTTTACTAGCTTATTAGTTGGCAGCACTAGTCTTTGGTTAAGAGCTAGAAAGCCCTGAATACAGGCTTTAATGCCTCAAATCCCATCGTAAACACTGAATATCTTATGTGATAAATGCTTATTGCCATGGAGATGGCTATGATACCATTATCTGTGGAGATGGATTACTCTGACTGGGAATCACAGTGTATTGACTTAAAAATTCTTGAGCTAGCATAGCCCCTTCCAGTATCAGCATGGATGTCTAGATGTGGAATGGGTGCAGTTCAATCTACTCATTTTACAGATGAGGAAACTGAGGCCCCAAGAGGGGAAGTTACTGGATGAAGGTCCTACAGGCAGTCAGTAGGATTTGAACTCAAGATTTGACAATGTATACTGTCAGTGAATAGGCCATTCATAGGAGATTTAAAAACAAACTGGATATTTGGGAGATTTCTTGGACAAGATTCAAAAGAAAATTACTTTAGAATGTAGAAAAGGTGAATCAAAAATATAACTTCTATCAATTTAGTGGAGCAATGACTGCCAGGGAACTCTTTCTGGGATTTATAGATCACCAGTGATTGAAAAAAGTCTTCTCTCAGACCCTTAACCCAGTCAATGTCACAGAGAAAGATTACCCCTGCACACACACACACACACACACACACACACACACACACATACATACATACATACATACATACAAACTAGCAGCTTTGACACAGGCCAGAGTAGGCTTCAAAACGGTGCACACACTCATTATTTGGTAGCAGAATACAGCCAAGGGCAAGGTCACAACTTCCAAGAATAATAATCATTCATATATACACGACAAGTTAATGGTTGATAGGCACTTTCCTTATAAGGTAGGCAGTACCTGTATTATTTGGTTGGGAGGATTTTGGGGGATTGGAGAAGGGAGGACGGTAGCAAGCTGGATCTGTGATTGTATCAGGCTTGGGAACTTCCCCTACAGTGCAGATCAATACCTCTCAGGGCCCCATAGGACAAGTATTCTTGTACTCATGGAACAGATGAAGAAAGAGTGTCAGTGAAAGAAAGGCAGTGCAATGTTGGAAATCAATTGTGAAATTCATAATAAAGGGACCTTAGTTCTAATGCTGACTATGCTATGTCCTTCCTTTTGCCCCAGTTTCCTCCCATGTAACTCTATGACTACAAGTTTCAGAATATATCCTAATGTAAATTGGTAGAAGGAATGTTCTCACTGGGAGTCCCAATAAAATTAGAGGTCAAGCCTACCCACGGCACCCCCTCCTCTCACTGCTCCCCAACACCCGCAAGGAAATTACATAGAGAATCCCCAAAAAGAGGAATAAAGCTTAGAGATGACCTCTAAGGCCCCTTCTAGATCTTAATCTTGTGGCCCTACATGATTTATCGAATTCAAATAGTATTCACTAAGCACTTACTATAAACCATTCATTCACTGGGCTACCAACTGCACTTGGAAAAGGCAAAGTGGAAAAATATGGCTACCCCATGCCTGGAAATTCTTCCATCTTCATTGCTTCTCACTCTAAAAATTTCTAATTGACTTCATAATTGAGCTCAGTTCTACCTACATGAAAGCTTTTCCTGATCTCTCCAGCTCCTCCCTACTGCCTTATAGGAAGTACACCCAAAGTCATAGGACAACCATTCAAGCTTAAACGTGCACTAAGAGTTTTGGGAAACCCTGTATTTATTGTGTATTTGCTTCTATGTATACATGTTGTTTCAGCTGGTAGAATTCAACATTTTGTAGGGCCAGGACTGTTTTATTTCCTTTTGTTCTTATGCCCTCAGCTTATAGCACAGTCCTAGAGATCAGTAATTTATAACTAACAACTAGAGTTACAACCAGCTGGAATTTGTCTTAAACATCACAACATGAAGTAGTTTGTTGAATTACATATTCTATATTTTACCTCATCCTTGTTCAAACAACTCTAGGTTCCTGTTTTCTGCCAGTAGTCATTTTTATTTCCAGGGAAGAAAATCAACCTGCTGCCAATCATTTCCACCAATAGACCAGATGAATTCCCGAACATCTCAAACTCCCAAGATCACCTCCAAGTCTGAAAATGTCCATTGTTCGACTGGTGTCCAGTCACCTATTAAAGAAATGAAAAACAAAGCAACAGAGGTAGCTAGGATCCCAAATATGAGCTCACCTAGTTGAGTCCCTATGGGAGTGTGCATGGAAGGAAAGAAAGAGAGTAGTGGATCATCTTATCCCTAGAAAAGTGTAGTGACAGAATAACAAAGGAAAGGTGATTAGGATGCAGTCACCTACATTTTTAAATGTAATAAACATTTTTATTTATAGTTTTGGATTCAGGAGTACATGAGTTCAAATCCGACCTCAGACACTTAACACGTACTAGCTGTGTGACCCTAGGCAAGTCACTTGGCCCCAGTTGCCTCACTAAAAAACAAACAAACAAACAAACAAACAAAAAAAACCTTGATTAAAAGAAAAAATGAAAGAAAGTGAAAAATAGTATGCTTCAGTCTGTTCAATATCAGTTCCTTCTTTGGAGGTGGATAGTATGTTTCATCAATAGTTCTTTGAGACTGTCTTGGATCATTGTACTGTTGAAAATAGTCAAGTCATTCACAGTTCATCATCAAACAACAGTACTGTCTCTGTGCACAATATTCTCTTGGTTCTGCTCATTTCACTATACATCATTTCATACGTGTCTTTCCAGGCCTTTCTGAAGTCATCATGCTTGTCATTTCTTATAGCACAATAATATTCCATCACCATCATATACCACCGTTTGTTTTGTCATTCCCCAATTGATAGACATTCCTTTGATTTCCAATTTGTAGCCACCACAAAAAGAGATGCTATAAATATATTTTTTTTATAAATAGGTGTTTTTTTTTTTCTCTTTTTGACAGTCACCTCCATTTAAAGGACTACCGAGACATTAATTCGTTCTTACTGCTCTGTGGTTGGGAGTGGTGGTGGAGGAAAGGATGCTGCACTATCTCCAAACTCATAAAATGTTCATTCCCACGTGACTGATACAAAGCAGAAAGGGAGTTCCTCAGACCATGCAAACAAAGCTAGTCCACCTGGTCAACTGGGATCAGGAAAGGTGACTGTGACTGCCTTCTTTTAACCTCACTTGCATTATTTTTCTCAATGTAGGGGTGGGATGGGGCAATAAAAATATTAGCTTAGCTCTCTGAAGGGAATATAAAGTAATAATAATCTGAACTGAAACCTGGGAGATGTGCCTGCATTCCAAACAAGTTACAGATATTATGAATAATTCAGACAAGTGGCAAATATGACTGTTGCCTCTAACACTATGCCAGTGAAGAGAAAGCAGGAAAGTCTTGACACCTTTGTGATACAGAGAAATGATTGAGTATAAGGTATGGAAAACTCTTGAGTTAAATATCCCTAGTTCCTGTAGAAGGGGTCTCTGGTCAATCAAGAAGGGTTTGGGTAAAAAATATTTCTAGCAACTCTTTATGTGGTAGCTAAGGACTAGAAATCAAAGTGATGCCCATCAATTGGGGAATGGCTAAACAAGCTGTGGTATATGATTGCAATGGAATATTATTGTCCTATGAGAAATGACAAACAAGATGATTTTAGAAAAACTTAGAAAGACTTTCACAAACTGATGAATAGTGAACAGAACCAGAAGAATGCTGTACAAATTAACAGCAATATCATTTTATGATGAACTGTGAATGACTTAACTAGTCTCAACAATAGAATGATCCAAGACAATCCCAAAGGACTAATGATGAAGCATATTATCCACTTCCAGAGGGGAAAAAGCTGATATTGATTGAATACAGACTGAAAGAGGTTATTTTTTACTTTCCTTTTTTTCTTTTGTGTGTTCTTTTACAAAATAACTAATATGGAAGTATTCTGCATAATTGAACATGTATAACCTATATCTGTTTGCTTATAATCTCAGGGAGGGGGAGGAGAGGGTGGGAAAGAGAGATAGAACCTGGAGCTCAAACATTTAAATAAAAATATTTTTTTTAAATTGGAAAAAAAGAAGGGGTTGGGGAGGGCAGGAAACATTGGCTGGAGAAAAAATAATGAACATTAACAACATTGTTCAGGGATGCTATATGCAAATTTCTAGTAACTGCTAACTGTCTCCTCTTGATATCTAATGACTTACTTACATCAAAGGTAAAAAGAAACAGAAGAGGTCATGGGGAGGGGAGGTGGAAGGAAATGTGGGTGAGAACCTTGCCAGGTTTATACCAAGATATCATTTCATCCTTGATGCATTAGCTCTCTCCTGACCCTTTAACAAAAGGGTTCTAATGACTTTCCATTTATTCCCCAAAACATTTTTCCTTTCTCATTCATGGTTTATGTCATAAAGATAATGGGAAAACATTTCTATATTTGTCAAGCATAACAGATTTGGGCCATCTCTCTCATCATTGGTTTCCAAACCTGAATAGAGAGCCAACCTTTCTATCATCCAGGACTGACATGGCCTTCTTATTAATGTGTGGATAATGATCTCCTTTAGATGTGAGAAACAGTGTATTGGGAGAGATTTTTTTGCTATTAAACATCCTCTAAAACTGGATGTCTCTTCATGAACTGAAACAGTATATTTGCATCCTAGATAAAGAGGTTTAAATGTGGGTCGTTTTAAAAAATATAATTGAACTCCAATTAATTGGAACTACTGCAAATCTTGTCTTAACTTCATGGTTCTCTGTCCTTCCTTCTCATCAGGGAAGGACGCAATTGTGTCCAGGAGAAAAATACATTCCCAGAGAGAACCAATGCTTGCAAACTAAGGAACAAAACATTAAAGTCGAGGTCTAATATTTCTTGGGAATGAGCATATGGGTGAAGAATGGAACTATCTAGTTCCCACCTGCATAGTCTCCAGCAGGGCTACTGGTGAAATGAACACACCTTTGGTTCAACCAAATGTCTCATTAGGGATTAGCTTCCCTTCAGATGCTCACAGGTAGCTCGATAAGCATTTATTGAAGAAATGAAGGACTGGATGAACAAATGAATGATTATGTTTTGTTCTATTAACAATTCAATACAAGAAGCATTTATTAAACACTTACATAAATGAACAAGGCATCCTCCCGAATACAGAAAATAGTCAAATGTATCTTTGACTTCATGTGTTTTTCTTTTTCAATTAACATTTTATTTAAAGTTTTGAGCTTCAAATGCGATCTTTCCCTCTTTACCTTCCTTCCTGCCCCCTCCCTGAGGCAGTAAACAATCAGATATAGGTGATACATATACAATTATGTCAAATATTTCCATATTAGTCATTTTGTATAAGAAGACAAATAAAAGAAAAAAATTAAAAGAAAATAAAAACAGCATGCTTACTATGTTCAATCAATATCAGTTCTTTCTCTGGAGGCAGACAGTATGCTTCATCATTAGACTTTGGGGATTATCTTGGATCATTGTATTGCTGAGAATAGTTAAGTCATTCACAGTTCTTCATCCAACAATATTGCTGTCTCTGTGCACAAAGTTCTCCTTGTTCTGTTCACTATATATCAGTTCATGTAAGTCTTTCCTGTTGTTTCTGAAATCATCCCGCTTTTCAGTTCTTACAGAACAATAATATCCCATTACAATTATACACCATATCTTGTTTATCCATTCCCCAACTGATGGGCATCCCTTTGATTTCCAGTTCACCACAAAAAAGGTACTATAAATATTTTTGTACAAATAGGTCCTTTTCTCTTTTTTGGATGTCTGTGGGATATAAACCTAGGAGTGATATTGCTGGATCAAAGGATATGCAGTTTTATAACCCTTTGGGCATAGTTCCAAATTTCTCTGGAAAATGCTTGGATCACTTTGCAACTCTACCAACAATATATTAGTGTCCCAGTTTTCCCACATCCCTTCCAACATCCAACATTTTCCTTTTCTCTGATATTAGCCAATCTGATAGGTGTGAGGTGGTAACTCAGAGTTGTTTTAATTTGCATTTCTTTGGTCAATAGTTATTTAGAACATTTGTATTACTTTAGGTAGCTTTGATTTTTTGAAAACTGTTCATATCTTTTGACCATTTCTCAATTGGGGAATCAGTATTGTTATAAATTTGACTCGGTTCTCTATATATTTAAGAAATGAGGCCTTTATAAAAGATACTTGTTATTAAAATTCTTTCCCAGTTTTCTGTTTTCCTTATAATATTTGTTGCATTGGTCTTGTTTGTGCAAAAGGTTTTTTTTTCTAATTTTATATAATCATAATTATATATTTTACATTTTGTTATATAATTTTGTAATATCTTCATTGGTTTTAAATTATTCTCCTGGCCATAAATCCGACAGAAACTATTATATGCTCTCTTAATTTGCTTATATTATCACCCTTTCTGTGTTTTTCTAACAATGAAGATTGCAATCCATCCGTGTTTATTCATTCTCTTAACCCTTGACCATGAGCTCTCATACGTATCCACAAGTTGTCCACCCAACTTGTGGCATTCTTTGTTTTCTCTTGACATCACTAGGATATTGTTGTTTTTGTTCTATCATTTCAGTTATGTCAAATTCTTCATGACCCTATTTGGGATTTTCTTAGCAAAGATACTGGAGTGATTTGTCACTTCCTACTCCATGTCATTGTACAAATTAGGAAATTGAGGCAGAAAGTGTTAAGTGACTTACCCAGGGTCACTCAGCTAGTGTGTGAGGCTGGATTTGAACTTGGGAAGATGAGCCTTCCTGAGTCCCAGTGCATCTCAGAATATAAAGTAGAAAGTATCCTCTATCTCTAAAGATAGCACATATGCCTCTTTAGAAAATCTCAAGCAAAGGTTAGAGGCCTCTTTTTACATAAGTGTTTAAATTGTTTATTTGGATAGGCTTGGGTAATATGGCTTCTGAAGTTCTTTTTAAATCTGTGATACTGGGAAGCTAGGTGGCACAGTGGGAAAAGTACCAGCCCTGGATTCAGGAGGACCTGAGTTCAAATCCGGCCTCAGACACTTGATACTAGCTGTGTGACCCTGGGCAAGTCACTTAACCCTCATTGCCCCACAAAAAAAAAAATAAATCTATGATACTGTGTCATCTTCCTCCAAATCCTGGGCTAATAATGCTTCAGCTCCACTCACATTGGTGAACCTGGTTCTCAGAGCCAACTGCTTCCTTTTTGGATCTAGAGATAACCTCAAGGTTCTAGAGTTTTCTAGTGCTCTTATACGAGAAATCACTTGGTTATTAGTCAGTCTTAATTAACTTTTGGAAAGGGTATTTTATTCACTAAATAGATATAGAAAAGATGGTTGGTGTTAAAAGACCTTCCATACATCCTACTGCAAATATGTACCAAGTTTAGAGTACAATGATGGTGAGATGCAGCTAGAGAACATGTGTAACCAAAGGGTAAACTCCTAACTTCTAGTTATATCAAAGTAGGGATCTACTTCATTCCAGGTAATCATGCAAGGATCAGACAGCTGGATTGAATGAATCCATCCATCCATCCACCCACACACCCTTGCACCCCACACCCACCCATCCATCCATCCATCCATCCATCTATCCATCCATCTATCCATCCATCTATCCATCCATGGTGTAAACTAGGTGCAAACAAGGCCCTAATCAATTTGGGAGCAGAGAAGTGTTTCAATTACTAGATGAAGACAGATGACACTATTCAGTAAATGCCATAATTGGCTAAAAACTCAGACAGCACTGGGTGTACACAGCTAGTCACTTCAGTTTCTGGATGGCCACCAATTAAGCTTCAAAAGCTTCTGAGATCTGGAGTACTTTGAGGAGGTCAGGAAGTAGTGGGGCAAGTGAGGCCAGAGGGGCTCTTATATCCACCCCTCCCTAATGACTCCTACACTTTTGTAGGAGATATTCTCAGATAAATATAAAGAAAAAAATAATGTGATTGAAATGAATGAGAAATCCAAAATTCTCTAGAAAATTCAAGGAGGAAGAGACCACTTGAATCAACATGAAGCTTGAGTGAAGAGGTGAAAAGGAGAGATGAAGAGAAAGTCTACACCACACATGGTGGTGAGATGGGAGCTGAAATAAAGGCATGGATGTAGGCTATGACATGTTGAGTTTGAGAAAAGGCTGGCAGCTAAGTTTGTCTAGTACAAAGATAACATGAGGGAGAATAAACTGAAAAAAGGGGGTTGAAAGGTTGGTGGAGACCAGTAGTCATATTTTTCTATTTGGAGCTGCTTTACATCTTGTATGTATTTGAGTCCTGGAACATAATGGTATCTGAAGAACTCAAAATGAATAATTTGCAAAGGGCAACAGAGGGATGTGGTGTCTAAGAAAGGGTGCAATTTATAATGAAGGGAACCCTTTGAAGAATAGGTGGAAAAAATGTCAGGAATAAAAATTCAGGCTAGGAAAAGAAGACAGGCTAGATTTCATGGTATGGTCTTATTGTCAGGAAAACCTGAGATAACCCCTATGGGAAGACACAAACAAAAGGCACATAAGATAGGAAGGCTCTGTTCTCCATCATTGAAAAGAAATCTAAGGGCAGCTACGTGGCGCAGTGGATAGAGCACCAGCCCTGGATTCAGGAGGACTTGAGTTCAAATCTGACCTCAGACACTTGACACTTACTAGCTGTGTGACCCTGGGCAAGTCACTTAACCCCAATTTCCCTGCAAAAAAAAAAGAAAAGAAAAGAAATCTAAATGGAAGAGAACACATATATTTGAATGAGTTCTTTTACAATAAAAATCATAGGAGGTGTGTGTAGACGGAGCATCATAGACTTATAGGATCATAGACATAAGAATTTCAGGGACCTTAGACATCATTATGTCCATCCACATAATTTTACAAATGAGGAAACTGAGGCCCCAAAGAGTTAAGTAATTTTCCCAGGGTCTCAGAGCTAATAAATATCTGAGGTGGGATTCAAACCCAGGTCTTTCCTGATTCCAAGTCTGATGTACAATCCATACCACCATAAAGCCAGAAAAAGTTCTGAAAGGTTCTTTTGCAAATTCTGACAAAAGGTAAGCTATGTGACCTTCCACACATCGATTGCCTGGGCCTCAAAAAATGAAAATATTTGTTAAGCAAGATGAACTCTGAAGTCCCTTCCAACACTAAAATATTCTTATTCTATGTCATTTAGCTGACCTAATTCTTTGTGGGGAAATTTATTTTAGGAGATTAAGGTGATTCTTTAAAAATCTAAGGATGGGGCAGCTAGGTGGTGCAGTGGATAAAGCACCAGTCAGGATTCAGGAGGACCTGAGTTTAAATCTGGCCTCAGACACTGGACACTTACTAGCTGTGTGACTCTGGGAAAGTCACTTAACCCTCATTGCCCTGAAAAAATAAAAAAAAAAATCTAAGGATAAAAAAGGGGGGAGGGCTTCAGGGGGACCATTTGGAGAATCCATGACTGCTCCTTGGCCATTCCCCATTTAAGCACAGTCTTCTGCAAAATGAGGGGATCGGCGTTGATGTGCCTTGCACATAATCAATGCTTCATAAAGGTTTATTGATTGATTGATTGATGGCTTCTGAGGTCCTTTCCAGATCTAGATCTATATTCCTATGTGACTAAGATCTACTTGGAAGGCTTGGTCGCAAGCAACAAGTGCCTAATGTGAGTCAGACAATATGGTGAGCACTGAGGATACAACAAAAAAAGGCCAGCCAGTCCCTGCTCTAAAGGAGGTCCCAATCTAATGGGAAGACAACATGCAAATAATGGCATGCAACTGAGACCTAGGCAGGATAAATTGGAGAAAATGCTCAAGGGAAGGTTCTGGCATGAGGGAGGTAAAGGACTAGCAGAACTTGGTGCAGAATATAGGAGTTTAGCTGAGACTTGAAGGAAGTCAGGATGCAGAGATGAAGAAGGAGAGAATTTCAGGCATGGGGCACAGCCAGGGAAAATGCCTGGGGTTAGGAGATGGTACAAGGAATATCAGGAAATCTGTGTCTCTGGGTTACAGTGTATGGGAAAAGGTGTAATAAGCCTGGAAAGGTAAGAAGAGGACAGGTGAACAGGGGCTTTAAAAGCCAAGCAGAGACTTTTATATTTGAACTTGGAAGTAACAAGGAGCCACTGGAGGTTAGTGAATGGGAGGGGGGGGTGACATAGGCAGACCTGTAGCATCCATTTATTGGCTGATTAGACTGAAGATGTATGACATTCCTCTTCTTCTAGATGCCTTCAAGCAGAGACTACATGGCCACTTGCTGAGTATGTTATGAAGATTCCTTTCCCATATATGTAGATATATATAGCCACTGGGTCCCTGCCAACTCTCAAATTCTGTTATTCTGTGAAACATTTTCACACTTTCCAAGCTCCCCTTGTGGAAGCTGGGGCCAGACTTTGCTTTCACTCTGCCACTGGAGAGCTAAGCAGTTCTGTGTGGGCACTCCATTGCTGTCCCTCTCCCAAGATCATCAGTCTGTCAGGTCTTCTGTCAGTGAGGGGTGTACTTAATATTGTCTGACTCACAGTAGGCACTTGTTGATTGTTGATTAACCAACTACCATTGGGATAACTAATTTCTTTCTTTTTAAATTTATTATTACTATTATTATTTTCCAGTTACATGTAGATATAGTTTTCAACATTTGTTTTTATAATATGTATAGTTCCAAATTTTTCTCCCTCCCTCCCTTCCCTCCCCTCTCCCCAAGACAGAAAGCAACCTGATATAGGTTATATATGGTTGTGGGGTTTTTTGGCGCGATCGTGTCATGAGTTCGAGAGCTCACGTAGGTTATATATGTAAAATCACATTAAACACATTTTTGCATTAATCATGTTGTGAAAGAAGAATCAGAAAAAAAGGGGAAAAAAACTCAGAAAAGAAAACAAAAAGCAAAAATGTTGAAACAGTTTGGCTCAATCTGCATCTAAATTCAACAGGTTTGTTTTTTTTTCCTGGATGTAGAGAGCATTTTCTATCACGAGTCCTTTGGAATTAACTCTTCTCAGCAATAAAATGATCCAAGATAAGTCTATCACAGTTGACCATCAGATGATGTTGTTGATACTTGTACAATGTTCTCTTGGTTCTGGTCATTTCACTCAGCATCAATTCATGTAAGTCTTTCCAGGTTTTTCTGAAATCTGCTTGCTTATAGTTCCTTACAACAAAATAATATTCAATTACATTCATATGCCACAACTTATTCAGCCATTTCCCAATGGATGGGCACTGCCTCGATTTCCAATTCTTTGCCACCACAAAAAAGAGCAGCTGTAAATATTTTTCACGTGTGAATCCTTTTCCCTTTTTATGATTTCTTTGGGATGTAGACCTATGCACAGTTTTTACAGCCCTTTGGGCATAGGATAACTCTGTTTTCTAGAGGATTTTTGGAGGGTTCCCCCCAATGTCAAGCTTGAATTGGCTTCTTTGCAGAAGTCTAATTGCTCCTCCATGTGGCAGTCCTTTAGATACCTAAAGAATGCTATCATGTCCACCCCAAGTCACCTCTTCTCCAGGCTAAACATGCCCTTTTTTTCCAACCATCTTCATGTAAATGGACTCTATTCCTTTCCCATCATGGATGCCTTTCTCTGGACACTCCAGCTTATCAATGTCCTCCATCCACGGGGCCCATAACTGTCCAAGTAAGATCTAAAAAGAGCTGAGCAAAGGGGGACTATCCCTTCAAAGATGGAGGGGACCTTAGTCATCCCCTAACCCAACACCCAAATGTTGTAGGTGAGGAAATCTAGGGTCAAGAGATAAAATGATTTGTGAAAAATCACCCACAATACTAATTTCAAGCCAGATCCTCTGACCCCAGGTGTTATGTGCTTGAGCCTGGGCCAAGTGAACAAAGAGGGACTCAATTGCTTCCACCATGATGGCCCCCATTCTATTTTCTAGACCTTTTTCTACCTTATTACTTCATCCACAGGCTTGAATGTCCTTACTTAGGTACCCATACATTAAGTTCCCAAGTTCCCTACTCTCACTGGGAACTATAATAGAAAGTATTGTCAAGGACAATAAACAATTTTAAAATTAAAATAAAATAAAATAAAATAAAAAGTGACCCCTTGTGGCCAGGGACTGTAAATACAATTTACAGCTCTTCTAACACAATCAAGGTAGGTGTTTGTTTTTTTTTTGGGGGGGGGGGGGTGTTTTTTCCCCCTCATCTCCAGGGGGAAGCCTGATATTATCATCCTGGTTCTGATGAGTTGAGTTTGAATAGAAATTTCCACCTTTCTCTGTTCAGATGATAACTACATATTGAATCTCCTTCCTTTCTGGGGCTAAGTTCCAAAAGGTCTTAGGAAATGAGCATGTTCTGTCCCTGAAGATAAAAGCTTTCTTTTTCTACAGTTTCTCTCATAGGCTGTCATATTTTGAGGGAAATCACAATTTTGTTAATGTGGACTGTGAGGTGGGGTGGGGGTGGGGGAAGGAGGAGGGGTAAGAAGAAGAGCTTTTTCTTGGAACAGCCAGAGATTCCCAATCCTTCCTTGTTTCCCTATTGTGTATACATAATTATAATTATATTGACTTCACTAATTCTTTCTAAACTAGCAACATATGCTAAAAAAGTCTCAGTAAAACAAAGAAATAAAGCTTTATTTGTAAATATCCAAAGGATTCTTAGCTCCAGGGCCATACCAAACCAGGTGACAAGCTACTGAGGCCTTTGGTTTCTCAGCCTCTGTTCTAGAGTGAATCTCCCAACCCACATAGGCATACACACAATGAGGTCAGGGCCTCATACAATATATAGCTGTATCTCCTCTCAGTGATCTAGGGATAATCCCTGAGGGGCAATAAAGTTCTTCTAATGCTATTGATTGAGGCATATGATTCTAGAATATATACTATCCTATTATCATTACCCATGTCAGTTCATACCTCCCCAGTATCAATAACTAATTAACATCAATTATCTTTGACAAAAGGCAGCTAAGAATTGCAGTGGATAGAGTCAGGAAGACTCATCTTCCCGAGTTCAAATCTGATGTCACACACTTAGTAGCTGTGTGATCCTGGGCAAGTCAATTAATCCTGTTTACCTCATTTTTTCTCATCTGTAAAATGATCTGGAAAAGGAAATGGAAAATCACTCCAATATCTTTGCCAAGAAAACCCCCAATGGGGTCATGAAGAGTCAAATATGATTGAAAAACAACTGAAAACAGCTTTGCGAGAGGGATATTTGCTGAAAATTATAACAAGAACCAAAATCTAAAAGTATTCCCCTGAACTGAGGCACACTCTCATCTATCACCTCTGTCTCTGGGGAGAAGTGGCTCAAACCAAAGGCAGCATCTGTGAATGTTTACCACTCCAGGGTGGCTTAGTTGCTGGACAAGTCATTCATTCCCTTGTTAAAAGACAAAGGATCTCGACTATCAGGCTGTTACTTCTTAAGTTACAAGAGAACTGGATTCTATATTCCTCAATGACCTTGATTGCCAACAAGCTCTGGTATAGACTATAATATCTGGCACACAAAAACTTAGAACATATCTTCTTTTCTTGCCACCAGGAAAGAGCTTGATTTGCCAATTAATGCCATTTGTATGCACTAGCTCAGCAGCCAGTCAAAAGTCTTTCTTCCCATCCAGGAAGTAGGGAGGCCACAGTCACAGAATCCCTCGGCATGAACACATAAGCACACAGCCCTTGTAGCACACATCCTCATGTACTTCCAGAAAGAAGCTCAGGAAAACTTCCTGAAATAGGCCATCGGATGGCAACAGCTTGTGCATGTTTCAAGGACTGAGCCCTCAATCACCAGTCCCCCATTTCAAGACTGGAAAGACAATACTCTTCCTGCAAAGAAATATTCCCCAACTGGAAGGGAATGAAATCTGGAAGTTATAGAATGTAGTTAGTACAACTTTGAAGTTTTCTTCCTGATTCAATCTCTATTAATCCTGCCCTGCCCCTCCATCTCCGCCCCCCACCATGCTATTAGAGTAATAACCCATTATGTCTGTTCATTTTTTTAATATGCTGTGTTAAGTAGGGAAAAGACAAATTTTAACAGAACTTTCTATTTTCATACATAATCTCTTTTTTGTTATTTTTGCATGTTGAAATGTTGGTTTGTGCTTATTAAATTCCCAATAAAATTTGATGCATAAAACAAATGGATAAGTAATATTTTTTTCAATTTACTAATACATTTAAATATATGTAAAATGAGGGCAGCTGGATGGTTCAGTGGAGAGAGTGCCAGGCCTAGAGTCAGAAAGCCTCCTTTTCCAGAGTTGAAATTTGACCTCAGACATTTACTAGCAGTGTGACCCTGGGCAAGTCACTTAACCTATTTCCTCATCTGTAAAATGAGCTGAAGAAGTAAATGGCAAACCATTCCAGCATATTTGCCAAGAGAACCCCAAATGGGGTCATGAAGAGTTAGACATGACTGAACAACAAAATACATTTAAACTTTGGCATTACCTTCACCTCCCAATATATCTCCTCTCTGCACGCATTCCCAGTGAATCACTCCATGTAACAAATCTCATTCTCCACTTTTGCCACCAGTCCTTCTCAAACTCTAGGGATCCCGCAATGCTTTTGGCTTCAGCCTAGTATTCAGCTTTCTTCCTAAGAAAGCCAGTATAGTAGGGTGGATAGAGCCCGTCCTCTGGAGTCCAGTGATGTTGGTTCAAATCCTCCTTCCTGGGTGACTTCAAATACCTCTCATTTCTTTGGTGTCCATTTCCTCATCTCTCAAATGAAGCAGCTGGACTGGATAGAATTTGAGAACTTACTGACTTCTTGTTATTTCTACCAATGGACCTAAACCAGAGCCAGAACTTTTTTAAAAGAATTTACTGGGGGCAGCTAGGTAGTGCAGTGGATAAAGCACCGGCCCTGGATTCAGGAGGACCTGAGTTCAAATCTGGCCTCAGACACTTGACACTTACTAGCTGTGTGACCCTGGGCAAGTCAACCCTCATTTCCCCACAAAAAACAAATTACTAACAGCTAAGTAAATGAAGCAAAAATAAAACCTAAGGAAAAAAAGAAGCTAAAATAAAAGAAAGAAAAAGAAAGAATCAAGGAATGAAAGAAACTAGCTTCTAATCCTGCAATAAACTTTATTTAATTGTTAATCATCTGAGGTAACTAGTTCTAGAGTCTCAAGTTAGCTACCCAAATGACTAGCTACCATGCAGACCCAGGGAGCCCTCCATCCTCAGAGTGCCCACATCTACAATCCCACAGTGGGTTATTGCACATGTCAACTTGGACCCCTTTGAATTCCTGCCATCAGCTAGTAATATATCTAACTTCTAGTAAGGGTATATGTAATAAATGCTTCTTGAATGACTGTAATTGATTGATTGATCTGAGCATCAGGAATTCTAAAAGTCATCAGTCTTCCTGCTATCCAAATCTGTGGATGCTTGATCTGGGGAAGAAAAGACTTATGGAGTGAGGAGATTATATTTCTTCAAGTGTTTGAAAGGCTAACATGTACAAGAGGGACTAGACTTTTTCTCTTTTACCCAAGAGATTGAAACTAGGAGCAACCATTGGAATTGGCAGAGATACAGGTTATGGATTGATGTAAGGAAAAAACTTCCTCCCAATATATCCTTTCTAATAGTATAGTGAACTGATGTGGGACATGGTGTGTTCTCCCTCATTGGACATCATCAATCTCAGGTTGGTTGACCACTTCCTTTAGAGGAAGTTATTTGTCATCAATGAGTTGGACTTGATGAAATTCAATTCACAAATGTATGAACAACCTACTATATAGAAGGCATTGTTCTTGGTATTGGAGACTCAAAGACAAGTACCACCCCCCCAAAAAAAATTAAACAATCCTTCCGTTTAAGTAGTTTATCTTCCAGTGAAAAGGACATAGTATTTATACAAAGCAGGGTACAATGAAGGGATTCCTGGATGTAAAGTATGACAGAAGACCAGGGTTCAAATCCCCTTTCTGCTATTCAACAACCATGACTATGGGTCTGTCACTTAACATTTTCTGGTCTCATTTTCCCCATCAGTAAAATGAGGGGACTTGAACTATCTTGCCTCCAGGGCCTCATTCAGTTCTAGACCTGTGATCAGCGTTATAAACCCAGCCGCCAAATTTGTGTTCCTATGAACCTAATCATCCTTGATGAGTAATTAGAGATCAATGAGTCAAGGGATCACTCTTTACTTAGTCCATATGAAAGACTTACCAACTGACTCAATCTTCCCCAGAATCAGAGAAGTATTCTCCCAAAGCCTTTTACAACATTCTAGGATCATCTACATATTCCACAGTAATTATGACACTCTGTCTGACCCTGGGCAAGTTTTCTTATTTCTTATTTCCTGAAGTAATCCTCTAAGGCTATGTCAGTCAATGAGTAGATAAACATGTATCAAGAGCCTACTATGAGGCAGCTGCTGTCCTAGGTGCTGTGTGCTAGGCCAAACATTAGTGGAAGAGAAGATGCTGATCTACACTGGTAGAGGGAATTTGCAAACCTGAGAGGTCTATATACCAATAAAATCAAAGAGGAGTCGAGAAAAGAATGACAAGTAACCTCGGCCAACTCTAAGTTAAGAATCATTTGATCTTAGGGCACTCATACAGAAGCATAGACATACAGACAGACAGACACACACACACATACACACACACACACCCCTTTATACTGTTTTTTTTTAACACTATGAGAAACTTCACCCATAAAACTAATTGAAAGAGCCTCTTCTCCTTCCAGGAGCTAATGAGCTCTACATCCCCAGCAAGATGACTTCAGCACCAAGTGCCATGGTTTTCACAGTGCCAGGGGAAATAATCTGCCTTCCAGCTGTCATTCAGTTTCCCAGGGTGAAATGCAGCTGGCATTAGGAGAATTAAACACAGGCCAGGGACTTCATCTCCACCCCTGATGGGCAACCCTCTCCAGCAGCAGCTGAAGCCATCAGTCTGTCAGCTTGCTCTGCCTTCCCTCTGTTGTTGAAGTGAAACAGATGGCTTTAATGAGAAGAAGAGGGAGAGGAAGCCAGTCCCTCATCCATTCTGAGGCAGCCACTCACCGCTGCTTCCTGTCCTGTGTTCTTTCTACATCTGTCTCTTTGGACTTTTATCTCTCTGAGTTGTTCCAGCATTAGGCCCTTGACATAAGGCTTGAGCCCTGGAAGATCTTTCAGTTCTACCCATATGTAAAATGGCCCTGAGAAGAGAGAATGAAGGAGAGGGAGAGGGAAAAGGAGAGGGACAGAGAGGAGGGAGAGAGAGAGAGAGAGAGAGAGACAGACAGACAGACAGACAGACAGACAGACAGAGACAGAGAGACAGAGAGATAGAGAGACAGAGACAGAGACAGACAAAGACAGAGACAGACAGACAGAGACAGAGACAGACAGAGACAGAGATACAAAGAGAAAGAAGAGACAGAGAAAAAAGAGGGAGGAAGGGAGAGAAAGAAAAAAATAAAGGCAGACACAGAGAGAAACAGAGATAAAGGCACAGAGAAAGCAACAGGGAGATACAGAGAGATAGAGACAGAGAAGCTCAGAGAGACAGATAAAAGGACAGAGAGAGATAGATACAGACAAGATAGAAAGAATTGGTGTCTTGGACTCAGGAATGATGGAAGCATAAGTTTAGCTCCACTATTTCCTAGCTGTGTGACCACAGGTCCATCACTTAGCCTTCTTGGGTCTCAATTTCCTCTTCTATAAAATGTAAATTAATAATATTTATGCTATTTCCCACTCAGGGCTGTTTAGAGGATGAGATGAGACAACATATGGGAAGCCCTTGGTTAACTAGAAAGCATTCTATTAATATAGGCTATAATTTATGATCATAAGATTTGGAGTCAGCAGGGTCCTTAGGAATCATCTAGTTCAATCCCCCAATTAGAGTTCAGGAAATTAAGAATTTGTAAGATTTGCCTTAGACTTTTATCTCAATTTCTTTATGGTCAGTACCAACACCCATAAGAACATATGCAAAGCATAGAACACTGTACTAGGGAGTAGTTATATGAGCATTTGATCAAGCTTTTACCCTTAAAGGGCTAACATTTGAGTTAGAGAGATAAAACATTTGCATAAAACAATCAGAACCACAAAATTATTTGACTTGGAAAGACCTCAGAGTCCATCCAGTTAAATCATTCAAAGTTAAAGGTGGTGGTGGTTTGTGGGTTTTGTTGTTGTTGTTGTTGTTATTGTTTGGCATTTGTTGGATTATTCATGACCCCATTCATGGTTTTCTTGGCAGAGAAACGTAAGTGGTTTGTTATTTCCTTCTCCAGCTCATTTTACACATGAGGTAAACAGGGTTAAGTGACTTGCCCAGGGTCATATAGCTAGTATATTTCTGAGGCCAAGTTTTAACTTAGGTCTTCCTGACTCCTTGCCCATTGTTCTATCAATTGTGCCACCTATCTGCCTTAAATTACTGATTTGTCAAAAATTAATGCTGCTATCTTAAAAATAATTATATTTTATAAAAATATTTACTTCATTATATGCTAATATTCCAGAACTGAATTATAACTGGGAAAAACCAAGTCAGTTGACCCCTGTTGCTGTTGCTCAAGGCAACACTGTCTATCTGGGAGCAACTAGCTAATACTGATGTAGAGCCTAAGAACTATTAACCAGCTTCTGTGGAACTAGTCTTTCAAATTTGCAAATTAAAAAATGCTACGTGACAGCATTACATTGCACCAGTAGGATGTTGTGCTTGCTCAACCCTCAGATCACAGATGGTGATGAGAATTCTGTCTTTGCTGTTGGGCTGTCCTCTGGGTTCTAGCCCTCTGCCTCCTCATTAGCTGCACCCAAACCATGGAAGACTGTTACCAGAAAAAATTTTAAAGAAAGTGTCACCAAACCACCAGTGTTTCATTATACTGCAGAATGTACCTTCAGGGTAATAATCAAGTCTTACAATTCTCTTTTACTTCATCCCAAGACCAGAGAAATCAAATTAAACCATAACCTCCTACATCTCTAAGATGTAGATCTAAAGAGCTCTTCTTTTAGAATGGACATCTTTCCATCCTCACTTCATGATCCTTCAGTGGTCACAGAAAATAAGTAGAGGCAACTTTTTAGAGATTTTGCTACTTGGAAAATCCAAAATGCTCAACTGAAAAAATTAGTTGAAACAATAACTTTAGCAAAGTAGCAAGATATAAAGTAAGTCCTCATGTATCATAAACATACCTATATTTCACAATAAAAAACTTTATACAAATAAAATCAGATTTAAATAATTAGAGAAATATTAATTGTTCATGGATAGGTAGGACCAATATAATAAAAATATCAATTTTACTTGATTTATATATTCAATGCCATCCCAATGAAATTACCAAAAAATATTTCACTGAATTGGAAAAGATAAAATTCATTTGGAAGAATAAAAACTCAAGAATATTAAAGGAACTAATAAAAAATGTAAAGGAAGAAGGTTAAGTGGTACCAGATCTTAAACTATATTATAAGGCAGTAATTATCAAAACTATCATTAAAAAAAGAAAAAAAACCAATGTGGTACTAAAAAATAAAAAGGTACATCAATGAAACAGTAGACACAATTTACAGCAGCAAATAAGTTTTGGAACCTTGTGTTTGACAAGTATAAAGACTTAAGATTTGGGTATAAAAACTCATTATTTGGTAAAAATCTTGGGAAAAATGGAATGTAGTCTGGCAGAAATTGGGCATAGACCAATATCTTACACCATGTATCCAGGATTTTTAGAACCCCTTGAAGATTCTCAGGTTGCCCAGGTTGAAATGAAATGGCCCGAGGCAAAAACAAAACAAAAACAAACAAAAAACATAAGTAACATATTCCAGAGATAATTCAGATACTTTTCAAGTGTATGTTTATGATTGCCATTCACTACCTTAGAGGTCTGTGGGCTAGATGTCCTCTGCTGAGACATGCCAGCAGAAGTAGTCTTAATCTCTAAGATGCCCTTTTTTGGACATGTCTAACTGGCTGAAACACATCATAAAGTAAGAGGACCTCTATACAGTCAGTATTCTTAGTGTTATGCATGCTGCTATTTTAACAAAGAATTCTATTACTAAAGGGGGGAAATATAAACTTCACTATATGTAAATGTCATGAATTTCAGTTAGCTCTTATTAAGGAAAGCCTAGTAACTTGTCCTATGCTGCCATAATTCAACTATTTCCTATGTTCTTCTGTAGGGGGCAGAGGAGAGGAAGGAAGAAGGATGGAGAATCTTTGCATCCTATTGCCTCCTGAAATACTTCTCATTCAATCCAATAAACATTTGTGTGTTGGGTTGTTTCAGTTGTGTTTGACTATTTGTGATCTCATTTGGCAGTATTTTGGGCAGAGATACTGGAGTGGTTTGCCATTTCCTTTCTCCAGCCTATTTCACAGATGAGGAAATTAATGCAAACAGGGTTAAGTGAATTGCCAGGGGTCACACAGCTACAAAGTATCTGAGACAGGATTTGAACTCAGGTCTTCTTGACTCCAAATCCAGCACTCTGTCCACTGTATAACCTAGCTTCCCCCCCTCCAATAAACAATTATTAATCACTTACTTTGGGACAGGCATTGTGTTAAGCACTTGGGATATAATTATTAAAAAGAAAGAAAATGCCTTCCCTCAAGGAAGTCACAATCTAACGCAGAGAAACACAAAAAAGGAGGTAGGAAAGTAGGTTGGGAGGAGATCAAAAGTTACCTTATACACAAGCATCTTATCCATGAAGCTAAAACCAGGCAGAGTCACAGATACATAGTGGAGTAAGCTGAAAGTTCAGTTTCTGCCCTCTATAAATGAAGGCACTGGGCAAGGGGAGTTTGTAACTCTGCCCTTTACACCTCCAATCAGATGGGAGAGGAGGTTGAGGGAGGTGGTATCAATTAAGACAATCAAGTTAGCAGCTTGGAGGTGAGACTATAAGCGATGAGCTTATCCTGGGAGGGGCGTTGTCTTCTGTTGAGTTAAAACAAACACATGGAGGCACTTAAAAATATTCATTGACTTATGAATGAAGAAAGCAGTGCCAAATGAACAAAATATCAATAATCACAAAAATGAAAATAAAACCACACCAAAATGCAGTAAATAAATGCAATACATATGCATATGAAAATAAAACAACACCAAAATGCAATAAATAAAACTCTGGACAGCAAGGCACAAGGTTGATGCTAAATGATTAAAGTTAAAATTCACTTCCTTCTGTCTTATATATAAAACAAAAATGGAAAATGGCCCTAAACTACAGCAACTCCAATCTCCATTAGATGATTTTGTTTGACTATTTTTAGAGAGTACTTGTAGAGAGTAGAGGTGGTGCTTAATGGGAAATATCTGTTGTGCTAAGTAATGTGTATCTTTGAAAAAATATTTTTGAGTGTTTGTTGAACTTTGTTGAGAGCATAAATGGAAAATATGGTATAAAAACCACCTTTCTACTTCCAAGGAAAGGTTTATTGTTGTTGGCAGTGGTTGGGGTTGCTGTTTATCAGTGTCAGGGAAGAACTGATTAGCCAGTTCACTAATTAGGATTCTGTATTTATTTCTAACAAGTCTCAACATTGACTATTTTAAAGTAACTTATCTGTCATAGTTAAACCGATTGGTACATATTAGTGGGGGACTCGGAGACAGCTTGGTACAGTGGAAAGAGGGCTGGATTTGGATTCACAATTCTAGGATTTTGAATCCTGATTCTAACATCTACTTACTGAATGACCTTGGGCAAGTAGCTTGATTTCTCTCAGTTTCCTCATGGAAAATGAAGGAAATAATAATTCACTGGTAGTTGTGAGGAAAGCATTTTTGTCAACCGTAGAACTATATAAATCATAGGACCACAAGTCTAGAGTCGAAAGAGTTCTCTGAGGCCATCTAGTGCAATATTATCATCTGATGCATGAAGAAACTAAGGTCCACAGGAGTTAAGTTTCTGCCCTCTATATTTTAAGGTTACATAACTTGTCCAAGAACATAAAAGTATGACCTGATGCTGAATGAAATGAGCAGAACCAGGAGAACATTCAGCATCAGGTCATGTAAGCCTTTCCAGGTTTTTCTGAAATCCACCTTCAAGCCTTCATTCTTAATACTTGTGGAAAGCATTTTCTATCATGAGACCTCTGGGATTATCTTGGATCATTGATTGCTGAGAAGAGTTAAGTTTATCACAGTTGATTATCACACAATATTGTAAAATATTTTCCACAACCCGAGAAAGGAACTGTGGAATCTGGATACAGATCAAACCACACTGTTTCAACTTTTTTTGTTTTGTTTTGTTTTTCTTTTTTGAGGTTTTTATTTTTTGTTCTGATTCTGCTTTCACAACATGACTAATGCAGAAATATGTTTTATGTGATTGTGCATATATAACCTATATCTAATTGCTTGCTATCTTGGGGAGGGGAGAAGGAAGGGAGGGAGGGAGGGAGGAAAATTTGGAACTAGAAATCTTATAAAAACAAATGTTGAAAACAATCTCTACGTGTAACTAGACAATAATAAAATACTTTTATGATAAAAAAGAATGAAGGCTTGTGCCCAAATCCTGATTCCAAATTTAGCACTCATTCTCCTATACTTACTTAAATATGAGCTATGATTCTTCAGTTGATAATATATTCCATCCCCCAATTAGTTCATAGTTGGAAATGGGTAATAAGTTGCTCCTTTGCCTATAAATGTGTGACCTGGATGTTTGCTCTTCCTACTTAGTTGACTCCAAATATAGCCAAGAGAAGTAGACACTGGGAAAGGGTTGAACAATGTTTGTTCATGTTCCTATTGCTTCAGACAGTGGCCGAGGGGAATAAGTTATGCCAAGGAAAGTAAAAGGTGCTAGAAGTTTGACTATGTCTGTGGGAACCATTGACCCTGGAGATATGCAACTGAGGTCCATCCATATATTTGCACTGTGCCTCCTGCTTCTCTTCTCCTGATGAAGTGATTGAAGACTAGGGACAATGAGGAAGAATCTCCTTTGTGACATAGCCTCTCTTGTGGCTCACTGACTACAAAGTTCACCCCGTGTCCAACCTCTCCACTCTCTTCCCTTGCTGACATTTTATCTCATCTCCCACTCACATCCTGTGTACCAAAGAAACATGAAGAAGGAAAGGGCATCATTCCGCCCCCCGTCCCCCGTTAGCAAATTGGCAAATGTTTTAAGTTTCTTTGTTTCAGGGAAAGTATTGCACCTTATAAATAACAATATATCTGAATTTCTTCATGCCTTGTATTTCATAGCAGGGACCTAGAATCAGTCAATATCCATGTGCTGGGTAGAGCCTAAAACCAATTCAACAATTAATTACCTGGTACCTACCTTGGGCTTACTTCTAGGTGGTGAGAATAAAATGATTGATGCAGAAAGGCATTAAGTTATATTAACATAGTTTCCAGTAGATAATGAAGGTAACCTGTGATGACAACACTGTGGTATCCCCAACAAATTACTGGATTTGGAGTTCCAGGACTTAGAAGGACTCTCTTCTCTGTTATACTACTGACAATAGAATCTAAGCTCCATTTGTTATTTTGTCTTTGTACACAGAGGATACATATAGTATCTTGGATGTGCAAAAATTTTAAAGATACTTGTTGAAAAAAGAAATCATTTTATGTCTCTCATCTTTGAATTTGAGGGTTGGGACAACCAGGTGGGACAGTGGCTAGAGTTCCAGAACTGAATTCAACTCCAGACTTAGATACTAACTAGCTGTGTGATCCTATGCAAGGCACTTAACTTCTGTTTGACTCAGTTTTCTCATCTGTAAAATGAGGGTAATAATAGTATCTACTTCTCAAGGTTGTGATGAGAATCAAATGAGATAATATTGGTAAGACATTTAACATAATGCCTGGCATGTAGTAAGTGCAAGATAATGTTGGTTGTTATTATAGATGACCCCTAAGCTCCCCTTCAACTTTAAAGCTATCATCTCATGATGTCTAGACAGGATACCACATAAGGAATTTTCTAATTTGTCCTAATGCCAGCTCCTTGGTCAGAACAGATGAAATGTAAGACTGAGTAGCTTTTAGAGGGGAGAATCTGGATACTAGGAAGAAGAGAAATATGAATTCTAAGACTAGATGGGGCAAAAGAGAGAAAAACCATTGATGCCTTTGTGATCTAGCCAGGAAACCCTGAATCAGGTTAGGAAGAGGTGTTTGGTATTCCTCCAGAAACTAGGAAAACAAAGTCCCAGCTGGCTTCATCAGTCTTTCACTCTGCCTTATGAGTGGCCTGGTGACAATTCCCCTCAGGAGACATTGTTCCTGTTACACAATAAATTAATTTATGTCTCACACCAGTTAGTCCCTGTTGGTGCCTTGTGTGGCATCTGCTGACTCTGGTTCATTTTCCTCTCCCTGTTTGGTGATAAAACCACCCTGGGTATGTGTGTTAGGGTGACTTGTTGCCTTCACCACTAGACAGAATTTGGCATAAAACGAGTCTGGCTTATTCTTCTATCTTTGTGACAGAGAACTGATACATTAGAGACTGGCTGTGAAAGGGGAGAGGGATGGAATGAGATATCTGAGCTCAGGGATTCTGGTATGTAGCAGTGAGAAACAGCTATGAAAGAACTGCCTTTGTCATCCTTATCACCTGTTTGTGAAACTATCCAAGTTCACATCAATAACCCATTGCTTTGCCTTACTCAAATTACCCCAATGAAATCATACAAAAACCGAAATTAACTCCTCTAGGAAATAGATATAGATCCCATTCCTATCAAAATAATAGGAATGGCAATAACCAGCTTATAGAATCCTTGAAGCTCTTCTCTCCCATTTACATGGGGAAAAATCCATTTTCTACTTCTGTAGTTAAAGCATTTGTTATATTCAGTTTAATGCAAAGACAGCTAACAGACCAGTCTAACCCAGCATGAATTCCTCAAGAATAAATTGTGTCTAACAAGCTTCATTTCCTTTTTTTTTTGACAAGTTACTAGATTGGTTACTGATGAATGAAACTTAAATGATTTGCTTTAAATTACATTGACTAAATGTCTTAATAGTCATTGAGGCACCTAGGTGGCACAGTGGATAAAGCACAGGCCCTGAAGTCAGGAGGATATGAGTTCAAATCTCACCTCGGACACTGTGTGACCCTGGGCAAGTCACTTAACGCCAATTTCCTTAAACATCCAGAGCCATCTCCAGTCATCCTGATATATACCTTGCCACTGGACCCAGATGCTTCTGGAGGAGAGAGGAAGGTTGGTGACTTTGCCCAGCCCTCATTTAAATCCAATTCTCTGTAAGTCATGATATCATCCCAATCTCATGGTCCTCTTTGAGAATAGAGGACCACGAACAACAATAACAGTCATTTAATAAGTGAATGGTTATTGATGTTCAAAATCAGCTGTCTGTATGCAGTCAGGTCATTGACTTCCTAGCAAAGATCAAAATTAACCCCAAAGAAGTGGGCTAATAATAATAAGAAGATATGGTATACAATTGAATAGCTCAAGGCTGACCTACTCAAGCAAGATACCAACACCTAAAAAATGTGCAGGGACAAAGGAAATAACATCAACAAAGGAAACTACCAGTTTATAGAAAACAAAACTGACAAATATTTGCCACATTGAGGAGGTCAAAAGAGCCCCAAAACTGCCTCAACCCAAAAATATTTAATCTTCTTGCAAGGTGTAGAATCACAGCAGCTAAGCAAATCTGTATGTGGAGGTTAAATTCAACTGCAGAACCTTACAGAGGAGAATGATGGAAGATAATAAGCAGTTTTGCTTCACAGAACAGTGGAAAGGAGGGGAGGGAAACATGAGTTAGCAGAAAGCTCTTTTTATGGAAATAACAGTAAATGGCTTCAGAACCAATTAAGCATGTCATCTCCAAAAGTAGATAGATAGAAAATTAAAGAGATTTGTAAGCATTTTTATTGAAAACCATTTTATCCATTAAAGGTGGTGAAACCACCACATTTGGATTCTAACAGCTCAATCCGCAATGCAATAATGCTAAAGTACTTTCAAAGTGTCCATCTAGATTTTGTTTAAAGGTGTCCCTTGAGGGACAACCTACCACTGCTCAAGGCAACCCACTTTTGGGCAGCCTTAATTGTTTCGAAAAGTTTTCTTTACTGTTCTCCACATCCAGAAAAAAGAATTGTGGATACTGAATGCAGAATGAACCATATTGTTTCTACTTCTTGGCTGTTTTTTCTCTTTTATGAGCTTTTTCCCTTGTGTTCTGCTTCTTCTTTCACAATATGACTAATGCAGAAATATGTTTAATGTGATTGTACATATATAACCTATATCAGATTTCTTTCCTTCTTGGGGGAGGTGGGAGGGAAGGGAGGGTGGGAGAAAAATCTGAAACCAAAATCCTATGAAAACAAATGTTGAAAACTAACTTTACATGCAACTGGAAAAATAGTAAAATACCTTTATGATTTAAAAAAAAGAAAAAAGTTTTCTGTACATCATTAATAATTCATCTTTGCCACCTGTACCCTTTGCTGTTAGTTCTGCTTCTAGAAACCAGGCAGACCAATAATACTTTCATTGCCTACTTCATAGGTCTGTCATGAGGATCACTTTAGTGAATCCAAAGAGCTATAAAGCCCTGGATACTCATAAACTATGTTTTCCATAATCCTCAGGGATTCTACTTATGTCATCCAACCATAGTCCTGTTCTTATTAGAGTACCAGGGTAAATTCCAGACAACACAATTTAGAAGGAGGAGACAAGAGAATTGTAAAAGTCACCAAGTGGATTAATACAATTTTAAGGAAGTCTTAAAGAAGCTGGGAGATGAGGCCAAGAGCTAATTCATAACTCTTGAGTAGATGACAGGTTATGTCACAGATGGTAATGACCAGCTGACTCTATCTCTACTCACCCATAAAACAAACAAAAATCAGAAAATAGGCATCAGTCTGAGGGATTTTGTTTAATACTATCATCATGGTCTTTCATATTACTAATAATATATCCATTATTATTCTAATAAATAATAACATCTACTTTAATACTTGAAGGATTTGTGATGTCATTAATAGGAGCAATCTTTCCATCAAAGCAGATTATAAATACTAGATTCCTTAATAAGTGAAACAATCAGAGTCATAGAGCTGGAAGGAAACCAGAGGTCAATTAGTCCAACTCCATCATTCTACAAGGCCATAAATGGATGCTAAGATTTAGGGAAATGACTTATCTAAGATCACAAGCAGGTAAATATCAGAAATTGGATTTGAACATCGACCTTCCTAACTATGAGGTCAGCACTCTCTCCTCTATACCACTTTGCTTCTCTAATTCAGCCTTCTGGGATGAAGCAGAGTAAATCTAAGCGGGCTTCTCTCTGACAAATCTTCACATTCTTGAAGGCAGCTTCCAATGTCTTCTCTGAGACTTCTCTCCTACAAGTTAAATAAACACCCTCAATTCCAATCCACCTTACTTGGCCCTGACCACCCCATTTCAGGTCTTTAATATCTCCTGACTAAATTATTGTAATAGCATCCTCATTGATAGTCCCCTGTCCCCTGCAGTCTACACTCCATAAAGTGCCAGATTGATATTCCTACAGCATAGGACCAACCACGCCACTCCCTAATTAATATGCCTTAGTGACTCCATTTTGCTTCTGAGATCAAATGCAAACTCCTTTTTTGGTATTTGAAGATCCTCATAATCTGGTTCCAGGATGTTTTTCCATCTAATTCCCAAAGAAATGCCACATTCTAAACTGGCTTACTGGATATTCCCCATATACAACGCTTCATCTCTGGTTTCCATCCTTCGTAAAGGTTGTCTTCATTTAATATAATGCACTATTTCCTTACTTTTACCATGAAAAATGTTTCACTTCCAGTAAGTTCAGGTACTAGCACTTAACTGATACCTAACCTCATCTCCCTATCTGCTATTATTCTCACCTCCCCAAAATATTTTTAATTTCATTTGTATATAATTTGTGTATACTCCTTTGTGTATATGTGGCTTTCTACTAAAAAGATATAAGCTCCTTAAGATTTGATTTCTGTCTTTGTGTAGAATCTACTCTTTGTTCCTCCTCTAACTTGCCCATGCATTTCCAAATTAAATCCCAGGGGAATGGGGGTTTTGGTGAGTAAGGGCAAATTTGTGGTTCTGTGCTCATAATAACACTGTGGCTCCCAAGCCCCCATGGGTATGTTCCTCATTAACAATCAGTAGACGACATTGAGCTCTTAGCAAAAATATTTGCTAATATGGCATTATAAACACAGGAGCTATAAAATAGTTTCCCCCCATAAACCTGAGATAAGGGGGAAGCTAGGTGGTACAATGAATAAAGCACCAGCCCTAGATTCAGGATAGCCCAGGTTCAAATCCAGCCTCAGATACTTGACACCTACTAGCTGTGTGACCCTGGGAAAGTCACTTAACCCTCATTGCCCAACAACAACAACAACAAAACTGAGGCAAACTGTCACAAATGCACATTTATCATGAAGAGTGGGCTGAAAATTAGAGTACAATGCTAATGAAGCCCATGCAGTGGATCCACTGTGATTAAAGTAACTCACAGCTTCTGGTACTGCCAAGCCTAGAAGTGTTCTCTCTCTGGAGTCTAACTTCTGCTCCTCATGGGAGCAGTGTCTATGTTGTATGAGATCATTTTTCATGTCAGACTTGGTCTGGTTTTCCTTTCCTTTACTATATCAAATTCTAAGAGGGAGTTGTTATTTCCTTTCACAGTTCCCATTATATCAAGTCCTACAAAGCATCTCTTTTTTATTTGTGAGAATCCAATCTAGCAAAGATATTTCTCTTATCACTTCCTCTTCCTTTTAATGGATACAAACAGAATTAAGGCAAGTCTAGAAATTATCTATTCTGTTTCAGGCTAAGTGAAAGCTCTGGTAGAAGCTCAAATAATTAAATCTAATAATAAATCATTTTGTCTCTTTGTAGGGCTTTTGGTGCTTCCCAAACTCATCAATTTCTGCTTTCTGTCCAGGTGGTCTATAATATATTTAGTCAGTTGAAAAGTATTTCTTAGGCACCAACAGTGTGCCAGGCACTGTGCTAGCACTGGAGATGCAAATACAAGCAAAAACCTGAAAAAGACAGTTTCTGATGATCTCACAGCTCTCAATGGAGTGGTGGCAACATAGAAACAATCATTGAAAAGTAGAATATATCTAAAGATATGAGTTTTGTTTCTGCCTTTATTGAACTTTTCCCAAATGCTCTCAACAATGTTTCTCTCCATTGGTTCTTGGATTTCCTAATGATATCCTATTAATCAGATAGAGTTATTCTTCCCCACCTACATTTACTTCTCTTACTCCTTTTGAATACAGTGTGCCCTTCTTGCTCTCTATTCTAGTCATCATCCTTATCCCACCAAGTGTTAGAGATACTAATTATGTCATTTTTACCTTTTATTTTTAGGACCCCTTTGGCATTCAGTGGATAGAGCACTGGTCCTCCAACTAGGAAGATTTGAGTTCAAATTTCAACTCAGACTTTGTGTGACCTCAGGAAAATAACTAAATCTCTATTTGACTCCATTTTTTGTGGGGCAATGAGGGTTAAGTGACTTGCCCAGGGTCACACAGCTAGTAAGTATCAAGTGTTTGAGGCCGGATTTGAACTCAGGTCCTCCTGAATCCAAGGATTCAGGAGCTTTATCCACTGCTCCACCTAGCTGCCCCTACTTCCATTTCTTTAATTGTCAGATGGAGAAAATAATCATTCTGTTGCATTTTATTCTACTATCACCCCAGCATTATTGTGAAGATCAAATAAGATAATATATGTAAAACATTTAACACAGTGACATAGTTGATACTACATAAATGCTACCTATTATTATTGGTATGGTAACTAATATGCCTTGTTTGTTTTCTATACTTCATGGACAATTGTGTTTTAAGGTGTCAATGGGACATCCAATTATATATGACCAGCAAGAAGTTGAAGATGTAGGAATGAAGCACAGGGAAAGAGTTGGGTTGCCTATATAGATGGCACAGTGGAGCACTGGGCCTGGAGTCAGGAAGACTCATCTTCCTGATTTCCAATCTGGCCTCAGACACTAATAAGCTATGTAACCTTGGGCAAGTCACTTAATCCTATTTGCCTGATTTTCCTCATCTGTAAAATGAGTTGGAAAAGGCAAATGATTCAAGAATATTTGCCAAGAAAGCCCCAAAATGGAGTCATGAAGAGACACAACCAAAACAATTGAACAACAAGAATATAGACTTAGAATTTGTTTGAATAGATTTAATAATTGAACCTAGAGTGAAACTTAAGATCAACAAATGAGATAATGTAGAGAGAGGATAAAATGAATCCCATGAAAGCAACTTCTGAGACAATCACGTTATAGGACAGAGGATAAATGAAGATACAATAAAGGAAAAAAAAGAAGGAGCAAACAGACAGATGAGAAGAAAACCAGTTGACAACAGAAACAGGGAAGCAAAGAGAGAAGAGTCAGAAGAATAGACAACATTATAAATAACTGTAGAGAGGTTTGGATGTGTTGAGAAAAAAAAGTTGATTTTTAAGTTAGATCATTTGTAGAAAGGCTAAGATGAAGGTAATATAAAACAAAACATGTGTAACCCATATCTGATTGCATGTTACATGTGTAACCCATATCTGATTGCTTACCACCTCAGGAAGGGAGGGGAGAGGGAAGGAAGGATGGATAAAATCTGGAACTCAAAATTATAAGTAAAAATGTTTATTACTTTAAAAAATATATCTACAAGTTTTGAAGGATCAATTGAAATTGAGTTTTAGGTCAGAGTCTCAAATTTCTTTTTAATCATTTCTTTTAACATCCTTTAAAAATAATTTTGAGTCCTCAATTGCCTCTCTTTATCCCCTTCCTCTCCCACTGAGAAGGCAAGCAATACTGTTTATATTCATTGTCATGCAAAATATATTTTCATATTAGCCATCTTTCAAAAAATAATGAAAATAGGGGAAAGTATGCAACATTCAAGGTTCATTAGTTCTCTCTCTGAAAGTGAATAGAATTTTTTTTGCATGGTGCAATGAGGGTTAAGTGACTTGCCCAGGGTCACACAGCTAGTAAGTGTCAAGTGTCTGAGGCTGAATTTGAACTCAGGTACTCCTGAATCCAGGGCAAGTGCTTTATCCACTGTGCCACCTAGCTGCCCCCCATGAATAGCATTTTTTATCATGAGTTCTTTGGAATTGTCTTGGATCATTGTATTCATTAGAGTAATTAGGTCTTTCAGAGTTGGTCATTGTTATAATAGTGTTATTACTGTGTACAATATTCTCCTGGTTCTGCTCCCTTCACTTTGTATCAGTTCATATAAGCCTCCTCATGTCTTTCTGAAACTATACTGCTTACCAAATAGTACTCCATCACAATTATTTGCCACAATTTGTTAAACTGTTCCCCAATTAATAGGCATCCCCTCAATTTCCATTTCTCTTCAACCATAAAAATGAGCTACTAGGGGCAGCTAGGTGGCTATCATGTAGAAGAGAGATTAGAATTTCCCTAATTTCCCTGTGGCATTGGGAGAGGGGGGAAATTCCCATATATTGCACAGAAGCAGGTCGTGGCTTGCTATCTGGAAGGACCTCCTAATAATTTGAGTTCTCCTAAGCAGAATGGGTTGAGCAGAAAGTGGGTAACCCCTCCCTAGAATCTTCAGGCAGTGGTCAGATGCCCAATTCCAGGGAGTATAGCAGAGGGTGACAAAATCTTAGGAGACCCCCTGTTTTCCAGAGCAAGCAAGCTGTGCCCTGAGCTTGGCAAGACAAGAAGCCTTTGTGATCACCTCTGGATGATCTCACCCACTGGGCTGGTCACAGAATTCACCAGGTATTCTCTGAGCTGGACAAGCACAGGACAAACTCGGAAAGTCCTGCAATGAATGAAACTTGTCACATTCTTGCTGTTAACCCTCATTATCAAGGCTACAGCTCACTGGGCAACCAATAGTGTAAATATTGAAATCTCCCCACACTATCTCAGGTCCGCCCACTGGGGGTGGGGCCCCAGGACATACATCTATAGCTCCTCCTTGCTTGCAAGCCTTTTCCCTCACTTTGAAAATAAAAAACTTCTCTCCCGTTCCTGACACTTATCTCTAGCCTGCTCTGTTCAGCTCCAGCCATTCACAGGTTTAGAGGCCGGTTTTGTCTGGTTGACAAGAGGAATCTTTTCAGCTATGAGTTGGCCTGAAAGTCCCCAAGGTGCCTACCAATGCTGAGACACCATAATTCTGGGAAATGCCTCTTCCTCTTTTCGTCTATTCTTTATGAGTGTAACTAGCAAACCAGCAAGTGATACTCGGATAAAGAGATGTCCCATGGTAATTGCTGGGCAGCTCTGGAGGTGGGACCTCTAGGGAAGGAGTTCCCAGCAGCTTCCCTGGCAGTCCATTCCTTTTGGAAGAGCTTCAACAATTCAGAAGTTCTTCTTTACCTCAAGAACTGGGTCCAAGTCATGCCTTTGATTTATCCTAGATGGGGAGCCATGAGTAAGTCATGTGTCCTTGCAGTTCTCTAGACACCGTTGATGGTTAGAAGTTGCAGAGCAGTTGTAGGAGAATGAAGCTTTTCTCATCAGGGGTTACTGATACAGATGAAATCACAGAGAAAGTCTAACTATCTCTGTCTAATCTATCTAATATGTATGCGTGCACATATAAGGAGATGTTTTGTACATGGGAAAGGTGCGAGAGCCAGAGAGAAGAGGAGGAAGAGACTTGCTCCATGCAAGTGATTTTCAGAAGGAAGCTTTCTCTTTTCTCTGTCATGCCCCAGCTGGCCATTAAGTGGGATGAATAATGAAGTCTAAAAATTGCTTTCTCTACCTTGACCTCGTTTTTCTGCCTTCAAGGCCTCAGGCAAAAGATGGAACTGAAGGTGAGTCTCTGTCAGAAACAATTGAATTTGGAAAGCCCTCCCTTCACCTGCCCGCCAGGTGACTATAAACAGAAAGAATACAAGGAGCAGTGGAGAGACCAGAGTAATGAGACCTCTAACGAGGAGGGAACCCTGCCAGGAGGATCCCCCCTGGGCACTGCTGGGAAGGGGGGGAAGTTACATAATGAAGAGAGTGACAGAATATGAAAACTTTATAATCCCCCACTCACACACTGCTCTGATGCTTCACAGGGGGATGGAAATGACCCTGGGGTGACAGAGGTGAGATAGTGAAGCCAAAGCTCTTCTCACTCCCAACAAACTGGAAAGGCTTTGATCATCTTTCCAGAAAGCAACCCAGCTATGTTTGGAAAGTTAACCAATCAATCAACAATTGCTGCTTAATTAACTACCACATGCCAGACACTGGGCTAGGTTTGAGGATCCCCTGCCCGAAAGGTAACAAAAGCTTCCCATTATTTGTTAGGATTTACTGTTGGCTATAAGTATTATATGTGTATATTTTATATATTTAGATAAACATACTTATGTATACACACATTTCCATATCGGTATTGTGCATACATGCACATAGATACACCACATGCTTACATACATGTTGCACATGTACACATATCTTGTTTTGCTTCTGTGGAGACATGTTTGCATTGTGCACAACTCATATGCACGTATGAATATTTCTATGTATTCCTACACATATGCACATATTTACCTATTCTGATGCATGCATGTATGCCTACATTGTGTACATGTATGTGTATTGTATATATAAACGAAAGTGTATGTGTGTAATACGTATATCTATTGTACTATACACATAAACATCTTTATACATACATATGTTAGTGAAGGCAAGCCTCAATTAAGTGTGGTAATCCAAAAGTCCCTTTCTTTCCCTACAACAGACTGCAGGAGATGAGGGAACAGAGGGGGACATAAGGAGTTCTTTCTTTTAGATAAATGCAACTAGAACCCCCAGAGGTTATGAGCCACCTAACAACTGCAACCCACACCCTGGCTTGGGAGAAGGATTTCCAGGTCAGGATAGAAGATCCAGCTCCAGCACCTTAACTCAGAGCTCTTGGCATCATTGAGGGATGGAGATTGTCCCATGAGGTGAGATATGAGTCACGAGAAGAGGATGCTCAGGGGCTTCATCGCAGAAAAGCAACAAGGAATGAAACTCCAAAGAAAAGGGGATGAACAACTCAGGGGTGAACAGGGCTTAAATTAACAGACCCACCAGCTGGCAGGGAGAACTATCTATGCCTTTCACAACAAAATGTGGTCCTTCCTACAGATGGTTCAAAGTCCCAGGATGCCTCTACAGCCACAAGGTGGCAGCAGAGGATTAACCAACCCTGAGGCTCAGCTGGAGGAAAGCTTGGCTGACCCATTAAACCTTCTTTTTCCATATGTGGACATACCCTGTTTACTGTAGGATGCTTCCACAGCCTTCATGGTTACTTAGAGGAGGCATCAGACTGGTTCTGCTTGGCCCCAGAAAGTAGAACTTAGACCAATGACTAGAAGTTATAGAAAAGCACATTTAGCTTAGAATAACTTTGTAATGATCATAGTTATCCAGGAGTATGACGGTAAATGTTTAACATCCAGCTAAGAAAGAAAGAAAGGAAATGAAAGAAGAAAGAAAGAAAGAAGAAAGAAAGAAAGAAAGAAAGAAAGAAGAAAGAAAGAAGAAAGAAAGAAGAAAGAAAGAAAGAAAGAAAGAAAGAAAGAAAGAGAAAGAAAGAAAGAAAGAAAGGAAGGAAGGAAGAAAGGAAGGAAGGAAGAAAGGAAGAAAGGAAGAAAGGAAGAAAGGAAGAAAGGAAGAAAGGAAGGAAGAAAGAAAGAAAGAAAGAAAGAAAGAAAGAAAAGAAAGAAAGAAAGAAAGAAAGAAAGAAAGAAAGAAAGAAAGAAAGAAAGAAAGAGGACAGAAGGAAGGAAGAAGGAAGGAAGAAAGAAAGAAAGAAAGAAAGAGGACAGAAGGAAGGAAGGAAGGAAGGAAGGAAGGAAGGAAGGAAGGAAGGAAGGAAGGAAGGAAGGAAGGAAGGAAGGAAGGAAGGAAGGAAGGAAGGAAGGAAGGAAGGAAGGAAAGAAAAGAAAGAGAGAGAAAGGGATAAAAAGAAAGGAAGAAAGAAGAGAGAGAAAGAAGAGAAAAGTACTCCCTGCCATGCTTTTCGGTTTAATCTGTCTGCATTATTAGTACCATTAAGTCCCGATTTCCTCAAAAAATGAATGCTTGCACTGAAAATTTAACAATAGACTCTCATTCCGGTTCTGTGGGGGATGAGAAAAGAGTAAAGGGGCAGTAGTGAGTTACTCAACAATGTCATTTTACATAGAAAGACAGATGACTGCTTGGCAGGCATATCCAAAGAGGGGGTTCTGTTCTGGTACCAGTCCCTTCTGACTTTGGCATTCTGAGATTCTTAAACTTTGAGATTCTACGATTTTAGCTAGCATTCTGAGATTTGGGAATCTCAGCATAAGGGTGTGCCCTTTTCAGACTTTTGTGTAATTGCAGATTGTAAGGAGCAGGTAACAGAGACAATGAGATATCAGAATGTCTCACATCCTGAGTGCATTGGCTCCTTGTGAAGGGTGAGCACTTTTCAGATTTGAATGAATTATTATGAGAACTTCCCAGGGCTGTGTTCCTTGAGATTCCAGGGAGAATCTCATCCACTAGCAGATCCTCAAGTTTTTCATCAGTCATTTCAGTCATGTCTGACTCCTCATGATCCCATTTTGGAGGATTTTCTTTGCAAAGATACTGGAATGGTTTGTCCTTTCCTCTTCCAGGTCATTTTACAGATAAGGAACTGATGCAAAGAGGATTAAGTGATTCACCCAAGATCACAAAGGTAGTAAGTGTCAGATGCCAGATTTGAACTCAGGAAGATCAGTCTTCCTGACTCCAGGTCCAGCATTTTCTCGACTGTGCCACCTAGCTGCCTTCGGGTCCCCAAGACTGGAGGTCAATTAAAGAAACTAGCTGAACTGAAAGGGAAAAACTATTATCATACCAAAGAATACTACTTGGACTAGTAGCAACTTTAACTTCTTAGACATATATTTGGATTTCATAGCTTTTAAGGCTTGCTGAGAGTTCATAGTCAATTAGCAGCATTCCGTGGAAAAAGGGAGAAAGAAAATGAGTGAAACTGTGAAAGCCTCAGAGTTACAGAATTTGATAAATACAAGATTTGTTTGAGTGGGGGAAAGTGCATTTCTCTGTGATCAGTAACCTCTAAGGTGGTGGATTTCTCCTTAATGATAGAATCAGTCTTGTTCATCACATTGTTTCCAATAAGGAGGGAAGAGAAGTACAACCTGAGGTTCTCTACTGACACAAACCCACAGCTCTGTTTCTTTGGCCTTACAGGTGTCTGTATCTAAGAAGAAAATGTTTTCCCCAAACTCAAGATTTCTCAAGTTTGCCCTCTTCTGCACAAAATCATTGTGTAAAGCTATGAAACCAAGCAGGCTCAATGTACTTCCTAGAAGCTAGAAGCCTTTAGTAGTTCACTGGCACAGGAAAAAAGGCCAATAAAGAACTAAGCATCCAGGGGCAGCTAGGTGGCACAGTGGATAGAGCACCAGCCCTGGATTCAGGAGGACTTGAGTTCAAATGTGGCCTCAGACACTTGACACTTACTGGCTGTGTGACCTTGGGCAAGTCACTTGGCCCTCATTGCCCTGAAAAAACAAAAAAAAGAACTAAGCATCCAACAGACACAATGAACTTGCCTCCATGCATACATTGATTCTGTACTTTTTTTTTGCCCAGACACTCATTTGCATGGACCAACAAGAAGGATTTAAAATGTTAAAAACTTGAGAACCCTGAACCCCAGGGTTCTTTGGTGATACTTGAAGAAATTATCTTTGCCTGTTTTTGATCTAGCTTGAAGAGATGAAGATTTGGGAAAACTTTAACTGTTAGTTGGGACAGCTAGGTGGTGCTACAGTGGAGTGTTGGCCCAGGAAACGTACTTCCCTGAGTTCAAATCCAACCTCAGACATACTAGCTGTGTGACTCTGGGCATGTAACTTAACCCTGTTTGCCTCAGTTTCCTCAAATGTAAAATGAGCTGGAGAAGGAAATGGCAAACTATTCCATTATCTTTGCCAAGAAAACTCCAAATGACATCATGAAGTCAATACATGACTGAAACAGAATTAACTCAGTTAACCATTGCTTAAGGAGAGATCCATCACTGGGAGATCCTGGCCCTGTTAAGTTCCCAAACATGATCTAATTCGACAGTTACAACAAACCTAGGAGGTATATAGGTCAATAATCATGAATAATAATAATAATAATAATAATAATAAAAACATTTAAAACACTTTTAAGTTTGTCAGTTATTTACAGCAGTTCTCTCACCCCTTCAATAACCCTCAGTATTGAGTATTCTCAAAATTTTCCTAGATGTCTAGGAACCCAATGGGGCAATCCATTCAAGTCTGTGCCACCAAATAGTGCTATGGACTTCAGTGTCTTTGTCTCTCTGTCTCTCTGTCTCTCTGCCTCTCTCTGTCTCTGCCTCTCTCTGTCTCTGTCTCTGTCTCTCTGTCTCTCTCTCTTTCTCTCTCTCTCTCTTCTTTCTCTGTGTGTCTCTCTTCTTTGTATCAAAATTTGTTTGTTCTGTTTCTTCTTCCCTATAGGTGATTGTTCTTTATTAACTATCCCATGAGAAAGGATCTGATAGACTAATTCACACTAAAACATTACTAATAGCAGCTTAATGCTCTCCCCTTTGAGATCTATTTATTTCTTAACAGGGGGTTATGCATTAATCCAGAGGAATGAATCAATCAATCAATAAGGTAGAGTTTGTTGAGTAGGGGGGCAGGTGACATGGTTGGAAATGTGCTTTAGAAAAATCACTTTGGTAGTTAAATGGAAAAGGGAATTGGAATGGGGAGAGACTTGGGGCAGGCAAACCCACTGATAGGTTATTGCAATAGTTCAAGTATGAGATATTAAGGGACTACCCTAGAGTGGTGGTCACAATGTCAGAGGAGAGAAGGGAAAAATATTAGAAAGATTTTGCAAAAGTAAAATCAACAGACCTTGGCAATAAATTGGATATGAGTTCCGTAATGAGGAATCTGGGATGACTCCTACGTTTTGAGCCTGAGAGACTAGGAGAATGGTATTGCGCTTTAGAGGAATATGGAAGTTAGGAGGTTGGGATGCTTTATTATGAAAGATAATTAGTTGTTTTGGACATGTTGAGTTGAAGATGTTTACTGGACATTCAGTTCAAATGTCTAAAAGGCAGTTGGATATGGGAGATTGAAAGTCAGCAGAGGTTAGGATAGGATAAGTAAATTTGATAATCGTCAGCATAGAGATGGTAATTAAAATCTATGGGAGCTTATGAGATCACCAAGTAGTATAAAGGGAGAAGATAAGATGACCCAGGACGGAACCCTGAGGGAAACCTATGGTTAGAGGACATGGGCTGGAAGAAAATTTAGCAAAGCAGACAGAGAAGGATATGGGCAGAGAGGTATGTCATGGGGTGCAGAGCACCCCAGAAGTCCTCTGGGGCACATCAAGGAATCTTCTCCTTGAGAAACTAAACCAGAGGATAGATATGCCTAGAGAGATAATCAGAACCAAATCGGACTGAGCTAGCTTTGTTCTCCACCCTTCATTCTGATCTTCCTTAGCTCTGGGGAGATAAATTTGGTGTGGGTGTGGCTGCGGCCTTTGTGTCCTGAAGAGAGATCCGTAGCTCACCAATTCCTCTAGTCACTACTCAATTCCTTTAGTCACTACCAGTGGGGGATGGCCCTCCCTCACTCAAGTCAAATGGTCGCCCAGCCCCACATCAGTCCTCTATAGTTGAATGAAAAGCTCAGAAGCCAGATCATAGAGGGATCTGGAATGAGTAGGTGGAAAGGAAGTGAATTCACCAGGCTTCCCTCAAGGAGGTTAGCTGAGAATGGGAGGAGAAACAGAGAATTACTGCTAGCTGGAATGGGGGATACTTGGAACTGTCTGTAGACAGCGGGAAGGAATGAGAAATTGAGGACTGTCTGAAGACAAAAGAGAGTGGTGACAATAGAGGGGACCATCTTCTGGAGAAGATGGGAAGAAATGCAATCAAGGATGCTCATAGGTGTTTGTCTTGGCAAGGACAAGAGCACCCCTTCATGCAGACAGGGCTGAAGAAGGACATAGTGGGGGAAAATTTCTGATAGTTGTGAGAAGTGTAACCTAGAGAACTAAGGATTGGTGGGAAAGTTGCTCAGCCAGAATATGTCAGAGGCAAGAATTGAACCCAGGTCTTTTGGTTCTTGGACTCACTCTCTCTCCATGATGCAACACCTAATATGTGTTTGTTGAATGAATATATGAATTTCTTTCCTACTTTTCTCTAGCTGCCTCCTTCAAATATTGCATAGGCACCCACTTTTTCACACCAATGTAGACCAATCCTGATTCAAATAGCAGAAAGGAGGACATGAATGTAGTTTAAGCCAGAGGTTCTTAAACTTTTTCCACTCATGACCCCTTTTTGCCCAAGAAATGTTTGCACAACCACAGGAGATAGGTATGAATCAAGATATTACTGCCTAGTGTTTCACAAAGCCTGCCCATTCAGTTACTCATCCCCACAATTGAAGGGAGCCTTTGTTTTAGGCCTACACAACTGAATGCAGGGAAAGGAGATGGGGGGGGGGGGCTTGCCATTTATTCATTACAAGCACAGTCTAGGAATTGCTAAGTAATGCAAGAGCCACAGAATGGCTGAGTGCTCTCACAACAACCCACCAACCAATTGGCTTTACACACAAAAGACTAGACTCTACCATTACAGTGGAATAATTTACAATGCTGTGCATCAAATCAAGCAAGCTACTTCAGTCCCCAGGGCTGGTTTTGGTATCTGTGGACTGACTTCAGATTCTAATCTTGTCTTCACATTAAGGAGTCCCCAGTGAAATAAACATCATTTATAAAGTGAATATGAAGAGTACTTGGCCAGCCCCAGATGGGAGATAGCCATTGCTTAAAACTTAAAGCACAGTCATCAGTCAATAAGTATTTATTATGCATCTTCTGTGTGTCCTGCTGGGCACTATGCTAATTGCTAGGGACTCAGAGACAAAAGTGAAACAATTCCAGACCTCTGGGAGCTGATATTCAAGGTGTAGATATGCATAAGTAAGAATGGGATGATTGAGAACTTCCAGCAATTAACACTCACCTTACATTTATTTATTCCTCTTCTAACTCTGCTTACTGAGCTTTACCACCCAAGCCTGAGATGCCCTCTCACTTTGGATCAACCTTCTGGTGGGTGGGTGGGGCAGCCTGCTTTATCCCACTAGAGACTCCATTTGGGGCTCTATTTTATGTGTGTGTTTTTTTCCTTCTTCAGAGTATAAGCTCCTTGAGAGCAAGGACTGTCTTTCTTTTTGCTTCTATTTATATTCCCAGGGCTTAGCACAGTGCCTGATACATAGTAAGTGCCCAATAAATGTGTTTTTCTAGATGTGTATGTAATGCTTGACTGATAGAGGATCAATTGTATGGAATTCTCTTCTCATTGGTGGAGACTGATTATCAGTACCCTGAGTCTGTGGGAGGGTGGAATTGGTAACATGCTAGGGAGAAAAATGTTCTGGGCTACTCTGGTTTCCAGGTTTGAGAGGGAAGATGGACCATTCCAAACTCTCTTAGAATTCCTGAAGGGAAAGAAAGACTGTGTGATGAAATAATGGATTTAGCAGATACTCAAACACCCACCTGGAGATTAATCTAAACTGATTGAATCAAGTGAGAGTGATTGACTGCTGATTAGCCTACTTCCAAGTTAACTTGATTGTAAGCACACCTGGCTAGTCCTTAATGGTTTTGGAGGATACCAACCAATCAGCCTTGAAGCAGTGTGTAAGGACCCGCCTCTGTTCCAGACCTATAAACAGCTTCCGCAATCAGTTTGCTAAAGAGTTCCTGATTAAAACAGGGTCCTGGAGGAGGACTTGAAGAAGAACCCAACCAGGCTGGAACTCTATGCCAGATAGGACTTTTCTTAATTTTCTGAACTCCATGTTAATACCTGTATGCTTTAATAAATGTTTAATGCCCAAAGACTGGTGCTGAATCTTCTAATTTAAGGCAATCACACAATATAGATTTTAAACATCACAACTGGGAAGAAGAATATACATTTATACACATATACATATATATACATATATATATCTATATCTATCTATCTATATCTACAGATATAGATAGATAGATAGATAGATAGATAAATAGATAGATAGATAGATAGATAGAAATGTGTGTATATGTGTTGGCAGTCTCTATCATGTTCATATCCCCAGCTTGCAACACAAGAGACTTTGGGGAATTTCCCCTTGGGTGAGATCCAAGACTCTGAATTGAGCCAGTTATCTTACTCAGAACAGTACAGTTTGGGCAGCTAGGTGGCGCAGTGGATCAAGCACCAGCCCTGGATTCCGAAGGACCTGAGTTAAAATCTGATCTCAGACACTTGACACTGATTAGCTGTGTGACCCTGGGCAAGTCACTTAACCCTCATTGCCCTCCAAAAAACAAACAAACAAACAAAAACAGTAGAGTTCATTCACTCTGTATGGTCTAGTCTGTATTCTTCTATGTCTACTTTCTTTGATTTATGTTTCACTTTCACTTGTATGCATGGATTCACTTGTTATTTGTTACATGGATTCATTGTGGACGGTGGCATGTAGTGGGAAGAGAGTCAAACCTTGGATATAGAGTTTGGGGTCCTCATTTTCCACTGATTAGGAGTTTAGCTTGAACCTAACAGTTATTTCCCCTGATTAACTCTATTTCAGAGAGCAAATCGATACCATGCCAGCCCAGTGTCCTGTCTCTGTGAGGCCAGGAGAGTAACTGGACCTCCTGTTTCACTTTGTGGTAGAAATCAGTCTCTCTTGGAGAAGGGTTAGAGGAGGAGACGAGAGGTCATTTTTCTTGCCTCCCTGTGAGCATATCTAGACAGATCCATGTGGGTGTACATAACCTATGCAGACCAAAAAAAAATTTAAAAACACCCTAAACCCAGCACACCCACACACCCCCCTTACACATACAAAAACTTGACCTTACATAGTATGCTAGCTATATAGTGGTTTTCTCAGCCAATTCCCTCATTTTGCAGGACTAGAATGGATAGGCCTCTGACCTCAGAGTTAAAAAGTCCTAGATTTGAATCCTGCTTGTGACCCTGGGCTAGTAACTTAACCTCCTTATTTATCAAAATGAGAATTGAACTTGAAGGCCTCTAATTCTTCCCTTCTAGCTGTAAATCTGATACTAAGAGGCCTTGAGGTGTTAAACAATTATGCCAAAAAGTGTTTTGACTTCAGAGTCAATTCTTTTTCTCCTCCTTAATCCTGCACTGTCACTGCTCACCTCTCTTCCCACTAGGAAAGATGACGTTTTTAGATACAGACCACCAGAGACCTGCCCTTCAATTGACCTTTATTGTTGGGATATTTTTCAGTTGTATGTGACTCTTTAGGAGCCCATTTGGGGTATTCCTGGCAAAGGCACTGGAGTGATTTGCCATTTCCTTCTCCAGCTCATTTTACAGATGAGAAAGCTGAGACAAGGGGCAGAGCCAAGATGGCAGAGGAAAGGCTGTGACTCCCCTTGCTCTCAACAAACCCATCCACGTACTCTAAAAATAATGCCATAAGACATTTCCTGAGTGTGGCATAAACCCACAAAAGAACAGTGAGACTATTTTTCAGCCAGAGAGAAAACGGAGACAAACAGGGTTAAGTGACTTGTCCAGGATCACACAGCTAGTAAGTGTCTGAGACCAGATTTGAACTCAGGTCCTCCTGAATCCAGGGCCGGTGCTTGATCCACTGCGCCACCTAGCCGCCCCCCTGTTGTTTATTTTTTTAATGATGATTACAGGAGTATCACAAGGTGGTTGTTGTTATTCAGTTGTTCAGATCCTTCATGATCCCATTTGGGGTTTTCTTGGCAAAGATACTGGAGTGGATTGTCATTTCCTTCTCCAGTTGCAGACCCCAAATAATGCTCTGTCCTATTCAGCCATCTACTAGGACACTAGAATTAAGAAAGTTTCAACATGTTGCCTTTTGCCATGCTGCCATGTACTTCCCCTCCCTTCCCCTCCTTCCCTCTACCCTCTACTTTTCATTCTCTTATTCAGGGAATGATAATCCAATCAATATTGCCATTATTACTGGGAATATTGGGAGCATTTACCATCTACCATCCTTTGGCTCTACACCCAATCTCCTTGACTACTTAGACCAAAGTTTCTTGTCCCGACCACTATGCCCTTATTAGAATGCAAATTCCTTGTGGGCAGATATTGTTGTACTTTTATATTTGTGTTCCCAGTGCTTGGCAGCTAGTAAGGGCTTACCTGAATGTTTGTTGATTATAACACAAAGGTCAAACTCAGAAATGTGGGTTAGCATGGAGTGCTAGCCAGTTTGGGGTGGTGGGGGGGGGTCAGTGAGGAAGGTCATGAAAAACAATATGATGTTTTACTTGATTTCTACTCTGGACTCTTCCAGGAAATGGATGCATAACTGTGCCTAAATCAGTCACCTCCCTGGGCCTCAGTTTTCTTACTAGTAAAGTAGAAAGTTGACAAAATGGATGTCTAAGGTTTGTAGCTCCAAGAGTCTATAATCTATGAAATGTCCTGAGTAGAGCTAACACATGATCCTTGGAAAATATGAACTGTAGAATCTCAAGGTCAGAAGGAATATTGGACTAGAAGTCTATCTAGGCTCCCCATATCTGATAATGAGTATAAACCATAAGTAGTCATCTCAACTTTGATGAAAGACTTCTATTGAATCAGAAGAAGCTTAGAAATTATTTTTTTTCAAACTTCCTCATTTACAGATAGGGGAACTGAGGCCCAAAGGGTTCAAATCAAATTACTCCAGATCACACATAGTACAGAAAGTACCAGAGTTGGGATTTGAACCAAGGTACATTAACCTGACTCCAATCCTACACTTAAAGCATAGTGCCTGACATCTAGTAGACTCAATAAATATGTATTAATTGATTGATTAACTGGTCTACTAGTCACTTCCTGACTTGTTTATCTTCTCTTGTTTCAATATCCTTTGTTCTTGGTCCTTCAAGGAATAGATGCCCTCCCTGGGCACCAGAGGGTAGTAGAATGGGAAGTAAAGTAGAATTTGGAAAACCAAGACTGAGATTCCAAATCTTCTCCTTTACTATGTGTGAAAGTTGGTAAGCCATTCCAGCTCTCAATGAAACTTGGTTTCCGTATCTCCCCAAAAAGAACATTGAACCAGATAATCACTATGCTCACTTCTACTTGTTGAAATCCCTCCTTTTCCCTCAATACCTAGTTCAGATTCCCCTTCCTCCATGATGCCCCCATCTCTGATCTCTCATGCCTTTCTAACGACTCCTAGTAGAATTGTAGAGGAGAATGTTTACCTGGGGTCATAAAGACCTAAGTAGAAATCCTGCCTCCATCACTTCCTGACCATGAAAAATTCATTGAACCTCTGTCTCAGTTCCTGATCTGTAAACTGGAAATAATAGAAGCACCTACCACCTGGGGTTGTTGTGAGGATCACATATGTAAAGAGCTTTCCTAATATCAAACTGTAATATAAAGGCTTACTTTTATTATCACTATACATTTATCATATCTTTTGTTGTCTTTATTTGTATACATGCCTTATTCCCCTATTATATAGTTATTTTCCTAGTACTGGGGCTTGAACTGTGATACTTTTCAGCTTGTATCTTCAGCATTACTAAATGGTTATTTAACTCAATTTATTATTGAAGCATCAGAAGCTAATACTGAAACTGCAGAACTGTAGACCATGTTGGTTTCACATAGGTACAAGTGTAGTTTGTCTATTTTAGGCATTGAATGCTAGGATCAGGAAATTATCACTTATTTTTTATGTACAGGGAGCCACTTAAGGTTTCTGAGTAATGAATGACAATAAAAGTTTAGTTTCTTAGGAATATTTTTTGTGTGGATGCTGAGTTATACTGGATTCTTTCAGGAAGACCAGTTGGGAAGCTATCAATTTAGTCTAAATAAGAAGTCATGAGAGACTGAATAATAGGGTATGTAATGTGAATGGAAAGAATCAGAATACAAGATCATGCATTTAGAGCTAGAAGGGTCTTTGGAGGCCAGTGAGTTCAACCCTATCATTTCACAGGTGAAGAAACTGAGGCAGAAAGATGTGACTTGACCAGAGACACACAACTAATAAGTGTCTGAGACTCGATTTGAATTTGTCTTCTTCAATCCAAGTCTAGTAACTGACCCACTGTCACATCAGGTTGCCTATGATCTATGGGAGATGTTGTCTAAGTAGAATCAAAAGAATTTGGGGAGCCAAGATGGTGGAGAAAAGGCAGTGACTTTCCTGATCTCTCCCCAAAACCCCTCCAAATACCTTCAAATAATGCCATAGGACAATTTTTGGAGCAACAGAACCCACAAAAAGATAGGGTGAAATAATTTTCCAGCCAAAGACAACTTAGAAGGTTAGCAGGAAAGATTTGTTGTACCCAGGTGAGACTGGAACACAGCTGAGCACAGGCCATACCAGCATAGACCCAACCCCAGCACAGCCACAATCCCAGCAAAATAGTAGCAGACCTCAAGAGCCTCTGAATCAATAGCAGCAGCAGCAACTGCTTCTGGAACTAAGCCCACAGACAGAAAGGGGGTTGAACAATTGGACAAAAGGAGATTACAGGGATCTCTTTGCTAGCACTGAGACAGGGCTCTATTGTTTTACCCATACTTAGATGCAGGTCACAGCCTTGGGTGGAGGTCTCAGCTTGGTGGGGGGTGAGGGGGGAAGTACAAGGACACAAGAGCTTGCAGCCACAGTTGAATTGGACTCTATTCATAGTTCCAGAGCAGAAAAGCAGGCCTGTGTTGCTTGCAGACCAGAGCACAGGCCAAGAATATGTTTACTATTGTAAACATACCTCTCCTTAAATCATACGACCTTGGAAGAACTAAAAACTTACAAATTCCCAGAAGTTTCTCTGAAAACTGTTGCACAAACCCCCTGAAGCTTGGGACAGTGTACCCTCCACCCTGGAAGCAGTTCCCCACTTTAATAAGAGTTAAAAGTCAAGAAATAGGCTGGGAAATCAGCAAACAAAAAAAATGCTGATCCTAGAAAGTTTCTATGGTGACAAGGAAAATCAAAATACATCCTCAGAAGAAGATAACAAAGTCAAAGCTCCTACATGCAAAGCTTCAAAAAAATATGAATTGGTCTCAGGCCATAGAAGTGCTCATAAGGACTTTGAAATAAAGTAAGAGAGGCAGAGGAAAAAATGGAAAGAAAATGAGAGTGATGCAAGAAAAATCATGAAAAAAGTCAACAGCTTGGTAAAGGAGACACAAAAATACTGAAGAAAAAACACCTTAAACAAGAGACTAGACCAAATGGAAAAGTAGGTATGAAAGCTCTCTGAAGAAAATAACTCCTTAAAAGTTAGGATTGAGCAAATGGAAGCTAATGACTTTTGTGAGAAATCAAGAGACAATAAAGCAAAACCAAAAGAATGAAAAAACAAAACAAAACAAATTAAAAAAAAAACAATGGCAATATGAAATATCTAGTTGGAAAAACAATTGACTTGGAAAATAGATCCAGAAGAGAAACTTGAAAGTTATTGGACTAAAAAAAGGAATAGGAAAAAAAGAAAATTATTGGACCACCTGAAATCCATGATCAAAAAAAGAGCCTAGACATCATCTTCCAAGAAATTGTCAGGGAAAATTGTCCTGATATTCTAGACCCAGAAATTAAAATAGAAATTGAAAGAACCTACTGAACATCTCCTGAAAGAGATCCTAAAATGAAAACTCCAAGGAATATTATAGCCAAATTCCAGAGGTCCCAGGTCAAGGGAAAACATTGCAAGCAGCCAGAAAGAAACAACCCAAGTATTGTGGAGCCACAATAAGGATAACATAAGATTTAGCAGCTTCTACATTAAAGAATCAGAGGGCTTAGAATCTGATAATCTGGAGGGCAAAGGAGCTGGGACTACAACCAAGAACAACCTACCTAGAAAAACTGAGTATAATTTTTCAGGGGAAAAATAGGAATTCAATGAGAGGACTTTTAGGCATTCTTGATGAAAAGACCTGAGCTGAATAGAAAATTCAATTTTCAAATACAATTTTCAATACAATTTGAAAATTAAATAGGAAAAATAAATCATAAGGGATATTAGTAGGTTAAACTGCTTACATTCCAACATGGGAAGATGATACTTATAACTCATAAGAATTTTCTCATTATTAGGGCAGGTGGATGGAGTATTTTTAGACAGAGGACACAGGTGTGAGTTGAATATGAAGGAATGATATCTTTAAAAATAAAACTAAGAGGTGAGAGAGGAATGCACTAGAGAAAGGAAAAGGGAGAGGTGGAATGGGGTAAAGTATCTCACATAAAAGAAGCAAGAAAAAGCTTATACCGTGGAAGTGAAATTGGAGGAGGTGGCTCTGGAGTGAGTGAACCTTACTCACATCAGATTGGCTCATAGAGGAATAACATACACATTCAACTGGATATAGTAAGCTATCTTACCCTGAAGGAAAGGAGAGGGGAAGGGCATAAAGTGGGGGGGAGGTGATAGAAGGGAGGACAGATTAGGGGAGAGTTCAGTCAGAAGCAAAACATCTTTGGGGAGGGAAAGGGTGAAGAGAGATAGAGAATAGAATAAATGACATGACGAGGGAGTAGCATGGAGGGAAATTCAGTTAGGCAATAGCAACTGTAAAAAAAAAATTTTAAGCATGTTTGTCTGATAAAAGTCCTCATTTCTCAAACACATAGAGAACTGAGTCAAATTTAGTAAAATAAGAGCCATTCCCCAGTTAATAAATGATTAAAAGATAAGAAAAGTTTTCATATGAAATAATGAAAGCTATGAATAGCCATATGAAAAAAATGTTCTAACTCACTATCGATTAGAAAGATGTAAGTCAGAACAATTCTGGGCACTACCTCATACCTATTGGATTGGATAATAGGAAAGCAGAAAAAAATGCCAAATATTGTAGGGGATATGGGGAAAATGAGACATACTGCACCATTGGTGGAGTTGTAAAACTGAGTCAAACATTTTACAGAGCAATTTGGAACTATAACCAAAGGGCTATAAAACCTTGCATACTCTTTGACCTAGTGATATCACTACTATGTCAGTATCCAAAAAGAGATGAAAAACAAAGAGTTAAATGACCTATATGTACAAAAGTTATTTATGGCAGCCCTTTTCTGGTGCAAAGAATTCAAAATTGAGGAGATACCCATCAATTGAGGAATGGCTGAAGAAATTGTGGGATGGGATTATGATGGAACACTATTGTTCTGTAAGAAATGATGAGTAGGATGCTCTCAGAAAAACCTGGAAAGATTTACATGAGCTGATGTAAAGTAAAATATACTATATACAAAGTAATGACAATATTGTAAGATGATCAGCTGTGAATGACTTGGCTATTTTCAGCAATGTAATGATCCAAGACAACTGTAAAGAATTTATGAAAAACGGAATCCATCTCCAAATAAAGAACTGATGGTGTCTGAATACAGATTGAAGCTTATTTTTTAGTTTCTTTTTCTTAAGGTTTTTTGTCTGTTTTCTTTCACAACCTGAAATGTTTTGTATGACTATACATGTATAACTTATATTGAATTGCTTGTGTTCTTGGTGGGGGAGGGGGAAGGGAGGAAGGAAGAGAATTTGGAACACAAAGTTTTAAAAATTGATGTAAAATTGTTTTTACATATAATTAGCGGGAAATAAAATTCTAAACTTAAAAGCATCAGGATTTGGCAACTAATTGAATGACTAGTACTCTTTTTTGGTGTTTTCTTGGTTTTGGTTGAACTTGCTTTTGTGAACTTGGCTTCATTAGGATGTCATACCCTTCCAACCCCCATGAATATAATCCATTCCTTCCTCACCTCTGCCTCTCACATTCCTGAACTTCCTTCAAGCCTTAGTTCAAGTGTCCCTCCATACCCAGAACCTTTCCAGATCCTCCCAGTCATAAATGCTTCCACTTAACCCCACTCCTGATGTATGTCTCATCACTGGACTCTGGAGGAGAGACTAAGTGACTAGAGCTTAGGTTAAATCAGAAGAAGTTTCTCCTGTGAGAAGAAAAACAAAAAATTACCAGATTACAAGACAGACATATGGAGGAATCAAGGGACTATTAAAGTTTAGATTGACCAACTAGATATCAGGACAGAGACACAATAATTAAGGGGAGATAACATTCTATAGCAATAAAGTCAATTAGGCATGGCTACTACCTGACCAGAGCTAGGAGACAGAGATAATTGACAAGGTCAGGAGCATCATTGTTTTTTAAAATCCCCCTCAATTCTCAGGAATATGACAAGCCTCCAAGTTTCCCCCAAAGGGAACATTCCCATTTTCAAGTGGACACCCCATCTATCCCCTGTAAAAGCTTTTGCCTTTCTTCTGTTCTGGGAGGAGAATGTTTCTGAATCCTCTTCCCCAGGATTGAAGTCTTTGACTTACCACTGAGTCACTTTCTCTAGCACCAAATAATTCTAATTGGACTGTATGCAAGAGTGTAATTCTTTACTGAGGAATGCCTAAGAACCACCACTTTCTCTCCCACGGCAGAAAGGCTAGTGACTTTGCACAGCCCTGCCTCACTTAAATTCAATTCAGTGCAAGTCATGACATCACCTCCTGACTTCATGGTCCTCTTTGGAATGAAGACCAAGCAACCCACCTTCAATTTATCTGTCATATCCCACCCAGTAGAAAGTAAATAAGCTCCGTAGAGGCATGGACTTCTTCCCTTTGGATACTCCATATCTAACACTGTGTGTGATACACAGCCAGCACAATAAAGATCTGGTAAATATTGGAAATGACACATAGAAGTGGGACTTTTGTGCAGATCGTTAGTTTTGTGCAGATTGATAGTCTTTCTAATCCATCTCTCCCATTTCAGTCCATCCACTATGCAATTGTCAAACTTATCTTCCTAAAGTTCAGGTCTGACCTGGCCACTACCTTATTTAGTAAATTTCAGTGCCTCCTTATCACCTCAAAGATCTGATCTAAAACTCTGTCTTTTAAAACCCTTCCCAACCTGCCTCTCCTTCTTTTTCATTCTTATATCTTATTCCCTTCCATGTACTCTTTGAAGCAGTGAATGACCCTCTTGCTGTTATTGGAACAAGGTACTCCATCTTGTTTCCTAGGGCATCTTCTCTGGCCATCCACCATGCTGAGAACTCTCCCTCTTCATCTCTACCTTCTGGGTTCTCTGGTGTCCTGCAAACCTTAACGAAAGTCCTACCTTCTTTTTTTAAAAAAGCCTTCCCTCATCCTTGTTAATGTGTGTTCCTTGCCTCTGTTGTTTGTCTCCAACGTGCACTTTATATAGCTTGGTTGTATGTAGTCATTTGCATGATGGCTCAGTCACTAGATTGTGGGCTCCTTGAGAATAAGAACTTTGTCACCCCTTTTTTATATCTCTAGCTCTTAACACAAACTCTATCACAGGTTAGGCATTTAATAAATGCTTGCTGACTTGTTAAACTATCACTTCTTTGAAATGGAGCAATGTAGGATCTCCCTAGAGAAGGTCCTCTCAGATTTCTTTGACTCCAGAGAGCCCTCCTCTTCCATTCTCAGGGACTAATCATCCAATGACGAATCACCCCCAAATGGTTGTAAGTCTCAGAAAAGCCTCCCACCCAGCCTGGCAGTGAGGAGGAACAACTAGTACCAGGGCTATTCTGGGGATATCACAAAAAGGTCTCCTGGCTATGGCCATGTGAGAGAAGTTGGACTCCACAGTCTCATAAGTCATGGCCACTGCCCTGGAAGCATCCACCAGAGAAAGTGGCTGTGGCCTTATTTATCCTTAATTATAGTGTTTTTCCATATGTAATGTATGTATGTATGTGACAGAATAATAGAATTTGGGGAATAGTGGTGACCTCATAGGACATCTAGTTCTTTCCATACCTAAACAAGCTTTCCTTCTGCAAAATATCCAATGAGTGCTTCTCCAGCCCAGGCCTCCAGTGAGTGTGAGCCCACCAGAGAGGGCCTAGAGGCACCATAGAGCACTGGAAACAACACAATACCTGCAATTTGAGCCCAGATCCTCTCACTTCCAACAGTAGATCAGGGATCATGGAGAACACAAAGACCAAACAGCACCTTGATTGTTGAATTCACCCTTTTACCCATTTGTGGAAATAGTTTTATTGGACCAGCAGGAGAGTTTTCCTTTGCTTTCAGCATGAAGATAAACATGGCATGCCTTATTCAAATATAAATTCACATGGCTGTAGGGCTAAAGAAGGAGGGACTATTCCATAATGTCTCAGCTGTTAACATATCCAGAGCTTGTGAATTGTGACACTCCTTTAGGGGAGTTTTGGTTCCAAATTCTGACTAGATATTTTAAAAGGCTGAACACAATTGAGTGATCCATCATTAAAAGGTTGTGGGAGAAACCATCCTATCTCCTATATTTCTTTCATATTCTTGATTACATAGCTCTATTCAAAACATATATTTTGAATTGAATGATGATCGATTAATGGAAACTCTCATACAAGGGATACATGCCTTTTGAAAAGAGAAAAATAATAGCACACAATCTTTTTTGATGTCTCTTCCTGTAGCTGATGCCATAAAACCACTCCACCATGAGCACCAGATGCATTTTATGTTGCCAGTGGATTAATGTGGGCATCTTACTCTTGTAGACAGTAACAATAGTCAATGGAGTCTGGGAAATCCTCATCCATGTTCCCGACAATTGCTATATTGAGAAACAGTCCCAAACACCATAGATTTAAGGCTAAAAAGGAGCTTGAGACATCAACCTGTCTAAACCCCAAATTTTACAGATAAAGAAACTAAAGACCATGGAGGGAAAATAACTTGGCTAAAGCCACACAGGCAATTAGTGGAAGAGAAGGGATCTAAGCAAAAATCCTCTGACTCTGGGTGCAGAAGTCTTTCCTTTGTACCTGCCAGATATCTGAGCATCAAGTGTCTGGCACATAGCACACAATCAATAAATATTTGTTTTCTGACTAATTGGTCAAATATCATGATTGTGGGGGTAGTCGTTGAGCTCCAGGAGCCTTGCCATTACCTCTAGCTAAGCATTCCTAGGAAATGGTGCCCTACTCACACTGTTCTACCTTGTGCAAGACCCTGCCTTGGTTTCTCATGATACAAAACTACATCTATTGCCAGAACCCTCTTCCTCTTGGAGACAAAGAAGAAAATTTGGCAGGGTATAGAGACAGGTGAAAAGATTTCAGAGGAGCCCAAAGGCTTCCCAATTAATCAGTCAATAGCTTTCTTCAAATGAGCCATTTTCTGTCCATCTTGGTATGTTTATTTCTTGATTTTACATGCCATGTCATAGATTCCAAGTTTTTCTTTATATCATCGATTAACATGATTCCTAGAACCATGCCCATGAAATGATTTTTCATGCAGCCTCTGGTACTGTACCATATTCAAATGGGCAATCAAGAAACATTTTCTGATGGTAGAAAAAGAAATCTGGGCTATTTGTTGGCTAAGTGGCCTCAGACAGATCACTTCATCTCTCTGGGCCTCAGTGTCCTCTTCTGTAAAAATGGGGGTCAGCCTTAGATGATCTCTCAAGTCTTCATATTTCACAGCTTGAAATTATCTAACCTAATTAACTTTTGGTTAGAATACAAAGGATCATTCTGGGAACTGGAAAAGTCCTTAAAGATCATTCATTTGATTCCTTCATTTTGCAGACTTGACCAAAAACACATAAGGAGTTGATGACTTAGTCAAGTCTGGAGCACAGACTCATGACTTCCATCCATGCTCTCTCCACTACATAATATTCATGGAAAAGATGAAAAACATTAAGTGACTTGTTCAAGTTTTTGCGATGAATAAGCAATGCAAACCTAAGTCTGCTGTGTTCAGTACTCAAGCAATGTCTGCAACTCTAGAAAATAGCATACAGTTTAAAACAGCAAGCTGGAAATGATTATGCATTGATTCCTTTGCCAAAGCATTCTGTACATAGAATCATAAGATCATAGATTAAGAGTTACAAGGGACTTCAGGCCCTCTTGTTCTCCATTGGGAAAACCTAAGGCCTGGGGAGGTTAAATAACTTGTTTGTGGTTACACAGGTAACCAGATTTAGTCAACCTAGATCCTCAGACTCCAAAGCCAGTGCTTGCTTCCCTAGGTAGGACAAGGAAGGTCTAAATGTGGTGGGGGAGGGGAAATTTTGTGGAACTATCAAAAAGTGTTTTCCAATAGTGTCATTCTAGTAAGTAGTATCATTCTACTGTACTAGAGGATTTGAACCTAGGTCCTCTGATTCCAGAGTCCTTTTTCACTCTATTGTACTTTTTGTTTAGTGCCTTCCACTTCGGACTTTTAATTTAGTAGGTGAATACTTTCAAGTATAGAAACCCTTGAGTTTTTCTTTCTTCCTCTTCTCAAAAGATCTTGAAATTTATTACACATTTATCGTCAAATCTGGGAACATTACAATCTCTAAAGTGGCAAAGTTGTAGGTGACCCAAAAAGCAATGGTGGGATCGAGTGTGAGTATGCTGCAGAATCTATCTGCATGCAAGAAGGCACATAAATAAATTCATGCAGGAAATGCATATTTAGAAAATGAGGTGGACCAATCAAGCAAGCAAAGAGGGTTGCACTGGTGCTGCTGCAATCTAAACAGACCAAGAGGACTCCTCTAGCATGTTGATGAGATCCTCTAAGGAAGCGCATTGGAGAACATGGGCAACAATCCTACAAAATGCCAAAGAGTAGCATGACTTGGGGTCCATACAGGTAAATGTCCATCTCCACAATGATAAGGTCACTGATCTGGTGAAACCAACATTTCCGAGCAGGTTGGGCTCAAGTATAATGATGTTTACACGGTTAGGTCACATATTATATTTTTCTGTTATCTTCTGTGTTTTGGCAGAACAGGTCTGAAATTGTGGCATGTAAGAAACAAATGTCTTCTAACAGAGGCTCCCAAGTTAAGGTTTGTTTCTCCAAAGGGACTTAAGCCTGAACAACTGTCCTGAAGCACTCCTACATCTGTTGAATAAGCTGTGGGCAGGAAGGGGACACATTACGCCTGAGGTTTCGGTCAAAAAATGTCATTTTCCTTCTTGGTTGTTGAAGTAATCCCTAAATAATACACAGGCCTCTGGGCACTGTTCTCTTCAGGGAAGTTTTTGTCTTGATCTGAGAGTTCAGAAAAACCATCGGAGAATGGGAAATGGGATGGTCTAGTGTTTGGATGTTGATCTGATAATATCAAAATGGCCTGGGTCTCTATCTCCCATGAACTACTGGAAAAAGACCCTTTTAACAGGGAATTTTTTATTGATAAACATCTGCCGAAGGAGCTGTTTAGACTCTTTTGCTGGTTATCTACTGTATTCATCTTAGGGTTATTCATAAGTATAGCATATTTCACAGATTGTTTGCTCTGCTCACAGACTGGCTTGTTGCCACCACTCTTGGCGAGATTGTTGCTGGTGATGTGGTCACCAGAACCAGCAGAATCCTCCTCAGGCTCTGGGTCACAAAAGGAGAGTCCAAGATCTGGTAGCATATTCTCCTCTCCACTTTTCCATGGTCTTTCCACAGTGAGAGCTTCTGAAACTGTCTCAGGCTCCAGAAGAAAAGGACCAAATGCGACTGCTCTTGTGCACTTGATAAAAAGGTGCTCAAAAGTTTCAGGCTAAAGAAAAGATACATTTTTTTATGGTCATCAATGATTTTGGAATTTTCTTGCATACTAAATCCTTCTTTAAGATGGATAGATATAAGGATCAATGAAGAAGAAAAAGAGGGGGATTTCAAATCGATCATGGACAGTTGTGAGGGTAGGACATACCAGAAACAGATAACATGGAAATGTTGTCTCTTGTATAGAATTACCAGGATTTATTAGAATGTATTGGATTATCCTCAAAACTAATTGTATGAATCATAAAACTAACAATTTTCCAAAATGACCTAGGGCCAATGCAGATTAACAATGGGAAATAACAATTTTACAAGAAGGGAGGGAAAAGAAATGGTAAAGAAAAGTATGTATAAGACTTAATCTATCCCATGAGAAACCACTAACTTTGTCTTTGTAGGCCCAACACTTAGCATAATATCTCACACATAAAAGGAACTTAATAAATGCTTACTGAATTGGATTGGGTTGGGTTGGGTTGGATTGAGTTGGATTGGGCTAGCTCAAGTTGGATAACCCAGCATACTGTACAAACAGAAAATTAACATGGTTTTCAGCAAATATGATATTGGTGAGATAGAGCATAGATGTATAAATAAGCAATTACTGATTTTCTTATGAAAAACTTAATTTACAAATACATACTATGTGGCATGTGGAATGAAGACAAATAAAACACAAGACATCAAGCACAACAAATGGATTTTGTTTATCACAGCAAATCAAATGGATATTACATCACAACAGAAATCCTGCCAAAAAAGTGGAAAATCAGAAAATTGTATGAAAGACTCATTTTGATGGCAACTGGGAATTGCTATATGATTCAAGAGTATGTGAAAACTAGAAAGCATTGTGGATACATACACACTTTTAAAAATTAACATAGGTTGCTTATATGGCTTAGAAAACACATACAATGTCACTATGACACACTATAGCAATGGAAATGGCAACTTTCCAATGTATTTTTCCCTGTGAATTTACATTCAACTGTTTGATTGATCAATAGATGAACTACTTAAAGTGATATCAGATACATCATATACATATATACACATGTATATATGTATGTATATATGTCTATTAAATCCATTTGACTATTAAGTCAAAGAAATTACTGCTTTAAAACAGATTATATAAATATATGGAGTACACTGTGTATAGATTCTGCTTATAGAGATATGATTATGGTAAGCTAAGAACATCCCTGTGAACACATTTTTTCTGTCACCCTTTAAACATGACATACACAGAGAGAAATCCATCATCAAGCTTCTCATCTTCCTGGCCGACACTTCCTGTGATCGTTTGTGAAATATTCGGGGCCTTCATTTGCTCACTGGGTTGTTTGGTCAGCTTCTTCCTAAGATTTCTGCTTTCATGCATTAAATTGTCTTAAGATTAGCATGCAGATAGGAATTATATCCCTAAAATGGCTGGAATATACATCCCCATTAGCATTCAAGTGGTATTTATATTCCATTCTTGCAGAGAGATCATTTATTCATAGAAGCCCTTAAGTTGTTTGCTGATCCCTGTCATCATATACAATACTTCCAAGCTCATCTACATTGTACCAATGATTTATTACACTATTTCATGCCTTTCCAAAGTTTTAAACTAATAATTAATTGGCCAGACCCAGTATTCTCTAACAATCTTTAAATATACCAACATCATTTACTTAATTTTTAGGACGTTTCATTTTCCCCATAAAAATAATAGAGTATAAGCCTCTGGAGGCCAGGATCTAATTTGTTTTTGAATTAGTGACTCCAGCTTTTGGGTCAATATCTGCTACATAGTAGGTGCTTAACAACAGATTTTTGAAAAAAAGAAATTTAATAATGTATATTAGTATTCTATATACATGTGAGCCCTATACACTAAACCATTTGATCATTTAGTCATTCATTTGGTTTCGGCATTTTATAACATTTCAATAAGTAGACCCAAGGCCTTTAAAAATAGTTTTAGCCCATTATCCCTGGATAATTTCTTCATTTGTTTCTACATTGGTACCCTGAGTATTTAGTGTCCATGCTTCACTTGGTCCCAGGATCCAATGGAAAACAGCCCTTCAAGACCATCTAATTCAACCCTTCCATTAAACTTGAGGACCAGAGAGACCGTGACTTGTGCAAGCTCACATGGCTGTTAAGTGACAGGTGGAATTTGAACCTAGGTCCTATCACTCTAAATTCAGGCCCCTGCTCTACTCCACTGCTGTGGTCCATAATTTGAGTGTCCCCAGGAAGTCTGTTGATGTTCAGTGAAAGAGAAGAGTCTATTGGCAGGAAGCTAAAGAAGTCAACTTTTTCAAGGAAGCTTATTTTATCCTTGTACTCCAGAGTTTAGCACAGTGCTTGGCACACAGTAGGTAGCTAACAAATGGTCGTTGAATTGGTATGATTTAAATTACAAAAGAAAAACTTGGGTTCACATGTTTTTGCTTGATTGGGATTAAGTGTGTGTGTGTGTGTGTGTGTGTGTGCATGCATATCTCTATAAGGTTGTCAATCCAGTGATTATTTTATTTTACTAAACAGAAGCTTTGATGGGGAAAAAAGGCTAGGTACCACCTTGGACAGTTCTAATGTATCATACTTCACCTGGATCTCTGTTCACTTTCCCTTGAATGGAAAAAATATAGATTCACAATATCCAGCACAGAATTAATGTCCAATCACTGTTTGTGGACTGATTTCTTTACTTATTATGGGGAAAGGGAGAGTGGGGGTTATGAGAATTTAAGAAGTATAGTACAAAACAAAAAGACTAAACCTGAAACAAAAGCTACACTTTGGATAAGTGGGGCTAGGCTGTGTCACACAGACATTTTGCTGTTGACTGGAATTTTAACTAGCATTTATTAAACTCCTACTAAGTACTGAGCACTGTGTGAGGTTCCAGGGATTCAAAGACAAAAAAAAATAGTGCTTTCCCTCAGGGGGCTTACATTCTATTAGTTTTCACTGGAGTCCACCCAAATTTCTGCTTTCACTCTGAACTCGAAGTTATATACTCTATAAGAATGCTAGAAACCCCAGTTTCAACTATATTCTTGTGTAGACAAAACCTGAGAGCCACCTTGTCTTTGTCTAAAAGAACCTGTTTTAAAATGGGCTATTTTTCTTTGCGAGACTAAGATAAGGGTTTTTTTTGGAACAGTTACAAGCACATTTTCTTGTTACATTTCAGAGAGCAAAACTGCTTTGAGAGCAACTGAAATTTCTAGTTTCATCTGGTATTTAGACATATGCAGATATGTCATCTAGAATATTTAAGAGATATTTGATAATAACACTGACATGTGATGCTTTCCTAATTGACAGTCATTCAAATATAACATCCACACAGTTAAACCCAAGTCTGAATTAGCAGAAAATAAGTTTTTTTCCTTCTTGCAAAGAAAACCTGACCAAACTTTGACCACATTTTCTGCTTCTATCTTACTTTGTAACCCCCATGTGCTTACATGATCATTTAATTTTGAACCATGAAGCACATGTATGATTTGTAAATATAGAACTGCTTCCCTTCTTCTGAATGAAAATAACAAGCATCTTCTAACAGGTTTTTTAAGAAAGGCTGGGGAACTGGCCCAAAGGGTTCAGCTGGTAGTAGCCAAGATTAGACTTCAAAGAACGTCCACTCTCTGATAAAATAAAAGAAAAATGAAAAGAAAAAAAAATTCACTCAGATTAGAACTGGCCATGTGATCTTGCTGCTGAAATGTCATCACTTCAAAAGCCTGAAGCTTTCAAATATTTACCCTATTTATTACTTATGGCTTCTGGGATATATGGTCTAATAGGTTTCTAGAAGGGTCCAGGTTCCCTCTTTTATAAGGGAAAAGTATTTAGATGCAGGCAAGAAGGTCCCACTTATTTAAATGCCTTCTTAGCTCATCTAAGGACAGAAGTGGTGTAAACACTATATACCCTACTGAGTCTGCCAACTCACATAAATATGCTAAGGAAAAAAATGTGAAGGATAGACACCCATAAATGGAAAAAGGAGGAGGAAATGGGCAATAAAGGAGTAGCAAAAGAAAAAAAGAATTGAAGGTAAAATGCTTAAAAAGCATTTGCTGTGGATTTAATATATACCTAGCACTGAACTACAAATATAAAATAGAAATAGTACCTTCCCTTGACTAGCTTATATCCTAATAGTAAAATAAAGCATTAGAAAAAAGTAAAAGGGCTGAAAAGTATCATGAAGAACGTGAGAAGGCAGGAGGTTAATAAATTAATGTAGGGCTTAAAGAGTCTTTAAATTTTTTTTTTTGGTTGGGCAATGAGGGTTAAGCGACTTGCCCAAGGTCACACAGCTAGTAAGTATCAAGCGTCTGAGGCCAGATTTTAACTCAGGCCCTCCTGACTCCAGGGCCGGTGCTCTATCCACTGCTCCACCTAGCTGCCCCTAAATTTTCCTAAATGAATTTTTGCATGTTGGATTTTCTTAAAATAAACCATACAAATAACTATTATTAAAAACATAACCAGGGGCGGCTAGGTGGCCCAGTGGATGGAGCGCCGGCCCTGGAGTCAGGAGTGCCTGAGTTCGGATCTGGCCTTAGACACTTGACACTTGCTGGCTGTGTGACCCTGGGCAAGTCACTTGACCCCAATTGCCTCACTAAAAAAAAAAAAAACAAAAAAAACAAAAAAAAAACATAACCTATGACCACTCAAGATGAGCACTTGAAATCCTGTCCCCTCTGCTTTTCTTTCTTTAATTATTCCTCCCAATTGCCAATTAATGGCATTAAATAGGAAAATATAAGCTTCTCAACATCAGGGAGTAATGCTTGTTTAGTCTTTGCCTGTGTGTGTGTGTGGGGGGGATTGGGACTGGCATATTCTAAGCATGGACACATTAGCTTGCTGAACTGAATTGGTGTCACTCACTTTTTCTTCCAGACCAACTAGACTAGCCTGTCCTTAAAAGTGAAACTTGGAGAATTAGGGTGAAAAGGGCAGGCTAGTCCAACCCTCTCATTTTATAGATAGGAAAATGGGGCTCAAAGAGACACTTGCCCAGTGTCATGCTATTAGTAAGTAACTGGAACAGTATTTAAATTTAGATCCTCCTCACTCTATGTCCAGTGCTCTTGTCACACAGCTAGGCTACTACATCTCTTGCCTCACTACATTTGCCTAAGCCTTTTCCCATATCTGGAATAGACTGCTTTCTCAGTCCCACCTCTCCACATTTTTGTCTTCCTTCCAGCCTCTACTCAAGAGATATTCCCTCCAGTAAGTCCTTCCTGTGTACTCCCTCTCCCTCTCCCTCTCCCTCCCTCCCTCTCTCTCTCTCTCTCTCTCTCTCTCTCTCTCTCCCCCCCCTTGTCCTCCATCTAAATGTATTTATGTACAGGTGGGGTGACCTCCCTGGTAGACTACAAAGCTCCTTGAGGGAAAGAGTTCAGTTGCTATTAAGATTTTGGATTCCTTGCACATAGCACTTGGATAAAAGTACTGACTGGAATGAAAATGATATACATTTGGAGATGAATGATTGTATTTTGCTGTGGTCATGTCCTTACAACATGGATTCACAAGTGCCTGCAGAAAGGAGTGCCCTAAATAGCAAATGCTTTTGGCCATTATTGCCAATCTGGTTGGCAATTAATCTTTTCAGGAACATAAAGTGATATGCCCTTTCCCCAAAGTGACCAAATTTTACTGTTTGAGAGATCAGAAAAGCAGATGATTGATATTCCTGATCAGATTATAATATTTTTAATAAACAGATAGAAGTTAGTGTTTCATTAGTTTTTTAACTTAGCTTGGTACTTGCTCCACAATGTCCCCCATACCTCTTCTCTCTCCCTCTTACCCTCCTTTCTCTCTCTCTCTCTCTCTCTCTCTCTCTCTCTCTCTCTCTCTCTCTCTCTCTCTCTCTCTCCTCCCCTCTTCTTTCTTTATTCCCCTCTCTCCCTCTCTATCTCTTTCTCTGTCTCTCCTCTCTCTTTTTCTTCCGTTCTCCTTCTCTGTCTTTCTCTGTTGCTGTCTCTAACCCCTTCGGTTCCCATCCCACCCATATCTCTCTGCATCTGTGTCTGTCTGTCTTTCTATGGGGTGTTTTTCTTTCTTTTCCCCCACCCCCTTCATTTTTGCCTTTTAAGAGTCCCTACCTTCCTTCATATGCTTGAATCTAGTGCGATTTTCTGCACATGCCATTTTCTTTACCTGCCTACTTCCCCACCACCACCCTCACCAAAGTTGCCAGGACTTCATCAAAATTCATTAATTTTGCATATTTGTTTATATGAATACATAATGTTTCTCTCTGTACAAAATATGTTCCCTGAGAGCAGGGGCTACTTTGTATTTTTTTTATTTGTCTGACACCTGACACATAGTAGGAGATTAATAAATGAGGAGGTAAGCATTTTGCTTTCTTTTCCAGCATATAAAATGTTAATTTCACAACTGAATGAATGTATATTTCAGCATTATCTGATTAATCAATCCATAATGCCTAGAAGAGTATGAAGAGATGAAGGAAATTCCTGTCTGGCAGCCAGGTGGTCCAGTGGAGAAGTTGTTCACTCAAAGTCAAAAGATCTGACTTCTAATTCAGACTCAGACACTTAGTGGCCATGTGATCTTGCTGCCAAAATTTCATCACTTATAAAGGGCATCATAATAGCACCTTCCAGGGGCAGCTAGGTGGCTAAGTGGATAAAGCACCAGCCCTGGATTCAGGAGGGCCTGAGTTCAAATTTTGCCTCAGACACTTGACATTTACTAGCTGTGTGACCCTGGACAAGTCACTTAACCCTCAGTGCCCCACCAAAAAAAATTGTTTGGGGGCAACTAGGTGTCCCAGTGCATAAAACACCTGCCCTGGATTCAGGAGGACCTGAGTTTAAATCCAACCTCAGATACTTGATTCTCACTAGCTGTGTGACCCTGGGCAAGTCACTTAACCCTCATTGCCCTGAAAAAAAATAATAGCACCTTCCTCACAGAGTTGTTGTGAGGATTCAATGAAATAATAAATGTTAAGCACTAGATAAATGCTAGCTATTATTGTTGTTGTTGCCTTTTCTATTCTCGCCACAGAAACTCATATTTGTAAAACTCATTGAATCGCAGAAATCAGCCTGAAAACTAATTGATAACCACTCCCTCTGAGCACTTAAGGACTAAACATTGCCACAATTATAATGACTAAATATTGTCACATCAACATTAAATTATAACTTGTCTGTTCTCCATATAATTTCTGTAATATTATTTGTTATATTCCTACTCACTGTGTTCCTCAGAGATCAAGAAACAAGAGAGATAATGAGTGGCACATCTCCCATGAGAAACTAGGCCTCTCATGAGACAAGTGTGAAGGTTATTACTATGGAGTAATATGCTTTTTTTTTTTGTGAGGCAATTGGGGTTAAGTGACTTGCCCAGGGTCACACAGCTAGTAAGTGTCTGAGGCCGGATTTGAACTCAGGTACTCCTGAGGAGTAATATGCTTTTTAAAAACTATTAGCAAGACTTCCCTTTAGACTTGAGACTGGAAGGATAAGTGAATAATTCCACTTTCTTTTCTATTGTACATATTTTAGTTTCACAACTGAATGAATGTATTTTGAGGATTATCTAATTAATCAATAAGCACTTCTTTGGTCTCTACTAGGATCAAATGAGTTAATATGTATGTTAATATGTAAAAATGCCAGCTGTTATAATTGCTAATACTATCATCACCATCATTATTACTATGTGCTAGGCACTGAGGATACAAAGACAAACAAAAAGTAACCCAGTCCTTGCCCTCAAGGAGCTTACCTTCTATCTTCTAAGAAAGTACTAGGTAAAACAGCATTTGGACTTTCCCATTTGGGTAATTAATTAAATGATTTTCATAAAAGTATTACCCCTATTTTGAGCATGATGATGGAGAAGCAAAGGCAAGAAAGTTATGATCATTCTTCAGCTTTTAGGACAAATAAGTTATTGTGTAACAGCCTAATGAAGGAAAGAGAAGAAAGAAAAGAAATGGTGAACAATGACATAGTAGCTTGAAGAGAACAAAGCTTTTTGGAGAAGTAGAGACTTCTCCTGGGCTTTGAAGGATGTTAAGTATTTGGAGAGGTGGAAAGGAATAGGAATAGAATTTCAGAAATGGGAACGAGAAGCAGGCAGGTACAGGCATGCTTTGAGCAGGGAACAGTAAGCAAGCCAACCCAACTGGAGTAGAGAGCTATTGTTAGGGGGTGTTGGGAGATAATGCTGGAGAGCTAAGGTCAAAGTCACATAGATAGGGCCTTGAGTGTCAGACTAAGAGTTTAAGCTTCAGTCTACATTTAAATTGGAGCCACTGAAGACTTTTGGTCAGGTCAGTAAAATGAAAAGAGTGGTACTTTTGGAATATATATGGATGGTAAGTGAAATAGTCAGTTGTGCAGAAGTCTGTGTTCCACACTAACATATGAATACATGATTACTTTTTTTTGCTTTTACAGCAAGATGTTTTGAAATCATGTAGTCACAACTCCAGGTATTACTACTCTCCTGTCTGTCTATCTATCTATCTAATCTATCTGCTTTCCTGTCATTCTATCCATCATCTGTCAGTCTACCTGTATGCCTGTCAGTCTATGTATGTATGTATCTATGTATCAACATACCTGTCCCATGGGGATATTCTGCAAAGTAATGGTACTTGAATAAATATCTTTAACTTTATAAGAAAATATTATATGAATAAATACAAATTATTTTCATGATAACTAATTGACTGTATATTGGATGCTTCACATCATGCTAATGATTTTATATTTCTGGATGCTGTTCCCAAGGGCAGGATCACCTGAGTGATATTTAAGCTGATTTAAACAATTGTGGAGATAATGATGGTGAGAGGATCAAACATTTGCTCACAGAGATTTCCATAGAATTTCTACTGTAGAAATTGAAGGAAATAGATATAGGACTCATCATTCTACTGTCTAATTGATTCCCTGCTGTGACATGGAATTGAGATGTCTTGTCAGATGTCATCAGCTAAAAATACCTAGAGAAATTGGTTTCTTGCCTACTTGAAATTCCTATATCTGAAGACCTACTATAGGATCATCTTGGATTAAGGGAAATTTCAAATAAAATTAGAAATTTAAAGACTAGAGGATTAATGAGAATGGAAGCCAATAAGAACAATTTTTGCTTTGAAATTAAGACAGAAAAAGAGACCTTGTGAAAGTTTACTCCTTGTGCCCAGGAACAATTCTTTGGGTTTGGAACATCTTCCCAAAATAGCTTCTTCATTCTGAAAGAGAGATTTAAAAGTCCATTGATTTGATCTAACTACAAAAGCATGTGGAAAAATATGAACAACCAAAGCAGGAACTAAACTACTGGGCCTCCTGCTCTGATCTTGGGGGTAAAAATATCACGACTCTGAAATGACATGTTCACTTTGGGGTGATCATAGAAAGAAGCCCACTTTAGTTCCCCATGCCACTGGATTCAAGTTACTGTAAATGAAGAACATGCAAATCTCATGAAGGCCTAAAAAGTGAGTTTTCAAAATAATTCCACTTGAAGCATTGGTCTGGAAGGTTATATCTGTTCCAGCACATGCTTTCATGGAAAGCATGGCAATGGCATGAAAAGAAGCTTTCAAATGCCAAGCTCCACCTGTTTCCAGGAGAGCAGGGGTTTAGTTCAGGTTTGGAATGTGCAGGATGCTTTCCAAGGTCCTAGCCACCCAGTACAAGGAGCAATGACAACTTGGGAACTCTGGAGGGCATTCAGGCCTGCTTGGCCACCAGACCAGCCATGGAGCTCATGTAGTTTGGAGTGAGCAACACTGGCCTTTGTACACACAATCATCTGACAGAGTAGCAGAACTGATCTCTCAGAATCTTCATGAGGGTCAAATAAGATTGATGTAGTTAAAGCCCTGGGCCATTATGAAGCTTCTCAGTAAAATATGGATGAGAACAATGCCCCACCTACAGTGCCATACCTTTGATGTGATATTAACAGGGTTCCAAGCAATAAGACTGAAGAGAAAATAATTATAGGGATGATCACATAGAGACCTGGATCATTCTCCTGCTTCATGGTCTCTTCTGAAAAGAAATTCAATTCACATAGTTCAGAACCCTGAAGGAATGGCTATGATTGTCTGTACCAAAAAGGCAGCAGCCATTGGTTGTCATATTTCAGCCCAATGTCGTTACAACTTTCAAAATATGAATGCCAAAATAAATGAGAAACAAAAGGTTTGATACTTATACTAATAAGTAAGTGTTATCTATTTCATAAGACCCCTGAGGGTAGGGACTTTTCTTTCACTTTTTGTTGGTATCCCCAGTGCCCCTAGCACAGTAGGTACCTAATAACTACTTGGTGATTTATAGATTAATTGAAGACTATCTGCTCGGTTTTTTCTTTACATCCCAGTAATAATTACAGTCACTGGTATGTGGTAAGCATTTCATAAATGCTCAATGATTAACTGACTTCCAAGTTATAGAGGGACTGCAGCTGGTGGTGAAGGGAAGTATCTACACCAAATGAAATCATAGATCTTTGAAGTACTGCTAAGATAAATGTTTCCTTTTGCCTTGCTAGCCTTTCAGATTCTTCATCATTGTTACCATGCAACCTAAAAAAGGATTGAAAGTTACATTCTAAGAGGCAGCTAGGTGGCACAGTGGATAGAGCACTGGCCCTGGAGTCAGGAGGACCTGAGTTCAAATCCGGCCTCAGACACTTGACAACTTACTGCTGTGTGACTCTGGGCAAGTCACTTAACCCCAATTGCCTCACCAAAAACAAAAACAAATAAAATAAAGAAAGTTACATTGTAGTATACAGTGTGAGATGTTGTTCTATACCTCATTTCTACCATACTGTTTTCCACTTCTTCCAGAAGTTTATTTTATCAAATAATGAGTTTTTGTTCCAAAAGCTTGGATCTTTGGGTTTATCATATACTAGATTAATATATAATTTACTATAGTGTAATTTCGACCTCTATGTTCTACTGATCCACCTCTCTATTTCTTAGACAGTACAAGATTGTTTTAATAATTACCACTTTATAATACAGTTTGAGATCTGGTACTGCTAGATCACCTTCTTTCATATTTTTTCATTAATTCCTGTGATAGCCTTGAGCTTTTGTTTTTCGAGATGAATTTTTTCTATATCTATAAAGTATTTTTGATTGTTTGTTACAGCACTAAATAAATAAATTAAATTATGTAGGATTGTCATTTTTATTATATTGCCTCATACTACCAATGAGCAATTAATATTTTTCCAATTGTTTGGATCTGAGTTTATTTGTGTGAAAAGTGTTTTATAGTTCTAGTCATATAGTTCTTCGGTTTGTCTTGGCAGGGAGACTCCAAAGTATTTTATATTGTTCGTAGTTATTTTAAATGGAATTTCTTTTTCTATTTGTTGTTGCTGGATTTTTTTGGTAATATATAGAAATGCTGATGATTAATGTGGGTTTCTTTTGTATCCTACAACTTTGCTAAAGTTGTTGATAATTTCAAGTAGCTTTTTAGTTGATTCTCTAGGATTTTCTATGTATAACATCATATCATCTGCAAAGAGGGATAGTTTTGTTTCCTTATTATCTATTTTAATTCCTTTCATTTCTTTTTCTTAGCTTATTGATATAACTAACATCTCTAGTATATTATTAAATAATAGAAGTTATAATGGGCACCCTTGCTTTACCCCTGATTATATTGGAAAATAAGGTCAATATAGATAACATGATTTACACATAAAAGATGATACCATAAGCAAATTAAGAGAGTATGGTATCCTGTATCTGTCAGATTTATGGGCAAAGGAAGATTTTAAGACCAAAAAAGATATAGAGAGCAAAACAAAATATAAAATAGATAATTTTGATAATATAAAATTAAAAAGGTTTTGTACAAATAAAACTAATGTAACCATGATTACAAGGGAAGCAGAAAACTGGGAAAGAATTTTTTAAACAAGTAGCTGTGATAAAGGCCTCATTTCTCAATTATATAGAGAACTGAGTCACATTTATAAAAATACAAGTCATTCCTCAATTTCTAAATGGTCAAAAGATATGAACAGGCAGTTTTCAGACAAAGAAATAAAGGTATTCATAATCATATGAAAAAATTATACAGATTACTATTGATCAGGGAAATGCAAATTAAAACAATTCTAAGGTATAACCTCACAGCTATCAGTGTGAGGCAAAATAACACAAAAGGGAAATATTGGATGTTGGAGGGGTTGTGGGAAAATTGGGACTGCTGAAGTTGTGAAAAGGTCCAACTTCTAGAGAGCAATTTGGAACTATGCCCAAAGGGCTATAGAAGTATGCATACCCTTTGATCCAGCAATGCCACTACTAGATTTATATCCCAAAGACATCCCCCAAAAGAGAAAAAGAACTCTTTGTACTGTGATGTTTAAAATCTAATTTGTGGTCACCTTACTCCTGTCCCAAGTGTAGGGAAAATAAATTAGAAGCCTTATAAATTAGAAGCCTTAGCACCAGTTTGGGCATTAAGCATTTATTAAAGCATACCAGGTATTAGTAAAAAGAGAACACCTGGGTCAGAAAGATGGGAAATCCTAGTTAGGATCTACAGGAGAGAGAAGAGAAAAATAGTTGCCTTCACCTACGAGTCTCGGGCCAAAAAGAGGAAGTTCCTCTGCCTGTCAGAGTAGAAGCTTCCTACCGGTCTGGAAGAGAGACAGTGCCTACACACTGCTCCAAGCTAATTTGCTGGTTGCATTCAAGTCCATTGATTCACTGGACTTGAGGGTGGTCTTGTGTTGAGGTCAAAGTCCACAGTCTCTGAGAACACACCCTCTTCGGAGTCAGACATACGTGGTTTCGGTTTTGATCAAGTTAACTTCAAGTACTTTAATCAACAAAGTCAGTCAATTCTCAGTCAATCCAATCAGTCCAAATCAATCCCAGCTGGCACCTTTGGGCACTGGCAAGCTCATTATTTTCTTACAGTACAACAATATTTCTAGCAGCTCTTTTTGTGGTGGCTAAGAATTGGAAATTAAAGGAATGCCCATCAATTGGGCAATGGCTAAACAAGCTGTGGTATATGATGGTGATAGAAAATTATTGTGCTATAAAGAAATGACAAGCAGGATGATTTCAGAAAGGCCTGGAAAAACTTGTATGAACTGATGTATAGTGAAGTGAACAGAACCAGGAGAATGCTGTGCACAGAGACAGCAGTATTGTTTGGTGAGGAAGTGTGAATGACTTGATTATTCTCAACAAAGAACTAATGATGAAGCATGCTATCCACCTCCAAAGAACTGATATTGAACTTAGACTGAAGCATGCTATTTTTCACTTTCTTTCTTTTTTTTTCAAGTTTTATTGTTTAAAATGACTAACATGGTAATGTTTTATATAATTGCACATGTATAACCCATGTCTGATTGCTTACCACCTCAGGAAGAGGGTAGGGAAGGGAAGAAAGGAGGGATACAATTTGGAACTCAAAACTATAAATAAAAATGTCTATTTAGAAAAACATTAAAACAAAATGAAAACTTTTTAAAAAGTCACATTCTACAATGTACCAGGGGCAAGGAACCTCCCTCTTGGCTTAGACTACAATGGACCTGGAAAGAGGCACCATGATGTGGCCAAGAAGGACATAGAACCCTTATCTGGATGAAAAATATTTTTTTCTAAAAGAAAAAAAAGAGTCATACTTAAGAGTGGTCAGGAGGACTTGAATTCAAATCCTGCCTTAGACACTTCTTAGGCATATGACCAAGAGAAAGTCCCTTAAACTCTGTGAGCTTCCATCTCATCATATGTAAAATGAGCACAATAATAGCAGTTATCCTACAGGGTTGTTAGAAGGACCAAATGAAATAGCATAAGCAAAGAGTTTTGTAAACCTTAAAGCTCTACATAAAAGCTACCATCACCATCACCACCATCATCTCATTCTTTTTTTTAGAAGAATTGGTAAGAGTAAAAAAAAGTACAGAATTTACCTCTGGTGAAGGTATTAGTCAGCACAGGCTTTCCCACTCCTTCTAGAAATACTGGGTAAAGGCTGAACTGGTATTTCTCAATAGGGAAGAAATGATCTGGAAAGAAAACAGAGCTTAGAAATTCATTTGTATTGAACTAATCAAGAAACTTGTATAACTGAACATTCTTATAAACCCTAGCACTCCTTCACTGTTAGAAGGGCTCATCTCTAGCTCTCGCTTTTAGTCTTTGAGTGTTGATGGCAATAACAGTGGAGAGGTTCTCTCTGGAATTATGGCTGCAATCAGTCCAACATGGCAGAAAACCAAGTTACTGATGTTTGGAGTGGGAATGAGTTTTCTATTTAGACATATATGGCTGAGCCTGATCTTCTAGGGCTTCATTTCAAGCCAAACAAACCATTCCCCAGTCTTCTCTCCATGCCACCTGAACCATGTTAAGATATGATTACTATTTCTTGGCTAAAGGAACTAGGAATGCTTAGCACCGAGAATACTCATGGTGGGTCGGACATGATGACTTTCTTCAAATATTTGAGAGGGATCAGAATGATTCTGCTTGGTCCTAGAAGGGAGCAATAAGTAGGGTGGATTACAGTTTGAAAAGTATAAGAAAACCTATTTTGGCTTAATATAAGGGAGAATGTCCTAACAATTGGAGTCATCCCCAAAATTTAAGGGGATGTTCCCAGAGTAGAAAGTCTTAAAGGTGTTTAAACAAAGTGACCCATTGCTAGCATATTGTACTCCTAAGAGTGCAAGCTTCAGGCATTAATTAAATAGATGAATTCAAGTGCTCAAGCATTAAAGTGGATCTTTGATATCATCAGTGGAAGACATCTGTCAAATGATTCAGGTCATAGTTCATCCATGGCTACACGTGCTGGGCAACTCTTACCAATGCCAGCTTACCTGTTTGTCAGAGGGGTTAACATAATGCCTTCATACCTCAAACACACAAAACCATTCTGTGGCCATTTTTATAAGCTTATGGAGAGTATATAATGAATAATTATTAATCTCCTTTGAAAAATGACTATCCGGAGGATAGCTAGGTGGCACAGTGGATAAAGCACTGGCCCTGGATTCAGGAGGACCTGAGTTCAAATCTGGCCTCAGACTCTTGACACTTACTAGCTGTGTGACCCTGGGCAAGTCACTTAACCCTCATAGCCCTACCAAAAAAAGGAAAGGAAAAATGACTATCCAGTTGGAGTAAAGAAACATGGATACTTTTTAAAAAATACATTTGAAAATGTCTTATTATTATAATATAAAATTCAGTAGGATAGTGGGTAGAGTGCAGGACCTAGAATCAGGAAGACTAGAGTTTAAATCTAGATTAGACTTTTACAAGCTGTGTCACCCTGAACAAGTCATCTCATCTCTGTCTGCCTCAGTTTCCTTATATATAAAATAGGGATGATAATAATACCTCTGTCCCAGAGTTGTTACAATGATTACAGAGATAATAAATGAAAATTGCTTTGCAAACCTCAAAGTGCACCATGAACGCTAGTTAGTGTTTGTAATTTTAGATGTATATATTTCAATTCTTCAATAACTGTGATCTTACAGGGATCTATATTCCCTCCTTTGACTGCCTATCTGTGAATATTCCATGCCACAATCACATCATTTTAAAATTCACTATGTTGCAGTAGGTATCATAATAGCATTTACCTCATAGTATTGTGAGGACCAAATAAGATAATAATCATAAAGTGCTTAGCACAATGCCTGGGACATAACAAGTGCTATATGAATGTTAGCTGCTCCTCCTCTTCTTCCTCTTCTTCTTCTTGTTATTACTATCTTAGTATAATTTCCTAAGTCAGCTTATTCAATATGCTGGTTGGGCATTTTCAAAATGGGACATTGCTACAGGATGCTAGAGTGAAAAGAGTGATGGATTTGGCAACAGAAGACCTGGGTTTGAATCCCAGTTCTATCAATAACTACCCATGTGAACTTGATCAAGTTGCTTAATAATAGTATAGTGGTTAATATGTAATATACTGCTTTATGGTTTTCAAAGTACTTTATGTATATATTTCCATTCTGACAATATCTTCATGAGATAAGTTTTGTTTTCTCTCTTTTACAGATGTGGAAACTGAGGCAGATCTCGGTTAACTTTCCTAGGATCATATAGCTAGTAAGTTTCTAAGGATGGATTAGAAACCAGTTCCTAATTCCAGTCCAGGGCTCTATCCACCTGGCCACCTCAAGGTATGGGCTTTCCTTTCTGTAAGGTGAGAGTCATATAATAGATAATAATACTAGGGTTCCTCTTAACACCGAGTCTGTGATCTCCTCATCTGTGCGATTATCACATCATTTGCCTATTTGATATAAATAAGTAAAACCCCATAAAAATATAAAATTTACTCTCTGAAAACTTTCAATGAAATTATTCTAATTAGTATTTAGAATTATATGAATATATAAACTCAGAATCAAAAACCCAGTTATGGCATGCTATATGTGTATATAATAAAAATATAACATGTATAATATTGTATGTACATATACATTATAGATGTGTGTATCTGTGTCTATATAAAATACATAATGTCTCCAAAGTCTTTGTGTAGTTTTAAGCTAAAGCTTTAGGAGACATACTTGTATGTTATATGATTTCAAAGAATCACTACATTTTTAAGTTGGGAAGGACCTCAGTGCCCTTCTGCTCCAATCTATATACCGAAAAGGAATACCTGCTATGATAAACCCAGCAAGTGATGGCCTTGAAGCTCTCCAATGGAAAAGAGTCCATCCCTTCCTGAGAGAGCTTGATGAGGCTTTTCCTTACATCAAGCTTAAATATATCTTTTTGCTCCCTCCAACTATGGCTCCTGAATCTGCCTTCTGGGTCGATCAAAGACTTAAAGAGATCTAATCTGTACATCCTATGTCTTCTCCATTGTAAGGTCATGGCAACAGCCCTGGGAGGTAGGTAATGAGGTTATTATTTTTTCACTTTACATATGAGGAAAATGAAGCTCTGAGAAGTCAAGGATTTGTGCAAGCATTGCAACAGACCTAGTCAGTTATGGGATAGATTTTGCAATAGCTTCCCACATTTCCCAACTCACACCCAATGCTGAATACACTATTGTTCCCATTCCATCAAAGAAAAACAACACACTTCTCAAATATTACTGGTAATAATAGCACTCACATTCCTCTAGTACTTTAAACATATTTCAAGCTCACCATGGATATAATATTTCTTAACATTAGAAGACACTCTAATCCATTTAATTCCATTCTCTTCATCAAGGTTTTTCCATTCAATAACAAAATACATTAGAGTATAGTCTGTAGGTATTACCATCCAGGAAAGAACCACACAGCTGCTATTTACTGCATGAGCACTGAGGGACTGCACACTATTTACTGGAAGGGAAAAAAAGGAATGAGTGACATCACACATGATTCTTCATATTACATATGAGCTTCAAGAGGGAACATTGCTTGATTCAAAAGGGAAATATCATATGTATTTTATACAATTGGCCACATATCAAATTTGGAACAAGAAAAAGAGCTATAAAACCATACAGAATAGAATTACGTTTGGGATTCTTACCTGAAGACTTCTACTTATCAGAGATCCAAGTATAAATTTCCTGGCACACAGGGAATATCTGTATTACCAAAGCTGAAAATCTGCTTTAAAGGAGATTGGGTTGGGCACCCATGTCTACAATGATGTTAAGAATGAAAGACTTGAGAACCTTAATCAATGTCATGAGCAAGTGTGACTTCAGAGTACCAATTACAAAATATACCTCCTGACTCTCAACAGGGAGATGATGGGTTATAGATGTGGAATGAAAAATACCTTTATAACATTTGCTTGGATATCATCATTATTTTTTGTGTGAGAGGGTTCCATTGGAAACTGGGTGTTTTGAAGACATAGTAGAGCTTACAAGGATATTTTGGAGACACAAAGTAGAATCCACAAGATCTATGGAAGTCAAGGGGAGTTTTTGGTCTAAAACTGAATACTGGAATCCCCCAAAGGAGCAAAACATTATATGTATGTATGTATATGGATTAGTGCAGTTTAAAACTATTGTGGCTCAAAACTGCACTAAGACTTTTGGGACATTTTGCATCTAAAGATAGGGACTGGTTCTATGGTTTAGTTATTGGGCTTAGTTATAAGGAAGTATGGATGATATGAAAAATAGAGCATCAATTCAACATTATAAAAGGAAAAGAGGAAAAATGTATTGCACCAAGTTAGTGCTCTTACCTGTGCTCATCTGCCATGAGAAAGTTAGATTAAAATTCATCACAGAAGGGCCAATTGAGTTTACAGCCACAACAGTGACTGTGTGTGCTAATTCAGTCCATGGAAAAGTGACTTTAGTGTCATTTCCTACATCTTCTGACCAAGTCCTGTTGTTAACAGTGTAATGGCTCACTATGTATCTTCTCACACTGCACAGTGAGTGGTTTTTCCCCAAAGGCTGTAGGAAACATCAATTTTATAAAAACTACATTTCACTGAATAGTAGAAGACAAAGTACCAAGAGAATGCCATAATTTCCTTATATTGCTAGTGGTAACTTTGGTCTAAGACCTTTTCTCTTAAGGGATTGGGGTGATAAAGAGAAATTCCCAAACTGGTCTATGTGTCATTCCTTCAAATTGGCATCAAACATCATAACCTATGTGTTTGCAACATCTGTACCCCACCCTCCACCTCTAAGCCTAGAATATATTTCCCCCTCTCTTCTGCCTCTTAGAATCCTAAGCTTACTTCACAGATCATAGATTTAGAGCTGAAAGAGACCTCAGACATTATTTAACCCATGCCTTTCATCTTACAGATGAGAAAATTGAGACCTAGGGAGTTGGTCAAGTCACTTGCCCAAGGATATATAGGTAATAGACAGCAAGGTTTAACTCAAGTGTTACTTCTTCTGGCCTCAGACACTTGACACTTACTAGCTGTGTGACCCTGGGCAAGTTACTTAATCCCAATAGCCTCACCCCCCCCCAAAAGTAACTAATTTGAGGAACAGTCAGTAAGCATTTATTAAACATCTACTGTGTACCAGACACTGGCCTAGGAATACAAAGAAAGGTTAAAGCCTCTCTCTACCCTTGAGGATCTCACGATCTAATGGGAAAGTCAATATGCAAATAACTGTGTAGAAACAAGCCACTTACATGATATATTCTAAACAAACATCACTGGCTATGGCTATTTTGAAGACAGAGTAGAGTTCCCTGTCAGTCAAGAGCTTTCCTCTAAAACCAAAAACAGGAATCCTAAAAAGGAGCAAAATAAGACTCAAGGATAGAGACTGGTCCTTTGCTTTCATTGGGATAAAGAATTCCCAGATGAGGATGCTCTCTTGACCAAGATAAGTCTGTACCTTCTCTGTAACTTATGATCTTACATTGCTGCCTAAAGCATTGAGAAGTTAAGTAACTTGCCCAGAATCATATAGCCAGTCAGTTTCAGAGGAAGGACTCAAGATTTCCTGGCTCCAGGACCCATATCTATCTACCATGACACATAGCCTTTGGTAATTATAAAATGGTCCAAGGTGATGTAGGAGTGGAGGTGAAAGAGGGAATTGATGAGTCAAGCATTATAGTATTATAGCATGAGGGTTTGGCAAGAATATTAGACTGGAAATCAAGAGACCATCTCTGTAATTAACTAGCTAAATTATCCTGGCCTGAAATCTTAGTTCTCTTGACTCATAGGATCATAGAAATAGGGCTAGAAGGGACTTTAGGCATTGGCTACCTCAACCCTCTCATTTTACAGATAAGAAAACGGAGGCCCAGGGAGTTGGGTCACAGACTTGGCAGGTGTAAGAAGCAGAACCGGAACACAGAGAAGTTCCCTTCATTTTCATCATCAGGAAAAATAATCCTTTTGGGATAGATGATGCTGAGTTCCTTTTCCACTCTGGTAATTCCAAAATGAAGATCAGGAAATTAACAAGTCACCTTCCAAATATGTTTCTATATCTGGAGAGGCAACATCCTATAGCAAACAGTACTAGACTTTGAGTCAGGGTTCAAAGATTACCACTGACACTAACAGTGTAATGCTGGGAGAGTAATTTACCTTTCTAAGCCTCGGTTTCCTCATCTGTAAAATGAGGGAGTCACACTTGATGACTTCTAAGATTCTTTCCAGCTCAGAATATATGATCTTATACCCTAAGATAAATAATATTGATTTTACTTTTACTTTACTCTAACATCCTGATACTTCAAGACAGAATATATTCATACAACTAGATGTGATTTTTTAATTATGTAAAGCAAAAGGATTGAAACTCATACACTCAGCTCAAAGCAACCCAGCTCCCTCATTGAAAGATATAAAAAGGGGGCAGGTAGGTGGCGAAGTGAATAAAGCACTGGCCCTGGATTCAGGAGGACCTGAGTTCAAATCCGGCCTCAGACACTTGACACTTACTAGCTGTGTGACCCTGGGCAAGTCACTTAACCCTCATTGCCCTGCTTAAAAAAAATAACAAGTGAAAGGTACAAAAAACAACAACCTGTGAGCTGCCAAAGTGACAAAATGCCATTAGCTGCTCCTTCCCTTTGGAGCTAAACCCTGCCAGCCCTGTGTAATCCAGCAGAGGGCTTCATACTAGAAGATCACCCAAGTTCATTCTTCTTGAGAGAGTTCAAGGATAGACTATCCAGGCTTCAGGAAATAATTCTCCTTAGAGGTCTTCACAAAGATCTTGGATGGCCATTTATGGTATAGTGAGGATTCCTTTCATGTATGAATGAAAAATTAGAAGGCCTTCTGAGTTCCCGTCTAACTTTCCATTCTTCCATATAGTGCTTAGCACAGTGTCTGGCACATAAGAGGGACTTAATAAACATCAATGGATTTATTGATTCTGTGAGAAATTAGATAACCACTTTTAGGAATATTTTAAATGGTATTCGTACTTCAAGCTCTCTGAGATTCATTACCTCAAGGCCTAAAGCTCTATGATTTTGTGATGAGTTGTTGTCTAAGGTACGCTATTGGTATCTAGGGAGTGTGAGGCACCTCTCCTCAGGCCACACTACTACTCCAGAATATGGCCACTGCTGATATCCCTTGGGAAGCTGTCACATTTGACTTCATAGAACAACATCTTCAAGTGATAGTAACCAATGATTTTCATAGAGTATACTTCCACCAAGGAGATTAATATAGGTATCAAAATCAACAGAAATTGGGATTTAAAAAATTTATATCTGAATATGATAGGGATAAATGCTTAATCTTATATATAGGCCTCCCAAAAAATTAAATTCCAAATATAAGATAGATAGGAGAAAAGCAACTCAGTAACAATCCATTGGAAAGAAATCTAGGCAGAATTTAAAATAAATTGTAAGCTGAAAGGGAGGCTCAAGTGTAACAAAGAAGAGCTAATGTCATCTTAGACTACAATGTGAGATTCATGGATTATCATTCTTGTCCTAAATACGGGTGCCCCTAAAGCCCCTATTTTCTATTCTCTCACAGATTGAATTATCTATGATTTCTATATAGATAACTAAAAAATCTATTAGGCAGCTAGGAGGCTCAGTGGGCCTGGAGTCAGGAAGACCTGAGTTAAAATCTGGCCTCAGAAACACTCTGGGCAAGTCACTTAACTTCTCTTTGCCTTAATCCACTGGAGAAGGAAATGGCAAAGGCCTCCAATATCTTTGCCAAGAAAACCCCATGGACAGCATTGGGGTGCGATGGTCCACAGGGTCATGAAAAGTCAGATATGACTAAATGACTGAACAACAAATTCTAAAATCTACATGTCCAGCTCTCATCTCTTTCCTCAACTCAAGTCTCAAAACACCAAGTGATTTCTAAACATCATCAGCCAAGTGTCTCATAAATATCTCATACTCAAGCCTAAGATAGAACTAATCTTTCTCTCTTAAACCCAGTCACCTCCTTAACTTCCCTATTTTTGTTTTGGTTACTCCCATTCCTCTAGTTATTCAGATGGAGGTAGCTAGGTGGCACAGTGGATAGAGCATTGGCCCTGGAGCCAAGAGGACCTGAGTTCAAATCTGACCTCAGACACTTACGAGCTATGTGACCCTAGGAAAATCATTTAATCATAATTGCCTTCGACATCCGGGGTCTTCTCCATTCATCCTGATATATAACTTTCCACTGGACCCTGATGGCTTTGAAGGAGAGTGAGGATGATGACCTTGCACAGCCCTCCCTCACTTAAATCCAATTCAGTGCAAGTTGTGACATTACCTCAGTGTTATTATCTTCTTCAAGAAAAAAGGACAAACAACATCATCCAGTTTCCCAACCATAGAATCATCCTTCAACTCTTCCATCTCCCTTCCCCCTCCCACATCTAAATCAATTGTGAAGTCTTATCATTATTGATTTTTTTCTTTTTTCCTTTGGTGAGGCAATTGGGGTTAAGTGACTTGCCCAAGGTCACACAGCTAGTGTATTAAGTGTCTGAGGCTGGATTTGAACTCAGGTCCTCCTGAATCCAGGGCCAGTGCTCTATCCACTGCAACACCTAGCTGCCCCCAATTATGAAGTTTTATCAATTCTATCCCCACAAAATCCTTCATATTGTGAGAATTGGAATGACAGCCCCTGTTGGGAAAGATATTGCAGGGAAGCTCTACCATGAGGAAAAAGCATGTGGCTTGGAAACTATGTGACTTTAGCATCCGGAAGTTGCCCAGCCTCCAGAAGTTTTATCTATAGAACCACCCATGGGACCTGTCAATCAGAGCTGCCAACCAATTAGCTTGGAGCTGTGCATGTGTGTGGACAGCCCTGTTTCTGGTTTCAGAAGGGGGATTCTGGGAGAAGCCCCTGAGGAGGGGTCTTTTAGGTTCCTGACCTCGGCTTGGTGGGTCCGATGCTGGGGTCTATTAGATAGTTAGAGGAAGTTTGCCTTTTACCTCTCTCTCTCTCCTCACTGACATCTGATGCACTTTAATAAATACTTAAAAGTCTAAACTCTTGCTAAAGCTTCTAATTTAAGGTGACCGCTCATTAGATTTTAGACATCATAGCTAGAATGTTAGCCCCTTACAGTACGTATCTCTTTCTCTCCATTCATATGGCCACCACCTTCATCACTTCTCTTAGGGACTATTTTAAGAGCCCCAATTTGTCTCTCTGCTTCCAGCTTATCTCTTCTCTAATATATCTTTCCTTAGCTTCCAAAATCAGTCTTCCGAAGGTGAAAGTTTGATCATATCACTCTTCTGCTTCAAAATCTTCATTGATTCTCTATTGTTTCTTGGATAAAACAAAAACTCTGTGGCATTTAAATCCTTTTCATAAAATGATTTCAGTCCACTTTTCCAGACTCCCCCCCATAATTATATATCATGCTACATTTTAGCAAAAATTTTGTAGTGACTATTCTCTATTCATGACATTTCTCTTTTCCCACTTCTTTACTGGCTATTTACCATGTTGGACGTTCTCTTCTGCCTCTTAAAATACTTGGTTTCCTTCAAAATTCCCCTCAGTTGTCACTTCCCACACAAGACCTGTTTTGATCCTTTTGTTAGTGTTCTTAATCTGTACTATGTTGTATTTACTCTGTGTAAATATTGACTCATCCGTGTACATGTGGCAAACTCCTTAAAGGGAGACATTATTTCATTTTTCTCTTTCTGTTACCTGCACCTACTAGAGTTCCCTTTCTCATAGTATTTACTTAGTAACTGCTTATGGAATTGATAAGCTAGAGGTTACCTAGAGAAGGGCAACCAGGATGGTGGAGGGTCCCAAGATCACACCCTATGAAAATGAATTGAAGAGCCAAGAGAAGCCTCAGGGAGGAACAGGAGAGCTACCTTTACTTACTTGAAGGGTCATCATTTGGAACATGGATCAGACTTGTTCTACTTGGCCCTAGAAGAAGGAACTAGAAGCAAGAAGTGGAAGTTTTCAAGGCATTTTAGGATAAATACGATGAAAAACTTCCTAGCAATTAGACTTGTCCTAAAGTGGAATGATTTTCCCCTGAAAAGAGGTCTTCTAGCAAAGACTGGGTGATCACGCACATATTTGTTAAAAATAACTTGGGCTCTTTTCTCATGTTGTTATATTGTAGAGGGGACATTTATTCAGGTACTGGACCACAAGTCTCTAAGATACCTTGAAACATTGTGATTTTCTTTTTCTCAAGCTTAGTGCTTACAGTTGACCATATGACATTTGGACTTACTGATGAATTTATAAATTAATTATACTTAGTTATTGCAATTCTTACAGAGGAAACAGTCAATCCTGGCCAAACACAGACCAATTCCATGATTCAAAAGCACCACAGGACCCTGACCTAATTCTGGTAGCAGGAACAAGAACAATGCTCCAAGTGATGGAGAGGGAACATGGGTTGACCCTCGCCGTCCATGACTGTGTGCTAATGCGATGCACCTTTATAAGACAGAGTTATTGTATAATGAATTCCAGAACACTCAAAGAGAACTAAGAGAAAAGCAGCTTGTGCGTCAGCCAAGGGACCTCTGGCCTTTCCATCATCACTCACAAAATATCCTTTTATTTTCTGGAAACATAAAAAAGTGGATACATTTCAAACATGGCTTCTTGAGTTAATTAAGAAACACTGGGTTTTTGCTGTTTTTCTTTCCTTACCACATGCAATGTGGCTGACCTTTAACCCACTGAATTGTGCAAGGTTTCCACTTTTATGTAGAAATGTATAATGGAATTTGGGGGGGGGAATAACAGGTATAACCAATCCTTCAATTCAGATATCTTAGCTTTTCCCAGAGAACTTTTAAACTGTATTTCACACACTTCTATTCCCATCAGTTGTTTAGGGGGAGAAATTCACAAACAGTGGGGAATATTAGAGTTAGTCCTATGGGCACTAATGGAGCAGTTTCATCCAAAACTTCAGATTCTCTACTATGGAAATGGCATTTTTATACTTATATTTTATATATATTTACATATGGCATCTCCAGTAGTCCTGAGATATAGATAGATAGACAGATAGATAGATAGATAGATAGATAGATAGATAGATAGATAGATAGATAGATAGATAGATGGATGGATGGATGGATGGATGGATGGATGGATGGATGGAGAGAGAGAGAAAAAGAGAGATAGAGATAGAGATAGAGATAGAGATAGAGATAGAGATAGAGATAGAGATAGAGATAGAGATAGAGATAGAGATAGAGATAGAGATAGAGATAGAGATAGAGATAGGGATAGAGATATGTATATCTCAGGACTACTAGAGATGGCCCCAGATGTTTAAAGCAATTGGGCTTAAGTAACTTGCCCAGGGTTACACAGCTAGTAAGTGTCTGAGGTGAGCTATGATCTCAGGTCCTCTCAACTTCACGGCTAGTGTTCCATACACTGCACAACCTAGTTGCCTCTTAATATTTTTTCCACTACTACCAATGTCCCACCACCTTATAGAAGCCTCCCTTGCAACAAAGAGGGAAAGAAGGAGAGAGGAACAGCGGAAGGAGAGGGCAGGGAGGAGAGGGAATAAGCATTTATTAAGTGAATCATATGGGCCAGGCTCTATGCTAAGCTCTTTACAAAGATTAGCTCATTTGTTCACAAAAAAAACACCATTGAGTCAAACAAACCAACATGTTGAGCACATAAGGTAGGCTGTGTTACATGGAACAACTGCAGCCTCTCTCCTCACTACAAAGAGGAGGGAAGTATTTGCCAGCATCCATCTTTTAACCAAACAGTCAATCAATACACATGTATTATGTGCACTGTTGTATTAGCCCTAAAGATATAGGGAAAGCAAAAACAAACAAATCATAGTCTTTGCTCTCACTGTAAATAAATAAATATATACTAAACCCATATATAGTAAATAAAAGATAACCTTGGAGTGGTTCTCCACCTGGAGTCTATAAACTTGTTTAAAAATATCTAATGACTATCTTACTAGAAATGGTTTCTTTTATATTTCTATGTATTTTATTGTATGCAACTGAAGATTATTGTGAGAAGGGGGTCCACAAGGCTTCCCTCGACTGCCTATCCAAGGTGTTCATGGCAGAAAAAAAGATTAAGAAGCCTTGATCTAGAAGAGCCAAGATTGGTCATGACATTTGATCCAAATTCAGGATAAAATGGATGAGTTCTTGCTGAGATGTTTAAAAAGTCAAATGTTTAAATGGAGAACAAAGCAGAAAAATGTAAAAGACAGATCAGTCCTTCACTCATGCCCTTTTCCCAAATGCTTCACTGAGTCATGGAGCTGAGCCTGAGTTCTAAATGGCTTTATTAATCATGTGTAAGATCCAGTAGGGCCTCTCATAGTAGAGAAATTTTGAGTGCCTAAATTTAGAGAGGCTCATCACAAAGTTTACTGGATCATGCATACAGAGCTGGAAGGGACCTTGGAGGCAATGGAGGCATTTTACAGATGAGGAAAGGGAGGCATGGAGAGTTAGACTGATTTTTTACAAGTTCACCCATTGGATCATAGATCTAACGCAAAAGGGACAGCAGGCACTTGATTTTATAGATGAGAAAACTGAGACACCAAGAGTTAAGGTGATTCTGCCAAGGGGGTAAATGACAGCCAGGATCTGAATCCAGTGCTCGTGAATTCAAGGCCAGCACTAACACTATTTGACTTTAGGGTGATTTATTTGGGGCATCCAGAAATTTTCCAAGACCATGTCTTAAGTTCAAAATGTGCTGTAATCTGTGGCATGGAAAGACTACCTATGTACTCTTTTTTTTTTTTTGGTGAGGCAATTGGGGTTAAGTGACTTGCCCAGGGTCACACAGCCAGTAAGTGTTAAGTGTCCGAGGCCGGATTTGAACTCAGGTCCTCCTGAATCCAGGGCTGGTGCTCTATCCACTGCACCATCTAGCTGCCCCCCCCCACCATGTACTCTTGAAATGATCAGTCCTTTATATTTTGAATCATTAACCAAAGGTCCACATCACATAAGACTAGAGATGCTTTTTTCACTCATTCATTTATTCATAAACAAAATGGGAACAAATGAGCCCTTACAGTTCCCAGTTTGTATATGCAACCTAGTCATTGCCTGGTCAAAAATGCTCATCAAACCTTGAGGCATGAATGCAAATTGATGCAGGAGAGTCACTACATAGGCAGTGGAACCACTCTGATTTTCCATGTTGGAACCTTTATTCCACAACCATGCTTTCAGCAGTGTCTCTACTGATCGAATGGACACCCACCATTGAGAAACAGAAGACTTCTTTGAAATCCCATCCAACTGATTTCCCCTTATGTATTGAACATCAACTCATCATGGCTGGAATTCAAGGCCTCAGCCCTGATCTTCAGCCAGAGCCTCTCCCCTGCTTTCAATAGCTCAGGAAAAATACTGCCCTTGAGAAATCAAGCTGAAAGCAAGCAAAGGTCCAGAATAAATACAATCATTGTTTAGGAACCAGCAGGAGGACAGAAAAATAAAGCCTTTCATTTTTTAGTTCCCACTGGGGCATGGTAGAAAGATTGGTTTATTTTTATCAAATGTATATTAAAAATTGATATACCACAGACAGTTGGGGTTGTGCCTGCAGCTTGTCAAATCAAAATGACCATGTTTATATACAGGGTGTCCCAAAAGTCTTGTGACAGTTTTAAGCATGAATAGTCTAAAAACTTATAAAAGTGAGTCATACAGCATTTGCAGCAGGGAGAGAGTCAACCAAAGTCAAGAAGACAAGGGTTCAAGTCCCAGGTCTGGCACATAGTGTTTGTGTGATGCTGAATAAGTCTCTTAACCTTTCAAATGTGCTAGGCAGAGGCTCTAAGTTGAAGAATAATTACAAATCTGTACCAGTGAAGGGAATTTCCTCACCAGAAGCTTCCCACACTGGTGAAGTAAGAGGTTCCAGCCAAAGAAAAGGCAAAAAATATGACAAATTTAGGAGACATACCTTCCAAAATAAGGTAATATTTCTTTCTTTCTCCATCGGATCTTCATTAATGACTCCCCAAAATTCAGGTCCTCTGATGGGAGCTGCAAGATGACAGATAAGAGAGGCTAATGGTATAAACATCTATTAGAGAAGGACATTTTTCAAACACACACATGCGAAATGTTCAGGATGCACTGACAACATCTGTGCCAACCTTTTATATCCATGACAACCGTGTAGGCTGGATTGCTCCAATTACTCCAGTATCCCAGGCCATCAAGCCTTTTACAGCGGACCTGCACAATATAGACTGTACAGAGATCCAGCACCTGGAAGCTAGCGGATTTGGATTCAGAACTGTAAACTTGATGTATCTGTAAAGTAAGTCAGAAAAGGGGACGTGATTACTACCCACCTGCTCTTCTGAGTGCCTTGAATCTGATAGCTGGTTAAAGCAATTCGAGCAGGTGCCACGGCACAGATCCTTCCTGGGACTGGAGTGGATTTCTGCCTCTCACAAAACCTAGTTCCCTTCAAGACTCAGCTCGGGTGCTTCTTTCCTACCTAAGGTTCTTCCTACTACTCTATTCAGCATTGTGGCTAAAGTTCTATACTCAAAGTTAGGAAGACCTGGGTCAAATCTTAGGTATACAATCTGTGTAATCCTGAGGTATTCATTAACATTTATGGGACTCAAGAAATCCCTTATCCCTTATCTACTACATCACAGATCAACTGGAATTTGCAGTGGTGGTACCATTCAGAGGATCTGAGTTTCCTTTGTTGACTTTCTGTAAATAGTATTTATTTTTTCCAATTTCAAGTAAAGAGAGTTTCCAACAGTCATTTTATAAAATGTTTCTAAGATGTGGAGTCCTAAATTTTTCTCCCTCTTTCCCTACTTCTCTCCCTCTTCTCTTACATGTATGCCTCCCCAAGAAGGCATACATGTGCAATCATGTTAACCATATTTCTACATTAGTCATGTTGTGAAAGAAGAATCAGAAGAAAAAGGGCAAAACCATGAAAAACAAAAAACAAAAAAGTGAAAATAGGATGCTTCAATCTACATTCAGACTCCATAGGTTTTCTCTGGATATGGTGAGCATTTTCCATCAGGAATCTTTTGGAATTGTCTTGGATCATTGTTAAGAAGACCTAAGTCAGTCATAGTTGATCATTGTACAATATTGCTGTTACATTATATTATGTTCTCCTGGTTCTGCTCACTTCATTCAGCATCAATTCATGTAAGTCTTTCCAGGTTTTTTTGAAATACACCTGCTCATCATTTGTTATAACCCAATAGTATTTCATTACATTTATATACCACAACTTATTCAACCATTAACCAATTGATGGACATTTGCCTACTTGCTGAATCTTTACCACCACAAAAAGAACTCCTACAAATATTTTTGTACTGGACATGTGTGTCCTTTCCCCTTTTTTATGATCTCTTTGAAATACAGACCTAGTAGTGGTATTACTGGGTCAAAGGGTATGCATAGTTTGATTGCCCTTTGGTCATAGTTACAAATTGCTCTCCAGAATGTTTGGATCAATTCATAATTTCACCAACACTGCATTAATATCCCAATTTTCCCACATCTCCAACATTTATCATTTTCCTTTTTTGTCATATTAGCCAAACATATAGGCATGAGGTGGTACGTCAGAGTTGTTTTAATTCACTTTTCTCTAAACAATAGTGATTTAGAGCACTTTTTCATATGACTATAGATAGCTTTAATTTCTTCATCTGAAAAGTACCTGTTCATATCCTTTGACCATTTATCAACTGGGGAATCATGTAGATTTTCTGTCTCCTTATCTGTGCACAGTTTGTACCCTTCCTCTAGAATATATGTTCCTTAGGAACAAGGATTGTTTCATTTTTTCTATATATTCCTGAGGCCTGGCACAAAGTAAATAATAAATTGCAGATGTATTGTGTTAAATGAAATCATTGTTGAGTGTGAATCCACATTCTGCTGTCAGTTATTTCCTGATTTCTAGGTCAAAGAATCTCAAGGTGATCTGGCCTCCAGGTCATTCACTCTACTTTTTCAAAACTCCAACAACTGTTTAATGGTCTTCCTCACATGGTGAGATCATAGTGAAATTAATTGACATGACTTTTCCTGTATCGAGTAGTACAGGAATCACCCACTATATAACAAGCTGTCTACAAAGTATGGTTAGGTGAACTCCTTAGGTAACCAGGGTAGATATGGTAGCACTTAGCAGGACAATGAGCTCCCAATGCTAGAACTCAAAATCTGGTAGGGAAAGTGCAAAGGCAGCAATGACTAGAAAATATCATTACCTTTAAGTGTTCCACTTCCATAGTTGAATTGTGAACCTTCCCTCAGACCATTACTTCCTGTTCTGTCTCTCCCTGTGCCTTACCCTTCCATCCCTCTTACTCCTATTCTTTGTCCCTTCTATAAATGCCACTTACTTTCCTAGGCCATCAAAGACCTATTGTGAGGCTCAAATGAGATAATCTATCCAAAGCACCATGTCACTAAGTAATGCGGGATATTATGATTACAGAATATTTCCTGACCATGGCATACTGATAAAATGATGTTGAAATATAGCTAAATATTAATAGAATTGGAATGGACCCAAAAATATTTTTTGGAATTATATTCAGGCTGCATGGTGGATAGATTGGAATTAATCCATTCAATAGTAAAATGCTTTCCCAGTTGTGGCCATTCCGTACTTGGACATAGGCCAGCATATAGCATGGGATGGGGAATGGGAATGGGGCCTTCTATGTCCTTAAATGAGGACATTCCCTCTACCAATGTCAATCACCTTCTCTGGAACTTAGAGCCTGAGTGTGTTGCTCAGAGCACTGAGAAGTGACTGACTCTCCTAGGGATAGTCAGTCAGCATAGTCAGGAGTTAAATCCAGGTTTTCCTGATTCTGAAACTACCTCTTCTTCCACTATTCTATGGTGCTTCTTGGTATATAGTAGTTGCTTAATAAATGCTTTTTGATTAATTGTTCATTGAGTCTCTCTACTTGGCCTCACTGCCTCATTATCATGAACTGAGTTGATAGGTATGACCTTGGATTATCTATAATACTTACATTTATAAGTGTTTAGCTATTAGTTTACATTGAGCTATTTACTTTCACAGAAATACCCTGAAAATGCACAAAGTATATATTTCTTTTCCCACTGGGAAAATATTATCCAATAATATTCAATATTTCAAAAACAAATACATTTAAAATTATTTAATTTTATTTAAGGTAAATGCTATCAAAGAATATTAATTATTTGTACTAATTTTCAATAATGTTTCTTAATTTATTAAAACAAAACAAAAAGTAAAGAAACTAGTTTGGTTAGCAAATAACCATACCTTCCATTGTTCTCCTTGTCCATTCACAGCATATCGAATTTGAAATTGAAGTTTATTTTCTGGTAAGACTGGCTTCTTCCAGCTCACACTCAACAAACCACTTTTAACCATAATTTCTGCATTCACTCTGGAGGGAGGCAGTGGCTTTACTAGAAATTTGAAAATAGCTTCCATTATTGACATGGATTATTGACATTTGGATTATTGGAACATGATTGACAATGGACTCTGAAATCCATTTATACAAAGAAACAGCCAATGCACTGAGTCAATACTGTCTGAGGGATCAGTTTAAATGGTCTAGTTGCAATCATCAGTAATGAGAAGGGAATAGGATAGAAATGCTTGTGATAGGCCCTGTTCTCTTTCACATACGCTTGTTTTCCTCCTTCCAGTCTCACATTTATGTGTATGCATGAGGACCCTAATAGCCTAGGATCTAATCATAGGAAAGGGTTGGACAATGAGATGTTAAATTAATGATAAAATATGTGCCCAGACCCAAAGCTGTCATTATGAAGTGCAAATTAGTTCCTTGAATGAACCACAAAGGATACAATGAGACCATGTAAAATAATAAACTGTTTCGGAGTAACCTCTAAAAGTCATTCCTCTAAGTCCAAAAAATAAACTCAAAGAGGAGAGGCAGCTAGGTGGCACAGTGGATAGAGTACCGGCCCTGGAGTCAGGAGTACCTGAGTTCATATCCAGCCTCAGACACTTAACAAGTACTAGCTGTGTGTCCCTGGGCAAGTCACTTAACCCCAATTGCCCAACTAAAAAAAAAAAACAAAAAACAAAAACAAACAAACAAACAAAAAACTCAAAGAGGAATTCACCTCCTGATAGAAAGAGAAGAAATCTGGAACTAGAGAAAGAGAAGCCAGAGGAAGCCACAAAGAGCTGAGAGTGGGACAACTGAGAGTTGGAGGGCTGAAGGCAGGGACAACTGTCCCAAATGGAAGACTTCCCTACTCAGGAAACTGAGCTGGTTGGGCTTTTTGAGAGTGAGGTATGTTGGGACAGAACCCAAGGTTGTTGTCCTCTATCTCCTTTCTCTCCTAGAGCTCCTTAAAGAGAGGCAGGAATCTTTTTTTCCTAGGCTTGCTGCTAAGGTAGGGGAGAGGAATTGTTCACCTATCTTTCTTTAAAATGTTTACTTTATCTTAAACAGTGCTAACCACCAGCATTTGCTTGTTGGGGGCATATTTATTGGAGATGAAATTTAGAGCAGGATTTCTTAAACTTTTTCCACTTACAACCCCTTTTCACCCATGAAACTTTTATGAGACCTGTTGCCACATTTTTCATGGCCCCTGAATTCAGTTACAAGATCCCATATGGGATCATGACCAACAGTTTAAGAAGCTAAGGTCTAGAGAAAGCTACTGAGCTGGACAGCATCCCCAGAGAAGAGACAGACATAGTTCAAATAGTCAGATGTTTTGCCAGAAGTAGGGGACGTGGCTGGCAGCTTCAGGCTAACAAAACTGAAAAGAGAATGGAGGATGGGCAACGAAAATGCCCCAAGCAGAAAGACGGATTGTTTGTGGAAGGAACAGCACAGAGGATGGTGTCACTGGAAGAAAGAGTATTTGGGGGGGTGGAGTTTTAGGTGTAAGAAGACTGAAAATGTGGGGGTGGAGGGGTGGCTATGAAAGGCTTCAAATGCCAAACAGAATTTCCTATTTTACCCTGGAGGTGATAGGGAGCCACTGGAATTTTTTGAGCGGGGGTAGGAGGAGGGAGGGTGACATGGTTGGATTTGTTCCTTTGGATTGCATGTAGAAACATGAACAAAACATATATATTTTTTAAATTTTCAATTCTTTTCCTTCTTTTTCTTTCTCTTCCTTCCTTCTTCCTTCCTTCTCTTCTCTTTCTTTCTTTCTTTTTTTTTGCAGGGCAATGTGGGTTAAGTGACTTGCCCAGGGTCACACAGCTAGTAAGTGTCAAGTATCTGAGGCCAGATTTGAACTCAGGTCCTCCTGAATTCAAGAAATCAAAATCGAGGTCACTGGATTATGGTTTGTAAAGTCTGTTATTTATTTTCATTTTTGGAAAATAGGGGTATTTGCCCATCTCTACTTCTGCGAGGCTTATCCTATTTCCCATGATCTTTCAAATAGCATTGATAATAGCTTGGCAATGACATCTGCCTGGTCATTCAGTAGTTGATCTAGACAAATGACTTGAATTCATCAAAGGTAACTAGTTACTTATTGGCTATCTCTTTAACTCTTCCGTTCATCTTGGGTATTGACTTTTTATCAGGTGCTTTCCTCTCCTTTCCATTTCACAGACCATTCTCCTTGGAAGAGAAAAGAACTAAAAAAGACCTGAGCCCTGAGTCACTTTAGATTCTCTCTGTCATTAGTTGCCATAATAGATACAACGTCTTTATGTATATCAATTTCATACTCATTCCAATCATTGGCACTTTGGACATTATTCTTGCAGTATCTTGTTACATTTTTATATTCATCTTCTGTTACCTCCTCTTGCTCCCATTTTTCATATGTGTCCTTTTAAGTACACACATACATACACACATATTAGTGATTGTCCTATTCATCTGCTTGCTGCCTTCATTGGGCTTCCTTTTTTTCTACTCATGAGAAATTTTATTCTTTATGTCTTCAGAATTTCTTCCTGGAGAGTTTCCCATTATTGGAAACCTAATAGCCACCATACTGGTAACAAGCCTCTTCTTACTTAGCCAGATTGGTACTTGCCATGTACCCATTCCAGCTTGGAAGGACATGTCAGAGCTTCTCCTGGCCTAGCCTTCAAGAATCCACAGTCTGTGTCATAGCATAAAGAATGTGGTAGAGTGGGAGATGTGCAAAGGACAACTGAGCTTAGTATCATTTATATTTTTTGTAATATGGAAATTTCAGCTGAAATGTGTTTGTGTATATCAGGTTATACATATGTACATACTTATATAATATATGTGTATGCATATATGATGTGTATATTCATGTACATGTGAACTAATATATATGGGATATATACATGTATTCAATCCAATTTTATAAGGTAAAAATGCTTTATAACACATGAATTGGAAGCAATGTGGTAAATTGGAAAGATTGATGCATTTAGAGTAAGATGATGAGTTCAAATCTCATCCTTCCCACTTTCCACTCATGTATCCTTGAGCAAATAAATTAATTCTCTGGACCTCAGTTTCCTGATTTGTAAAATGATAGGTTTGGACCAGACACCCTCTACAATGCCTCCCAGCTCTAAATCTGTAATAGTGTTAATGAGCTTGTGAAAAATACATTGAAGAAAATATACACATATACATGTGTATATACACATATACATATGACTACATGTATATGGAGTAACTAACAAGTTTCATTTTCAGTAAGTGATGATCTATCATGTAACATAATGAAAATAGGCCCTTTTCAGCATCAGGAGTGCTAAGCCAGTAATCTCTAGGACATCATAGTTGTTTATAGCAAGATAAGACTATAAAATGCTACCTAAGCTGATGTGCTCTCATTCTGAACACAATCATAAATCTTTCCAGTGTGTTTTGTGATTAGAAAATGGCAAAGCACAATCCCAGTTGATGTACTGCCCCTCTCCTGCTAGTCTACACCATCTCTATCTTAATGGAATATTCCAAATAAAGGAAGACACACATAGAACAACATGACATACCTACAGAATCTGGAACAACACATGTTGGGGGAGATTCAAGTGACCCCAAAGAGTGGATTATCTGTATCCACATGGTGTACCCAGATAGAAGAAAGATGGGTTGAAAGGTACATTCATAAAAGCCATCCTTCTGCAAATGACAATCTTTGGGGTCCGAGGCATGATGAGTACTTGGAAAGTCAGAACAATACAGGCTGCTCCTTAAAAGGCATAAAAGCAATCAATTAGGACCCTTCTAGGTTGAATCTTCAATAAAAATAAAAATATTTTTTGAAAAAAAACCATGAAGACCACTTTAGAGAAAATCATGCTTCTCGTACATCTAAAGGAAAGTTAGGCAACCTACTTCCATTTATTAAATTGATATTCCAAGTGGAAGAACACTTTTTAAAATCCCAACTACATGAAAATTCAACATTTCCTAATGGAAACATACTGTCACTGGGTGCTTCAGGCACACAAAAGAAAGAGAACACATCCCCCATACCCTATAAGAGGTTGCAATTAAGATAATGAATATATAAACTTGAAGGAAACAAGTCCTAAGATATCAGTATCAAATAAAAATTATTATTTTATAAAGAATTATATTGGGTACCTGCTAGGCACCAGGAACTGTCCTAGGTGATAGAGATACAAAGTCAAAGATAAAACAGCCCCTGCCTTCAGGAAACATATGTTCTAACAGTAAGATACACAGAGAAGTATAAACAGAAAAGTAAATACAAAGTCAATTAAAGGAGAGAGCACTAACCACCACGGCATTCCGAAAAGGCTTTTTATAAGAGGCAACAAGTGTGTGAGATATGAAGGAAGCAAAAGATAAATTCTAACAAGTAAAAGTTAGAAGGTAGCTAGGTGGGTACAGTGGCTGAAATCTGGAGTCAAGAGGAGCTGAATTCAAATCCTGACTCAGACATTTCCTAGCTGTATGACACTGGACATGTCATAAGTTTTGTCTCTTAGTTTCTTCATTTGTAAAAAGGAAGATAATAATAGCACCTACCTCCCAGGGTAGTTTGTTGTGCTTTGAAAAGCCTAAAGGATTATATAAATGCAGGCTATTATTATTAGGAGGAAGTTGTAAGAACTGAATAACAGAAATTTTTATTTTAGTAACCACAGAGCTTGTAAAATTTCTGTGAGACATTGCTTAGACTCTGTTTCTTAGCAAATATGCTAATGATCTGTTAATGCTGTACTCTGCGTATGCATGTGTGCATGTGTATGCTTCTGCTTGTTAGCATGTATCATCATAGGCTGATATCTTTCTACCACCCACCTCAATAACTTGGTCCTTTCAAGGAAATTTCCACGATTAGATTAAAGAAATATATCCCAAGGGACTGATAAGAATTCATAAAATACATGGATTTGGTTAACAGAAAGTTGCCTTCTCCAGAGAGTAGCAAATACATCAATAAGCATTCATTGAGCACCTACTAAGTACCAAGAAATGTTCTAAATGCAATAGAGGGTACCTAAAAATGTCGTTGTCTTCAAGTTACTTCGAGCTCAGAAATGGACACAGATCTCAGACCCATGAAAATAGGATTGTAAATGGAAGATTGAGAGGCAGTAATGCATAGTGGATAGAGAGCCAGACTTGGAGTCCAGAAGATGTGTATGTAAGTGCAGCCTCAGACATATACTGATTCTGCGACTCTAGGAAAATCACTTAACATCTCAGGTCTCCTAGACAACTCCAGAAATCAATAAATTAAAGAAAAAGTGCCTATCTGCCCTGGTGGAGGGAGTTTCCTTCCTTGGAAATCCCTATAGCACAGATCTGGATGAAAGGAAAATAAAAGTGACAAATAACATTCAGATGGATTATGGGGTAGAGTAATAATGGTGGTTCCACAAAGCTGGAAGTCTCTCACCAAATTTGCATAATAATAGTGAATATTTACATAATGCTTTCAAAGTAAAAAAATAACCATTTAAAATACATTATCTCATTTGAGCCTCCCAATAACGCTGAGAGGTATAGACGCTCTCAGTATATTTAGGATTTTGTGATTATGCATTGTTATTCCCATTTTTGAGATTAAGAAACAGAAAGTCAGTTCTGGGAAGTGCTTCCTCTGATGGGGAACATGTGTGTGGTCCTCTGAGAAATCACACAACTGGCAAATGTCAGAGGCAGGATATGGACCAGAATCACAGAAATTTAGAAATGGAAGAAAATCTCAGAAGCCTCTGGTTCAATCCATCAAAGAAAAGCAAACTGCACAATGTACAGACAATGGAGCCTGGCTAAGAATACTTCTACAATGGAGGGAAACTTCCTGCCCCTCCAGTCAGCCCCTTCCACTTTGAGGAAGCTCAGATTGCTAGGTTTTTCCTGACATGAAGCCTATCTCCCGCTTGGCATCTTTGAAGATGGATCCTAGTTCTGGCTCCTTGGTCCAAACATTTTTAAATACTTGACAACAGCTATTATACCTTCCAGCTTGTTCAACACAATCAACCACATCAATAAGAAAACTAACCAAAATCATATGATTATCTCAATAGATGCAGAGAAAGCATTTCACAAAATACAACACTCATTCCTATTAAAAACAGTAGAGGAGGCAGCTACGTGGCACAGTGGATAGAGCACTGGTCCTGGATTCAGGAGGACTTGAGTTCAAATCTGGCCTCAGACACTTGACACTTACTAGCTGTGTGACCCTGGGAAAGTCACTTAACCCTCATTGCCCTGCAAAGCAAAACAAAACAAAACAAAAAACACTAGAGAGCATAGGAATAGGTAGAGCTTTCCTTAAAATAATAAGCAGTATATACTTAAAACCATCAGCAAACATAAGTTAGAGGCATTCCCAATAAGATCAGGGATGAAACAGGGATGTCCATTATCACCTCTATTATTTAATATTGTACTAGCAATGTTAGCTATAGAAATAATAGTGGCGGCTAGGTGGCACAGTGGATAGAGCACCGGCCCTGGGTTCAGGAGTGCCTGAGTTCAAATCTGGCCTCAGATACTTGACACTTACTAGCTGTGTGAGCCTGGGCAAGTCACTTAACCCCCATTTTCCCCCCCAAAAAAAGGAATAATAGAAGAAAAAGGAATTAAAGGAATTATAATAGGCAAGAAAGAAACAAAACTATCACTGTTTTCAGATAATGGTATACTTAGAGAACCATAGAGAATCAACTAAAAAACTACTTGAAACAATTAACAACTTTAGCAAAGTAGCAAGATACAAAATAAATCCACATAAATCATCAGCATTTCTATACATGACCAAAAAAGTTCAGCAGCAAGAGATAGAAAGAGAAATTCCATTTAAAGTAACTGTAGACAATATAAAATACTTGGGAGTATATAATACCAAGACAAACCCAGGAACTCCATGAAAACAACCACAAAACACTTTTCACACAAATAATATCAGATCTAAATAATTATAAAAAGATCAATTGCTCATGGATAGGCCATACTAATCAGATTACTTAAAATTATTTTATAAAGCCAGAAAAAATAATAACAAAATTCATCTTGAAGAACAAAAGGTCAAGAATATCAAGGAAACTAGTGACAAAAAATGCACAGGAAGGTGGGCTAGCTATACCAAATCTGAAGCTATATTATAAAGCAGCAGTCATCAAAACTATTTGGTATTGGCTAAGAAATAGAGTGTTGGATCAATGGAATAGGTTAGACACAGGAGACACAGTAATAAAAGACTATAGTATAAACCCAAAGACTCCAGCTTCTAGGATAGAAAATCAGTATTTGACAAAAACTACTGGGAAAACTGGAAGATAGTATAGCAGAAACTAGGCATAAACCAACATCTTATACTGTATACCAAAATAAGATGAAAATGGATACATGATGTAGACATAAAGGGTGATACCACAGGCAAATTAGGAGAGGAAAGAATAGTTTACCTCTCATATCTATGGAGAGTACAAGAATTTATGACCAGAGATAGAGAATATTATGAAACGCAAAATGTATGATTTTGATTACATTAAATTTAAATGTTTTTGTATAAACAGAAGAAATGCAGCCAAAATTAGAAGGGAAGCAGAAATCTGAGAAACATTTTTTATAGCCCGTGTTTCTGATAAAGGCCTCATTTCTAAAATATATAGGGAACTAAATCAAATTTATAAGAATGCAAGTCATTCCCCAATTGACAAATGGTCAAAGGATATGAACAGGCAGTTTTCATATGAAGAAATCAAAGTTATCTATTGCCATATGAAAAAATGCTCTAAATCACTATTGATTAGAGAAATGCAAATGAAATACCCCAGCCCATAGTCCTTTATCTAGCCCTTGATTCTCTGTACCTAACAGATATCTCAACTGCATTCATTATAAGGCCCAAGGTTCACCACCACCACCACCACCATCCTTCTCTCAGTCTTTTTGTTTCTGTATATGTCTCTCTACCTCTATCCCTGTGTCTATCTTTGCTCCCCCCTCTCTCTGTCTCCTTTATTTCTGTCTGTCTCTCTGTCTTTGTCTTTCTCTCTGTTTCTGTCTTTGTCTCTATCTGTGTGTGTGTGTGTGTGTGTGTGTGTGTGTGTGTGTGTGTGTGTGTGTCCCTCTTCAGCTATAGGCTCATTCCTTCCTTCTCTCCTTGTCAGCATTTTCAAGTGCATTCCTGGTTTGTCAAGCCCATGCCCAATCTCATGATTCTGCTGAACAATTGCCAGCCACAGAGAGGGACCACACACATGGTCCACATCACAGGCAGCACTGCCCAGGACATAACTGAGATTATGTTATTCTTTGATTCTCTGAAACTGCAAGAAAGACAACTCATGTCTATTGACTAAGCTTAGCACCTCTGGTCCTTCCCATAAAAATCATCCGTTGGGCCCCACCTAACATTGATTATTAAGTGTATCAAATGCCCTCAGTCTATGGAGCTGAGGTGCTTCACTGAAATGTGGCTCTGGATTCTAAGAGTCAATTTCTTCATTTGAAAAATGGAGATAATGATAATTTTACTACCTATTTCCTACAAGAGTTATGAGGACCAAATGAGATCACATAGCTACGGTAGGTTGTTAAATTATAAATGGTAACTATTATTATTGTTACTATCATGGTAGAAGCATAGTTGAAAGAGTAGTTCATCTAAAGAGATTCGTGGGTTTTAGTGGACTTAAAAAGTCTAGGGTCAAAGTGCTTAGGACAGTGCCTCGCCCATAATCAACACCATATAAATACTTTCCCATTTATTTTTCATTTAGAATCATAGATCTAAAGCTAGAAGGGGTGTCAGGGCCATCTAAACCAACCCTTTCATTTTACAGATGAAGAACTAAGTTTTCAGGATGTGAAGGGATGAGTTGCCCACAGTCACATGGGGAATATACTCTGACTCTTGAACCCATGCTCTTCCTACTGTACTACAACTCCATCCTTTTCACCTCAATGCTAACATCTCAGGCTGTTCTGATTATTTGGAAATTTCCATTTTGGCTTCTTCTTTCTACTTAGCAAAACTTTGAGAATGTATTTCCTTTATGCAGCACATAGTACAGTTCTGGGAACATAGTAGTAAATATTTATTGACAGGCTAAATATTTATTGGTCATGTCCTACAGCATCCAGTCCAGTGCTAAGAACACAATGGGGATCGAGTCGGTTGGTGGCTGAATATCAGAAACCTTTTAGAAAAAGTGGTCTATAAGGACTTGAACTGCCAGAATACTTCTGATTACTGAGGGATCTGAAATCAGTCCCTGAAATCCTTCCCATCCTTTGAGACCCCATTTAAATGGTACCTTTCCCAAGACAATTTCTGTGTGTGTGCATGTGTGTGTGTGTGTGTGTGTATATATATATGTATATATATGTATATATATGTATATGTGTGTATGTGTGTGTATCGGCAACTAGGTTGTATAGTGAATGGAGTTCTGGGCCTGGAGTCAGAAAGACCTAAGTTCAAATCCAAGCTCAAACACATATTATCTGTCTGACCCTGTGTGCCTTAGTTTTCTCAAATATAAAATAAGCTGGAGAAGGAAATGGCAAACCACTCTAGTATCTCTGCCACAAAAAACACCAAATGGGATCAAGAAGTATAAGACATGACTGAAAGTACTGAACAACAAAAGTATATTCTGCATATTTTTGAAAATATGAATTTGTGGGCTAGATGCCATACAAATCAGGAAAGACCAAAGAACATCAAAGGTTGCTTTGGGGTTGCTTCAATATTTCAGTGATCAGTGCTAGATCATTAACATGGAAACCACCTGAAACAACTCAGACTGTTACCTTTTGATGACTTCACCTACAATATTTTAGAGCTATCATGGCCAAATAAGTCTCTAAAGATTATAGCATCATAGACTCAAAGGCTATTGAAGACCAACCCCACCAACTTACATATGCAAAAACTGAGGCAAAGAATAGTTAAGTAATGTACCCATGATCATATAGCTTTTAACTGTCTTTGGTAGGATTCAAATACAGGTGTTATTAGCTCCAAGTGCAGGATTCTATCCACCATCCTATTCCCTCTCTTAGGCTCATCCCCCATAAATCAACCTTTAATGGACCTCTCTGAACTTGGACTATAATTTGGTCCTCAAATTATAGACATATCATCCATCATTGGGTATATACAATAAATTAAGATCCACCTGGCCTTGTGTTCTAGAATCACCTCCAAATCATGAAGTATGGGCAATCACTATAAAAAGTATTCTCATGCTTTTACTTTGAACTAGGAATTAATTTCTTTATTAATTATTTCTATAATGATTGTCCTCAGCCAAGGCTGTACCTCCCATTGTACCCTCAAAGTTCCCCCAAACCCCACCTCATGAAAATCATACATACCTGAAATATCTTAACTGCAACATACTTCCCACAAGTGATGCAACTGTGTTGGCTGGCCATCTGCAAGTCATTTTAGTTAAGTACCCATCAGTTTCACATGAGATATTGATATTGACATCTATTTAAAACACATTAAAATATTAATATAAAGAGACAACAGAACACAGAAAGTGAATGCAAAACAAAAATGTTCTTTAGTTCTTAACTGAGCCTCTATTCAAGAGTCCATGTTGAGCAATTACCAGGTAAAATGAGGTAGTTGAGGAGATAGGTATCTCAGAGAACCATGCCTCTGTGCTATGCCTTCTCCCCATGAGAAGTCCAATGACTTCTCTCTTGGTTTCTTTTCCCTATTGCCTAAATAAACTGTTATTTTTTCTCTAAAAAATGAGGTAGTTGGAAAGAGCCTTCTTACCTATTACATATAATTCTGCATAGCGGTGATGGCATTCATTCTCTTGGCAGCAATACACAGCATCATAGGTATATTTTCCTCTGGGTTTAGTAGCATTCATATTGAGAAGGGTGACCCTGCTCACATGGGCATTCATAACATCATAGTGACTTGTAGGGATTTTCTCTGCTAAATTCAACCACCAAAAGACATTCTTGGAAGGGATGATCTTGTTTTGATGCTTGTAGATGCAGTAAAAGGACACATTAGACCCAACACTTGTCAGAATTTTTTGTGGAAAATATATGACCTCTATAGGGTGGGGAAAAGAGAGAATATGTGATATTAAGATCTCTAGAAAAAAATTATTTCAAAGATTAGTCCAACATTTATTCTAATGCAAATGACAAGATTGTAATTTAACATAAAATGGGATATTTAAACATTGAAAGAATTCTACTTAATTCTCCTAAATTATAGCTTGGATGCAAAATTTCATGCTCTGGGCATCCCTGTCGGATAATTTTGGAAACGGTGTCATGGAAGAAATGAGGGAGTACCTAACTGGGCTAAGTGATCTGAGCTTTGGCAAAGAAGGTCCATCTCTTCTTCTGGGACAGAGCACAAATAGGAGAGGATGGTTAAGGAAGAACACTGGGGGCTTTAGAGAAGTGGGGAAGACAAGTTGAGGGGAGGGAATGGCTTCATTCTTTTTAGTAAGATAGGAGACAACTCTTTGCTAGGGAAGGGAAAGGGCCAAGAAAGATTAGACTTTGGGTCTTGATTTAAAAAAAGAACAAGAACAAGAACAAGTTGGAAACAGCTATCATCCACCATGATCTTCCTCCACCGCCAACTGCCACCAGTTAGCAATAGTTATTATATTCTTTTTACTATTCCGTCAAGGAAATATTTTGTTTCTTGAGGAACAAAAGGGGGGAATGTGGTAAAAAGTTTTAAAAGTCGGTTAGATAATGGAGAGACGCCAGTTTTTTTTAGGACCACCCTTTTGGGGAGGAGACCAACAGCATGAGCTACGCACACCAGTCCGCCTGTGACGCAGGCCAGATTGCCTGCTGAGCACTCGACTTCCGGGGTGCGAGCTTAAAAGGCAAGGAGAGAACGGAAGTGGGGCCTTTTTTTCCTGCTCTGCTGGTCTCCTGGCTGCGCTGCACAGACAGACGCGGACTGGAGTTTGACTCGGCCCGGTTCTCGGTTAACAGCATGCACTTGACTCGGTCTCTCTCCCCAAAGGTGGCCTTGGGTTTTGGTGAGTTTTATACGGAATATAGACTAAGCCTAGACTTAAGACGATTTGTATTGTATTTCTACTTTCCTATCCTTCTAATCAACATCACCTTGTGACTACCATACAATAAAAGCTCTATCTAGAAAACCAGAAGCTTCTTCCATTTACTAGTCTGGGAGATAAATTAAGGGAAAGGTTAAGTAGGGTAGATTTATGCTCTAATATCCAATTTTAATCTCAGTTCTCTCTCCTCAAATTACCTTGTATTTCCTTATCAATGTATACATCAAATACCCTCAGTAGTTGTTAGTTTCTTTAGTACATTTCTCTCTTTGTTTCCCTTAGCATAGTGCCTTGCACACAGTAGGTAATAAATACATGTTTGTTGGATTGAATTAAATTGAAATATGAACAACACATACACTGAAAGAAAAACACACAAATTAATGAAGCTTAATCTACATGAAATTCACAGAAATTGAAGTGTTTCAATTAAGAGATACCTCCACATAACACTGCCCTATTGTTACATTAATTCATTGAAGTATTTATTTAGCACCTACTAAATGCCAGAAAATGTGACAAGGCAGGGGATACAGAAACAAAAATGAATTAGTTCCTTCCTTCAAGGAGATTTTATTCTACTGGAGGAAAGTAATATGTACAAAGAGAAGTAGATACAAAGTCAAACAATCACTAAGCATTTGCTATTTTATTATCAGTAAGCATTAATCATTTATGATGTGCTTGGTACTGTGCTAAGACTAGGGATACAGAAACAAAAGTGAAGGAGTCCCTGCCCTCAAAGAGCTTACATTTTACTAATCAGAAACAAGAACATATACACATACATACCAAAAAATACAAAATAAACAATTTTAGTGGTAGGTGGAGGTGACTAAGTGGAATAGGAAAGGTTTTAAATAGAATGTAACACTTAATGGGGATACTAAGAGGTAGAAAAGAGAAGAGAATTCATTGCTGACATGGAGAATAGCATCTCACAATTACGTATATATATATACACACATACATATATATGTACACATATATAACATATATATATATATATATATGTTTGTGTATATACATATGTGTGCTTTAAAGTTGTGTTCCACGATAATGGCTCTCCCAGATACTGACTCTGAAATAAATATCTCCCCCTACCTTATTGATGGAGAGTGGTAAGAACTGTCTATCACAATCCCCCATCCACTTGCAGAGCTACAGAATCACAGAACCCGAGTCTAAAGGGATCTCAGATCACATTGTTCAATCAGTGTATGTTGAACACAACCTCAGAAGGGCTGACTTGGGCACTGCACTTAAGAAAGTTTAAAGCATTCCATTGTTGATGGCATAATCATGGTTAAACCTAAATGGGACAATTTCTCCATTTCCTACCCAAAAGCTCTTGTTATAGTAGAGGAAATATTTCTTTCCTGAAATAAACTATGCACATCAACCCTCATGTTTTCAAAAAAATATATATCTATTCTGGAGACCCCAAAATAACACATTGCCTTTGCTAAAACACTACTTTTTGTTGGAATGATTTGGCTCATTGATTCTCATGCTTCATCATATTTCATTATTATCCCTATTTCTCCTTGTCCTAAATAATAGGACATTCCCCATATGTAAAACACATTGCTTCTCAGTAATGGAAAATTGGTTTGGTTATTTTTCAATTTTATTTATTAAGAAAAATAACATCTATCCACAAGATATCTTGATATTTGTTTTATGTCAAATTATAAAATATCTCTATTTGATTTTTAGGAGCATGTCATTTTCAATTCTGCCTGATAGCTAATTTTTTTTAATTTAATCATTTATTAATGAATAAAATTAACACAGTAATTGGCACATAGAAGGAACTTCAAAATTTATTCACTCATCAAGTGTCTACCATTGTTCTGAGGAAAGTACAACAAAAGCCATAGCAACAAATAGTATTAAAACAAATTATTAACACTATTATTATTATTATTAAATTATTAAATAAACAGAACAAAAACCCTACAATTCAAATATGAGAGAACAAATATATAAAAGAAGATAGTTCTATAAACTTAAATGAAAGAAAGATTATCATCAACTAGGAAATTCAGGGAAGACATTTTGACGTGAGTTTTGAAGAATAGGATTTCAAAGGTAAATGGACCCAGGATAGGAAAGATGTTGTTGTTGAGTCCTTTCAATAATGTCCAATTCTTCATGACCCCATTTGGGGATTTTCTAAGCAAAGATACTGGAGTGGTTTCCCATTTCCTTCTCCTGCTCATTTTACAGATGAGGAAACTGAGGCAAGCAGGGTTAAATGACTTGCTTGAGGTCATAAAACTAGTGAGTGTCAGAGGTCAAATTTGAATTCAGGTCTTCCTGACTCCAGGCCCAGTACCACCTATCTGCCCAGGATATGAAAAAAAGGGTAGTGTATTCCCCAGGCTAAGGCTCTAATTGCTGCTTTCCTGGCCTACAGCTCAGCTGCATTGCCTCCTTGCTTTGCAAACACAACCATGGGAAAGTATGCAGCTTGTCCTTCATATATAAAGTCATCCAGTTTAGGGGCTATTATCACTGAATATAGATATTGGCTGGTTTCAACTAAGAAAATTCTAATTGCTCATGGGAATAGTGATGAGGAGATGATGCAAGATATATTCTGGTCATATATTGACCCAAAAATCATCAGAAAATTTTGACAATTTAAGTCTTGAACAGCTTTGAATTAGATATGAAGATGTTTTTGTTTTGTTTTGTTTTTTTAACTTTCAAAAGTAAAGCTTGGATTAAAATTGATTTGGATCTATGAAAACTCATTTGTACATTTTAAGAGGTTATCCTTGGAGCCTTTTAGAGACTGCTCTGTATGTACTGTGGAAGAGTGAAGTGTGTTTAAGGTAGGTCAACAATCTCTCAGGTCTGTGATGGGTGCTTCTTTGCTGGAAATAATGGACAAATGTGATTGGAGTACTCCCTATTTTAGAGCTAAACCCCTCCACTCTAATGGACTGGTTTTCTCCCTATTTCATTTTGTTCTACTAATACAAAATTAGCTCCCACTTCTATTTGGTTATCAAATTCAACAATTCAAATATCCCAGGGTTGCCTGTCAAAATAGAATGGAAATATCTCAAGTTAGCAAAGTCATTAGTTAACGAACAGATAATGTTGAAACTGAATGACCAAGCCTATCATCAATCAATCAACCACAAACATTTATTAAGTGCTTACTATGTACCAGGTACTGTGTAAACAATGGAAAGCAGAGTTATACTGGAGAAATCACTCAGAAGATTTAAAGACATGCTTTTCCTTGTATTTCCATGATTTAGCACAGTTCCTGGCACATAAAAGGGGCTTGATAAATGTTTAGTGATTGACTGACAGACAGGTTGGATTGTCTCTTTTATAACTTAGTCTTAAAGAGTTACCTGGGCTGATGAGAGCTAAAATGTCTTGCCCAAAGTCACATAGCCAGAGTGGGCCAATTTAGACAATATCAGGAAAAAAACCACACAGAACAACTTCCTAACAATTAGAACTGTCCCAGAATGCAACTAGCTTCCTTAAAGATTAGTGGGCTCCCCATTATTGGAGATTCCTAGGCCACACTTGTATGACCCCTCATTGGGTATGTAATAATGAGGATTGCTTTTTGGTGGGGGTCAGAAAATGGTCAATGAGTCCCTGCTGGTTCTTAAATTATTTGGTTTTCTGTCAGAGATAAGACTTAAACCCAACTCTTTCCAACTCTAAGGCTAACCTTCTATCCCCTAGGCCACCTCACCTCTTGATTTTACATTTACTAACATGAAATGTAAAAGTTTTACTTGACATACAGAGAGAGAGAGAGAGAGAGAGAAGCCCACAAAATCTACTCCCCCAAAATCAGAAACAAAGATGTACCCTATATGTAAGCAACATACCTGGGGCAGTGAAGTTGAAAGGAGTGCTCCACTCACTCCAGGCACCTGGACCATCCATGCTCTTGCCCCGTACCTGAACTGTATATGAAGAACCAGGAAGCACATTGTCCACGAGCAGGGAGGCATCAAGCACAATTGCAGCAATCTGCTAAAATTGATTTTAAAGAGTCAAAACACCACATAGAAGGGAATTACTAAAGAGAGCCTGGGTTTGTGGAAGCCTCCACAGGATATTTTGCCACATTCTCCTCTACTCCCCTACACTTTCCTTTGTGTTCTTCATGACAAATGGCCTTAACCAACTGGTGTTTACTTATTCCCAGTTGTGACCAACCCTAATGGCCCCTGCCATGAGCTTTCAATGTCCATTGTGCCAAATGACCCCCCCCCAACTCACAAGCTAAGGCCTGTTGTTTGAGTAGTTTTAAGACAGATCACTGTGGCCTGGTCAGGGACCTCCAGTGAGTTATACTGGCTAATAAGTACTTAGGCAACCCTCCTTACATTTGCTAGTCTGAGCCATGGGAAGAGAATATCATGATCTAATGAGAAGAATGCTGGGTTTGAGGTCAGAGAATCTGTATTCTCATTCTGGTTTCTCCATTTACTATTGGTTGTTTACCCTCCCTGGGACTCAGTTTCCTCATTTGTAAGATGAGAAGAATGAGCTAGATGGTCTCTGAAGTTCCTACTGGCTGCAAAGCCATAAGCCTAGTACCAGATGACCTTCTAATCTATGATCTTATGAAAGTCATTGCCAAAGATTACATGCCACACTAACAAGCCTATAAGCTTTGCTTTGGGATCACCTTGAGAAGGTTTTATGGAATAATGTAAACTTCCTAGTTTAGCAAAGATGAAAATATCCTTAGATATACGTCATGGCCCATAGTGATCTCTATACTTCTGAAAGCTCTCACTACACGAGTATCAAATGCTGAAAAAGCTTTAGGGATTGAAGAGCATTTTCTCTTTAGGGAGCATTTTCATCTCATCCTAAAGGGAAGCTGCCATTAGGGTCTAGGGAGTGCTCGGTTCTTCTTGAAATCCCCAGGATTTAATTTTCATGATTATAGTAGTAAAAGAATGCACATACCTGTCCCACGGTTTCAGTTGACTTCACAGAGCATTTTACTTCATACTGAAGTTGATATGGTACCAACAGTGGGCTAGACCAAGAGATCTTTAGTTTTCCATCATCTGTTATTTCCATTAGCAAATGTAATGGTGGGTCTGGCTTCACTTTAAAAAAAATAATATTTGAAGTCAGGCTTCACTTTCTTAATAGAAAGTATATTGGATTTCATATCAGTGGAGTAGAGTTTGAATCTTTCGTCTGACACCAGTGATGTAAACTTGGGCAACGTATTCGTTCCCTAGGTCTCCATTTTCTCCTCAATTAAATTAGAAGATTGGATTAGGTGACTTCTCAGGTCTCTTGATTTCTAATGCTATGGGACTATGAATTAAATCTGATTTTTAATAATTGCAGAGGCAGTTTGGGGTATCTAAAATTGTATAAGACAGTCATGATAAAGAGACAGAATTAAATGATAAGATTATATAGGTAGATAGATCACGATATGGATAGATGATACATGATTGATAGATATAGATAGATTATCAATAAGTAGACAAACAGATGAAAAGATAATTTAATTCCTCTAAACTCAACAGGCATTTATTAAGCACTTTTTATGTGTTAGATGTGGTGCCATAGTGCTAGCTTCTAGAGATATGAGAACAAAGAAAAACTCAGTTCCTTCCCTGAAGGAGCTTATATTCTTATTTTGTGGGGCAATGAGGGTTAAGTGACTTGCCCAAGGTCACACAGCTAGTAAGTGTCAAGTGTCTAAGGATAGATTTGAACCCAGGTTCTCCTGAGTCCAAAGCCAGTACTTTATCCACTATACCACTTAGCTGCCCCCAGGACTTTATATTCTGCTGGAAGAACATGATCCAAAATTGGAGTGCATAGCTGCAAAATCCCATTATTGAGAACCTCTTAACATTTCACAGTTATATGATATCATCATCATGGGCAATGCAGTACCCTAACAATACAGATTGCAGTTCCTCCAAAATGCAATGCCTCCATAAGTCTGCAGTCATTCAGACACAGATGCTAGATTGAAAACACAAAGGGGGAATGTTCTACTTTTTTAAAAAAATCAATAAATCTGCCAATCAATAAGCAGGCATAAAGCATCTACTTTCTTGTAAGGACACTTAAAAACCCTTGTTTTCCTTGAACTTAGTTTTCCATGCTATTGTATTTCCTTCCCCAGTGTTGAGTGGAAGGGTTCATAATCTGAGGTCTAAGGAACTTCTTGGGTTTTTTTTATTCTTTTCTAAAATTTTGATCACTGTACTTTAATGTTATTGTTTTTCTTTGTAATCCTATATATTTTCTTTTGTTCAATTATAAATATGATGTGAGAAGGGAACTATAGGCTTTACCAGGAGTCTGTGACACCAAAAAAGGCCAAAATCCTTGACTTAGTAAGTGATGTGAGTGTAATATTAGTAAGATATATTTATGTAGAGCTTCAAGGATTATAACGTGTCAAGTAGGAAGCTGTGGAAGACGCAGCCAGAAAAGGAAGAGTGAAGTGCAATATAGAAAGGGATTGCCTGAACATTTCCTGATTGATTGACCAGAAAGCCAATGCTGGTTTATCAGCCAACTTGGAGATGAGCTTTTTCTCACTTAGGCAGGCTGTGCCTTGAGCATTGGCCATGGAATTCATCAAGGAGTCTGTGATCAAAACCTCTTCTGCTCGGTTGGAACTACCAGAGCTCAAACACTATAGGTGTTGTCATCAAAGACACGGGGCCACCTCCATGCCAAGGACTTCAAAGGAGACCATAAAAAAGAGTAGGACTATAAATCAGAGACCACTTCCACAGATGAGGAAAGTGAGTTCCATGGAGGTGAAATCATTTGCTCAAGGTCAAACAGGTAGTAATAAGCAAAGGGAGGAGGTGAATCCGTATTGTCTGACTCCAGATCCAGGACTATTTTCACTGTACCACATTCAAATGATGAATTTGGACTCACATCAATCATTTGTGGGTGATAGAGAAGTTGCGGATTGCATTTCCAAAGAGAGTAGCCACATTGATGATCATGTATTGTTGAAGTACTAGAGCAGTGTATGTGAAGAAAAACACTAACATCGTATCACTTATCACTTGCGTATCTTACACTTACCAATATTTATAGGCTTCACAGACATCAGGGGTGACTGGAAAAGTATGGCTCCATTGGTGATTTCCAGAAATATCAAGGAGGTAGATCTGAGCTTGGCCACAGGCATGGGTACATGGCATTCACAATCTTCAGACCTACTGCAATTGCACTGAACAACCTGAAAATGATCCTTCTGGGACACCATGGGAGAGGCTTCCTGTGACACTTCTGACCTGTGTTTATAAAATAAAAACATATGGGTTATTGTAAGTAGTATGCATTGCATCATCAACTGTACCTCAGTGATAGACAAAAGCATGAAGGTGGGGAATCTCAGCCTGATCTTTGCACCAGGCATTAGCATCAGGGGATAAAGGATGGGAAAAGTTGTAAGAAACAATGAATATGGGGCAGCTAGGTGGTGCAGTGGATAAAACACTGGCCCTGGATTCAGAATCTGAGTTCAAATCCAGCCTCAGATACTTGACACTTACTAGCTGTGTGACCCTGGGCAAGTCACTTAACCCTCATTGCCCTGCAAAAAAAAATGGATATAAAAAATTCAGAGAAGACTTCTATAAAATGATGCAGGACACAGTAAGTAAAAGCAGGAAAACAAGGTATAATTGTGCATCTGTGTAAAAAGGAAAGTATAACAAGGAAATTGAATGCTAGGTGACTATAATAAATAAGCTTGGCCACAAAGAAGCTATGGGAAAATATACCTCTCTCCCACCTTTGCAGAGGTAGGAGACCATAGGAGTAGAACAGGGCTGAGACTCAGCTGCTCTGTTGGTTACTATTGTTGAACTGAGTTTATTCCTCTGTCTTTTGTATTCCTTGCTACAAGAGATGGTTCACTGGTTGAAAGAGAGAGAGCGTGGGATTTGAAAATGAAGGTGATATAAAGCAAAAAAGTCAATAACAAATAAAATGTCTTTTAAAAAGAGTAATTCAGTTATCTCTTTTCCTTTAAGATGCAATTTAAGAGGGCAGCTAGGTGGTGCAGTGGATAAAGGACTGCCCCTGGATTCAGGAGGACCTGAGTTCAAATCTGACCTCAGACATTTGACAGTTACTAGCTGTGTGACCCGGGGCAAATCACTTATCCCTTCATTGCTCTGCAAAAAAATAAAATAAAATAAATACATTCTGGGGGCAGCTAGGTGGTACAGTGAATAGAGCACTGGCCCTGGATTCAGGAGCATCTGATTTCAAATCCGGCCTCAGACACTTGACACTTATGAGCTATGTGACCCTGGGCAAGTCACTTAACCCTCATTGCCCCACCAAAAAAAAAAAAAAAGAGAGATGCAAGATAAATATAATCTTCTGCATGAAGCCTTTTCAGATTCCCCCAAATGCTTTCCTTCCCAAACTACTTTGACTTCCCTGCTTTGCTTAGATTTTTATTTATTCTCTCTATATTTATACTGAATATATGTACACATACACATGCACCATGTACCCTTTAGACACTATAATGGCATATGGTGTGAAACATTGGTCTATGACTAGTTTCTGCTAAACTGCTTTCTAGTTTTCCCAGCATTTTTTGTCAAATAGTGGGCTTTTGCCTCAAAAGCTTGGATCTTTGGGTTTAGCAAATATTAGGTTACTGTGGTCATTTTTCCTCTGCATATTGTGGGCCTAATATATTCCATTGGTCAACAAGTCTATTTCTCAGACATTACCAAATTGTTTTGGGTATTAAACTTTTGTGTATAGTTTGAGATCTGGTATGGCTAGACTACCTTCCTTGCCTTTTCTTTCATTGATTCTCTTAATATTCTTAAGATTTTGTTCATCTAGATTTAATTATTTTATAGCTCTATAAAATGACTCATTGGTATTTTGATTGGCATGGCACTGAATAAACAATTTAATTTAGATTGTATTGTCATTTTTATTATAATGGCTTGGCCTACCCATGAGCAGTTAATATTTCTCCATTTGTTTAGAGCTGTCTTTGTGTGAAGAGTTTTGGAATTATGTACATATTGTTCCTGTATTTATCTTGGCAGCTAGACTCCCAAGAATTTTATACTGTCTGCAACTCTTTCTAGCTCTTCTTACTAGGTTTTGTTTGTAATACATAGATATTCTGATGATTTGTGTCATTTATTTTACATCTTGAAACTTTGTTAAAGCTGTTCATTGTTTCTACTAGGTTTTTTTTAGTTGATTCTCTAGGGTTCTCTAAGTAAACCATCATATTATCTGCAACGAATAATAGTTTTGTTTCTTCATTGTCTATTCTTATTCCTTCAATTTCTTTTTCTTATTTTATTGTTTGAGCCATGAGCAAAGCTCTTGGCTTTAGTTTCCTCATCTATAAAATAAGAATGTTAGACTAGATGACCTCTAATGTCTATTTTAATTTGTAAGGAAATAATTGTAATTTGGGGTTTCCATGACCACATCTTTGCTTCATTATAGTCAGACTAAAATGATACAATCTTGAAAAGCCTAAGAGAAGATGGATGTGTACTTGAAGAGATTGTAGAAAAGAACAACTAAGTATCTAAGCCTCCCCTAGTAGTTCCCCTACACCTACATGGGCCTGGCCAAATTATAATGGGGACAACCAGGGGGTATGTTGAACCAATTGGAGACTCAGCATGGCTAAGAACCTACCCTTACTGTGGGAGAGGCAAAAACAGGGAAGAGAGAAACTGTGTAGTTGAGCTTTGGCCCAAACTGGGGAGAAGCTGCACAGCTGACTCTCATTGAAACTACAGACTTCAAGTGGGCATGAGTTTGTGTTGTGAAAGCGAGGCCAGCTCTTTGAGCTAGCTGAGCTGGAAGCAAATTTGGGATTTGAGTCAGTCTTTGATACAGCCAGTTAACTTATTCATTTTCTCTTCCCCTATTCCCTTTCTCATGGTCCCTGGCTTTCTTAACTTCACCTTTGTTGTAAACTCTGTTCCTATTAAGGGGGAGCTTCCTTAGAATAATAAACAGTATGTACCTAAAGCCATCAGCAAGTATTATATGCAATGGAGATAAATTAGAGGCCTTCCCAATAAGATCAGGGGTGAAACAGGGATGTCCATTATCACCCCTATTATTTAATATTGTCCTAGAAATGTTAGCTTTAGCAATCAGAGAAGAGAAAGGAATTAAAGGAATTAGAATAGGCAAGGAGGAAACAAAACTATCACTCTTTGCAGATGATATGATGGTATACTTAAGGAATCCTCGAGAATCAAGTCAAAAATTACTTGAAACAATTAACAACTTTAGCAAAGTAGCAGGATATAAAATAAATCCACATAAATCATCAGCAGTTCTATACATGACCAACAAAGTCCAGCAGCAAGAGATAGAAAGAGAAATTCCATTTAAAGTAACGGTAGATAATATAAAATACTTGGGAGTCTACTTGCCAAGACAAACCCAGGAACTCTATGAACATAACTACCAAACACTCTTCACACAAATCAAATCAGATCTAAATAATTGGAAAGATATCAATTGCTCATGGATAGGCAGAGCTAATATAGTAAAAATGACAATACTGCCTAAATTAATTTACTTATTCAGTGCCATACCAATCAGGCTACCTAAAAATTATTTTATACAGCTAGAAAAAATAATAACAAAATTCATCTGGAAAAACAAAAAATCAAGAATATCCAGGGAAATAATGAAAAAAAATGCACAGGAAGGTGGGTTAGCAGTACCAAACCTGGAGCTTTACTATAAAGCGGCAGTCATCAAAACTATCTGGTACTGGCTAAAAAATAGAGTGGTAGATCAATGGAATAGGCTAGGCTCAGGAAATGCAGTAGTAAATGACACTAGTAATGTAGTGTTTGATAAACCCAAAGACTCCAGCTTCTGGGATAGGAACTCAGTATTTGACAAAAACTGCTGGGAAAACTGGAAGATAGTATGGCAGAAATTAGGCTTAGACCAACATCTTACACTTTATACTAAAATAAGGTCAAAATGGATACATGATTTAGACATAAGAGGTGATACCATAGGTAAATTAGGAGAGAAAGGAATAGTGTACCTATCAGATCTTTGGAAAGGAGAACAGTTTTTGACCAAACATGAGATAGAGTATATTATAAAATGCAAAATGGATGATTTTGATTATATTAAATTAAAAAATTTTTGTACAAACAGAAGCAATGCATCCAAAATTGGAAGGGAGGCAGAAAGCTGGGAAACAATTTTTGAGGCCAGTGCTTCTGATAAAGGCCTCATCTCTAAAATATATAGGGAATTAAATCAAATTTATAAGAATCCAAGTCATTCCCCAATTGAGAAATGGTCAAAGGATATGAACAGGCAGTTTTCTCATGAAGAAACCAAAGCTATCTATTCCCATATGAAAAAATGCTCTAAATCTCTAATGATTAGAGAGATGCAAATTAAAACAACTCTGAGGTACCACCTGACACCTATCAGATTGGCTAAAATGACAAAAAAGGAAGATAATAAATGTTGGAGAGGCTGTGGGAAAATTGGAACACTAATGCATTGTTGGTGGAGCTGTGAGCTGATCCAACCATTCTGGAGAGCAATTTGGAATTATGCCCAAAGGGCGATAAAGCTGTGCATACCCTTTGACCCAGCAATCCCACTTTTAGGTCTTTTGCCCAAAGAAATCATGGAAGGGGGAAAGGGACCCACATGTACAAAAATATTTATAGCTGCTCTTTACGTGGTAGCAAGGAATTGGAAGTTGAGGGGGTGCCCATCAATTGGGGAATGGCTGGACAAGTTGTGGTATATGAATACAATGGAATACTATTGTGCTGTAAGAAATGATGAGCAGGAAGAGTTCAGAGAAACCTGGAGGGTCTTACGTGAGCTGATGATGAGTAAGATGAGCAGAACCAGAAGAACATTGTACACAGTATCATCAACATTGAGTGTTGACCTACTGTGATGGACTATATTCTTCTCACCAATGCAATGGTACAGAAGCGTTCCAGGGAACTCATGATAGAAGAGGATCTCCAAATCCAAGAAAAAAAAAAAAAAAGAAAGAAAGAACTGTGGAGTATAGATGCTGATTGAACCATATTATTTCTTTTGTTTTGGGTGCTGTTGTTTTTTTTTTCTATTTTGAGGTTTTGCATCACTGCTCTGATTCTTTCTCTTGTAACAGGATTAATGCAGAAATAGGATTAATGTTATTATGTGTATATATATGTGTGTGTGTATATATATATATCTATATGTATATGTATAGAGATATATAGATATAACCTATATCAGATTACCTGCTGTCTAGGGGAGGGGGGGAGGGAGGGGAGGGAGGGAGAAAAATCTGAAATTGTAAAACATGTATAAACAAAAGTTGAGAACTATCTTTACATGTAACGGAAAAAATAAAATATCTCATAAAAAAAAAACTATCTGGTACTGGCTAAAAAATAGAGTGGTAGATCAATGGAATAGGCTAGGCTCAGGAAATGCAGTAGTAAATGCCACTAGTAATGTAGTGTTTGATAAACCCAAAGACTCCAGCTTCTGGGATAGGAACTCAGTATTTGACAAAAACTGCTGGGAAAACTGGAAGATAGTATGGCGGAAATTAGGCATAGACCAACATCTTACACCTTATACTAAAATAAGGTCAAAATGGATACATGATTTAGACATAAGAGGTGATACCATAGGTAAATTAGGAGAGAAAGGAATAGTGTACCTATCAGATCTTTGGAAAGGAGAACAGTTTTTGAGCAAACAAGAGATAGAGTATATTATAAAATGCAAAATGGATGATTTTGATTATATTAAATTAAAAAATTTTTGTACAAACAGAAGCAATGCATCCAAAATTGGAAGGGAGGCAGAAAACTGGGAAACAATTTTTGAGGCCAGTTCTTCTGATAAAGGCCTCATCTCTAAAATATATAGGGAATTAAATCAAATTTATAAGAATCCAAGTCATTCCCCAATTGAAAAATGGTCAAAGGATATGAACAGGCAGTTTTCTGATGAAGAAACCAAAGCTATCTATTCCCATATGAAAAAATGCTCTAAATCTCTAATGATTAGAGAGATACAAATTAAAACAACTTTGAGGTACCACCTGACACCTATCAGATTGGCTAATATGACAAAAAAGAAAGATAATAAATGTTGGAGAGGCTATGGGAAAATTGGAACACTAATGCATTGTTGGTGGAGCTGTGAGCTGATCCAACCATTCTGGAGAGCAATTTGGAATTATGCCCAAAGGGCAATAAAACTGTGCATACCCTTTGACCCAGCAATTCCACTTTTAGGTCTTTTTCCCAAAGAAATCATGGAAGGGGGAAAGGGACCCACATGTACAAAAATATTTATAGCAGCTCTCTACGTGGTAGCAAGGAATTGGAAGTTGAGGGGGTGCCCATCAATTGGGGAATGGCTGGACAAGTTGTGGTATATGAATACAATGGAATACTATTGTGCTGTAAGAAATGATGAGCAGGAAGAGTTCAGAGAAACCTGGAGGGTCTTACGTGAGCTGATGATGAGTGAGATGAGCAGAACCAGAAGAACATTGTACACAGTATCATCAACATTGAGTGTTGACCTACTGTGATGGACTATATTCTTCTCACCAATGCAATGGTACAGAAGAGTTCCAGAGAACTCATGATAGAAGAGGATCTCCAAATCCAAGAAAAAAAAAAAGAAAGAAAGAACTGTGGAGTATAGATGCTGATTGAACCATATTATTTCTTTTGTTTTGGGTGCTGTTGTTTTTTTTTCTATTCTGAGGTTTTGCATCACTGCTCTGATTCTTTCTCTTGTAACAGGATTAATGCAGAAATAGGATTAATGTTATTATGTGTATATATATATATGTGTGTGTATATATCTATATCTATATCTATATGTATAGAGATATATAGATATAACCTATATCAGATTACCTACTGTCTAGGGGAGGGGGGAGGGAGGGGAGGGAGGGAGAAAAATCTGAAATTGTAAAGCTTGTATAAACAAAAGTTGAGAACTATCTTTACATGTAACGGAAAAAATAAAATACCTTATACATTCAAAAAAAAAAACTCTGTTCCTATTAATAAAACCTGGTTTGTTTGTGGAAAAGAGGCTATTAATCTCCTTTCTTATTATTCTGGGAGACATAACTAAAAACAGCAGTTTGGAAGGGAGAAAACTTTGGACCTAGAGGTCTCTCATTATTTTCTGAACCCCAATATTATGGCAAGCCGCCCAATGAACTCTCCCCATATTAAATTTGGCCCTTACAGATAGCAAGCCAGCCAGGAGCTAACTAACCTGGTGGATCTCTTTAACCCCCCCCCCCCACTGCCTCCCTTATTTGGCCAACTTCAGAAACATTTGTTTTTGTTTTTGTTTTTGTTTTTTGGTGAGGCAATTGGGGTTAAGTGACTTGCCCAGGGTCACACAGCTAGTAAGTGTTAAGTGTCTGAGGCCAGATTTGAAATCAGGTCCTCTTGACTCCAGGGCTGGTACTTTATCCACTGTACCACCTAGCTGCCCCAGAAACATTTGTGAAAGATGTTATACTTTTACGTAAGAGCTCCACATTTTTAAAATAGAAAGGAAAAGTAACATAAAAAGAATTGCAGGGTCAGAAGGGACAGCAGAAGTCATTTAGATTAACCCCTCTTGGACCCAGAATCCCCCTGCAACATTCCCAACAAATGGCCACCCAGTCTTTCTTTGAAGATGACCTTCTGAGATTAATGCCATTTTACCTGTTTACTTCATTTGTTTTCATTATTGTCTCCTCCATTAGACTGTAAGAACCTTTATGGAAAGGAGCTGTTTTGGCCTCTTTTTGTATCTCCAGGGCTTAACACAGTGTTTGGCACATAGTAGGTACTCAGTAAATGTTTGTTAACTGACTGACCAAAGATCTCCATTGAAAGGAAATCCAATATCTCATTATGCAGCCCATTCCACCTTCTTAGCTTTAATGGGAAGAAGAGTCTATCAGCTCTGCGGTTTGTCCTCTTGGGTCAAGAACAATTTTATTTCCTCTTACCATTACCCACCACCCCCTGAGGCTTCTCTTTTCCAGGATAAACATCCTTCCTTCCTTCACCTAATACTTACCTGGCATAATCCCAAAGCTCTTTGCCATCTGGTTGACCCTACTTGGATAATCTCCAGTTCACCAATGTCCTGCTCAAAATGTACATGTGTGTGCGTGCACACACACACACACACACACACACACACACACACACACACACACCCAAGACCAAAGTGGTCTGATCAGGGCAGAGTGCAGCCAGACTATTGCCTTCCTCCCTCAGGACACTAAGGCAAAGAACTACAGAGAAGCCACAGAGCTAAGAGATGTGGATGCCATAAAACAGTCTGGACTCTCCAGTTACATGAAAAGTAAATCTTCAATCTCATTACATTAGTTTTTAATTTCTTTATAAAAAGGTCATTAGCAGCACAGCTCTAAGGTTTTATCTCACTATGCCTATTTTCATCTCACATCACTATCTTGCTCAGGCACACAAAGCTAGATAGCACCAATGTGGGACAAAAACCCAGGCCATTTTGACACCATGTCCACTATGCAAAGAAGGTTTCTAATCAGCTACTTACAGAACATATGAAAGATGAGCCTGAAATTCTGATGTCTTAGAAGAATTCTTAAGCAATGATTCCAAATTACAGATGAGTATCTTCAAGTCCCCTCTGACCCAGCACTCAATGATCCAGCTCACACCTGAATTCAAAGGAAAACATTATGGATGATTTAAAAAAAACAACATTCTGAACAATGCAAGAGAGAGAAAAACTGAACATGTTTTTACTTGTGTTTTCATATTACCAAGTGCTGCTCAATTTAAGAGACCCATTCTGACTTCCTAGAGAGCCAAAGGCAAACCTGAGATTTATCTTAATTGACTACAGGAGTTTGAAAATGTTAATTGTGAATTAACTCTCCAACTACTGCTGTGTCTCTATGTATTTTATTCTTAGCCCAGAGAATCAATCTCTTCTAACTTCCAAAACAGTATCCATCCACACATGGGTTAGATATAGTCATGCAGGGTACTATTTATTTTAGATATAAGTTCTCTGACTCCATAATTTCAGAGATATTCACAAAAGACTTAAAAGTTACTTAGCTATTAAGACTTTCAATGTGATTAATAATACTAGTTAGAGCTTAAAGGTTAACACATTTTATATACATTCTCTCATTAGATCCTAACAACAACCCAGGAGAAGACACCAAAACTAATACTGTCACCTCATCTTTCATGGGAGAAAACTGAGGACAGAGAGGTTAAAGGCTTAGTCAGTGCCACACAACTAGGAAATATAAGAGGTAGATTTAAGTACAGGTCTCTTCTGCCCCAAGGTCAATAGTTCTTTCAATACCATGCACTTTTATAATTATTTGTTACTATGCTTGAGTAACAATGTGAATTTTGTTCTATTAGCTTTTTTTTTTTTAATTTAGGGAGCTGGATCTGTGATTTCATCAATATTCAGAAAACCAGATGAGGAATTCCATCTACCAATGTAGGAGGACACCTTTGAAACATTCTTAGGAGCAGCTAGATGGTGCAGTGAATAAAGTACTGACCTTTGAGTCAGGAAGACCTGAGTTCAAATCCATCATCAGACATGTACTAGCTGTGTGACCCTAGATAAGTCATTTAACCCTAATTATCTCAAAAAGAAAAAAAAGAAAGAAACTTATTCTCTTAGGAGCATTGTCCAGAACACTGAAAGGTCACTCAAGGTCACACGGCCACTATACCAGAATCAGGACTCAAGACCAGCTCTTCTTTGTTCTGAGATGAGATTTCTATCCATTACATCCATAGTTCCATAGTCCAGGAAATCCTGGAGCTCCCTGAGATCTTTCAAGAGGGTCTGATGAGTCAAAGCTATTTTCATAATCGAAATAATATTTTCTAATGGCTAATGCTATATAAATGGCTAGATATAACCTGGGGGTGTGCTGGTAAATGTAAAATGACTGGCTTGGATAAAAAATGTACAGACAACCCACTTTTAAGTTTAATCAGGGGCAGCTAGATGGCTCAGTGGATAGAGCACTGGCCCTGTAGTCAGGAGTACCTGAGTTCAAATCCGGTCTCAGACACTTAACACTTACTAGCTGTGTGACCCTGGGCAAGTCACTTAACCCCAATTGCCTCACTTAAAAAAACACACAACAAAAACAAAAACAAACAAACAAACAAAAAAACAAAAACAAGTTTAATCAGCATTGTTATCATTTTCTCTATCTCTTTCTTAAGTCTAGACAATCAGCAAAACAATAAATTTAACCCTGAACTGTAGTGTTTGCCAATTCCTAAGATGTAAATGATCACACTGAGGAATTTAATAATAGGCTGCTTTGAGCTGGCTCCAGCACACTCCTAACCTATATAGGCAAAAGCTCTTTGGGGTTTTCAATAATTTTTAGGAGTGTAAAGGGGCCTGAAGATCAAAAACTTTGAGAACTGCTGCTCTCCAACATGCTATTAGATTCCATACTATGCGACATCTAGCATGAAGAACAGAAATCATTCAGCTGATGGTAGATCCTCTGATCAAATAGCAGTCACTAAGGAAACTCTTTAAAATCACATGACATTTAAAAAATCAATTAACATAGCAGACAGTAATCTGAAATGGAAAAAGTTTTAGCCATCCTTAAAATATTCTTACAGGATTCTCATGGATTTATATTAATTATCACCTGTCACATAATATGTGCTTAAATGTTTTTTGATTAATTCTGTTACCTCTTGCTTCCATCATAACTATGTATGTCTCTAAAGACTAAATTGTTTAGGGAGCACCCTGTGCATCCACATAAGTCTTTCTAGATGGTTCTTCTTTTAATCAAAAATTATTTTTTTCTTTGTGTCTTCAGAATTTTATTTTTGAGGGCTTCTCCTACCCATCCTGAGTAATCTGCTCCTATGAAATCCTACTCACTGCTCAGAATCCTTTGAAATCTGTTCCCCAACATCTAGGGTGTACAGAATCCACTGCCCACATTTCTGCTTTCCTACCACAAATTTTGACCTCCTCTTAACATTCTGATGATTCCCACCCCCACCGCGCCAAAGCTAGTTCTTTTTTGTTGGGGAAAAAGAGACCTAGAATAGAATTTGCTCTTATTGGTTCTCATATCTCATAAAGGACTCAGAAAATTATTAGCTTTTCCACTTTGAGGAGAACCCTCCAGCAGACATCCAGATAACTAAAGCTTCCATCACTCTGGGGGATCTGGGATGAAATCACCAGACTGGGAATCTTTATCCTGAATGTCTCACTTGGGCCCTCTTTCCGTCCAGTTACTCTATAGCAGACTCTGATGACAATATCACTTCCATTCCTGCCTCAGTTGGTCTTTACTAAAATACAATATGTTCTCACTGCAAATTTCTGGATATCCTCACAAGTATATCATCCTAGCAGACAATGCTACACCATGCCCAATTTCATTTATCTTGTTCCTTGTGGATATCTATGTAGTTCAGTAGATAGGGTGCTTGACTTGGAACTCAGGAACTGAGTTGAAATCCTGATTTACACATTTACTAGCTGGCTTTGGTAAAGTCATTTAAACTCTCTCAGCCTCAGTTTCCTCATCTATAAATGGGGATAATAATAGCAGCAACCTCACAAAGCTGTGAGACTCAAATGAGAAAAACTATGTAAAGTGCTTGTAAACTTTAAGTGCTACATAAATGCTCACTTTCATGATTAATATTTTTACAGAAATATATTCAAGTCATGTTGCTCATCCTGCCAAGAATCAGTTATATCCACGGGGGTCAAATTTGTCTCTCTGTGTTCATCTTGTTTTTAGTGAAGAGGAAGAAAGACAGACACAGAAAGGCCCAGAGGGAGAGAGACAGAAAGAAACAGAAAGAAAAAAAGAGACACAGAGAGAGACAGACAGACAGACCAACAGAGACAGAGAGATGAGAAAAGAGAGGAGAGAAAATGAGATTCCTAACAATTACAACTATGTAAAAATGAATTGCAGGGCAGCTAGGTGGTGCAGTGGATTAAAGCACTGTCCCTGGATTCAGGAGGACCTGAGTTCAAATCCGGCCTCAGACACTTTACACTTACTAGCTGTGTGACCATGGGCAAGTCACTTAATCCCCATTGCCCCGTCAAAAAAAAAAAAAAAAGAATTGGAATGGAATGTGTAATGGCTTCCCCCTCCTTAAACGTTTTCAGTAAAGGCTCCTCAGGAGATATATCTGTAGGTTGTATTCTTTTTCAGGTACAAGTTGTCTGAGACAGCCACTGAAGCCCTTTCCAATTCTAAAATTCTACTATTCTGTGAGCCCTAGAGCTGAAGTCAGAAGACCTGGATCTCAATGCTACCAAGAGCATGTACTAATTATAATACCATATGAAAGTCACTTCCACATCTTTGAGCTTCAATTGTTTCATCTATAAAATGAGGATAACAAATAATTTGCACAACCTACTTCACAGAGTGGTATGAAATAATTTTATAAGCATATATGAACTATGTCTTGTCATTATCTGGTTTTTTATCAACTAAAATTTTAAAATAACCTCCTATTCTAAGAAGAGTCTACACTTGGACTTAAATTAAATATCTCATTTTATAAAGGAATAGAACTAAAGAAAAAATAATAGCCCCTTATTTTATCCTTCCATCTAATACAATTACTGGTGTTGGCGATCTGATCCTATGATCCTATGGAATATGGACCTAATTTTATTTTATTTTATGAAAATTTTGATCAAGAAAACATCTTTCCATCTCCCTAATTCACATTTACTGAACGATCAGCTGTCAAATAAAAACAAGTCAAAATTTCAAAAAAACAACCTGTCACATTTTTTTTTATTTTAAAAATTGGCTATCTAGAACTTTAAAAATCTACCTCTTTCTTGCAAAGCTTGGGAGAGTACTGATGTAGAAACAGCTGTTTGTGTTTCTGTAGCATTTGTACATCTGGAGGGATTTTTATCATTTTCACTCCAAAGGCAACAGTAGAAACTTTCTTTGGATGCAAATTCCAAAGGGTGTGAATCACGTGAATTAAAGTTAATGTCAGCAGTCTGATCGTCTCCACTGAAGAGGGAACTGTTTTTGGAGAATCCAGAAGGCCAGTGGAAGTCAGCAGTCTCATTTGGTGGCAAACAGGAAAGCATGAAATTCCATGGAGGAATTTGATATGCCATGTCATGTGCAATTATCATTTGGATGAAATCTGTGACGACAGAAAAAAGGTAAATTAGAAAGCACTGAAATATTTCAGCTATGATACACATTTAAGAATGTTTGTTAATGTTTTCCAAATTTCCAGTCAAGGGCTTGGCCATTGTACACCTAAGGCACAATACCTCCATCTACTTATATCCAGAAATGAATCTGTTATCTCATCAATGTGGATATTCCTTCCAATGAAAAAGAGTGTGACTCATCAATGCCTGCTCATGCTACATAACTTCTGTGTGTGGTTGTCCAATAAATTCAACACAAGAGATCTCTCCAATAGGCTCCATGAAGCTTAATCATGCTGTGAAATTCTCAAAAGCTATGCCAAATGGAGAACAAACCCTGTATGGTTTCTACCATATGCTAGGAAGTATGTTTCCAACAAAGACGGGGCGGGGGGGGGGGGCTCTGTTCTCTTTGGTAACTTTAAAGAGAAGGTTCAATTGAATACACTGGTTTCTTCTCCATCACCTTCAAATACATCCAGATTCTCCCCATCCTTGAAAGAGTCTACCATTTCTACAAGCTTGCATACTGTATTTCTCCTTCCTTTCTCAGCCAAACTCCTAAAAATAAGTCTTTCTACACTCCTTATCTCCACATCCTTTTCTCTCACTCACTTCTTGATCCTTAATAATCTGGCTTCAAATGAAATGACTCTCTCCTAAATAACCAATGATCTCTTAGGGCATATTAATTAAGATTAGAACGGTGAGGTAAATAGATAAGGGAAGGGTAAAATAAGGAATAAGAGGGTAAGGAGAGATGATAGGGTGAAAAGAGAAGCTGAGAAGGAAAATAGTATAAATAAGATGGAGGGAAATTCATAAATAGAGATTATAACTTTGAATGTGAATGGGATGAACCCACCCGTAAAACAGAAATGGATAGCAGAATGGATTAAATATAAGAATCCAACAATACATTCTTTACAAGAAACATTTTAAAATGAGAGATACACACAGAGTTAAAATGGAGGATTGAAGTAGAATTCATTATGCTTCAGCTGATGCAAAAAAAGCAGAGTTAGCAATAAAAGTATATTAACAGTACCAGATCTTAAACTATTATAAGGCAGTAATTATCAAAACTATCTGGTATTGACTAAGAAATAGAAAGGTAGATCAGTGGAATCAAATAGATATGCAATTTACAGCAGCAAATAAATATAACAACCTCATATTTGACAAGATTTTTCAGTAAGAATTCATTACTTGGTAAAAATTATTGAGAAAACTGTGTAACAGTATGGCAGAAACTGGTCATGGACCAGTCTCTCACACCATTTACCAAGACACTGTCAAAATGAAAACATGACCTAGATATAAAGAGAGATTTTTTAAGAAAATTAGAACATGGAGCATATTACTTATTAGACTTATAAGTAAATAATTTATGAATAAACAAGAGATAGAGAACAAAATTAGGTGTAAAATGGATAATTTCAATTATGTTAAATTAAAAATAGTTTATACAAATAAAATGAACATTGCCAAGATTAGAAGGAAAGCAGAAAATTGGAGGGGGGATCTTGTATCTAAAATATATAAATAATTTTATCAAATATATAAGAATAAGTCATTCCCTAATTTATAAATGGTCAAAGGATATGAACACTCAGTTTTCCAATGAAGAAATCAAATCAATTTATAGTCATATAAAAATTCTTTAAATCATTATTGATTAGAGAAATAAAGATTAAAACAATGTTGGGATATCATTTTGTATCTACAAGATTGGCTAAAATTATAAGGGAAAGTGATGAATGTTGGAGAGGATATGGAAAAAAATGGGACACATTCATCATTGGTAGAATTGCAAAATGATCCCACCATTTTGGAAAGCAATCTGGAATTATGTCCAAAGAGTTATTAAACTATCTATATACCCTTTGACCCAACAATATCACTGCTTGTTCTATTTCCAAAGATGATTAGGGGAAAAGGGGAAAAAAAACTATATACTCTAGAATGCAATTCTCCTTGTGGTGGCAAAGAACAAGTCATGATATATAATTGCGATGAACAATACTATATAAGAAATGATGAGCTCAGTGATTTTAGAAAAACATGGAAGAACTTGCATAAAATAATGAAGAGTGAAATCAGCAGAACCAAAAGAACATTGTATATAGTAAAATGAATATTTTAAGAATGACTTTGTAAAATTAAGTTATTTTGTCTATTACAAATAACCAAAGTAACTAAAAAGGATACATGAAGAAAGATACTATCTGCATCCAGAGAAAGAACTCAAAAACATGTTACACTTTACTTGCTTCCATGCCCATTAGAGTACAGTCATACTGATAGTATATTTGCTATCCTAAGCATGACAATATCTCTGCCATCTCTTTACTATTGCACTAGCTATCCTTCATGCCTAGTATGAACTCCTTACTCACGTCATCCTCTTAGAATCTACACTTTCCTTTAGGACTCAGTTCAAACATTTCCTTCTACATGAGACCTTTCCTGTTCATCTCCTTTGCCCTTTTCTCCTTCATCTGCTATCAACTTTTCCATCAAAGTTGTCTTGTATCCACTTTATACACACTATGTAGATACCTATTCATGTGTTTTGTATGTAAGAGCAATGACACTTCATGGGCTCATGCACTGGGCTGTCCTGTCTCCTGACTAACCACATGTGCTGGCTCAATGCTGAAATACTTGGCACTTTGGGCTGCCCAACTAATCCCCTCATTAGTCCCTTAGAACCAAGATTGTGGTGGGGGAGGAAAAGACTCACTTTTAAAATGTCTCCCTTTCTTTGAATGTCCTGTGTGGAAAGGAAGTCTCCTTGCTTAACTATTTTTTTTTGGCGATGCAATTGGGATTAAGTGACATGCCCTGGGTCACACAGCTAGTAAGTGTTAAGTGTCTGAGGCCAGATTTGAACTCAAGTCCTTCTGAATCCAGTGTCGGTGCTCTATCCAGTGTGCCACCTAGATGGCCCCTCCTTGCTTAACTTTTTTTAAATAGAATTTTATTTTGCAAAATATATGTAAAAACAAAATTTTAACATCAATTTTTTAAAAACTTTGTGTTCCAACTTTTCTTCCCCCCCCTCCATTCACCCCCCCCCCCACACAAGAACTCAAGCAATTTGTATGGTACCTACTTTTCTGGGCTTTTATGAAGAAAATTCTCTGTCAAGCTTAAGGCACTATATATAGGTTATGATCAACAGGATACTATCAGAAAACCTTGTAAAGACCTACATGAACTGAAGCAGACTAAAAAGTACTGTATACAAAATAACAGCAATAATGGGGGATGATCTGCTGGGAAGCATGTGGTTATTTTCAGCAAGGCAATGATCCAATATAACCTTGCTTAATTTTTAATGTCAGAGTATAGGAAGAAAATTGCCCTTTTGTTTATCCCCAAATCATGGAGATTGCTTATGTAGATGTTACAGCAGGTATTCAGCCAAGTGTTTTGAGCCTGAGCCTTGAGGTTCCCAGTTGCCTTTTCTATGTTGTATTTCCTTACCTAAGTATAAGTAAAATAAATTTAATACAACAAAGTTATTTGGTACCTACTGTTTACCAGACACAGTGATAAATACTGAAGATACAAATAAGAAAAAGAAAGTTCCTGCCTTCAAGGAGTTTACAATCCAATTGGAGAAAACAATACACAAAAGTAAAATGAAAAGAGTATGTGTGTGCCAGAAAATACTTGGCTTCAGGGCATAATAATGACAGTAGAGTCAAAATCAAGCTGACCATTTTATGGCAAATGGAGAGCTGTCTGGGATTCTGAGCTTCCTAAAAAGGGAGGCTTCCACAGTAGTAATAACAGGGTATTAATGACCTAGGTTTAAGGACCAAAGCTAAAGCAATCTCCATGATGAGGAGTTTCTTTGTAATGAGCTTCTGGGAATGGGGGAGATGATGTTGATGGTGTAGTCAAAGCCAAGTAAAGCAGCTGGTAGCAAATGGTGGATCAAATAGTAATCTCAAGATGGACATGTCCAATCTTGTAATCAACCTCTTGAGATCAAGAGGTTCCAAGATCCTGGGTCCCTTAGTTGGAGCTACCTGATGGCTGAGACAGCTTGTGAATCAGAGAGTACACCACAAAAAGAGAATTGCTTAACTTTTGGCCAGGTCTGCCAGAAGATTTGGATCCAAAGGGAATCATTTTGACGGTGCAGAGCTGGAGCAGAATGTAGAATGCCCGTTCGGCAGTCTAACCAACTGGCTTAGTGTTTTAAGTATCAGCTTCTTGAAAGAGTATAATAGCAGTAATAAATTGCTGTCTTCTATTTTCTCTCTAATTAATAACACTTATAGACCTTGTGTGTGTTAAGCATTTCTTTTGTATGGAGAAAATAGGCCTATTCTGGACACTTTGTACCTTTCTGCTTCTGCCTAAAGATCTGCCTAAATCAAAAAGATATAAGAAAAGTAAGCTCTCTTTTTAAAGTCCAGGCTCCCTTAAGAGTGGAATCTGGTCACTGCAGGAATGAGTCCAACGCTGAGGAGACCTTAGTGAAGAGGGGGAAAGTATGTATGTATATTTTTAAGTCTTTAGAAAAGCATTTTTAAAATCATTTTTAAAAACCCTTTGCGTAGATAATTGCTTTTTATCATCCTGTCTTATTTCTACATAGAAAAAAGAATTATAAAATAGCTCAATGAATATGAAATGTTAGAAATGAGAAAAAATTTCACTAATACAAAAAAATTAAGAATATAACTCATCAAAAGCACAATGGTAAGTTAACGGCATATGACAAATTCAGAATATTAAATCTGAATGGACAAACAGTTAGTTTTGGCTTTTTGTTAAAAGCAAAACCCCTCCATGATCCTCTTTCTGACATGTTCATTTTCTGTCTCCAAATTTTTTTTAAACCAATTGCTATCGCAAGAGTAATCATGTAGTTTTATTTGTGATTTTTCTTCCTTAACAAAACAAAGGCTATGTAACATGACTCATTGGCTGTATTAAGTTTTTCAACCCCAACAGAAAGATGCAGTCATTTGGAATGAACCATAACCTCATATCCTTGACAAAGAAACTGGGATAAAAGGGGTAATGAAGCAATGAAGACAGTAACTCCCCAATGGACAATGACTTCTTTGTCAGCTAAATGGAAGGATGGTCCAACATTTTCATCTCGCCTTCCTTAATAAATGCCATTTTATTCATCAATTAGAATTGGTTTTGGTAGGTGTAATCAGACACAATGTTTGTTTAGCAGTTGGGGCTGGCTCCCTTTTAAATATTTTGTGTAGCTCAGGACTCAATCAGGTCAAGATCTCAACCAAGAGGTTTCTAATATGAAGACCAAAAAGGTAACCTTCTTACTCAAGGTCCTTCATGACCTTCCTACCTTCCAGTGTCTTCTCAACCAATTACTTTGCAGAGAGAGAGAGAAAAGCACACAAAAACATATTTTGCATATATATGTATGTGTAAGCAAAATATTTGTGTATATATATATATATATTGCATTCATACATACACACATACATGCATTTACACAGTAAAAATAACTATTACTCACAATGGGGCTGCTAGATGGCTAGTGCATGGAGTGCCAGGCCTGGAGTCAGGAAGATTCATCTTCCTGAATTCAAATCTGACCTCATTGACTCACTAGCTGTGTGACCCTGGGCAAGTCACTTAACCCTAATTGCTTCAGCTTCTTCATCTGTAAAGTGAACTGGAGAAAGAAATGGCAGCATCTCTGCCAAGAAACTCCCAAATGGGGTCATGAAGAGCTAGACACAGAGGGAAAAATGACTGAACACCAACAATATTTTCATAGCCTTAATGAAGTTTCACATATATTATCTCACTGGATCCTTACAACTATCCTATAAGGCAGGTGCTGGCATTATCTCTATTTTACAGATGAGAAAACAGAGACTGAAAGATGTTAGGTGACATTTCCAGGGACATACATCCAGTAAGTGTTTGGTACAGGACTCAAATTCATATCTTTTTGACTCCAAGATTAGTACTCCAACGATTATGCCATCTACCTTTTAAAATACATAGTTAAATATAGATGGATTCCCCTATATACTATGTAATAACAATAACAATAATAATAGCTAACATTTATAAAGCATATAGTATGTGCCAGGCGCTGTGCTAAGCAACTTACAATTATGGCGTTAGATCTCATGACAACCCTGGAAGGGAGGTATGTTATTATTATCCCTATTTTACAGATGAGGAAACTGAGGAAACCACAGATTAAGTGATTTACCCACAGTCACACAGTCAGTTAGTGTATAAATACAAATTTGAACTCAGGTCTTCCTGAATCCAGATCCAGCATTCTATGCACTGTGTCACCATCTAGCTGGCCTGGGTGTGTGTATATTTTAATGGAAAATATAAATAAAAAGAACAGAAACACACATGTTGTCTTCCTAGATAGGATGTGGGCTCCTTGAGGGCAGAGATTAGTTCATTTTATCTTTACTGGATTCAGCACCTAGCATAGCACCTGGCATACAATACATGTTTAATATATGCTGGTTGACTTATAAGGGGATCTGATCATTTAAAACAAACAAACAAACAAAAAACCCAACACTGGGCTGTTATTGAATTGATGTAGGGAATTCCCAACATGAAAACTACCGCCAATGCAGATCAGCATAAATCTGCAAGTGATAGTCATTTAGAGTTGCCTGGGGCATGGAAGGTTAAGTGTCTTATCCAAAGTCATTCCAACTCTACCTGGACAAGAGCTACTCTATAATGTACTCTATAAGTAGTCATTCAGCCTTTGGTTAAAGACTTTTAATAAGAGGACACTTCCCATGTCTCCAGGCAACCCATTATACTTTAGGATAGTTCTAATTGTTAGAAAGTTGTTATTTTTTGTTTTGTTTTGTTTTGTTTCTGTTGTCTCACCTTACAACTTTTACTCATTGCTCCTGCCTCTGCCTTCAGGAGCCAATCAGAAAAATTGTTACCTATCTTCCACAATTGACCTTTGTCTTACCACTGGGCTTCAATGGCTGAGGAAAAGAGAGTGAGGCTGATGACATAGCACAGCTCTGTCCCACTCATATCCAATTTATGCACAAGTCAAGACATCTTTTTCATGATATCATTGGTCCTCTCTGAGAACAGACAAAGGATGAAAAACAAAGGTTTTTCATGAAGTCTCTACACAGAGAAAAGAAGTTCCAGAGAAGGTGCTATGAGTTAAACCTTATCACAGATATTTCTTAAATGTGGGCTTCACTACAATTATAGTGGTCTATGTTTAAGCTTACTTCTCCCACAGTAACTGTATTTGTGGGGAAGAGTGAACTAGTTTCTTAGTAGAATGTTTTATATTAACTGTCTGAACCATGTTATATAAGAGTAGCAGTCACTGACCCTGGGAACCCAAGATGACAATTTAAGCAGAAGTTGGGGACTACTGCTATTATTTTTTTTTCTCCTCCCCCTTCCTATCCTCTACTTCATCTTCTTCCTCCTCTTCTTCTTCCTCCCCTTCTGTCTCCTCCTCCTTTTTCTCTTTCTATTTCTTCTACCTCTCATTTTTACTTATTTATTTAGGTTTTATTTCAAGAAGCTGGTATGATATGCTTTTTATCCTGTACAATTTTCATTTTGATTTATTGAAATATAGCTCTGGAAACACAGGCTTTTAAAAATCCTATTGCGTTTTCTTGGGGTTTTTCCCCTTCCACTGCATAAGTTTTTTCTTGTTTCTTTTATGTGAGCTACTTTACACCCTTCCACCTTTCCCTTTCCCTTTTTGCCAGTGCATTCCTCTTGCCCCTTAACTTTATTTTTAAAATATCATCATGGGTGAGCTAGGTGACATGGTGGACAAAAAACCAGCCCTGGACCCAGGAGGCCCTGAGCTCATATTCAGGCCCAGACATTAGCCTCCTCACCCTGATTGCCCCACAGAAAAACAAGGATAAATGTATTACACATAGCATCCCTTCAAATTCATTTTATACCTGTTCCCTCTGTCTAAGTATATCCCTTTTAGCTTCCCTAATACTGAGAAAGTTCTTATGAGTTAGAAGGATTTTCTTCTCATGTAAAAATATAAACAGTTTAACCTTTTAATGCCCTTCATGATTTCTTTTTCCTGTTTACCTTTTTATGATTCTCTAGGGTCTTGTATTTGAAAGTTAAATTTTCTATTCAGTTCAGGTCTTTTTATAACAAATGCCTGAAAAATCCTCTTTTTCATCAAAGTCCCATATTTCCCCCTGAAAGATTATACTCAGTTTTGCTTGGTAGGTGATTTTAGGGTGTAGTCCCAGTTCCTTTGCCCTTTGGAATATCATATCCCACACCCTCCAGTCCTTTAATGTATATACTGCTAGATATTGTGTTATCCTGACTGTGGCTCCACACTATTTGAATTCCTTCTTTCTAACTGTTTGCAATATTTTCTCCTTGAGCTCAGATCTCTGGAATTTGGCTATAATATTCCTTGGAGTTTTCCTTTTGGGATCTCTTTCAGGAGGTTATTTTTGTATTCCTTCAATTTCTATTTTACCTTCTGCTTCTAGAATATCAGGGCAATTTTCCCTGAAAATTTCTTGGAAGATGATGTCTAGGCTCTTATTTTGGTCACAGTTTTCAGGTAGTCCAATGATTTTCAAATTATCTTTCCTGGATCTATTTTCCAGGTCAGCTGTTTTTCCAAGGAGATATTTCATATTGCCCTCTCTTTTTTTATTCATTTAGATTTGCTTTACTGTATCTTAGCTTCTCATAAAGTTACTAGCTTCCATTTGTTCAATCCTAATTCTTAAGCAATTATTTTCTTCAGAGAGTTTGTTTATCTCCTTTTCCATTTGGCTTTTCAAACTGTTGACTTTTTTTCTCATGACTCTCCTGCATCACTCTCATTTCCCTTTCCATTCTTTCTTCTACCTCTTTAAATCTTCCTTCTATCTCTCCTATTTTCTCTTCAAAGTCCTTCTTGAGCACTTCCATGGTCTGAGACCAATTCATAAATATTTTTGGAAGCTTTGGATGCAGGAGATTTAACTTTGTTATTATCTTCTTCTGAGGGTGTATTCTAGTCTACCTTGCCCCCAAAGAATCTTTCAATGGTCTGCTGTTTTCTCTGCCTACTCATCTTGATCTCCTATTTCTTGGCTTTTAAGTTCTTCTTAAAATGTAGCGGTGCTTCCAGGACACGCTGTCCCAAGCTACAGCATGGCCCAGGGGGTCATTGAGCTTCTTCTCAGACTGACTGCCCTGTGAGTAACCATGGCTGCTTTTTCTTTGACCTGGAAACAGAAGTCTAATTGAAATCTGATTCTCTATGGTAAGAAGCTTGGCATGCATGTGCCCCTCCCACACTGGGTGGCTATCCCTCGAGTTTGCTTGCTGGTTCAGAATGTGGTTGCCCTGCCCCAGTTCCAGCAGAGACCACAGCTAATTCCCCCAACCACTGGAACCCCTCACCAGTCTGTGAGCCAAGCTTCAGAAGAAGCAGCTGAAGATTCCAAGGCTCTGGAGGTGCTTCCTGCTCAAGGCTGCTCCTGCTCCATGTGCTGTGCTCCTCTCTCAGCCAGAACAGATGGTTATCTCCCATTGTGTCGTAAATGAAGCTATTTGATGCTGTCTTAAAATCCAAATCACTCTGTCTTCCATTGACTAGCCAGTCATAGCCCCAAACCCAGTCTCTATGGCTCATTGTTTAGATTCTTGATGCTTGTAGTAAACATAAATAGCAATTTTTGTCTGTTCTGGCCAGAAAACTCTAAGGGTCTCCACTTCATAGATAGATATATTTGTGGTATATTTGAGCAGTGTTTTGTCTCAACTCTTACCCAACCCTGTTGAATGAGCATAGACTCAGACAAACTTAGACCGGGGAAAGATCTTAATTTAGAAAGTCCTAGATCATTCACTGCATCCTGGCCCATAGGCAGTCATTTTGACCTTTGTCTAGCCACTGAACTTAGATGGCTCTGGAGGAGAGAGTGAAACTGAGGACTTTGAGCAGCTCTGCCCCACTCATATACAATTCATAGGGAAGTCAAGACATCATTGTTCCTCTTTGGGAACAACGGATGAACAAAAAAATTTCAATTACCTAAAGACAACCTTAAGTTTTCTCTTCCCAACCATTCCTAGTAGCTTCAACTAATCCTCTACTGGCATGGTTTTAAGTACATTAACATCATATTTCACTCTATATAGTCAGCCATTCTTATATCACACCCAGTGATGTTTTTTTCATCCTGGTCATTTTTTAAATCTACTCCTGTGTGCCCCATCCTTCCCAATCACTTCCCTCCAAACATATATACATACATACATACATACATACATACAAACACACATCCACATGAATACTTTCTACCTCTTGCTCTGAGAAATTTAATCAAATTAAAAGACCATTCTTTCTGTTCCATTTGCCAACTCAATGATTCCCCTACAAAATGTGTTTTTGCCATTCCTCCCTAGGCACCATTCCCTTATATGTGTTATCTCCACTTATTAGAATGTAAGCTTCTTGAGTGTAGGAACTATCTGACCTTTATATTTTTATCCCCAGTTCCAGGCACATAGATATCACCTTATAAATGCTTTCTTCATTCATTCCAGTTTGTCAATAACCTTCAATAATTAAGTAGCTAAAACAGAATCATTGGCTGCTCCTTAGAAATTTTTCTTTAATGGGGACAGATTTAAATGTGCAATTCAGTAACATTCTTATTGGGGTAGGAAAAAATGAAAGACTGTAACTGGTCATTATTTATCCTCCAGTTTCATGTGTGAAACCATCCTATATTGTCACAATGAAGAACAAAATGGGAACAGGTGAAAAACATGAGTCCCACACATATGGACTATGTAAAAGTTACAAAGTCAATATTTTAAATACATTTTATAATTGCTCTGTTCCCTAGTTTGAAATCTCTAGATTCAAAAGAATGACACAATATTATTATTTTTAAAAAAGAATAAGACATGACCCTGAGCAAGTCACAAATTTTATGTGGTCATAAAGAATGGAATATCCTCTTTTCTTTAGAAATAATACCTTCCCTCTCTTTTAGATTTTATATATCCTGATATACATGAAGGTTAAGGGGAGATGTTATCAGTAACTTTTGAATCTTCATATGAAGAGATTTACAATTAGATTTCTTGAAGCAAAATCTCTCATAAAGTATGGGGCTTCATGATGCTTAGAAGAAAAAAAAAAACTTACCCCACTGGAGAAATGCCACAAATAATTTTTGAAAAAACATCTTGTTCTGAGATGTGGGACTGGAAAAATTATTCTGAAATGGAAAAAAATTAAAGTTTTTTTTAATTACACCAAGAGATTATGAAAAAAAGGTTGAGTTTATTACCTTACTAGTGTGGTTTTATTTCCTATGGAGAAGTCACCTATGTAACATGCAATTACTGGCTGTCACCAATCTATTCCATTGCTCATCCTACCTTTGACAGTTTTAAACATTCACATAATAAATGGTGTTCTGAGTTCTTTTATGCCAAAGCAAACCAAAATGGATTTCATAGAAGAGTGACTATTTTTAACTAAGTAGAAACACTCACAGTGTTAATTAACTATCGAACAGTCAATCTCACACCACAAATGTTGGGAAATCTCCAGCCCTCACACACAATTGGTCACCTCCCCAGCTCATTTCCTGTCTCTGGTTTTTGTTATAGCACTATCAAGACACAAGGTCATTATGCTGGTAAAATGACAATGCACACATCCATTTCTAAGACAGAGACACATTTTAAATTGTGGTTTTAGGAACTCATGACCCCTTTGCATGAAGGAAAGTGGGGACTGGATTTGTAATACTTAAAATAAGTTAAATAACTCCCATGAACCTTGAGGAATGAGAGTACAGAAACAGTGCAGCTTTGGGGCACCTGACCCATGAGTTCTGCTCAGTGAGAAACACCTTATTGACATGGGGCTCCATGAAAACATGGATCATCAACCCAAATATGGACACACTTTTATTCAAGAGAGTCTGTGTAAATTTGTAGTAATAAACACAAATATTTCACCATTTATAAGATCTTGGCTTTGACACCCAAAGTCTCCTCAAAGCTCCAAAATGTTTGTAGTTGACTCTTTTTCCGCCATCTGAAAACTCAAATAGTTTATTTCTTTCCAGGTAATGATTAGTCTCTAATATTTCTCCTCAAGATTAACTTTTTCTTTTTGTCTTTTTTTCAGCAGACAGGAAAAGGTCTTTAAGCTTCTCCCAAAGCTCTTTAGAGATCTACCATTATCAACTCTACATGGTTTGCTCAGAAAATAACACTTCAGAGTTTTTGTAAAACATCCATTCTCCTTTGAGGTAGTCCAACACTTCCATTTTACAGTGGAGGATACTGAGGCCCAGAAAACACTTAAGGATGAAACTAGAGCTGAAACTGAGGTCTCTGGATTCTCAATCCAAAACTTTTTCCACTGGACTGTGCACACACATCTTTACAAGGAGATTCAGGTGCAATCTATAGTCTATCACTCATTTTTAACCCCACTTCGTCACTTCTTCTTGCTTTCCTTTTGGGGAAGTAATAAATATTGATTCATGCTAGAAACTGCATGGGGATTATCAACCCTTATCATTGCTATTGGAATTTAAGTTTTTCCTCTGAGGTCATTTCTCCCTAAAGGATCTGTGGTAAATAACTACGCTTCACTGAGACATTAAAATTTCCCTTCTTTACTGAACAAACATTTGTCCACCTACAGCTAAGGCTTTGGAAGGAGCTCAAAAGCAAACAGTTTCAGGAAACCACATATGGAACAGGCCTAGAAGATCATCTACAAAGGTCACAGAATTCTACCATCTGAGAGTGGGAAGGGGCTTCAAAGGGCATCTTGGTCTAAATTTTACCTGACCAAGAGCCCCAAAGGGCAGAACACTAAAGGCTTGATGCCTGAGAGAAATCAGTCTAAGAGTAAATGAAATTGTGTTTATGGATGAATAAGAATCTTGCAAAAAAAAAAAAAGTATGCCTTCTGTACCAATGTCTTGACTCACCCCTGTGGAGCAGAGGAAAAATTTGACAAATACCACCTTGAGAGATGATACCCACCAGCTCGTTTCTCTTCTGTCATCAAAGTTGTTTAGAAAAGCAGTTGTTAAACTTTTTGGTCTCAAGACCCATTTATGTTCCTAAAAATTATTGAGGATTTAAAATGATTGCCTGAGTAGGGAAATGGATAGAACACTGGCCTTATAGTCAGGAAGACCTAAGCTCAAGCCCTAGGCATGTGACCTAACCTGTTTGCTTCAGTTTCCTTATCTGTTAAATGGGAATAATAATAATGCTTATCTCCCTATGTTGTAGTGAAGATCAAATGAGGTATTTGTTAAAGACTTGGTGTGGTGCCTTACCATTATTAGGGACTACATAAATGTTGTTGTTATATCCAGGGTTGTGCAGGCACCAGCTGATAGAAGCTTGCAAAGGTCAATTGTCAAATTTTCAATGTAAGAATTTACTCCTCAGAATACAATTTGATTTATTGGGATTTTGTTGATTGTCTGGACTAAAGAACAAGATGGAGAAAATATTCATGTAGACTAAACAAATTTGAGCTGGGTATACCTTTTTTTGAAAGCTGGCTGTTAAACATTTATTAGCACTCAGCAAGTTCTCTTCATCAATATTTACTGGAGTGGAAATTAAACTATATTAACTTTATTATAAAAACAGTTTTGGCATTGCAGAAACCCTGAAAAGGTCCCAAGGACACCCCCCAATGGGTTTCCCAATCAAAATAGAAGAATTACTGGATCTGCTTAGTGTCAGAATGCATGCTTCTTGGGGGAAAGGGAAAAGCATCTAAATGATTCCTGGGTGTGTAGGTGATGTTTACGTGAGGGCTAGCTTACTGTGCTTTTTGTCCTACATTGGATCTTCTGTATCAGGGGCAAACACCTTTGGCAAACAGAATCCTGGCTGCTTTGAGCCTTGCCTAATATTATGAGGTAGCTAAGGGGCACACTAGATAAAACTTTCAGCTTTAAATGAGGAAGACCTGAGTTCAAATCCAGCCTCAGATACTTTCTAGCCATGTGACCATTGGCAAGTCACTTCACCTCTCTTTGCCTCAATTTTTTCATCTGTAAAATGGGCATAATAATACCCATCTCCCAAGATTGTTATGAGGAGAAAATAAAATATTTGCAAAGTGCTTTGCAAATCTTAAAGCATTAAATAAATACTAGATATTATAAATAAAAAAGTTCTTTCTGCTATTTTGTCTTTTAAAGAATCTTACTAGTGGCAGCTAGGTGGTGCAGTGGATAGAGCACCGACCCTGAAGTCAGGAGGACCTGAGTTCAAATCCGGCCTCTGACACTTAACACTTATTAGCTGTGCGACCCTGGGCAAGTCACTTAACCCCAATTGCCTCGCCAAAAAAAAAAAAAAAAAAAAAAAAAGAATCTTACTTAATTTTGATGTATATCTGGATATCTCTTTTTGCAGGAGAGAGTTAAGGTGGGATTTAAAAAAAACTTCTTTTTTAATAGTTTACAAATAATATAAATGGTGTATTCGTCTGTTCTCAATATCTTTCAGGAAAATTTATGATAGCAAAGATGTGGTCTATAGTGGAATATTGCTTTCAAAAGCCTGCCTGTTCCCTCCTCAAGGATACCCTTAATAAATGTATAAATTCCTCTAAAAAATGTTACATAGAGGAAGAACCAATATGTTAGAGAAAAGGTAGGCACTTTCCTGAGCTCTCCCAATTTTCCCTCCAAAAAACTTTAAATGATACCTCAAAACAAATTCTGGAAATACAGAACCTACAAAAGGATAGTGTGAAACAATTTTCTAGCCCAAATAAACCATGAAGATTGGCAAGAAAGGTCTATTTAACTGGGGTGAAAGGAGAGCATAGGCTATGTCAACACAAGCAGCACCCTGGGAAATCTGGAGGAAGCATTGGAAGGCAATGAATCAACACTGCTTCTGTATTTCAGCCCACAGATGGTGGGTGGGTGGGGTCAGATAACTAGCCAGAAGGAAATTGCAGGTGTTCCTTTGCTGTCACTAGATGCTGTTGCATTGCCTATACTCAGATCTTTGTAGCAGTGCTAAGCTGCAGTACCAGAATGAGAAGGAGCACTAACACACAAGAGCTTGTGGCACCAAGGGAGTGAGGGAGTATCCTGCTCAGTTTAAGGGCAAAAAACAGTGCTTGTGGTTGCTCAGAGATCAGATCACAGGCCAGGAAAGTAGTAAATACATCTTATAACTCCTTGAAAGAACTAAAAACATAGAGATCCCCAGAACTAGTTGTAAAAAAAAAAATCTAAAACTTGGAACAGTAACCTTCCACCATGGAAGCAAAACCTAAAGTTAATATAAAATTAGAAGTCAAGAAATAGACAGGAGAAAATAATGAGCAAACAACAACAACAACAACAGAAGATTCTGACCATAGAAAGTTACTATGGTAACAGAGAAAATCAAACCATAAACTCAGAAGAAGACTAAAGTCATAACTACTACATCTGAAAGCTCAAAGAAATATGTGAATTGGTCTCAGGCCCAAAAAGAAGTCCTGGAAGAGGTCACAGAATGGATTTTAAAACTCAGAGAGATAGAGGGAAAATTGGGAAAATAAATGACAGTGATGCAAGAAAATCATGAAAAAATTCAACAGCTTAGAAAAGGAGGCACCAGAATATTGAAGAAAATAGCTCCTCAAAAAACAGAATAGGTCAAATGGTAAAAGAGGCACAAAGATAAAATGAACAATTTAACTCCTTGAAAAAGCAAATTAGCCATATGTAAGAAGATGCACAAAAATGCACTGAAGAAAAAAACCTCCTTAAAAAATAGAATTGACCAAATGGAAAAGAAGATACAAAAGTTTACTGAAGAAAATAATTACTTAAAAATTAGAATTGGGCAAATAGAAGTCAATGATGCCATGAAACATCAAGAAGCAATAAAACAAAATCAAAAGAATAAAAAAAATAGAAAATATATGAAATATCTCATTGGAAAAAGAAATGACCTGGAAAATAGATTGCAAATATGTAATTTAAAAATTATTAGACTATCTTAAAGTCATGATAAAAAAGTACCTAGACATAATCTTTTAAGAAATTATCAAGGAAAACCGCCTTAAAACCAAAAGGTAAAAATAGAATTTGAAAGAATCTATTGATCATCTCCTGAGATACATAGAAATGAAACTCCCAGAAATATTGTAGCCATATTCTAGAGCTCCCAGGTTAAGAAGAAAACACTGCAAACAGTCAGAAAGAAATAAGTCAAATATTATAGAGCCACCATAAAGACAACTTAATATTTATCAGCTTCTACATTGAAGTAGTGGAAGGCTTGGAATATGATATTCTGGAAGACAAAGGAACTAGGATAACCACCTACTCTACAAAACTGAGTATAATCCTTCAGGAGGAAAATTGGATATTTAATGAAATAGAGGACTTTCATATATTCCTGATGAAAAGACTAGAACTTAATAGAAAATTTGACTTTCAAATACAAGGCTCAAGAGAAGCATAAAAATTTAATCAGGAAAAAGAAATCATAAGGGATTTAATAAAGTTAAACTGTTTGCATTCCTACATGGGAAGATCATACTTCTAACTCCTAAGAACTTTATCATTATTAGGACAGTTAGAAGGAATATACATAGACAAGGGGCATGGGTATGAGTTGAATATTATAGAATGATTATCTAAAACCTTAAAGTAAGGGGTGAGAGAGTTGAATGCATTGGAAGAAGGAAAATGGGAGAGGTAGAAAGTGGCAAATTATTTCACACAAAAAAGGCATGATGGAGGTTTTACACCTGGAAAAACTTACATGAATTGATGCTGAGTCAAATGAGCAAAACCAGGAAAATATTGTACACAGTATTGTGTGATGATCAACTGTAATAGAGTTAACTCTTCTCAGCAATACAATGATCCAAGATAATTTCAAAGCACTTATGATGGAAAATGCTCTACACATCCAGAAAAAAAAAAAAGAATAGTGGAATCTGAATACAGATTGAACCATACTGTTTCTACTTTTTGGGGTTTTTTTTCTCTTTTGAGGTTTTCCCCTTTTGTTCTGATTCTTCTTTAACCATATGACTAATACATAAATATGTTAAATGTAATTGTACATATATAACCTATATCAGATTGCTTGCTGTCTTGGGAAAGGAGGAGGGAAAGGAGGGAGGCAAAAAAAAATTGGAACTAGAAATATTATAAAAACAAATGTTAAAAACTACCTCAGGGCAGCTAGGTGGCACAGTGGATAGAGCACTGGCCCTGGAGTAATGAGGACCTGAGTTCAAATCCTGCCTCAGACACTTAACATTTACTAGCTGTGTGACCCTGGGAAAGTCACTTAACCCCAATTGCCTCACAAAAAACCACCAACAACAACAACAAAAACAACTATATCTACATGTAACTAGAAAATAATAAGATACTTTTATGATTTAAAATTTAGAAAAAATTTTACACTGGAGGGGAAGTTTGTGGACCTTACTCTCATTGAATTTGGCTCAAAGGGAATACAATGCACTCTCACATAAGTGTAGTATTTTATCTTACACTACAGGAAAGAAGGAAAGGGAAGAAATAAAAGAAAGGAATGAATGTGCTGATAGAAGGGAGGGAAAATTGGGGGAGGTGGTAGTCAGAAACAAAACACTTTTGCGGATAGATAGAGTGAAAGGAGAAAGGGAGAGAGAGAGAGAAAGAGAGAGAGTAGGATAAACAGGGAAAGGGGGGGAATAGAATGCAGAGAAATATAGCAAGTTTCTCTGATAAATGTCTCCTTTATCCAACATATAGAGAACTGAATCAAAATGATAAAAATAACAACCATTCCCCAAGTGATAAATAGTCAAAGGATATGAATATGCAATTTTCAGATGAAGAAATCAAAGCTATCTATAGTCATATAAGAATGCTGTAATTATTGATTAGAGAAATGCAAATTTTAAAAACTCTGAAGTACCACCCCCTACCTATGAGATTGACCAATATGACAGAAAAGAGAAATGACAAATTTTGGAAGGGATGTAAGAAAATTTGGATACTAATGCACTGTTGGTGGAGTTGTGAACTGATCCAATCATTCTAGAGAACAATTTGGAATTATTCCCAAAAGGCTATCAAACTGTGCATACACTTTGACCCCACAATACTACTACTAGGTCTGTGTCCCAAAAATAGTTCAAAAATATTTATAACAGGCCCTTTTGTGGTGGCAGAGAACTAGAAATTGAAGGGATATATCAATTGGGGAATAGCTGAACAAATTGTGGTATATGATTGTGATGGAATACTATTGTGCTGAGAAATGATGAGCAGTGTGCTCTCAGAAAAACCTAGAAAGACTTAGATGAACTAATGAAAAACAAAATTAACAGAATGAGAATATTGTACACAGTAAGAGGAATATTGTATGATGATCAACTGTGAATGACATACCTATTCTCAGCAATACAATGCTCCAAGACAATTCTGAAGAACTTAAGATGAAAAAATGTTAACCATCTTGAGAGAAAGAACTGATGGAGTCTGAATACATATTGAAGCATGCTGTTTAAACTTTATTTTTCTTATTTTTGTGGGGGGGCTCTGTTTTATTTCACAACATGACTAATGTGATAATGTTTTTTTTTTTAAAACTGCATATCTATAACTTCTAACAAATTTCTTACCTCTTCAATGAAGGGGTAAGGGAAGGATGAATGGAGGGAGAAAATCTGGAATTCAAATTTTAAAAATGTTTTAAATTGTTTATACATATAATTAGTGAAAAAATAAAATATTATTTTTTAAATGTTACATAAATTGGACTGTATGCAGATATATCAGTAATTTACTTACATTCTTTTGATCACCTTTTGTTTTTGGTGATACTAAAGTCTGAAATTTTTCTACACCTTTGTTATCTACCCCTTCTTCAGACACCCTGAGAATTGATTCTTTGGTGACTTCATAACATATTTACCTCCAACATGGATATTCTGTGTACAACCCTCTCAGTTCAGCTGCTTCTCCCATGTTTGTTTTGTTCAAGGAATTCCTACCTCTTCTCTAAGCAGATTTGGGCCTCTGAGATGATTTCATTCACAATCTTCTACCATACTTCTCCACAAGATTCTATAAATGAACTTCTTTTTTGTTGGTTTGTTTGGTTTTTTGCACGGCAATGAGGGTTAAGTGACTTGCCCAGGGTCACACAGCTAGGTAAGACTCAAGTGTCTGAGGCTGGATTTGAACTCAGGTCCTCCTGAATTCAAGGCCAGTGCTTTATTCACTGTGCCACCTAGCTACCCTATAAATGAACTTCTATAGTAAAATGGTGTTGCCCAGGACTCTTCACTACTGTCATGGAAGAGAAATGGTAGAGTCTTCCAGATGTTCCTATTTGTAGACAACATTGTACTAGTTGCATTAAGTATTAGAACAATGCAGACACTTTTGAACAAAATCTATAAAGACTCATAAAGTTTGTCCTTGCTCATTCATACAAGAAAAATCAAGTGGATGATGAATGACTCTGGTCCAGATATATGTGTGTGTGTGTATATGTGTGCATGTATATGTGTGCGTGTATATGTATATGTATATGTATGTGTATATGTATATGCATATGTATATGCATATGTATATGCATATGTATATGTATGTGTGCGTAATTGGTTGGGGCAACACATTTAGTTCATCTATCAATGAATATGTCTTGGAAAGATGTATTAGTGTAAGGAGCTCAATCTAGAACTTGATAGATAGTAGAAGTCAGGTTGTATTGCCTTTGAATTTATAAGGGTTTTTTTTAATGACCCCAGACTTCTCCCTGAAAGAGAGATAGGATGGCATCGATATTTTTCCAATGTTGTTCTATGGCTAGAAGTCACATAATAACACAGTCCCTAAAACATCAAAGTTGAGCATCACCAAAGCACAATGCAGTGACATGTGATGGATACAAAGGAGCTACAACATTTTGGAGTGTAAAATAGTGGTGTCAGAATCAACATTAAACTGGAGAGGGCATGATACCACACATAAGGATCCCTGTGGGTACATATTGACTTAGAAAACCACATCTTGACATTATCTTCGTTTTATTGTATTTTTTATTTAGTTTGTTAAATATTTCCAAGTTACATTTTAATCTGGTTCAGGCCACACTCAGGAGTGTTGTGGTCCACACAGGGCCAACAGGCTGCATATTTGAAACCTCTGGTATAAAGAATGGAATAGGCGGGGAAGCTAGGTGGCACAGTGGATAGAGCACCAGCCCTGGAGTCAGGAGTACCTGAGTTCAAATGTGGCCTCAGACACTTAACACTTACTAGCTGTATGACCCTGGGCAAGTCACTTAAACCCAATTGTCTCACTAAAAAAAAAAAGAATGGAATAAGCAATAAGAAAAAGTAGATTGGTCAGGTAGCAATTCTGAAGGATAAACAACACATATATAAGTACACACGTACATACATACACACACACACACACACACACACATATATATATATATATATATATACATACACACATGTATCTATATACACATATATACATGCATATATGGTAAAGAAATCTTTGGAAAGTCCCCTAGCATGTTGGGTGGAGCCCATGTGTCAAATTATAGGGGGACATGGACTGGACAGGCAAATATGGATGGTTGATGATTCGCTATGTTGAAAAAAAGTCACACATCCGTCAATCAAACAACAAGCACTTAGTAAGTGCCTCCTTAGTTCCAGATAAGTCTAAGGCATTGGAGATACAGGAGAAAAAGGAAAGTGCCCCTGCCTTCAAGGAGTTTATAGGAGGAGCAAGCTTTGTCTACCAACTGACACTTGAGTTGAGCAATAAATGGAGGCAGGCAAGCCAAAGGTGGAGGGAGGTGGTGGCATTCTAGGCCTAGGAAAAAGCTACACAAAGGCACCAACACCAGAAATGGAAAAGGGCTTACAAGAGACAGAAAGCAGCCACTTTATCTGGAATGTACAGTGAGGGAAGGGATGCTATGTGACCTTGGGCCTCAGCAGTTCATCCCCAAAAGTTGCTGTGGGGGAGGGGAATCCATCAGCATACAGCCAAGTTGACAGTAAGTAGGTTTCTCCAAGTTTAGCTATGTTGGTGCTCAAACAAAACACCGCAGGCCATCGCCAGGTCTGTATTCAAAGCCTTTCTAGTTTAGGCCTTCCTACCCAGGCTTGATTTCTATTGGCATAACCATCTCCGCACTTTGAGGAAGCATCAGGATAGAAAGAGAAGGAAATGTGCATTTAGAGATTGTGGGATATGTGCCAGTCACTGCAGAAAGAGCTTTTCACAATTATTATCTCTTTTGATCCTCATAACAACCCTGGGAGGGAGATGCTGTTGTTAGACCCATTTTACAGATGAGCAAACTGAGGGAAACAGGTTGAGTGACTTGCCTAGGGTTACAAGGCTACTATTTGTCTGAAGTAATACTTGAACTCAAGTCTTCCTGACTCCAGGCCCAGTGTTCTGTCTGTTGCTCTAGAGTACAACTTCAGTAAACTGTGTGTACCAAATACCAGCTAGAAATAAATAAGGCCATTTTGATATCTATGGGACAAGCAGCATGGTGAGTGGAAAGAATTGTTACACTAGAGTTAGAAGAGCTGGGTTCAATCCTTACTCTAGTAGTTAGTACTTGTATGATGTCAGGCAAAGCCCCTTAATCTTCTTGGGCCTCAGTTTCCTTATCTGTAAAAGAAGGGGAAGAGTTAGATGGCTTCCAAGGGCCCTTCAAGCTTTGGATCCATGAACCTAAGAGAGAAGGTGATGGAAGAGACAAAATAGGGGTAACTGGTTCCACTGACACCAAAGCGTTAACCAGGTCTTAGGAAAAGGGATTGGCAAAGGAAAACATGTACAACAGCTTGACAATTCTATTGCTGTAAAAAATGGACCCAGTGGGCCCCATCTGTCACTGAGCCTTGTATTGGAGTAAAATGTTTTTATCTTCCAGTTAACAAGTAATAGAGCAAATCTTTTGTTTGGACGCACTCCTTTCTAAATGCTAATTGTATGTACTTTGCCATTTTCACTCTATGATTTTAAAGGCTAGGAGTTCAGCAGAACACATCAGAGGCTCTGTTGTTTCTAGTATATTTCAGTTTCTCTTCTTCACCTAGATGCGTAGGTAAATTGGATGGTCTTATCCCTCTTGACTACTAGAAGGAAGGAAACAAGCTTTTATTATGCATTGGCAGGCACCATGCTAAACACTTTTTAAAAATTACCATACTCAGTCCTCACAACAACTTTTGGAGATGGATGCTATTATTAACCCCATTTTTAGATGAGGAAATTGAGGCATACTTAAGTGACTTACCCAGGGTCATTTGGACTAGTAAGTGTCTGAGGTCAAATATGAACTCATGTCTTACTGACATTAGACCCAACATTCTCTCTGTACCACCTAGATGTCATTGGAGGAGGAATAACTGTTTCAAAGGCCTTTTGATCTTGTTGTTGTTGAATCATTTCAGCCATGTCCAATTCTTCATGACCCCATTTGGGGTGTTCTTGCCAAAGATAGTGAAGTGGTTTGCCATTTCCTTCTCCAATTCATTTTACAGATAAAGAAACTGAGGCAAACAGGGTGAAGTGACTTGCCCAGGATAACACAGCTAGTTAGTGTGTGAGGTCAGATTTGAACTTGTGAGTATGAGTGCTCCTGACTCTGGGCCTGGCATAAAGTATGGGTGGCTCTGGCCCCTGATGTGGCTCCTGGCCTAAGGCCCTGATGTTGCTGGTTCCATAAAAGAAAACAAGCCAGAACCCCTCAGCTATTCTCATCAATGCTGTGTTCATCGCTTTATTCTGAAGCCCAGAATCTCCTGATTGGAAGGAATCTCAAGGCCCTCTACTCCAACCAGGGCCTGGATGAGAATTTCCCTGTCAACATCCCTGACAAGTGGTCATCCAGCCTTTTCCTGAAGACCTCCCTGCAGGGAAGGAAAACCCCTTCCCTAGTGAGCCATCGCCTCTCCAAGGCATTCTCCACAACAATGCTGGGAGCAATTGTTCTCATGTCTTTCCATTATGTTTATGGGACTCCTCTCCTTAAAAACCTCCTGAAGTTTCCCATGGACTACTGAAGAAAAGACATCTCTGATCTTTCATATTTGGGCTCAGGCCACCCCCTCTCATTTATTGCAAAGCAGAAGAGTTTAAGCGACCAACTACAAAAGTGATCTTGCTAATATGCTTCCACTCACTGGACTGGGTCATTCCTCTTCCTTCAAAACCTTTGGGGCCCCACCTGCAGAACCTATTGACAGAAGAAAAACTTCTGATCCTTGCATTCAAGGCCCTCTACACTATGGCTTCATCCTGACTATTTGGCCTTATTTTTTGCTGCTCCTTTTCAAATAATCTACAATGCCAGGGGAAATGCAAGGGGAGGAAATGACAGAAATGCTTTCATCAAGAAATCCCTTAAATTCTGTTTTTATTAGAGAAATGCACTTATTAAGCACCTCCTCTGTGTCAGGCACTGTGCTAAGCACTTTACAAATATTATCTCAGTTGATCCTCTCAATAATCCTTTGAGAGAAGTGTAATTATATCACCACTGAACCCTGAGGTTCAAGATGTGCATTTCAGAACTTAGATGACTTTATCTGAATGAAGAGGTGTTTCAGAGGCAGTTGTAGGGGCATGAAAAGAGCATGGATTTGGAATCAATTAGACCTGGTTTTGAATCCCAACTTTGACACTGACTTTCTGTGGGATCTTGAGCAACTGATTTTGGTTCTCTCAGATTCAATCTCCAAATCTGTAAAATGAAAACAATAACTCCTTGATTATAGAGTTCTTCTGGGGAACAAAATGGAATAGAATTGCATGACAGAGTGAAAAGAGTCCTGCCTCAGGCATCAGGGGTCACTTCCTATCTCTGAAGCTTGCTACCTGCTGAACTTGGACCCTTGACCTCCTCAGACATCACTTATAAAATAATCTATAGAAAAAAGGCTTGGACTGGGTGATTTGTGTTGTCCCTTCCCGTTGTATATGGATGAATTGTTCCCTGGGCTAGACTAATTCAGTTAGTATGCTAACATCTGAAGAGAGATGATTCCTTCTTTTATTGTCCATTTCATTTGCTAGAAACTGGCCAACACAGTCCAGAAATTCTTCCTATTGCTCACAGAAATCTAATTGCTCAATTAGTGCATTTTAAAGATTCTTGGTTTTCTTGGGCTTAGTCACCCAAATAACAGCTGCTAGTTGATATGAAATGAGAATATAATTCTGGGAACAACTCTTGCCATCCTGCCTCACCAAAAAACAAATATTTAGTAACAGCTGTTCCTAAAGATGAGTTCACATTTTTAAAGCGTATTATAATCGCATTAATGCAGACAGATAAATAGGTTATCTTTCACTGGATACTTGGCAATTCTTCACCTCTAAACTGAAAAGAAAGGACAGCATGGTATAGAGCAGAAGAAAACTCTATAGAATAAGAAGAAAGGCTTGGGATTGGGAGCCCAAGGCCCTGGACTCAGATGATCACAAGTTTGGCTTTAGAACGGAGCTCAGTGGCCGAGTTTAAATTCTCCCTGAAAAAGACCCAGCCCTACAAGTTACCATCTGGCCTCCACCCAGACTCACCAACTAAGCTGATCTTGGACCCTCCTAAAATGCCCAAATCTCCTGGAGACAAAATGCTATGTAAGCAAGTCCACCCCATCTTGTACTTTTAAAATTGCACTATCCTCTTTTCAAAACTAGAGACATCAATGGAGTCATCTATTAATACTAGTTGTTTCTTTTTTTCAGGGCGATGAGGGTTAAGTGACTTGCCCAGGGTCACACAGCTAGTTAAGTGTCAAGTGTCTGAGGCTGGGTTTGAACTCAGGTCCTCCTGAATCCAAGGCTGGTGCTTTATCCACTGTGCAACCTAGCTGCCCCTTACTAGTTGTTTCAAAAGCAGGATGCAATGATATTAATGGCTTGAGCCAGTTCCACAATCCTACAATGTAAGCAGGAGTGGTTTCCACCTTTACCATATAGCCAATTAATTTTCAAATTTTGACAATACAGTACATTGAAGCAGAAGTATTTCCATTGTGGGTATTCATGCATTAGGAATATTGTTCATTTAAACAGCATTTTTATAAAATGCACTTGAAGTATTTTACAATTTGCTAAGCATTCATATAGGCTATGTATAAAAGACTTGCTCTTTGCCCTCAAGAAATTCACATATCACAGTCCAAATCAAAAGATGAATGTAAGTCCCTCGCCAGAACATTAAACAATTAAACAATTGCAAACACTAATCCACATCACAAGTTGATTAAAATTTGGTTGTTCAGAACTGGCTTGGGCCATGAGGCTTTGCAATTTGATAAAGGTTTTCCAAAAATAAAAATAAAATATTTTTTTAAATTGCACTGTCCTGAACCCAAGAGGAAGGCTTTACAGTTATGCTCACTCGATTTGATCTTATTAGATCCATACACTTTTTGATTGTGCACCCTTCAGCAAGTCACCTGACCTTTCCAAACCCTCAGTCTCCTCATTTGTAATGTGAGGATATTGATATTTACACTACCAATGTCACAGGGTGAAGACAGTATGTTGTAAGCCCAAAACAACTATAGAAATTCAAGCTATAGATATTTGTAAAGAGCTCTACTAACCTCAAAATGCTTTATAAACACTAGCCAGCTAGCTATGGAAAACTACTAAGACTATTCCAAAACTTCAAGAATTATGAACTGATGCTTAACAAAACGCCTCTTCCATTTTCTATTTGTGTGACCTTGGGCAAGTCACTTCTCTCTGAGCCTCAGGTTTTTTTCATGGGAGTAGATTAGATGGCCTCCAAGACCTTTTATTTCTAGACCCAAGAGTCCATGAACTGCTGTAACAGATTTAGGATTGATGAAAGAAAACAATTCCTAACAATTAAAACTATCCAAAAGTAGGAATGCATAGCCTTGTGAGGAAGAGAGTTCACCCTCATAAGAGCTATGGAAATAAAGACTACAAGGACCACTTCTCAAATATATCTGAGGATTCCCATTCAGGTATGAGTTGAAGTAGATTGAATCCAAGGTCCCTTTGGTTTCTGAGACTCCATGATTCTGTGGTGATTCAATGAAGGGCATCTCTTCAATGAAACATGTTAAACTATGACATCCCATTTCTATAACTATTCATTTACAAAAGAGGCAGCTAGCTATAGTGGAATGAATGGTCTATGTGGAAAGAGGACCAGTGTCCAGATACAGCTTCTAACACCTCTTCATCAGTATTCAATTCTTAGCAGGTCATTTTACTATTGTGACTTTTCGTTCCTTATCTCTAAAAAATGAGAAAGTTGAACCAGACAACGTCCAAGGCCTCTCTCCTGTTTCAAATCTATGATCTTATTAACTTCTCTCTACACCACCACCTATCTAATCGTCTATGATATTTACTGATTCCCCTTCTTTAGTTTTGTAGTAGTAGTACTAGTAGTAGTACTAGTAGTAGTAATAGATATTGCCTTAATGACTATCAGATAAGACCAAACATCTCAGAGAGATTTTTCTTTTCCTTTATCTAGCCCCAATATAATTGTGGTTCTGAATCCCCCTCTTATATTTTCTTTACCTGCATACTTTCTTGTCTAAATAACCTTTGTCTGTGGCACCCCATTCCAAGCCATATTGCTTTAATTCTTTTTCCTCCTAAATTCTTCCCTTGGATAGGGTACTTTTATTTGATCGACCTTCAAGGGCTTCACCTATAAATGTTTTAACTTCGTCCTGTCATTGATGCTCTGAAAAAGTAAGATATCCAAAAGACATTAACCCTCTCTTTTCCTTATAGTATTTAAATACTGATAAATCTACTTTGTCTTTTCATTCTATACAGATTTGACTTCCTATTTTAGATTAATTTTGTTTGGTGAATTGGTATATCAAATACTCCCTCCTTCCTCTCAATAGTCTGAATTAAACAAGACTATCTTTCTAATACAAGAAATGACAGAGGAGACTGGAACAGATAACATGTAAAGTAATGGGAATTGGTTTGCACCTATCTTGCCAAACTAAATTGAACCATCAAATTACAAAGATAGATTTTCAAAATTCAGTATTTAAAAAAATAAAAATAAATCTCTGCTCATGACAATGCTGGAGAAAGTCATTCTACTCAAAGAACCTCTGCAAGTTTGGCATTTCAATTCTGTACTGCCAGCCCACTAGTATTTATAAAAAAGAAAATGATGGAGCTGAGGTTCTGCCATGACTGCAAGTCAACAAGCATTTATTAAGTGTCTACTAAGTGACAGTCTTTGGACTAAACTGGAGATACAAAGGAGAGCAAATACAGTCCCTGTCCTCAAGGAGCTCACAGTCTAATGGGGAAGACAACAGGCAAGCAACTATGTACAAATAAGGTATAGATAGGATAAATTAGGGGTAGTCTCAGAGGGAAGGCAGCAACAATTGCTCACATTTATATATTACTTTAATATCTATGGCTTTAAGGGAGACTGGAAAAGGCTTTTTTTCAGAAGATAGAATTTTAAGAGACTTGCAGAAAGCCAGAGAAGCTTAGGGAGGGAAAGAATTCCAGACAAGGGGGATGACCCTTTTGGCCATCATATTGTGGAATGAATACCCTCAGCTTATTATCTTTGACCTATTGAGAGGGTGGTGTAGTAAAAAGCAAAATAGTATAGAAGCCATTTTTAGCTATTCCCTATTCAATCATGGCTCTGACACTTCCCAGAAGTGTCACCCCAGGGGAGTTAGTATGATCAGGAGAAAGAGTACTGGCTCGGGTGTCAAAGGACCTGGGATCATCAATTAAATGTTTGTGAAACTTATTTTGAAATCAGAAAATGAAAGTCACCACGCAAAACAAGGTTTAAAAAGAATTGTAAGCTCCTCTAGTAGAATGCAAGCTTCTTGAAAGCAAGGAATAGGTCTTTTAGCTTCTTCTCTTTGCATGGCCAGCACCTTGCAATCAATTGATCAATCAATAAACATTTATTAAACACCAACTGTGTGACAAGTACTATGATAAATGCTGAAGACACACAAAGGAGTTTATAATCTAGCATAAAAGTCATTTAATACCAAATGTTTATGTTTTAAATTTAAGTGAAAGGTATAAAAAGATTGTTTTCCTTCTGCCTTCAAGATTACCCCCACTTTCTTGAAACTAGCCCAAAAACCTATACATAAAAAAGATTGTTTTTAGTAGACTGCTGTGCTATGCACTCACTCTTCAGCAAGTCCACAAGATGGGGTGCAGTACATGGAACAGGTGGCTGGTGTAAAAATCTATTTCTTCTCCAGAGACTTAAGCTGTCTTATCAAGGGACCCTCTCAATTCCAAACACATAGGCATAGATGTGGACTTCATTTAAAATAACATTGAAACTACTATTAGAGGGAACAAAAACATTACTAGTAGCCATAAAAGTGAGTTAATCAAATTCTTACATTCTCTTGATAAATAGACAATCATAATGATTTTTCATTTCAAATACAAATGGAAAATCAGAATTCATTAACACCAGTTCAATCTTTTGCACAGCAGCCTAGTTGCTTAGTTGTTTGAGGGGGTTTTGAGGAGGAAAGGGAGGTAGTTTGCTGGGTTGGAAATGTTATATTTGGAAAGGAAGGAGAATCTGGCCAACTTCCAATTTCTGGTTTATCTATTTGGTTAACCTCTGTTGTTTTCTGGGATTATTTCCAGGACAACTAAATATGCAGCTGTCTGCCAGTGGACTTAATTTCAGGCAGCTCTGAAGTGGTTTGAAACTGCTTCCTTAGCATTCGACACACAGCTTTATATTAAAAAATAACAAAGACTATTCAAGTAGAACAGTGACTTGGAAATGTTTGCTTTCTTTGCCTCTAAAAGCTCTTTTGCTATAGTAAATGAGACAAGATACTGTGTTCCAGCTGCATCATTCCAGCTGCAAAATCACAATGTATCTGCTCACATGGAAATATTTTATGACTTCAGTAACTGAGAGGTTTTGTTCCTTAAAGTTTAAAGGGAAATGCAACTTGAAAATCAAATTGTACATCCCCTGCATCATGGTCCAGGGACTCGAATAAATCAATAGAACATGTGGAGTTATGCTTATAAGACTCCCCCCATGCCCTAGCTCATCTTCCAAACTGGTAGACTAGACCTTAAACCAGCCAGCCTTTGACTTGGAAAAACACTTAATTGGCGAGAGCAACAATAACATAGAGTGCTGTTTGAATTGCTCAGTCTCAAAAAACAAAAACAAAAAACCCAAACCCAACTCTCAAAGTTCTGCCTTCCCATTCCCCACATTGTATATCCTTCCCAAAGAAGACTAAGGCACTTCTGGAAAGAGAGCATGGGCACTGAATAGAATCCTCAAAGGCAGCAGGGTGTAGTGGAAAGGCTAGATGTGGAGTGAGATGACTTACTCTTAACCCAGCTATTATTTTCTACCTTCTTGCCTCATGGAAACCTCTATAGAGAATCAGAATCTCAGAGCCGGAACCCAGTGGTCCATACAATCCAGTGGAAACCTGCGCAAGGACTGCCCACAGAACCAAGCAATAAATGTTCCTCCTGCTGTTGTTCGAAGCCCTCCACCCATATCCTCCTTTGGGACTAGAATCTCAGTGCTAGGAAGTGTTTACATACATTTTCCCTAACTTTGCTCCTTTGTAACTCCCACTCATTCTTTCTAGATCTAGTCTCTGGGTCAATTAGAACCCATTTAATCCTTTTCCTATGTGGGCTAGGAAGACCTGAGTTCAAATCCAGTAACAGACACTTACTAGCAGTATTACCCTGATCAAGTCACTTAACCCTGTTTGCCTCAATTTCCCCATCTGTAAATGAGCTGGAGAAGGGAATGGCAAGCCACTCCGGTGTCTTTGCCAAGAAAACTCCAAATAGGGTCACTGAGAGTTGGAAACAACTGGAAACTGACTGAACAATAACAATGTGTCCCTCATCCAAATTTCTTCACTGGGTTAAACATGTTTCCTTCCATTTAACCTCTCTAGACTTCAATTTCCGAATTTGTAAAAACTGAAGGTTATTTGTAAAGTCCCTTTCAACTAGCCTTTCTCTTTTGCATCAATTCTTAAATGTTTTCCTTTCCTGTCATTACTTGAAAAATCCTGAGACAACATGGTATAGTAAAGTACTGAACTTGGGTTCAGGAAGATCTGGGTTCAAATTTCATCTCAAACATTATTAGCTGTGTGACCCTGGGCAAGCCACTAACTCTCTGTGCTTAAGTTTCTTCATCTCCATAAGGGAGTTGGTCTTAATGCTCTCTTCCAGCTCAGAATTGATGATCACAAGGATAGCTGCTAAAGTCACCATTGATGGGCTTTTTAAGTGTTTCAGGGAAATACAATTATATGTTTTGAATAAATGTACAGACTTTCTGAGTTTCAAAACTGAAAAAGATTTTGAAGATCATCTAATCCAATGTGTACATCAGCAGCAAGAGGGAAATTAGAAAGATGGCCCCAGGCAGGCAGTAGCAACCTCTTTTGGAATCACTCAAACAACATTCCTTGCAAACTCACAAATAGCTATGCTTTTCTCCAACAGTTCTAAAGGGAAAAAAGACCATCCTGGAATCAGGTACACAGGGAGCAGAGCAAACTCCAAATTTTAAATTGTTTCATTAGCTTTGTGGTAAAAAACAATTTTCTAGTTTTTCCATGATCTTTCTCAAGAAATGCACCTTGCTCTGCAGTTTAAGGAATTAGTGAAACTCCAGACAAGCAAAACAATATGTTTCTTTTGTAACCTTAGACAATTAAATTTAAGGGGTCCCCCCCATTTTGTTTTTGCATCCTTTTGGATTTATCCCTACTGTCTTACACATAGTTGCTTCTAAAAAGTTTGTTGAATTGAATTACCAAGTCTTAGTTGGCCCTTGCTAAAAATATAGCCCAACAATCTAGGAAATAGGTTAGTGACAAGAGAAGCCCTTCCCTAGAATCCTAACTCACCTTGCTCTGTAGTTTGGTGTGACTTCCTGGCTTGGGTCCTTCCCAAACAAGACAAACTTCTTATGACCCATTATTTGAGCCTGTTCCCTTGGAAGTCTGTAGGAGGGAGTCCATCAGGTTCCACCCTATACTTTGATTGCTGTAAGAGTTTGGAGATTCCAAGGGGAATCAAGCCACTGCAGCTGGAGTCGCAGACCCAGGAGGAGACTGCCAGATGTTCCCAGAACATACAACAGCCAGAAGCTTCCCCTCAAACCTCTCCAAACAAAAGACTCCAAATTAAGGTCATAAAGGAGCAAAGCTGAGAACTCAGATACACTCCGGCACCCCCCCCCACAATACACATAGGTACATACACACAACATACACCCACCACACACTTAGCAGGCACAAACTCTACATGTTTGCACAATCCACGTGTTAGACAGCAAATATAAACAGCTACACACACACAACCAAAACACACACGAGCTACAGGGAAAAAATACACACACACACACACACACACACACACACACACGCACGCACACACACTCACATACACACACACCAGTACACTAGGTCACACCTGCCCCTCCTTAGTCAGCACTCCAACATGACCCTACCCACCTACCCCCGGAAACTGAGAGTTGCACAATAGAGGAGGAGAAAAGGGTTCTGATCTTACCTGGGATCCAAGGGAGCCCAGCCTCCGGTCAGGTCAACAGCAAAGCCAAGGGCAGCTTCAGCGGCAGCAGTATCCCTAAGGAAGTGCACAGAGCCTGGAACTCTTGGCTGGGTTAGGCTCAGAGCATCCCTGACTGAGTGAGCGCGCTCCGGCCAAACTCCCTGGCAAGGTGCAGCGGGAAGTCTGGGGAAAGAAGCGGAGGGAACTGGTGGGGAGGCCAGAGGAGAGGAGGGGACGGGAACGCTGGGGAGAGGAGGCGATGGCAGAAGGGGAGGGGAGGGAAGGGAAGAGAGGAGTGGAAAAGCGATCTTGCTCCTTGGACACACGTGCCAGCCCCTTCGCTGTCTTGCTGTGGCAGTGGCCGGCCAAGGGCTGGAGTCTGAGAACAGCTCGGCTCCAGCTGTGGCAGCTAGAGACTCGAGAGGCTGGAGAAGCGACGCCCCCGCCCGCTCCTTAACGTCTGCGGCTGGGCAAAGGGGTCGGGAGGCACTGTTTCTGACTGGCCCTGCTGGGCGTGTCACTTGGAGAAGTGCCCCAGTGTTGGGGCACAAATATCCAGGAGCAGGGCGAGGAAGAAACGAGGAGGGAATAGGAGGAACGGAAGGCAACTGTGTCCATCTCCGTGGTGTTCAAGGGGGAGAGAAACCCATGCAGAGTGCTGCCTCAGAGGATGCAAAGGAAGCTCTGGTGGGACATTGTCCTGCCCTTCTTCCACCTGGGGCCCAAATCGACATGAGGAGATTCTGGAGTAAAATGGTAGCAAAACACTGCTACTAACAATAAAAATAGAAGAATGTTAGGAAATGAAGTAAAATGGTAGTGATGACCCTAATAATGATAACAATAGGAGAAGATGAGGAAGGAAGGAAGGAAGGAAGGAAGGAAGGAAGGAAGGAAGGAAGGAAGGAAGGAAGGAAGGAAGGAAGGAAGGAAGGAAGGAAGGAAGGAAGGAAGGAAGGAAGGAAGGAAGGAAGGAAGGAAGGAAGGAAGGAAGGAAGGAAGGAAGGAAGGAAGGAAAGGAGGAAGGGAGGGAGGGAGGAAGGAAGGGAGGGAGGAAGGAAGACAAGTATTTAATAAGCTCTTACATGGTGCCAGGTACTAAGCTATGTAATTTACAAATATGATTGGGGGGTTTCCAAGTAACCCACCTTGGGGATCAGTTTCCTCACTGAATTCACTGGATAATTTTCATCTCTTCACTTCACTGTATACTCTGGTTCATGGGCCTCTCAGGCACAGGAGAGTCTGATTCAGGTAATGGCTTTCTGGGTATCCAAATACCAACTAGGCCATCATGGGGAGGTGGGAGTGGTGAGTTCTTCATTGACACAGTAAAAGTTGTACCTTATTCATGATCTGACTGGGACTCTGGGAAAACAGTGGTTGTCATAGGAGCATCAGATCTTGACTGTGTAGCATTTGGTACAATTAACCACCTTCTCTCCTCCTCATTACTGTGTGTCTGTCAGTCTGTCTGTGTGTGTATCTCTCAGTATCTCTCTGTCTTTGTGTCTGTGTCTGTGTCTGTGTCTCCTCCTCCTCCTCCTCCTCCTCCTCCTCCTCCTCCTCCTCCTCCTCCTCCTCCTCCTCCTTCTTCTTCTTCTTCTTCTTCTTCTTCTTCTTCTTCTTCTTCTTCTTCTTCTTCTTCTTCTTCTTCTTCTTCTTCTTCTTCTTCTTCTGGCAATGAGGGTTAAGTGACTTCCCCAGGGTCACACAGCTAGTAAGTGTCAAGTGTCTGAGACCAGATTTGAACTAAAGTCCTCCTGAATCCAGGGCTGGTGTTTTATCCACTGTGCCACCTAGCTGCCCCCTAGTCTTGTAATTTCTAGTTTTACAACACCATTCATATCTGACTACTTCATATAGTTGCTATCTCATTTCAGACCCTTATTGCCTTTTACCTGGACTACTGAAATAGCTTGCTGGTTGGTCTTCCTGCCTCAAGACTCTCCCCATTCTAGTTCATCTTCTACAAGGCTTCGACTCTAATTTACTTTAAGTGGAAGATGACTGTTTCACTCCCTTAATCAATAAACACTAAGGGCCTCCTCTTGTACCTAGGGTAATATATAAGCTCCCCTAGCTTTGAAAGCCTTTCATGGTCTATCTTTGCAGCCTTATTGTCCCTTACATGCATTCTATGGCCTAGCTAAACTGGCTTTCTTGTTGTTCTTTTCTCAGAGAAGCCATATATTATCTTCATGCCTTTGTCCAATGGACCATCGCCCATACCTGGAATGCCCTCTCTCCTGACCTCTGCCTCAGAATCCTTAGCTTCATCTAATGTACAAGCTTTCTATAAGATTTTCTAGACCCTCCGCCCTCAGCTTGCCCTCCCTCATTAACCCACCTTCTATTTATTTTTAAAATAGTTAATATGTGTGAAATGCTGTATATTCTAATGAATAGAGATCTGGCTTTGGAGCAAGGAAGATCCGAGTTCAAGTCCTACTCTTACAATGACACTGAATATTTCAGGGCTCTAGGCCCATGGTATCCAATAAGTCAAATAAAAAGGGATCCCCTAAACCATATATAAATATACCTATGAACCATAAAGCCACTGAATAACATTATCTATGTTTCATTGTTTTTACTTATTTTGTTAAATTTTTCCCAATTACATTTTTTCTCCCAATTATATTTTAATCAACACATTTGACCCCTCTGCTCTGGACAGCTCTCAGAAAATGTAAATTGAAGAGGTGTCAAAGTAGAGAGGGAATTTCCTTATCCAGAATTTATACCAATAAAATCCCAGGTCCAGTTTCTATCCTACTTATGCATATGTTGTTTCTCTGGATAGAATGTAAGCTCTTTGTGGGCAGGTACTGGTTTCTCTTCTACTTCTGTTTTCCTAGCACCTTGGACAGTGCCTGACATAAATCGACTTCTATAGAGACCATCTAGTACAGGGCTTCTTAAACTTTTTTCATGTGCAACCCCTTTTTACCTGAGAAATTTTTTTATGCAACCCCAGGTATGTAGATATATTAAGTAGGTATGCAAATCAAACATTTACTCCCAAATTTTGTGACCCCCACATTCGGTTACATGACCCCATATGGAGTTGACACCCACAGTTTAAGAAGTTGGGATCTAGTACAGGAATTCTTAACCTGGTATCAATGAAATATATGTGTGTGTGTGTGTATATGTATATATGTATGTACGTAAACACACAATTGTATTTAGATATCATTACTTTGTTTTTAAACTTTATTTTATTTTATGCATTTGAAACATTGTGAGAAAAGGTCCACATACTGCACTAGTCCAACCCCCTCATTTTACAAAGGAAAAAAAAAATAAAGTACAAGCAACCAGTTTGAACCCAGTTCCCAGAGAAGGGAAGGAAGGAATTTGTCAAAGATTACATAGATGATAATTATTAAGCAGAAGAGATGGGATTCTGATCCAGTTCTTCAGATTCCAACTCCATTTATTTTTCCCCTGTGCTGCCTTACTTCCAGATTGAGTCGCAAAGGTTCATCTGAGGATGGTCCTGACCAAAGATGAAAACCATTCAAACCTGGAGCAAATTTAGGTGCTTCTAAAATGCTCAGCTTTGAGTTTCTGAAAATTCTGGGCTTGGTGAGTATTGAACTTAAATGTTTTCAAGAACTCCTGCTATCTTCTAAGTATAATTCAATTCTCACAGGTCTCATTCTCAGTCCTTTAATAATGTTAACCCCTTGAGGGTAGGGAATGTGTTAGTTTACAACTTGTTATTACCAGAATCTTTCATTTTGTAGACACTTAATAAATGTGGATTTCTGCAATGCTATAGGAGGAATCTAGGTATGGTTAAGATGGGGTATGGTGTGATTAGATAGTCTTTGAAAACTCAATATAAATTCATTAAATAGATAAGATAGTTTAATGATTGTAGTCAGGGTGGAGGGGAATATCTATGAAATTTAATTGAATGGGTTCAAAATATTTTAAAAGAATTCTAAAGACAATAACACTGCTAGGTTTATGTCCCAAAGATATCCAAAAAAGGGAGAAAGACCTATTTGTACAAAAACATTTGTTGCAGCTCTTTTTTGTAGTGGCTAAGAATTAGAAATCAAAGGGATTCTTATCAGTTGAGGAATGGCTAAACAAGCTGTAATATATGATTGTAATGGGATATTGTGCTAAAAGAAATAACAAGGAGGATGGTTTCAGAAAACCCTGGAAAGACTTAAATGAACTGATGTATAGTGAAGTGAACAGAACCAGGAGAATATTATACATACTAACAGCAATGTTGTTTGATGAACTGTGAATTACTTTGTTATTCTCAGTAATACAGTGATACAAGACAATCCTAAAGGACTAATGATGAAGCATACTCTGATGTTGATTGAATAGACTGAAGTATGCTATTTTTCACATTCTTTCATTTTTTATTTGAGCCTTCTTATATAAAATGACTAATATTGATTGAATACAGGCTGAAGTATGCTGTTTTTCACTTTCTTTCATGTTTTATTTGAGTCTTCTTATATAAAATGACTGATATGTATTTTTTTATAATTACACATGTGTAACCTAGATCTGATTGCTTACTACCTCAGGGAAGAGGGAGAAGAGGGAGAGAAGAAGAGATAGAATTTAGAACTCAAAACTTTAAATAAAAATCTTTTTTTTTAAACTCTAAAGGATTTCATTAAAAGTGAACATTCATCAATTAGGGAATGATGAACAAATTAGGTATATAATTTGTACCTTTAGAAATAAGAAAAAGAAGCAACTAAAAAGTGAGAATTAGAAGAGTGAACAAAGCAGAAGCAGGACTACATAAAACACAATGACTAAAATAATATAAATAGGAACAGCATTAAAAGCTATAATACAGGTAATACACAAGACCTTTGTTCTAGCTATCTGCTGATGAATCATCTCCTGGTCATCTCAGCTCCTATCAGCTAAGGTGCTATGATTCAAAAGCCTCCCTATGATTAGTATAAAGTAAGGTATTTTATAACTAAAGGTAAAACATTTTTATCCTCTCCGTAAAATTTGATAGGTTGTTACACATCCTGTCAGTAGTTATTGCTATAATGATTTCTTAGCTGTTTTCTTTTGTTCAAAGAGAAGGGTGGGGATAGTGTATTAAGAAGTGACATTGGGGAACAGCTAGGTGGCACAGAGGATACCAGCCCTAGATTCAGGAGAAACAGAGTTCAAATCTTGCCTCAGACACTTGGCACTTACTAGCTGTGTGAGCCTGGGCAAGTCACTTAACCCTCATTGCCCAACAAAAAAAAAATTAAAAAGAAGTGGCCATGACACAAAGTGGCATCAATAAAATATTAAGAGAAAATTAAGCAATAGAGCTGAGAAAAACAAATAAAATGCTTTTTTGGTAAGCAAAAGAAATTCCTAATTTGTATTCTATATTGGTTCTATGGTAAATTAACATAGGAATGTGGGTTAAATAGTATCCTATTCAGTTGATAAACTTGTTGCATAAAGGACATCATCAAGGACATGCCTAACTAGAAAATCAAGCGGACAGGCAGGCAATAGAGGACATTTATTAAGTGCCTACTATATGTCACACTGTGCTAAGTAATGGTGATACAAAGAAAAAGAAATGACAGTCTCTGTTCTCAAGGAGCTCACTGTCTAATGAGGAAAATAACTTGCAAACAACTGTGTAGAAAAAAAAAAAGATGCGTGTATTGTGAGAAAATCAAAGGTTTTGGAACACCTAAAGGTCCCAGCTCAAGGGGATTGATTGGATTGACTCTGCTGAATGACTCCCTTGAAGTTGACTTGATTGAAACCACACATACCTGAGATGCTGGCTCCCAGGGGGTGGGTTCTCTGACCTTGACACATTCTGCTCATGGACCACTCTCAAGTCTAGTGAACCAATGGATTTGGGTCATGCTAGCCAATTAGCTTTAAGGAGTGTGTAAGGACTGCCTCTCCTCCAGATGCAGACTTTCACTCTCAGTTTGTCTCTCAGACAGGCTCCTGGGGAAGGACTTGGAGGAAGAAGCAGACCAGGCTGGATCTCTATGCTAGATAGGCCTTTTCTTAACTTTCTGACCCAGGTGTTCTCTTTTTACTAATACTTGGTATGCTTTAATAAATACTTAATGCCTCCAAACTGGTGCTAAAGCTTCTAATTTATAAGTAATAACTATATTAGGAACCCTAGCTAATTTTCCCCAAACTTGGAACAGAAATAAGGTGGCCACAAATATAGTTTTACACTTCACAGTATATATGTATGTGCATGTGTATCTGTATCTGTATATGTATGTCTGAGTTTGCATGTATATATATATGCATGTGTATATGATAAATTCAGAATCAATAGAGGGAAGGTACTAGGATTAAGAAGGACCGTGGGATTTAAACTGAGAAGCCAGGACGCAGAAGTGAGGAGGGAAAATATTCAGGCATGAGGTATGTAATCAGAGAAAAGTCTGGAACCAAGAAATAAAGTGGATTATTTAGGGAATAGCAAGGAGTCCAGGGTCATTGAGTCCAAGAGATTATGGCATAAAAAGACTAGAAAGGTAGGAGGGTTTAGATTATGAAGGCCTTTGAAGGCCAAATAGGACTTTATTTTATCTTGGAAGCAATAGGGAGCCTCTGGAGTTTATTGACTAGAGTGTGGCATGGTTGGGCCTGTGCTTTAGGAAAATCACTTTGGTGGCTGAATGGAGGATGAACTGGAGTGGGAGGAGACATGAAGCAGGCAGACCCATCAGCAACTGTTGCAATAGTCTAGGGGTGTTGGGATAAGGTCCTGTATGAGAGTAGTGAGAATGTAAGGAGAGGGGAAAAATATTCCTAATAAAAACACTACAGAGTTTAGGAATAAGTGGAGCTTTCCTTAAAATAATAAAGAGTATCTACCTAAAAGCATCAGCAAGCATTATATGCAATGGAGATAAATTAGAGGCCTTCCCAAGAAGATCAGGGGTGAAACAGGGATGTCCATTATCACCCCTATTATTTAATATTGTACTAGAAATGTTAGCCTTAGCAATCAGAGAAGAAAAAGGAATTAAAGGAATTAGGATAGGCAAGGAAGAAGCAAAACTATCACTCTTTGCAGTTGATATGATGGTATATTTAAAGAATCCTAGACAATCAACTCAAAAATTACTTGAAACAATTAACAACTTTAGCAAAGTAGCAGGATATAAAATAAATCCACATAAATCATCAGCAGTTCCATACATGACCAACAAATTCCAGCAGCAAGAGATAGAAAGAGAAATTCCATTTAAAGTAACCATAGATAATATAAAATACTTGGGAGTCTACTTGCCAAGACAAACCCAGGAACTCTATGGACACAATTACCAAACACTCTTCACACAAATCAAATCAGATCTAAATATTTGGAAAGATATCAATTGCTCATGGATAAGCAGAGCTAATATAGTAAAAATGACAATTCTACCTAAATTAATTTACTTATTCAGTGCCATACCAATCAGACTACCTAAAAATTATTTTATAGAAGTAGAAAAAATAATAACAAAATTCATCTGGAAAAACAAAAAATCAAGAATGTCCAGGGAAATAATGAAAAAAATGCATAGGAAGGTGGGTTAGCAGTACCAAACCTGGAGCTTTACTATAAAGCAGCAGTCATCAAAACTATCTGGTACTGGCTAAGAAATAGAGTGGAGGATCAATGGAATAGGCTAGGCACAGGAAACACAGTAGTAAATGACACTAGTAATGTAGTGTTTGATAAACCCAAAGACTGTAGCTTCTGGGATAGGAACTCAGTATTTGACAAAAACTGCTGGGAAAACTGGAAGATAGTATGGCAGAAATTAGGCATAGACCAACATCTTACACCGTATACTAAAATAAGGTCAAAATGGATACATGATTTAGACATAAGAGGTGATACCATAGGTAAGATAGGAGAGAAAGAAATAGTCTACCTTTCAGATCTTTGGAAAGGAAAACAGTTTATGACCAAACAAGAGATGGAGTATATTATAAAATGCCAAATGGATGATTTTGATTACATTAAATTAAAAAGGTTTTGTACAAACAGAAGCAATGCATCCAAAATTGGAAGAGAGGCAGAAAGCTGGGAAACAATTTTTATGGCGAGTACTTCTGATAAAGGCCTCATTTCTAAAATATATAGGGAACTAAATAAAGTTTATAAGAATCCAAGTCATTCCCCAATTGAGAAATGGTCAAAGGATATGAACAGGCAGTTTTCTCATGAAGAAACCAAAGCTATGTACTCCCATATGAAAAAAATCCTCTAAATCTCTAATGATTAGAAAAATGCAAATTAAAACAACTCTGAGGTACCACCTGACACCTATCAGATTGGCTAAAATGACAAAAAAGGAAAATAATAAATGTTGGAGAAGCTGTGGAAAAAATGGAACACTAATGCATTGTTGGTGGAGCTGTGAACTGATCTAACCATTCTAGAGAGCAATTTGGAATTATGCCCAAAGGGCTATAAAGCTGTGCATACCCTTTGACGCAGCAATACCACTTTGGGGTCTTTTTCCCAAAGAAATCATGGAAAGGGGAGAGGGATCCACATGTACAAAAATATTTATAGCTGCTCTGTGCGTGGTGGCAAGGAATTGGAAGTTGAGGGGATGCCCATCAATTGGGGAATGGCTGGACAAGTTGTGGTATATGAACACAATGGAATACTATTGTGCTGTAAGAAACGATGAGCAGGAGGAGTTCAGAGAAACCTGGAGGGTATTGCCTGGGCTGATGATGAGTGAGATGAGCAGAACCAGAAGAACATTGTACACAGTATCATCAACATTGTGTGTTGATCTACTGTGATGGACTATATTCTTCTCACCAATGCAATGGTACAGAAGAGTTCCTGGGAACTCATGATAGAAGAGGATCTCCAAATCCAGGGGGAAAAAAAGAACTGTGGAGTATAGATGCTGAATGAACCATACTATTTCTTTTGTTTTTGGTGCTGTTGTTTTTCTATTTTTCTCTTATAACATGACTAATGCAGAAATATGTTTAATTTTATTATGTATATATATAACCTATATCAGATTTCCTGCTGTCTAGGGGAGGGGAAAGAGGGAGAAAAATCTGAAATTGGAAAGCTTGTATAAACAAAAGTTGAGAACTATCTTTACATGTAACAGGAAAAAATAAAATACTTTATTTAAAAAAAGGAGAGGGGGAAAAAGTATATATGAGAGATTTTATCAAAATAGAATAAATAAGCCTTGGCAACAAATTGGATATGGGATGAGAGAGAGTAAGGAGTTGAGGATGATCTTAGTTTACAAGTGTGGGTGACTGACAGGAAAGATGGTGGTACCCTCAAAAATAACAGGGAAATTTGGAAGAAGGAGGATTTGGAGGAAAAGATGAGTTCAGTTTTAGATATGTTGAGTGTAAGGTGTCTATAGGACATCCAGTTTGAGATGTCCTACAAACACTGGGGATGCAAGACTAGCTAGAGATCAGCATAAGGGTTAAGACTGGATAAGGAGAATTGAGAATTATTAACATAGAGATGATAGTTGAATCCATGGGAACTGATAAAATCCCCAAGTAAAATAGTATAGAAGGAAAAGACAAGAGAAGAGGGCCCAAAGCAGAGCCATAATTTGGATGAAGATTCAGCAGAGGAGACTGAGGAAAGGTCAGATAGTCAGAAGCTGAACAAGTAGAGGGTAGAATCATGAAAACCTGGAAAAAAAGAATATCAGAAGAAGGTGAATGACTCTGTCAGAGACTACAGAGAGGTCAAAAAGAAAGAGGATTGAGAAAAGGCCAACGGATCCATCAATTAAGAGATCATTTGTATCTTTAGAGAGAACAGTTTTGATTGTATGCTGAAGTTGAAAGAAGATTGTAGAGTTAAGAGTGGAATCAAAGGAAAGGAAGTGTAGCCCCCTATTGTTGAGCGTCTTCTCAAGGATCTTAGACAAAAATGGAAGAGATATGGGACAGCAGTTTTCAAGGATGGATGGATGAAGTGAAGGGTTTTTGAGGATGGGGAGACATGGACATGTTTGTATGAAGTGGAAAAGAGTCAGTAGACAGAAAAATTGAAGGTAAATGTGAGACTGTGGATGACAGAGGAGTAATCTAGAGAAAATGAAATGGAATAGAATGGGATCATTTGTTCAGGAAGAGATGACTTTGCCTTGCCAAGGAGAAAGGCCACCTCTTCATGTGAAACAGGAGTGAAGAAGATAGTGGCAAAAGGCATTCAGGTTCATTTTATGGAAGAGAGTTTTCTTTAAAAAATGTAAACAAAACAGATCCTTGAAATCAGGACCAACAATGGCCATAGGAGAATGTCAAGTGATACTAAGTCATTTACCATCCAGACTGAGAAGACTGCTCTGGCAGTCGGCCCCACCCCCTCCTTACAAGTCTTGTTGGGACCAATTTCAATCACCCCCATGTGACAGTTACCCCATTTAACAGCTTCTCAAGCCTGGGCAGGGTGAGTTTCTAGTTTTCCAATTATCTAAAGACATTTCCCCAGAGTAAGGACAAGGGGCAAAAAGATATCAAGCATCCTACTCTTCTCTGGAATTACTGCTGTTCTTACCCACAATCCCTCTTCTGTGCCTTCTTCAACCTTACCCAGAGTTATGCAAGAAATATGTGTCAGAAATGGCATTTGGACTCAGTTGTTGAGACCAGCTCTCCATCCAGTGTGCCATACTAACCCTCCCCCAATTTTACTGGTAAGAAAAATAAGGCCTGGAGGAGTAATGCCAAATGCCCAAGACTCATAACACTACTTAGCAAAGGCAACTAAGTCACACGTTAGATAGAAGACCAGACCTGGAGCCAGGAAGACCTGAGTTTAAATCTAACCTCACACTTTCTTTGTGTGATCCTAAACAAGTCACATCTTCTGTTTGTCTCATTTTCCTTAAATGTAAATTTTTTTACCATAATAACATGTACCTCCCAGAATTATGTATACACTATCTCTAATTGAAAACCAGTTTGCCTGAGAAAATAATAGTTATCATCTTGAAAACACATATTTAATGCTTCACTGCTGAAGGCTGTAGTGGCTTTAAAAGCACAAATATTTTTGAGAGTAATTACCCAAATTGAGCACATACATTTACATGTTTCATTTTTGAAATGATACAATTATTCTGAACTAAGGCACAGAAGCTAAGAAGTGCTTAAAAGGGCCAAAAATAGGAAGTGCAAGAAAAGGTGAGGATAAGGGACAAGATGAATCACCGACTGGTTAATCAATATCTGAATAATTGCTTCTTGGCCTTTGTAAGTGAGGGCAATTTTTACTGTAGAATCCTCATGTGTTAGAGCTGGGAGGTGCTTAGGGATCTTGTAGTCATTTGCATCATTTTGAAGATGAGGAAACAGACCTAAAGAGATTTTGCGATTTGGTCAGGATCATAATAGGGGCACTGTGACACAGCAAGTGGAATACTAGATTTGGAATGAGTAAGACCTGGTTAAACCCTATCTCTGACATTTATTAGCATTAACGTTAGTGATCATGGGAAAGTCACTGAAAGTCACTGAACCTCTGTTTTCTTATCAGCAAAATGACGATAATAACATTCATATTACCCATTTCACAGAGTTATTGCGAGGATCTCATGAGAGAATGTAGGTAATGGTTTCTGAAAAGTTTAAAACACTACATACATATTTAGTTATTATTACTTAATAGATCAAAAAATCTTCTTGACTCCTAGTCCAAAGATATCACCCACATTTGACCAGCACCTAACACATAGTAAATGCTTACCCTACTTATTATTTGATTAATCTACTTGACAAGGCATTGAGGAAAGTAATAATTATTGAAGGATTGGTACCCCATGCCACAAAACTTTCTTACATACTATTTTAAAAAGAAAAACATCAAGTTTTATCATAGGGAACAATCATTTCATCAGTTTTGAAACCAATATCCAAAGTAATTGGAGCAAAAAAATCAATTTTAAAAATTTCCAAAGAATAAATCTTAGAATTAGCTTATCCTTTAAAAATTCAAATGAACTAGAGAAGTGATTCCCAGTTGTTGTTGTTTTTCTGAACACCAGACTACTTTTTTTTTTTGCATAGACTACTTTTTTTAATATTATGAAGAGCCTTTACAATAACTCCCCAGCGGTCTATAACCCTCAGATTGAGTACCATTCCCTAGAGTAGAATCAGTCTCAGAGCTCTGAATGTTTTGGGCAGCCAATTGGCAGTTGGCCCCGTTCTCTGGAGATATACTTCAATCCCATGCTACACTTAGGGTACCTCATCTTCTGAAATTCCTCATCTTTCCCTTCCCTTAGAAGGCAACTGGTATGAACTTGTGGTATTTGGACAATCAACGCAGCAAAACATAGACTGGGCAGCAAAAAGGTTGCTTGCAAGAACTTTTTAAAAAGTAATCAGCACTTTCCCAAGGCAAAGCCAAGCCATTTTCTTTTCTTTCTTTTTGGCTGTTTCCAACTTAAGAGAGTTGTGGCCCTCTAGTTAAAATGTACCTTAATAGCAGATTTTGGGCCAATTCTGTGTCTATATTCCTTTGACACTTAGACTATCCTGCTGAAGACCCTCATTGCTTCATAGCTATACTATTACAAGACTTTGCAGGTTGGTCTCCCTAGTCTCTCTCCTTTCCTGTCCCTCTTCCATTCAACCATCAAACTGATCTTAAAATGCAAGGCTGAACATGTCACTCCTCTACTCAGTAAACTCCGGTCACTCCATGACACCTCCAAGGTCAAATGTGAAGTACTTTACTGGCAAACAAAACCCTTTATTGCCCTACCTTTGCAGTTATAGTATACACCCCACCTTCCTATCCAATGTACTCTATGATTTAGTGACACTGGCCTCTTTCCTTCTGCTCACTCACAGCACCCCATCTCCCTAGTCTGAGTGTTTTCACTGGCATTCACCCCATGATTGCAGCTCTCTCCTTCCTCATTTCTGCCTCCTGATTTCCCTGGATTCTTTAGTTCTCAGTTAAAGTCCCACCTTGTGCATAGAGACTTTTCCCTGTTCCCTTACTAAATGCCTTCCCTCTCTTGATCACCTCCAATTTATTCTGTATGTATTTTATCTGTACATAGTTGTTGGCATGTTGTTTCACTCATTAGACACAGTAAGCTCTTTGAGAGTGGAGACTTTCTTTCTGCCTCTATTTTTAACCCCAGCACTCAGCACAGTAACCCACCTAACACAAAGTGCTTATCAAAACTTGTTGACTGACTCACTGAAGTTAATCTCCCAATACTCATTTGTACTTGCAGGTTGGTTGCTCAGAGCGAGGCTCTAATGCCTCCTCAAGATTCTAATCCTTAGGTATTATGTAATTTTTCTTTAATGCTATTTCTCATGAATTCCCATATAATGTCTTCATCCCTGTATTAATTAACCAATTCCTATCTTCCCAGTATCAATCAGCAGTTAGTATCTCCTCAATATCAGTTACCTTGTCAATACCTCTACAATATGAATCTTAGCAATTGATATCCCTTCTGTCATCTAACTAGTGATAATGACCACAATATCAGTTAATCAAATATTATAGAGTAAGGATAGAAGTTCAAAAAACAAGAATTCTCTGTCAGTTAAGTACCTGGGGAGAGTGCAAACAATCTTAAAGGGAAGTTCATCTAAACATTCCCCTCACCAAACTCACTTCTGGGGGTTATATAACTGATGAATTTCTCTTTTACAAGAAAGAGCACCATGTGTCTCAGCTACTAGATAGGTTATTAACTGGATTGCATTAAGAAGGACACTTTTTAGGGCTGGATTTTCCTCAGGACTAGCTGCTGAGGCTGCCTATGGACTCTATTATAGATTACAGTGACTGTATTTCTGGCAGCTTTTCTGACACTTTGAAGGTCATAAGTTCATAACCTGATCTTCCTGTCTCTGACATTCATTTATCCAAGATGAGATGGTGGTCCAGGTGGGTAAAAAGGGTACCTCAGGGGCAGCTAGGTGGTGCAGTGGATAAAACACCAGCCATGGATTCAGGAGGACCTGAGTTCAAATCTGACCTCAGACACTTGACACTTACTAGCTGTGTGACCTTGGGCAAGTCACTTAACCCTCATTGCCCAGTAAAAAGAATAATTAAAATTTTTAAAAAGGGTACCTGGCTGTAATGCCTGCTACCTTTATCCCCACCTAGAGGCTTACAACAATTCTCCTTCCTCACTCAAAAAATACCAGGGAGAGGGCAAACTCTTGTCTCTTCAAGACTTTTGTATGTTCAACATCCAACCAAAAGGCTTTTTGTCACCTTTCAATAAACATGGCCACATCCTCTGAATCCAAGAGGGGTCCTCCTTGATATCATGTATCTCCTCAAGCAGGTTCACCAACCCTCTAGACAGACTGATTTCAGGCAGTGGATATTGCCTTTGTTACAAGGTTTGTGTCCTAGGTTTCCAGTACCCAGTGACACAAATAAAGGCTTAAGATGAATAATGATCTAACAACCCACATTTATTCAGCCCACTTAAGTTTCAAAGAAATTTGTCCACAGCAAACCTGTGAGATGAGGAGCCAAGGTTTTGGGGATTTTATCATAATTTTACAGATTGGGAAAACTGAAATTCAAATAGGTTAAATAATTTACCCAAAGTCTCTCTGTTACACTACTACAAAGTTACAAAATGCCCAAGTTGGGACTTATATTCAGTTTAGAGCTGGAAAAGAACTTAGAGGCCATCAAGTCCAACTTTTTTTTCATTTTACAGATGTGGGAACTGAGGCACAGATAGATGAAATGATCTGCCCAGGTTTACAATCCTACTAATAAGGGTCTAAAGCTAGGACTGAGTCCAGATTTTGCTGATTCCAAGTCCAGTCCCTTATCCATCATCCCTGCCACCAGTCATCCTGATTCCCATATTCATTCATTCAGTAAACATTTATTCAGCACCTACTATGTGCCAGGAGGAGATGCACTAAAATGGAATGCATCATGGGATTCTTCAGGCTTTTCCTTTCAACTTCCCAAAATGCTTGACAGTCACACTGGTATACACCTCAATCATTTTCTTTTCTCTTCCAATCTCTACAAGAGGCATTTATAGCACTCTACCATGCTAGCCAGAGTGCCATTACAGATGTTCAGCAACGAGACAACACAACTTCTGGGACTGGTGACAGATTAGTGTCATCTGTCTATAAGAAGGAAATGGATCAAATATCATGCTACATTTTAAAAATGAGCCTTGATGACAAAAGTACAAAAGTAAAAGCATTTCAATACCACTACCATGCTTTGAACAGGAACTATGTTTGTTTTCTATTCTTTTTCTCTTGTTTTATTTTTTCTCAATTACAAGTAAAAAATGTTTTTAATTCTTTTTTTTTAAATTTTGAGTTCCAAATCCTCTCCCTCTCTTCCCTCCCCTGCATTGAGAAAGCAAGCAATTTGATATAAATTATACATGTGCAATCATGCAAAACCTATTTCCATACTGGTCATGTTGTAAAAGAAAACAAACAAAAAAACAAGAAAAATAAAGAAAGTTTTAAAAAGTCTGCATCCATCTGCATTCAGACTCCATCAGTGCTTTCTCTGGAGGCAGATAGCATTTTCATCAGAAGTCCTTTGGATATGTTTGTGTTCTAATGCTAACAATAGCTAACTACACAAAGTTTTCTTCCAGAAATAGAGAATGGAAAGAAGCATAGTTTTTCTTTTGACTACTTTTCAATGAATCCACAGAATAGTAAAGAGCAAGAAGACCTGTGTGTTTAAATAGATGTTTTAGCATCTGTGAAATCCAAGAGGAAACAATTCCATTTCAAGGCCTCAGAATCTAGTGTGATCAGGAGGTGGCAGGGTGTTACATGCTTAATGAGGAGAAATCAGAAAGTCGAAGAGCTAGAACACACCCAAGGTCCCACTGTGCACTTTTTGGGTAAATGTAGATAAGCTATACTCAACCTTTACAAACATATTTTTAAAGAACTAATAAGCCTAGGTGTCCTTCTACATATTGTCATTGATTAAATATATGTGTTGCTTGAAGGTGAAATTTTCAATCACTGATTTTTTTTGTGTATTGTTAGAAGAAAAACATAACATAATAAAATGATGGGGCCTTCTGGTTATTTGGCATGAGGACACACAGGAGATCCTTCATTAGAGATCCAAAATTCTATCAATAGGCCAGAAAATTCTAGACAAAATGGCCATATTGACTCTGCCCTGACTAATGATTATAAGGCATTTTAGGTTGTATATTCTACCATGTTATCTTTGCCACTGTCCTGAAAGATATGGGCCCTTTGAGAATTATTTCCCTCAGATTTCACTTAAAGTTCTACTCACTGGCCATCCTCTTGCCCAGTCAATAACTTTTGCCTGAGATGGCCATGGCATTGTTAACCCTTTCATCTGGAGAATCTCTGCCCTGGGGACCTGGCATCTCGATGGGTAAATATCTCACCTGACCCACTATTGTCGACAGACCACATATATGCTTGACTTTGTTCCTCATTCCTGCCAGTTACCTTGTCTACCATCTGCCCACCTCCACCCATTTATGGAAACATGATCTGCCATTACTCCTAGAAGAGGTGAGCCCATCTATTCCCAAATGAACCCCCCATTTATTCTATCTTGCTCTATTAGAATATAAGCCACTTAGGAACAAGGACTGACTTGCTTTTTGATTTTATATCCCCATAACATAGCACAGTGCCTGGCAAATAGTAAGCCCTTAATAAAGAAATGTGTTCTCATTCATTCATTTTGCAGATGAAGATACTGAAGCTCAGAGAGGTCACATAGCTACTTGTCACAGTTGAGAGTCAAAAGCAGTTCTCTCCTGCACAACAGGACTCCTACATGACCAGAACTCCTATATGACACCACACTAGACTTACTCCTATAAATCTTCAATGAAATGAGACTGGGACAGTGAAAATATCTAGGACCTGTGACCAGTACTATGTAAATAATTGGGTTAAGTCTACGCACAGGACCCCAGAACAAGGTGGCTTCATTTCCATCTCAGTGTTCGAGGGGTGCCCCAATTGGTTTGGAAGTGTCTATTCTCTGATAATATCAGCTTGAGCCCTTACTGGTTTTTATTTCACCCACCATTAGCTACCAGTGACCATACTCCAGTTCTAATTGAAATACATTTAGTGATACAATACAAACCATTTCCCCTGATATTTTCATTTCTACCTATGAATGAGAGCAGGATGGGGGAATTAGGAAAGATTCTGAATTACTTGAACCACTGAAACATTCTCTAATCTTCAAGTTTTTTATGACCATTTGTTAAAGTTTCATGGAAATCAGTGGCAAAATTATGATTGTTTGTATTTGTCCTTTGTTTTCAAAGAGAACCAGTGACATCATAAGGTAGTGCCTAGACTTGTCCAAGAATTGGCTGTTAGTGAGACATGTTTGCCCACAGTCCTCAGGCTTGCTCCACCAGAATCCTCAATGTCCAGTGGTCGGACAAAAGACAGGAAGACCAGCCATGGCGCTGGTGCAGGGGATGACCTCGGGATCCTCAATGGCTGGCCAAGCTCCAAGTGCTCCATGGCACCTGCTTCAGTCACCTTCACGGCCATGGTAACAAATTGTTCTCATCTGCCTATTTCTCCAAGGAAAGGCACCACATACTTGAGGTAAACATCCTCCTAACTCACCAATGGGTTTGAAGCCTGATATTCATGCTCAACCTGGTTTAGCCAGCCTGCAGAGATGACTTACTGGGGTGTGGCCACCACACATGTTATAGCTTCTGGAGCCCACAGACGAGGGTTGGGTGAAGAAGATGGACACCAAAGGAAGAGTATAAACAGCCCTTAAAAAGGCTCAGCAAAGAGGGGTGGAGCCAAGATGGCGGAGAGGAAGCAGCAAGCTGCCTGAGCTCTCCTTCTGTTCCCTCCAAAAGAACATTAAATCAAGCCTCTGGATGGATTCTGAAACTACAGAACTTGCAAAGAGAAAGAGAGACACAGTCTTCCAACTAGAGATAATTTAGAAGACTTCAGGAAAGGTCGGTCTGACTCGGGCAAAAAGGAGGCACAGCACAGGGCAGCAGCCCAGCGCCGAGGGGATCGGGACAAGTCAGCAGGAAGCTGTGGGCTACAGCCAAACAACTGAGGGCCCCGGATCCTGGCTCAAAAATCTGGTGGCCCAGCAGGACAGTGGAAAAACCTACCTGCACCAGCTAAGAGGGCAAGTTGCCAGCTGGAGGGCCACGAATAGGATAGGCACGACTAGTCCCACTGATCCTAGCATGCTCAGACAGGAAGTGCAGGACGCGAAAACTGCACACACCATAAAGGCCTCAGTGTGTAAAAAGCTGGTGACACAGCACCAATACCCTAGCACAAGAAGCTCAAAACAGGGACCCTGGTGCCCCCATAGCAAACCTCAACTTAAAAAATAAATAAGCTGCAATAATGAGTAAGAAGAAAAAAGAGCCCTCTCCATTGAGACCTTCTGTATCAACAGGGAAGAGGCAAACACAAACTCAGATGAGGACAATACCCTCATATTGCCTGCATGTGAAGGTTCATGAGGGAAGATGAATTGGTCTCAAGAACAAAAAGCCTTCCTGGAAGAGCTCAAAAAGGATTTAAAAAATCAACTGAGAGAAATGAAATCAACACAAGAAAATTATGAAAAAAGAATCAGCAGCTTGGAAAAGGAAGCACAAAGATTGACTGCAGAAAAGAATTCCTTAAAAAATTCATTTGGCCAAATGGACAAAAAGGAGATTAATTTCACTGAAGAAGACAATGCCTTAAAAAATTCATTTGGCCAAATGGAAAAAAAGGTGCATAATCTCACTGAAGAAAACAATGCCTTAAAAATTAGAATTGGACAGTTGGAAGATAAGGAATCCATGAGACACCAGGAATCAGTGAAGCAGAATCAAAAGAATGAAAAAATAGAAGAAAATGTGAAATACCTCATTGGAAAGACAACTGATCTGGAAAACAGATCCAGGAGAGTCAATTTGAGAATCACTGGACTGCCTGAAAGCCATGATCAGAAAAAGAATCTAGACACCATATTCCAGGAAATTATTAAGGTGAACTGCCGTGATATCATAGAATCAGAGGATAAAATCATCATTGAAAGAATCCACCGATCACCTCCTGAAAGAGACCCCAAAAGAAAAACCCCAAGGAATATTGTAGCCAAATTCTAGAATTATCAGGTGAAGGAGAAAATACTCCAAGCAGCCAAAAAGAAGCAATTTAAATATCATGGAGCCACAGTCAGGATTGCTCAGGACCTGGCAGCTTCAACATTAAAGGATGGCAAGGCTTGGAATATGATATTCCAGAAGGTAAAGGAGCTTGGATTGCAGCCAAGAATCTATTACCCAGCAAAAATGTGCATTCGCTTTCAGGGGAAAAGATGGACATTCAATGACACTGGGGACTTTCAATGTTTCCTGATGAAAAGACCAGAACTGAATAGAAAATTCGATCTTAACATATAAGACTCAAGAGAAGTTAAAAAAGGTAAACAGAGGGGAAAAAAAAGTTACTCAATTAGGTCAAACTGTTTACATCCCTACACGGGAGGATAATACTCATAACTCTTAAGAATTGTAAATGTATTTGGGCAGAGAGAATGACGTTACACAGAGGGTATAAATATAAATTGTCTTTGATATGATTATACAAAGAAAATTAAGGGGTTAAAAATGGATTCTATGGGGACAAAAGGAAAGGGGAGGTGTAATGGGGTGAATTACATCATATGAAGAGGTGAAAAAAAACCTATTACAATAGAGGGAAAGAAAGGAGGGGTGAACATTGTTTCAACCCTACTCTCATTAGATTTGATTCAAAGAGGGAATAACATATACGTTCATTGGGATAAAGAAACTTAGCTCATTCTTTGGGGAAGTAAAAGGGGAAGGGAAAGGGGGGCACTGATAGAAGGGAGGACAAAAGCAAGGGAGAAAAGGGTAAAGAAAAGGGAGAGTAGATTGGGGGAGGCAGGGGTAAGAAGCAAAACATTGGTGAGAAGGAATAGGGTGAAAGAAGGGGGGAAAAGTACAAAGGGGGTAAATAGAATGAGGGGAATAGACAGTAGTAATAACTGTGAATGTGAATGGGATGAACTCTGCTATAAAATGGAAGTGAATTACAGAGTGGATTAAAAACCAGTATCCTACAATATGCTGTTTACAAGAAACACATTTGAAGCAGAGAGATACATGCAGAGTAAAGGTAAAAGGCTGGAGCAGAATATATTATGCTTCAGCTAAAGTAAAAAAAGCAAGGGTAGCAATCCTTATCTCAGACAAAGCACAGGCAAAAATAGATCTCATTAAAAGAGATAAGGAAGGAAACTACATCTTGCTAAAAGGTACTATAGATAATGAAGTAATATCAATATTAACTATGTATGCGCCAAGTGGTATATCATCCAGATTCTTAGAGAAATTAAATGAGTTACAAAAGGACTTAGACAGTAATACTATACTAGTGGGGAATCTGAATCTCCCCCTCTAAGAATTAGATAAATCTAGCCGAAAAATAAGAAAGAAATGAAAGAGGTGAATAGATTACTTGAAAAGATAGATATGATAGATGTCTGGAGAAAATTGAATGGGGATAGAAAGGAATATACCTTTTTCACAGCAGTATATGGCACATTTTCAAAAATTGATCATGTATTAGGGCACAAAAACATCATAGTCAAATGTAGAAAGGCAGAAATAGTAAATGCATCCTTCTCAGATCATGATGCAATAAAAATTACATGTAAGAAAGAGCCAGGGAAAAGTAGAATGAAAATCAATTGGAAACTAAATAATTTCATTCTAAAGAATGAATGGGCCAAACAACAAATCATAGAAACAATCAGTAACTCTAACCAAGACAAGGACAATAATGAGACAACATACCAAAATGTATGGGATGCAACCAAAGCAGTGCTTAGGGGAAAATTTATAGCTCTAAATGCTTACATGAATAAAAAAGAGAAAGAGGAGATTAATGAATTGGGCATGCAACGTAAAAAGCTAGAAAAAGAACAAATTAGAAATACCCAATTAGATACTAAACTAGAGATCCTGAAAATTCAAGGAGAAATTAATAAGATTGAAAGCAAGAAAACTATAGAATTAATCAATAAAACTAAGAGCTGGTTTTATGAAAAAAACAATAAAATAGAAAAAAATATTGGTTAATTTGATTTAAAAAAAGAAAACCAAATTACCAGTATCAAAAATGAAGTGGAAATTAAATCAATAATTAGGAATTATTTTGCCCAACTGTATGCCAATAAATCTGACAATCTAAATGAAATGGATGAATATCTACAAAAATAAAACTGCCCAGGTTAACTGAAGAGGAAATAAAATCCTTAAATAAACCTACATTAGAAAAAGAAATTGAACAAGCCATTAATGAACTCCCTAAGAAAAAATCCCCAGGGCCAGATGAGTTTACAGGTGAATTTTACCAAACATTTAAAAAACAATTAATTCCAATATTATACAGATTATTTCGAAAAATAGCTGAAGAAAGAGTTCTGCCAAACTCATTTTATGATACAAATATGGTGGTGATACAAAAACCAGGCAAAGCAAAAACAGAGAAAGAAAATTAAAGACCAATTTCCCTAATGAATATTGATGCTAAAATCTTAAATAAGATGTTAGCAAGGAGATTACAGCAAGTTATCACCAGGATAATACACTATGACCAGGTGGGATTTATACCAGGAATGCAGGGCTGGTTCAACATTAGGAAAACTATTAACATAATCAACCACATCAATAAGAAAACTAACCAAAATCATATGATTATCTCAATAGATGCAGAGAAAGTTTTGACAAAATACAGCACCCATTCCTAATAAAAACACTAGAGAGCTTAGGAGTAGGTGGAGCTTTCCTTAAAATAATAAACAGTATCTACCTAAAACCATCAGCAAGCATATGCAATGAAGATAAATTAGAGGCCTTCCCAAGAAGATCAGGGGTGAAACAGGGATGTCCATTATCACCCCTATTATTTAATATTGTACTAGAAATGTTAGCTTTAGCAATCAGAGAAGAAAAAGGAATTAAAGGAATTAGAATAGGCAAGGAGAAAACAAAACTATCACTCTTTGCAGATGATATGATGGTATATTTAAAGAATCCTAGACAATCAACTCAAAAATTACTTGAAACAATTAACAACTTTAGCAAAGTAGCAGGATATAAAATAAATCCACATAAATCATCAGCAGTTCCATACATGACCAACAAAGTCCAGCAGCAAGAGATAGAAAGAGAAATTCCATTTAAAGTAACCATAGATAATATAAAATACTTGGGAGTCTACTTGCCAAGACAAACCCAGGAACTCTATGAACTCAATTACCAAACACTCTTCACACAAATCAAATCAGATCTAAATAATTGGAAAGATACCAATTGCTCATGGATAGGCAGAGCTAATATAGTAAAAATGACAATTCTACCTAAATTAATTTACTTATTCAGTGCCATACCAATCAGACTACCTAAAAATTATTTTATAGAAGTAGAAAAAATAATAACAAAATTCATCTGGAAAAACAAAAAATCAAGAATGTCCAGGGAAATAATGAAAAAAATGCACAGGAAGGTGGGTTAGCAGTACCAAACCTGGAGCTTTACTATAAAGCAGCAGTCATCAAAACTATCTGGTACTGGCTAAGAAATAGAGTGGAGGACCAATGGAATAGGCTAGGCACAGGAAACACAGTAGTAAATGACACTAGTAATGTAGTGTTTGATAAACCCAAAGACTGCAGCTTCTGGGATAGGAACTCAGTATTTGACAAAAACTGCTGGGAAAACTGGAAGATAGTATGGCAGAAATTAGGCATAGACCAACATCTTACACCGTATACTAAAATAAGGTCAAAATGGATACATGATTTAGACATAAGAGGTGATACCATAGGTAAGATAGGAGAGAAAGGAATAGTCTACCTTTCAGATCTTTGGAAAGGAAAACAGTTTATGACCAAACAAGAGATGGAGTATATATTATAAAATGCCAAATGGATGATTTTGATTACATTAAATTAAAAAGGTTTTGTCCAAACAGAAGCAATGCATCCAAAATTAGAAGAGAGGCAGAAAGCTGGGAAACAATTTTTATGGCCAGTACTTCTGATAAAGGCCTCATTTCTAAAATATATAGGGAACTAAATCAAATTTATAAGAATCCAAGTCATTCCCCAATTGAGAAATGGTCAAAGGATATAAACAGGCAGTTTTCTGATGAAGAAACCAAAGCTATGTACTCCCATATGAAAAAATGCTCCAAATTTCTAATGATTAGAAAGATGCAAATTAAAGCAACTCTGAGGTACCACCTGACACCTATCAGATTGGCTAAAATGACAAAAAAGGAAAATAATAAATGTTGGATAATCTGTGGAAAAATTGGAACACTAATGCATTGTTGGTGGAGCTGTGAACTGATCTAACTATCCTGGAGAGCAATATGGAATTATGCCCAAAGGGCTATAAAGCTGTGCATACCCTTTGACGCAGCAATACCACTTTGGGGTCTTTTTCCCAAAGAGATCATGGAAAGGGGAGAGGGACCCACATGGACAAAAATATTTATAGCTGCTCTTTATGTGGTGGCAAGGAATTGAAAGTTGAGGGGATGCCCATCAATTGTGGAATGGCTGGACAAGTTGTGGTATATGAATATAATGGAATACTAGTGTGCTGTAAGAAACGATGAGCAGGAGGAGTTCAGAGAAACCTGGAGGGTATTGCCTGGGCTGATGATGAGTGAGATGAGCAGAACCAGAAGAACATTGTACACAGTATCATCAACATTGTGTGTTGATCTACTGTGATGGACTATATTCTTCTCACCAATGCAATGGTACAGAAGGGTTCCAGGGAACTCATGATGGAGGAGGATCTCCAAATCCAGGGGTAAAAAAGAGCTATGGAGTATAGATGCTGAATGAACCATACTTTTTCCTTTGTTTTTGGTGCTGTTGTTTTTCTATTTTGAGGTTTTTCCTCATTGCTCTGATTTTTCTCTTATAACATGACTAATGCAGAAATATGTTTAATGTTATTATGTGTGTATATATATATATAACCTATATCAGATTACCTGCTGTCTAGGGGAGGGGGGAAGGGAGGGGAGGGAGGGAGAAAAATCTGAAATTGGAAAGCTTGTATAAACAAAAGTTGAGAACTATCTTTACATGTAATGGGAAAAAATAAATAAATAAAATACTTTATTTTTTTTAAAAGGCTCAGCAAGCCCTTGTGCCAGAGGTACTAGTCCTCCTAAACACCCTAAATACCCCATACCTTCTAAATAATCCATACAAAATTACTATATAATCATATAGTACCATACTCATTGTTTTCTGTCACAGGTTTTATTATTAATAATTAGTTCTGCTAAACATGGAAGGGAGGGAGTGAAAGGGGAAGGAAGGAAGGAAGGAAGGAAGGAAGGAAGGAAGGAAGGAAGGAAGGAAGGAAGGAAGGAAGGAAGGAAGGAAGGAAGGAAGGAAGGAAGGAAGGAAGGAAGGAAGGAAGGAAGGAAGGAAGAGAGGGAGGGAGGGAGGGAGGGAGGAAGGAAGGAAGGAAGGAAGGAAGGAAGGAAGGAAGGAAGGAAGGAAGGAAGGAAGGAAGGAAGGAAGGAAGGAAGGAAGGAAGGAAGGAAGGAAAGAAGAATCCTTGAACTGAAATCAAGTCATGAGTTTGAATCCTGCCTCAGACACTTACTAGCTACATGATCCTGGGCTTACCATCTCTCAGCCTCAATTTCCTCATCTATTAAATTAGGATAATAATAGTACCTACAGCTAGGTAGCTCAGTGGATAGAGTACTGGGCTTTAAATTAGGAAGATTCATCTTCTCAAGTTCAAATATGGGTTCAGACACTTGCTGTGTGACCCTGAGCAATTCACTTAACCCTTTTTGCCTCAGTTCATTCATTCATGAAATGAGCTGGAGAAGAAAATGACAGACAACTCCAGTGTCTTTACCCCATGAAAACCCTTCATGTGGGGTCACAAAGAGTTGGACATGACTGAAAACACCTGAACAATAAATCAATCAATGAGCATTTATGAAGAACTTACTATGTGTCAGACACTATACTAGGCATGAGAAATACAAAGACAAAAACCAAACAATTCTGCCTTCAAGGATTTGAATTCCATATAGGGAATTAATATGCCCATGTATGACTATATACAAAATATATAATAATAAATAAAAGCTAATGGTGAGAGGAAGTGGACTAGCAACTAGAGTGATCAAGAAAGGCTCCATTTATTCAACAAACATCTCTTTAGTGCCTTCCTAGGTTCTAAGTACTATGGACTATAGAGATTTGAGTATGACATGTTTCTTAGTTTAAATAGCTAAAGATCTAATGGAGGCAGAGAAAGGACTGCATTTAGAGTTGGAAGATCCAAATTTGAACTCCCCCTCTGTTATTTACTACCTTGTCACCTTGGCTAAATCTCTTACCTTCTCTGTGCCTCAGTTTCCTCATCTGTAAAATGAAGGGATTAGACCGGATGGCTTTCCGGCTTGATACCTAAGATGCTATAATACCATGACAACCACACAGAAAGTCTAGAACACAAAGTCAAACTGTGAATGCAATAAAATACAATTATAGGGTTTTATGAGCAACAAAGGTGCTCAATTAATGCTTGTTGGTTGTTGCTTAAACAGAAGATAGAGAGTTATCTTTTGCTGTTGATTGGATCAGAGCAGTTTTTGGGAAGAGCTTGTATTTACATTGGACCTTGAAGAATGAATTGGAGTTCCAAAAATAGAAATGAAGGGTCAGGCAATCTGTGTGGGTATTTGAAACAGTGGGATTCCAGATGAGTATGCCCTACCTCTGGAATGCAAGCTGTGGATTGTTTGGTTTTCTCTTGTTTTCTGATCACCTAACATGGTACTGAGCACAGTAGGGGCTAAACAAATGTTTATTGGTTGATAGAAATGTAAACTCCATGAGCTCAAGGAACATTTTACTTTTGTCTTGGTTCCCCCAGTACCTAGCACAGTGTCATACTGAGCACATAAGAGGAGCCTAATAAATGTGGTGGGGTTATTGGTCAATTGATTTTGTTTAGGGAAAGATACCCAGCTCAGTTCCATGGGGAGTGGTGGATGATAGATCCGGCAAGAGAAATTGGCTTCCACTTTTAGAGGGCTTTGATGGTGTTACTAAGTAATGTTAACTTTATCTAAAAGTTAATGAGGAATCCTGCAAGGATTTTGAGTAGAAGGATCTGATCCTACCTCAACTACAGAAAGACTAACATGACAGTGGAAGATAGACTAGAAGGGCAGAAAACTACTGGGTAGGTGCTAATTAGGAGTAATATTGTCCAAGAGGTTGGTAATAAATAAGGATTGTGGGTGTGAAAATGGAAGCTGAGCAATGGCTAGGTGCCTTTGTGTCAACAATTTCTTCCCACTTCCCCTAATGTCAATATTTAGGAGTTTAGATTTTTTGGAAAATTAATAGACTCAAATACTACAAACTTTCCTTCCACATTGTGTCTATGTGCCTGAACATGTGTACACCTCCCCCAATAGAATGTAACTCCTTAGCACAGTGCCTGGCACATACTAGGCTTTTAATAAATGTTTATTGAATGGCAGATAAAGATAATAACAATAGCTAACAGTGCTTTGAAGCTTGCAAAATTATTTACAAATATTACCTCATTTTATCTTCACAACAACCCTGGAAGATGGATGCTATTATCAGCCCTATTTTGCAAAATGAGGAAAACTGAAGCTGAGAGATATTAAGTGACTTGCTCAGGGTCCCACACACAGCATGTAGGAGGCTACATTTGAACTGAGGTCTTCCTGGTTCCAGGTTTAGTGATTCTCTCTCTCTCTCTCTCTCTCTCTCTCTCTCTCTCTCTCTCTCTCTCTCTCTCTCTCTCTCTCTCTCTCTCTCTCTCCCTCTCTCCTTCCCCTCTTTTCAGTACTCACTACAATGCCTTACAAAAAAATTTTTTGGTCCACCTTCTGATTTCCTGGGAACTTCCAGTGATGAATATCCTCAGACAAAATATATCGGCATCTGCTCTGCAGCCTTCTGTAACAACAGGGAGTTGCCCAGACTCTAGAGCATTTAGAGTTCAAAACACCTACCCCAGGTTACCCCTCTGGTACATGTCTTAGACAGGTAATGAATGCAGGTCTTCCTAATTCCACAACCTGAATCTCTCTCACCTTCCTCATGCTGCCTCTCACCTCACACATAGTAATGCTTAATAATTAGTTGTTGCATGAAATAGAATTGAAAATTCAAACTTCCCCTTTGATCAACCAGCAGGATTCTTGGCTTCCAGAGTCCTTGCCATCTTGTTACTTCACCTCTCCCCTATTTGATGTCCATCTCTTTCTTTTTTGTTGGGCAATGAGGATTAAGTGACTTGCCCAAGGTCACACAGCTAGTAGGTGCCTAGTGTCTGAGGCCGGATTCAAACTCAGGTCCTCCTTAATCCAGGGCCAGTGCTTTATCCTCTGCACCACCTAGCTGCCCCCATGCCCATCTCTTTCAATGCTACACTTGACTCTTTTGCCTTTCTTTCCCCACCAGGGACATCTGGAACACAATGACATAGGCAGCAAAATAGACCTTTGGGGGAACTCTGTGCCACAAAGGGGTTTCTTCTGAGGGGCAGTTGTTTTCCTTTTCACCTTAAGTAACTTAGCTTCTCAGTCTAACTCATCAAACATCATCCCCTTTTGTGACACATGAATGAATCACAGCCTTTGCTGAGTATCCTGAATTGGGGACAAAACTGTCCCTTTACTCATGTGGTTGTGTTTATCATCTCAAATCTAGAGAGAAACTTTTAGCAGAAGCACTTCTCCATATTGTGCAGAAAGGAGTTCTTTTCATCTCTCAATCAGCTTTTAATCTTTTTATAATTTTTGATCTCAAGAAGCTTTTAAAAGGATACAATCAACTTTAATGTTGTTGTTGATTTCAGTGGCAAGAGTGGTCAATGGAAAGCTAAAAGCAGTGGAAAGAGACAGAGTGAGAGTCTTGGTTCAGACAGTAAACTATCTGTGTGACTTTAGACAAGCCACATGACTTGGACCATATTTGTAAAATTTGGACTTATGATGTCTCTTCTAGCTCATAATACTATTTTCTATTATCTATGATGCAAGAAAAAGCTAGGTAGTGCAGTGGAGGAAGCACTAGAGTCAGGAAGACTTGAGATCAAATCCATACACCTGATAGCTGTGTATCCCTGGACAAATCATTTAGTCACTGTCTGCCTCACTTTCCCTATGTATAAAATGGGGACTCTAGTTCAAGTCTTCATAATTTCTTTCCTGAACTATTTCTATAGTCATCTAATTGGTCTCCCTGCCTCAGGCTCTCCTTGCTGCAATTCATCCTTCCCATAGCAACCATAGTGATTTTCTCTACTCAATGAGTTTCAGTGGATCCCTATGGACTCTAGGATCAAGTATCTTTATTTTAACTTTAATAATGTACACAATTATTAATACAGTAGGAAATGCTCATAATTTAAATACACATATTGGAAGTTAATATATACATACTGGGGTACACACTTAGGGGTTTTTTGTTTGTTTTTTTGAGTTTATTTTTTTGTTTTGTTTTAACTAGTAATGGTAAATGATCCAAAAAATTTTGGAGGCTCTAAGACTTGAAGTCTTAAATGTAAGTTTAAAAAAACCCAACAACTTCACAAATACATGATGGGGAAGCACTTGGAGTCAGCCATTGATCAGAAAATGACCTGGAGTGGTTAGTGGCCCCCAACCTGAACAAAAATCAGAGGAATGACATGGAAGCCACCAAAGGTAATTTTGCTTCATTGAGGGAGGCAGAGTTACAGAAAGAGAGAAGAGATAGTTCCACTGTATGTCTTCTTATGGAGTGTTGTGTGTTGTTCTTGCCTTCACACTTTAAAGAGAATATTCATAAGCTTGAGAGCATCCAAACAAGAGCAACTGGGATAGGGAAAGTCCTCAAGTCCATGTCATAGAAGGATCAGTTGATGTAATTGGGAATATTTAGTTTAGAGAAGAGGAAACTCCTAGAGGACATAGCTGCCTTCAAGTATTTGAAGAGATGTCATACAGAAGGGAGATAAGGCATGTTCTGCTTGGCCTTAGGTGTTAGTACCAGGAGCAATGGGCAATAGTTACAGGAAGAGCAGTTTAGGTTTGACATCAGGAAAAACATGGACTGGAATGTTAATGTGTCCTCCCCTGCCCCTGTTGGCCTGAAGACCTCACTGGATAAAGACTTGTGGGGTGGTTTATTTGATTGTTAAGGAAGTTTAATTCTCAAATTCTGTGATACTGAGGCTCTTCAATTCTATGTTATAGCAACTGTTCTGAAACTTATGGTCATAGATATGTAATCTACCTCGCAAATGGTGGGGAAACAAACTTAAAACTAAAACTCCAGAAAGAATAGGGCTGCTAATCAAATTGACCAGTGTTATCTGTTGGTTACCTTTTTGGAGAACCAATAAAGCATCTGAATCTCTTCTTCAAAGGAAGATACAGGGACCAAAACAACCATCCCCTCTTTGGTTCATTTTAGAAAGGCTTCTCTTGTTGCCATGGCAAAAGAGATCATCTGCTTTCTCTCATTCTGATATCTGCCACCTATGACAACCAAACATGGGAAAACCATGGGGACAGCCAAAGAAAAGGTCACAGATTTCATGAAATGCTCTTGGGATGTTGGGCTGTGGTTAACCCAATAGATACACAGTCAACCCAGTTTTGTTTCTCAGGATAGCCTTAAGAAAAGTCAAAATTTAGGTTAAAGTAAAAGAATTTGGATCTAAGGAAGGGAAGGCATTAAAATGTATGAAAATAGGGGCAGCTAGATGGCGCAGTGGTTAAAGCACCGGCCCTGGATTCAGGAGTACCTGAGTTCAAATCTAGCTTCAGACACTTGACACTTACTAGCTGTGTGACCCTGGGCAAGTCACTTAACCCCCACTGCCTGCAAAAAAAAAATTATGAAAGTGGAAAGAAAGCTGCATTTGAAAAGCAGGCAACGTCAATTCTGATCAGAGTTCTATCATTTACTCTCTGTGTGAGTTTGGATGAGTCATTTTCTGACCATGGGTCTCAGCATTCTCATTTGTAAATGAGGGATTTTGACTACATAGCTCCTTTAGCTCCTTCCAGCTGTGTGTGTTATGCTGTATGTGGAAAGAGTCAGTCAATCAGCACTCATCTATTAAGTGTGCCAGGGACTGTGCTAAGTGCTGAGGAAACAAAGAAAAGCAAAAGACCATCCCCACTCTCAAGGAGTTCATAATCTAATGGTGGCGGGAAGGGGGACAACATGCAAACAATCACATTCAAACAAGAAATCGATAGGATAAATTGGAGAGAGACAAAAGAGGGAAGGGTCTAGCATTAAAGGAAATTGGGAAAGGCTTCCTATAAAAGGGGGGCATTTAGCTTTGACTTGAAACAAGTCAGGGAAGCCAGGAGGGAGAATGGAGGGCAGCCAGTGAAAATGCATGGGATCAGGGAAGTCAAACAAATCAAGTGTCTTGTCCATGGACTAAAAAGGATCCAATGTCACTGGATTTCAGAATACACAGAAGATGTAAGAAGATTGTAAAAAGAGGAAAGGACTAGGTTATTAAGGGCCTTGAATGTCAAAGAGAGGATTTCATATTTTGTCCTGTTATTAGGAAGCCTACTGGAATTGACTTAATAGGAGAGGGGCATGGGCAGAATGACATTTTAGCCAAATCAATTCTACAGCTGAGTGGGGGATGGACTGGGTTGGTGGGAGACTTGTGGCAGGAAGACCACCAAGCAGCCTATTGCAATAGTCCAGGTATAAAGTAATGAGGGCCTGCACCAGTGGGGTGTCAGTCTCCCTTTGAGACCAGATGGATTGCCAGAGCACCTTCCCTATACCTGAAATATGAATTTGATCTCCATTTCTGAGATTATCCAATGACACTAGGCTATCTTTTTAGGATCAGTGTTTCATCTGCAAATATCAGATTGGTGCCATTTATGGTGAGGACAGTTCTATGCCAATAAATGGACTTGATAAACAGTGATTCATTGTTAGTTAGCAAGTGACAATTAACCCTTCTGTATATCCATTAGATTGTGAGCTCCTCAAGGGCAGGGACTGTTTTCTATCTTTTTTTTGTATCACCGGTGCATATCATAGTGTCTCCCACAAGTAGGCTCTTCAATGTTTATCGACCAACTGACAACCTCAGAGCTGAACCTCTAATTAAAGACTTACTCCATTGCAGATCCTCTAAGTGAATCCTGGGGTTTTCTCTTATACATAGTTGACTCCTTGGATGGCAGGATGAGTCTTGTTAAATATGATTATGAAACTCAAGGAAAAATTATGGTAAGTTTCACCTAATCAATTGTGCAATGGCACTAGGGCCATTTGCTGTTGACATTTCAGTGCTTGTTGTACTAAGCAATGTGCCCATAGCCACAAGGAATACATAATTCACTTTTCTAATCCAAGAAGCACCATTGTGTTGCCAAGCTTGAAATCAGTCCAGCTGTTGCCCATGACACAAACAATCTGAATGCCCTCCCTGGAGAGCCCCTTGGGGGCTCCCTTGATTGTGATAGCAGATCTCACAGGACACTACCCATACCTCCCAAGCCACAGGTGCAGGAAGATTGAGAGCTAGAGGGAAATTTCACAAGAACTTCTTCAGCACCAAGGGAAGGAGCAATTTAGCATAATGGAAAGAACCCTGACCTCAGAGTCAGAAAGACCTGGGCTCGAGGCCCATCTCTGATGCACACTGACATTGTGATCCTGAGCAATCCTTAACCTCTCAGTGCCTCAACTCTCAGACTCTCAGTTGCAAAGAGAAAACCTACTATCATTGATCAAGGCCGCTTCACTGGAAGTTTTCAATATTAGTGAAATCACAAATCCAGCACCACACCATGGCATGTGTAAGATGGTGGGCTAGGCAGATGGCTCAGTGGGTGGAACACAGGACTGAAAAGTCAAAAGAGATTTCATTCTCACCTCAATCACTTCCTAGCTGTATTACCATGGAAAGTCACTTAATTCACCTCAGTCCCTTCATTTGTAAAATGGACACAGAGAAGCAACATGTGACAATGGCTAGAAAGACTTGGTTCAAGAGCTGGGAGTCAGAAAGACTTGGTTCAAGTACTGCCCCTGACACACTAAGTCTATGGGACCCTGGGCAAGTCACTTAAGATCTCAGTGGCCCAGGCAACTTGGTAAGACTAGGAGCTGCAGAGAAGGTGCCCAACTTCCTTAGGACAAGAACCTTCTTCACTCCCCTAGAGAAACCTCGGTCTAAAAAAAATAAAAAGCATCTAATTCCACATACAAGTTATTTAGAAAGTTTTCTCTGATAAAAATCTCATTTCTGGGGCAGCTAGGTGGCACAGCGGATAAAGCACCAGCCCTGGATTGAGGAGAACTGGAGTTCAAATCCAACCTCAGACACTTGGCACTTACTAGCTGTGTGACCCTGGGCAAGTCACTTAACCCTCATTGTCTCTGAAAAAAAACTATATAAAGAACTGGGTTAAATTTATAAGAATACGAGCTGTTCCCTAATTGATAAATAGTGAAAGGATCTGAATAAGCAATTTTCAAATTAGGAAATCTAAGTTATCAATAGCCATATGGAAAAAATGCTCTAAAGTACTAATAATCACAGAATCTCAAATTAAAACAATTCTGAGGTTTCACCTCACATACATAAGATTGGCTAAGTTGACCCCCAAAATGACAAAACCTGGAAGGGCTGTTGGAAAACAGATACTGTTGTTAGCATTGTGATTTGGTCCAGTCATACCAGAAAACAATTTGGAACTAGGTCCAAAAAGTCTATACCCCCAAAGAGATCAAAGAGAGAGGGAAAGAGTATACATGTGTAAAAATATTTGGAGCAGAAGAATTAGAAACTAATGGGAATAACCAGGGTGGTGCTGGAGTCAGCTTAAACCAAGACAATGGAGACAACTGTTAAATTCTTCAGTGTTCTGAACATTTCTGGGGTGGAAATCACCAAACACTACAAATCAGTGGTTGATTCATTGTTTTGTTGATTGTCTGGACTTAATAAAATGATGAATAAAATGTCTAAATACAGATTAAACTTAAAAGTGTGTTGGGTATACATTGAATTGTTTTGGAGAGCTGCTAACTGTTAAATATTTATCAGTATACCACTGCACAGACTCATCAACTGGGAAATGACTGAACATGGACTATGATGGAATCCTAGTGTGCTGTAAGAAATGATGAAGGGAATGGTTTCAGAGAAACCTGAAAAGCCTTTTATGAAATGGAGAGTAAAGGGAGCAGAACCAGGAGAACACAATAACAATAACATTATAAATAAAAACAACTTTGAAAGACTTTGGAACTCTGATCAACACAATGACCATTCACAATTCCAGAGAACTCATGATGAAACCTGCTGCCAGTCTTCTGTGAACTCAAAGGAAAGATGGAGACTTTTCTTTTGGATGTGGTCAAAGCAGAAATTGTTGTGTGATTATATGTGGTTATTACAGGATTTGTGCTTTTCTTCCTCAATGGGATGGTGCTGGGGGAGATAATGGGATAAAGATAAGGATGATTTTCATTGACTGAAAAAAATCGAATTTACTTTTAAAAAGAAACTGAGGCCTAGCAAAGTTAGCTCATTTATTCATTCTCATAATGATGGGAAGTACCAGAGTCATGCAAAATACAAACTCAGTTCACAGATCATCCATTACTCTCTCTACTGCTCTTTATATGACCCCTTGGAAACCCTGGTTCAGAAATCCAAATAATAAATATATTTGTCCCTTGCAATTTTTCTAGGTGAAGTATTTTGAAATCCAACCCACATAACAACTTCACACCAAGTAAAATTTCAGCATACCCAGTTCAGCTCTGTGTTTATATCCCAGGATATAAACTGCCTTCCAGTCATGTGTCTTGGCTAGCTGCCTTCCCAAAACAAATAAAGCAGCATTGCCTGGTCTAGAAACACAAAAACAACCCCCTGCAACAGGAAAGCCAGAGGGAAAGTGCCTAGAAAGGGTCCCTTCAGCCAGCTCTTCACTCCCTTGGCTGCCTTGCCCTCACTTATATAAGGGGAAATGTTTTCAAGATGTGGCCTGTTTCACTGAGAACATGATTCCTCTTTTAGAATCTGAATTGCAGCATCACAATGTCTCTGAGTTGGAAGGGCCCTCAAAGAACATGGAGTCTAACCTATTCCAGAGTAAGATTCCCCTCCATAGCTTGTGCAACAACTGGTCATCTAGTTCTTGCCTGAAGACTCTACTGAGGAGCAACCCACTACCTCCCAAGGTATCTTACTTTTCCTTCGTTGATTCAACAAGCATTTATTAGACATCAACTATGTGCCAGGCACTTGTGCCAGATGTTAGGGATACAGGGGGAAAATGAAAGCCCCTGATCAAAAGGAGTTTATAATGTATTTGAGTAAACAGCATCTAGTTGTTGAACCAAGCTTAAGTTCTACTCATCATTAAAGCTGGACAAAACTAAGAAATCTAACCTAATCCCCTCTTTTCACAAATGAGAAAACTGAGGCTCAGAAAGCGCTAGGGATTTCTTAATAAACATAACTCCATCTGACAATTGCCAGATGACTCAGATCAGAAAATTAGAGTTGTCTTGTCCAGAATTTCTTGGCCAGGGGACCACAGAGCATAGGTATCAATCGATACACAGATAGATTTCAAGAGATCTTTGAACTTGGATGGAAAAAAATATAATATTTATTGACAAATTACAGAACTGTAGCATTTCCTTCAACTATAATGGATTTTTTCAAATCTGATATTCTGAGGAGCTCATAACAAAGGTGTATGTAACATATAAAATATTAAGAACACCTGATTAGTACAACACTTTCATTGTACAGATGAAGAAACTGACACCCAGAGAGGAGAGGTGAATCACTAAGGACATCACCCATTTTCCAATGCTCATTTTTGGATCAGGAACCCAATCATCTGATTCCTGGTACTGACTTATTTCAACAACCACTGAGCAGAATCCCTATGATCTCATTGAAAGAACCCTAGATTAAAACTGAATAGAACCTGGATCCTCTTGCCATCTCCACCAGCACAGAATTGTATTGTTTTTTCCTCTTTCCTATTGAGAGAGCACAGCATGTGAAGTCACAAAATCTTAACATTAGAAGAGACTTCAGAAGTCAGAGGACATGTGTCTCAAACCTATCTCACTACCTGTGTTATCTTGCCAAGTCACAACTTCTCCAGGCCTCAGTTTCCCAATCTGTAAAATGAAGGTGTTGGACTAATGTCTCTTGTAGATTTAACAGATTCTTTTCTAAATTCCCCTCCAACTATTACTTTCTGTCTTCTCTGTTCTAACATTCTAAGTTTACCAACACTGTCGGCATCGGATGTTCCTTGTTCTGACATTCTTTGTTTTAAGGTCCCTTTCATCTCTAACATTCTATATTGTAAGTTCCTTTGCAGTTCTGATATTCTATGTTCAAAATTCCCTTACAATTCTGGCATTCTCTGATGCTAGGACTATAAAGTAACATCCAGGGTCAAACTAGAACTTTAACATTCATCCACTATATAGGCATGGAGATGTGTAAAACTTTCTGAATAGGCTGTATTCAACTCAAAGTAGAAGAGGCAAAAACACTGCCTATAGAATGGAAAGACAGCATTTTTGTTCCATATGGCAAAGACTAGATGGTACAAAGGACAGAGCAATGTAGGGCTTTATTCAGGATACAGAAAAGAGGGAGGGAGGAAAAGGCTAATAAAATAGAAATGCTGTCCTGTATCTCAAGCCACCATTTTAGCAGTGTTCCATTTGGCTTCAAGTGCCTCTAATAGATGACTTCTAAAAAGGCTTATAAATGTGAATAGGAAGGAAACTCAATGTTCCCAGCTCCCTGGGTCTCCATCCCTCTGCTCTGATGGTAGTATAATCGAGATAATCTACATATTCCCTACCAGGAAATCAGCTCCTTTGCTAAAGGACTGATTTTTATCTGGAGATATGCTAAGGTCTTCCTAGGCAGAATATTATGAGAAGAATGAACAATCTCTGCAGGGATAATGTGACACAGCCAATCACACTCACATCCAAGATGCCACTTAACTCAGAACTCATTGAACACCTTAAGATCAAGCCCACAGAAAATATGGGAACCTATTATCCTAATAGCTAGTTACACAGCTGACCAGGCTGGGTAGCAATCATGAGCTGGAATATAAGAAGAGTGATTCCTACAGAAGCATCATTTCCAGTGCCAGACTCATATCCGGATTTCTCCTGTAATTCTCTAGACGAGAGGGAATGTGGCAGAGGGGAAAGAGTGCTAGGCTACAAGTCAGAGAGACCTGGGTTCAAATCCAGATTCCAGGGGCAGCTAGGTGGCTCAGTGTATAGAGCATTGCCCTGGATTCAGGAAGACCTGAGTTCAAATCTGACCTCAGACACTTGACACTAGCTGTGAGACCCTGGGCAAGTCACTTAACCCCAATTACCTCACAAAAACAAACAAACAAATACAGATTCCAACATTTGCCAGCTGTGTGGACTGGGGCAAGTCACTCGATCTCAATGTGTCTCAGACAGTTCCTTGCTTTGCTTCATTCTTTGTACTTGTATCCTCAGCACCCAGAATAGTACCCAGAACACACTAGGTGTTTAATACTGCTTGCTTGAGTGAGTGAAATGAGGTTCTTCATGCTGATGAAGACAGAGATCCATGGTGTCCCCTCTCATCTAAGCACTGATTGCACTTGTACTTAGCTTTAAAATGCTATTGCTATGAGGATATTTAATAATTCTATGAGTCTTTGTAAAGGGATTCATTATTTACTGGGATGGGTGGAAAGCTCATTCACTCAAATGGATCCTGGAATTCCTATGATTATATAACAAGTGAGCAAACTCTACTCAGAGACAGCATGATGTCACTAGTATATAGAACATTAGACCCAGGAAAACCTAGTTTTCAATCCTGCTTCACATTAGATGGGTGAGTCTAAAAAAGTCAGGTACGGATCCTATATCTTAGTTTCTTTATTTGAAAAAATGGAAATTTGGACTTATTGATCTCTAAGGTCTCTACCAGCTCTAAAATCACACACACACACACACACACACACACACTACTACCACCACCACTAGCACTACCACCTTCTTATTCCTCCTGTAGTTCATAAATAGTTATACTCAAGATCCACTGGACCTTTCTTCTCTTCCTTGCCCTTGTTCCCCATCTTTCCTGCACCTTCCCTTGGGTGAGTTAAAATATGCATAATAAAGGCTATATATATTATTGACTTCTCTGAGGCTTTTATGAAAGCCTCCTCTAAGTTACAAAATTGTAAGAATAGACAAATGGGTCATATTAAATATGATTCATATTCATCTAATTGATTTTGTTGGCTCCCATCTCCCTGCAACTCACAACATGCCTGAAATGAGAGGTAGCTTTCAGGCACCCCCATGGGTTGTGGGGGAGGGATCTGAAGTCTACACTCACAAGTAGGTATTCTGTGAATGAGAAGTGTTGTTCTGTAGTTATCACTAATAGCATCTTTGATCCATATCTCTTATATTGAAGAACTTTGCTGTAGTGGACAGAGAGTTGGTCTTAAAACCAGAAAAACCTGGGTTTCAACCATCACTATATGATCCCCAGCGAGTCACTTAAACCCTTAATGGCCCCAAGTGGTTAATTAAGGCTCTGAGGGGGCAGAGAAGGTGCCAAACTGGGCAGTTCCAATATACCAATGAAATCACAAGTTCAGTCTCCCATCTCTTACAGTCAGAGGTACTGTTTTCTTATGACCCCAAGTGGTTAATTAAGGCTCTGAGGGGGCAGAGAAGGTGCCAAACTGGGCAGTTCCAATATACCAATGAAATCACAAGTTCAGTCTCCCATCTCTTACAGTCAGAGGTACTGTTTTCTTATGACGATCACTCCCTATTTGATCCTGAACAAAGAATTTCATGTCAAGGTCTCAGTTCCTCATCAGTCAAATGAGGGTCTTATACTCAATTGTCTCTAAGGTCCTTCAAGATATCAATCTATAATTCTGTTATTTGCATCAATGGGTCCAGAGAGGTATCTTCTACTACAGAAGCTGATCTCAATCAATATCCATTCTCTTGGATTCACACTTAGAAATCTCCATCAAAACAACCAAGATACAAGTTATTTAGGGCAGACAGTAAATTAACCACAAGGCTGGTCTTCTGACATCCCCTGGTGTACAGATGTTCTTAAGAAGTAACCTCTGTGGGGGCAGCTAGGTAGCACAGTGGATAAAGCACTGGTCCTGGATTCAGGAGTACCTGAGTTCAAATCTGCCCTCAGACACTTGACACTTACTAGCTGTGTGACTCCAGGCAAGTCACTTAACCCTAGCTGCCCTGGAAAAAGAAAGAAATAACCTCTACCACAAAAAGGACCAGCCCATATAGTCAAACCTCTAACCTAGTTCTCCCTGCAGCTCTAGGTCAGGCCAAGGGTACCGGGGGGATCTCTATGGTGTTCCTGGTGGACGCTCAGGTCTCTAAATTCTGTTCTATCTCTCAAGCTATGGTCCCTATGGATGGTTCCTGTTTCTTTTTTAAAATAAATTTGTTACTATATTTTTATATCACTCATATTTCTTCTTTTATCTCTTTGTAGTCCTTTCCCACAAAGCCATCTCATATCACATAGGATCTTTTAAGAGAGAGAGAAACAATGAGCAAAACACTGACAATATCTGCCATGTTTCCTGCCCACCTCTTCAGAGCAGGAGGGAGCTGGGTCTTCTCATATTGTTCTTGAGGGCTTTGAGGGTCACCATTTCTAATTATCTGCTCTCCCTGTGCCATATTCCACATCTGTTTGTGGCAAGATTGCCAAAACCTCAGGCTGGTGGGTTTGTAAAGGAAATGGCTTAGAAACCCATAATTCATTGTAGAGAAGCGGGAATACAACCATGGAAACAGACATTTAAGAAGCAAATTGAGAGAAGAATCTGCTCCCAGAGGGCACAAATGCCAGCAAACCCTGGACTATTTAGGCCAGCTCACAGGCAGAGTCCAGATGCCCCACACTGATGGGAACAACCCCATCTACAATTCTAATACAAGTAAGATGGATTTTCTAAATGTCCACATCCCTGGCACGGGTTCCTTCATCCTCTCCTTGAAGACCTCCTGTGCTGAGAAGCTGAGTCCTTCCCAAAGTGACCCATTCCCATCATGCCCCTGGACAGCTCCAACCATTGTTAGTGTTTTTTTAATCTCTACATGGGGAGGTCCTGAAATTGGCATCCTGCACCTGAGACCAAAAAGAAGAAGTCTTCTTCCACATGGCCGCCCTTCAAAATCTAGAAGCTCCTCACCTCACTACTCAATTTTATCTGACTTAGGGAAAATATGCCCAATGGGAGACAGTGAGAAGTAGAAGGGAAGAAGATGAAGGAATAATAGCTGTAGTGATATGGCACATGGGTTCAGACTCAGGGTCTGCCTCTTGACCCTGAGAAGGAAATGGCAAACCACTCCAATATCTTTGCCAAAAAAAAAAAAAAACCTAAATGAGATCACAAAGAGTTGGATAGGATTGAAAATGACTGAACAACAACAAAGATGCTCTTATTATCTTCATTTTACAAATAAGGAAACAGAGGCTTTTAGGTTTAAAGACTTTCCCAAGGTCACAGAGATAAGAAATGACAGAAGTAGGATTTGAACCCAGGGCTTCTGACTCTAAAATTCATTCCTATGTATTGCATATCATATTTTCACTTATTTATTAACTGACTAGCAATTGTTGTTGTTTGTCCTTCATTCTCAAAGAGGATTATGACATCAGGATAATGTCATAGCATGCACTAAATTGGATTTAAGTGAGAGAGGGATGTGCAAGGTCACCAACCTCACTCTCTCCTTCAGAGCCATCTGCATCCAGTGGCAAGATATAGATAGGTAGGTAGATAGATAGATAGATAGATAGATAGATAGATAGAGAGAGAGAGAGAGAGAGAGAGAGAGAGAGAGAGAGAGAGAGATAGATATGGAGATGGAGATGGAGATAGAGATAAATGTGGATATAGATAAAGATATAGATATGGATATAGATTTAGATATCAGTACAACTGGCGATGGCCCTGGTTGTTTAAGGCATTGGTGTTAAGTGACTTACCCAGTGTCACACAGTAAATGAGGTGAGATTTGAATTAAGGTCCTCTTGATTCCAAGGCCAGCACTTTATCCACTGTGCTACTTGGCTGCCCTGAATAGTAGTTTAGGTAGTCCAACAATGTAGCAGATCATACTGTAACATAGTAATCTCCCTATCACTTGGTACATACAAGAAAGAAGAGGCCATAAAGCATCTACTGGGAATGCATGGGGAAGATCATGAATTGGACAGGAGCTTGGACTAAGCAATTTCCAACATCCCTTTTAACAGGAAAAGACTAGGCAGTGGGGAGGACATTGAGTAACTCATCCAAACCATTCTAGAGGTACATTAGCAGCAACTGAACCTTCAGTGACATCAGCCCAAGGGTTTCCCAACAGGCTGCATTGGGTAATTTCTCCATTCTCATCCTCCTCTGATGCATGCAAGATGTTCACTAGAGAAACATCATGCTCCCAAAAGAACATTTCTGCTCAGTGAAGGTAACATTCAAGGGATGTTGTGGGTGAGTTGGATAAATTGTTAGTGAAAGCATTGCAGGACTGACTGTTTAGAAAGCACTTTCAGAACAATCCTATAAAAGCAGGCAATTTGTAATGAGAAAGGAAAATAATCAACCGTTGTAACATGTATATGTGTGAGTGCCCTTGTTCCTGTGGGAAGCATCTGAGTTACCAGACAACTTTAAAGAGACTAGATTTGGTTCCTGGCATGGTGGAATCGCTCATTATCTGAAGAGCAATTATGATGTCAAACATATATTACAGCTGATTTTGAGTCAGAAGATCACAGATGTAAAGCTCAATGTGGCTTAACCCAACCAACCACTTAATTATGAAGTGGAAACAGTCTCAGAGAAGGGAAGTGATTTCACCAATGGCATCAAGACAAGTAGCAAAGATAGGCTACAAGCCCAGGGGCCTCCCACAAGAGACCTTTCCTAATTCCCCTAGTTACTAGTTACTCTCCTCAAACTGCCTTGTACTTATTTTCAGCATAAGGACATTGAGGCTTTTCTGCTGACCAAATATGAAAATATTTGAAATATGAAAGCAATCAAGCTTTGCTACAGGCAAGCATAGATTATTAAGACAGGACTCAAGGTTAAGTGGGTAGACAACAGGGAGCTTGCCTCCTTAGTTTACCTTTTGTTCAAGGTCAAATTCATTTGTTGCTAAGCCAGGGAGGATTTAGGAAACATATAGGCCCATTACTCTAATCTGTAATAGACGACAGGCTTTGCTTTCCATCTAGACTTGGGCATCAAAGAAGAAAAACCTAATCTTATCTTAGGATCCTTCTGCCTGGCTTTTTATGAGCTGGCTGTGTTGGCTACAACAAAATATCTGTTGTCCTATCCTCCTTAGGGAGAGGTTTTAACCACTGAAGCTAGGATGGCTTGGGTGGTCCTGAAGAAATGTACCTGGAATATAGTAGTAGGGAACATGTCCAGCAAAGATTATTGGACCAGCAGAGAGATAAACCCAACACAGACTTTGACTACCTGGCAAGACCAGAAGAGTAAATCACCCATTGAGGAGCAGGTCCAATGAGCCCAAGGGAGCATTGCACCCAGAAAGGACATCATCTCTAGAAAGGACCAAGTCCAATGGGAGGAGTATGATAGCACCCTAGAAGACATCAGAAGTCTTGTAGAATCAGAGTTATAAGTTGTTCTTCATGTTGTCCCTACATATGGGCCCTTCGTGCCTATACTGATTGATGGAGTGTTTATTTGTGGGAGAGTAGGCTACAGATTATGAGGGAGATGTATTGAAAAATCTTCTCACTGTTGGTTTCATGAGATGCCTTTACCTCAAGCATTTATAGACAGATAGATAGATAATAGATGGATCAATAGATGATAGATAGATACAGCAATAGATAGAGAGATGGATAGATAGTGTGATGTTTAAAATCTAAATGGGTGGTTGCCTTAAATTAGAAGCTTTAGCACCAGTCTTTTTGCATTGTTTCTTATTAAAGCATACTAGGTATTAGTAAAAAGGAAAATATGTGGAGTTCAGAAAGTTAAAAAAAGGTCTGTCTAGCCTAGAGTTCCAACCTAGTCTGGATCTTCCTCAAGTCCTCCACCATGAGCCTGTTTCAACCATGAACTGTTTGAGCAAACTGAGTGTGGAAACTTTTTATAGGTCTGGAGGAGAGGCGATGTTTACACACTGCTTCAAGCTGATTGGTTAGCATCATCCAAAACCATTAGTTCACTGGACTTGAAGGTGGTCTCATGTTGAGTTCAAAGTCCTTAGCTTCTGAGAACAATACCTTCTTAGGGCCAGTCAGGTGTGCTTACAATCTAATTAACTTGAAGTAGGCTAATCAACAAAGCCAATCACTCTCACTTAATTCAATCAGTTTAATCTCCAGGTGGGCCTTTGAGAATCTGCCAAATCCCATTATTTTCTCACATAGATAGATGGATAGATAGATAGATAGACAGATCAATAGATAGATGGATAGATAGATTAATAGACAGATGTATAGATTGATAGATAGATATAGATGATAAAGATGGATAGATACACATATATACATATGCATATATGTATATATTATATCTGTGTGTGTGTGTATATATATACATACATACATACATACATATATATATATATACATATATATATATATATATACACACACAAAGATAGATTGAGTGAAAGTAATTCAAGAAGTTGTTCTGGATTTAGAATGAAAGTAACTGGGTTCAAATCCCGGCCAAGCAAGCTATTTATTATCTGTGTGACCTTGGGCAAATCACTTAGTGTCCCTGGCACTCAGTTTCCTCATCTGTCAAATGAGGGGGTTGAATTAGAAGACCTCTAATGTCCCTTCTATGTTTAAATCCATGAGTCCATGATGCTAAGAATACTAAGTGCTAAGGTGCAGTGAGGTTGCAATCTGTATCCACGGAAGACTTGCCTACAGCATCACAAAAATATCATAATATGCCCTGGAGGTAGTCAGAAGGTGTGTTTTGAGTCCTGGCTCTACCACTTACTAACTATAGGCAGCTGGGGGCGCCATATTGTACATGGCATCAGAAAGACCTAAGCTCAAACCTGGCCTCAGACACTAGCTGTAGACCCTGGGTAATTCATTTCACCTCTGTTTGCCTCAGTTTCCTTATCTGCAAAATTGGGGTAATGATGGGGTTGTTGTAAGGATTAGAGATCCTACCTCTAAATTCTTAGCACTGTGGCTAGCACACAGTAGGCACCATATAAACGCTAGCTATTATAATTCACTACCAAATATAGTCTCTTTTCTCATGGAATATCTTTTCCTGCTATTTGTGGCTAAAATAATTATTTTTAATCTCCCTATTATTGTTGTAGGCACTGATACCTTCCCACTCACCCAGGCTTGCAACCTGGCTATTATCCTTGACTGGTCACTCTTATCGCCATATCCAATCAGTTGTTGAGTCCCGTGGTTTTTCCCTTCGTGGCTTCTCTGCTCTCTGCCTCCTTCTCTCCCCGGACACAGCCCACCTTGGGGCAGGCCTTCACCACCTCACACCCGAATTATTGCAAGCACTTTGGTGGGGCAGGGGGAGTCCTGCCTTCCTCAGATCTTTCCTCATTATAGTCCATCTTCCACTCGATTGAAAGTTGATCCTACCAAGTCTGGTCATACAGACCATGAACACAGTGACTTCCTCCTACCTTCCGAATCAAATATAAAATCCTTTTTGGCTTTCAAAGCCCTTCATCATCTGGCCCCTTCTTGCCTTTACAAATGCTTTACACCTTTTCCCCTTCCGCATAGTGGGAAAGCTAGTGACTCCAGACTCCTTGCTGTTCCTCCTATGGAACACTCTCTTTCCAACTTATCCTATATATTTGGTGTTTTTACATAGCTGTTAACATATTGTCTTCTCCCCTTAGACTGTGGGCTCCTCAGCAGCAAGGACTGTCTTTTTTAAATTTATTTTTGTGTGTGTAAGGCAGTCAGGAGTTAAGTGACTTGCCCAAAAGTCACACAGCTAGTAAGTGTTAAGTGTCTGAGGCCAGATTTGAACTCAGGTCCTGAATGTCTTTTCTCTTGCTTTCTAGCCTCATCACTACTGTGCTACTGTTCCTGACACATAGTAGGTGCTTAATAAATACATGCTTATTTGACGCATTAGAAGTCTTCAAGTACAGGATAAAGAAGCACTCGTCAGATCTTTTGTTGACATAGTGTTTATTCTTTTTCACCAGATTAAATGAACTAAAGTTTTTTGGACTAAATGGCTACTGAGATCCTTTCCAGTTCTGAAATTCTTTGATACTGAGACCATTTTCTCCTGAATAATTCAACAAGTCCTCCTGGTTTTTATTATACTGGGGAGGGGGGAATCGCATTCTACCATAGCCCACTGTCTTTAAGTTTCTATTGAGGGAATACATTTCAAACAACTGTTCCAAGTAAGTCTCCTTCATTGCTAACCATTGAAAACAATTTTCTCTCTGTTTATCTAAGGGGTCACATTTTAGCTCCATTCTACTCTCCATGGACCCTTTCTTAGATCCTTATGTAACCCTTGTTGGTTATGGTGGATTCTTTGGTTTTAAAGTATGTGTTTAACTTGCATAATGTGCCCCAGTCCCTCAAGGGAGTGAACTAAGGAACAATTGCAGTGGTCTGGCAGCCCCCAGAGATCCAAGGCTTAGTCTTTTGGAGAAAGAGACCAAAGCTTTGGGAAAATTTAGGACAGCTGGAGAGTGGAAAGGAGTGAGTAAACATGGCTTCATAGAAAGATGAGAAAAGTGATTATTTTGGAGTTAAAGGTCTGAGGTTTTAAGCAGGAATTTGGGGAAGCCACTTAACTGCTCATGTTCCTCATCTGTAAAATTAAAAGGCTGAGGTAAGGGACCTCAGAATTCCAATCTTCAATCTAAATGGCTTGCTGTCGGTCCTTAAGCTTAATGTCAAAATGTGAATGTCAAGAGGCCCACAGCCCCACTCATCCAATTAATTCTAAGCAAGGCTTGACTATAGAGATGAGTGTGTCATTCTTTGAGGCAATATCATAGATCCATCATAGATGATAATAATAATAATAATCATATACATTTATTTAGCATTCTAAGGTTAACAAAGCCTTCTTCCTCACTGTGAAGTAAATAGCTCACCTATCAACCCCACTTATAATAAGAGCAAACTGAGATGCAAGAGAAGTTTAATGACTTACCTAGGCCCATACTGTTGGAAAATACCAAAGCTAGGGTTCAAATCCATGTGTTCTGTGTCCCAGTTGTAGTGAGTCTTGTCATCAAAGTGAGCTAACCAAGTAATAGCAAGAGTCATAGAGGGAGACTGTTAGAAGAAAGGCCTCTTTGAGAAGAAGGGAGATAAAATGTAGGGAGATCTTGCTTCCAGACATATGTTAAAATAAATAAATAAAGTACAATTATAATTTTAAAAATTTTTCAATGTTACTATAATGCTTATCTTCTCAATAGGTGGGGGAGGAGCTGCAGGGGGAATTTGGATCCCCAAAATGCAATGAATTTTAAAATAAATGAACTATAATTATAATTTTTAAAATAATAAATAAATACAGTACTCCAAGCACCACAAGAATCTTGGGCCATCTACAAGCTGGACTCAGAAGTTTAGTGAGAGACTGGTACCAGCACTATCAATCTACATGAGAATTATATGTGGGGGCAGCTAGGTGGCGCAGTGGATAGAGCACTGGCCCTGGAGTCAGGAGGACCTGAGTTCAAATCCAGCCTCAGATACTTGACACTTACTAGCTGTGTGACCCTGGGCAAGTCACTTAACCCCAATTGCCTCACACAAAAAAAGATGAAATTATATGTAGCAACTCAGAATAGCTCTCCACAGGATTTCATGGGGACTGGAGCTCCAGGGAGACAGCAGGACCCTCTGAGGCCAGCGTATGACAGTGAGATGAGGGACAGCATCATATCTTATTTAATCCTCAAAAGGGGTTATTTTTCTTACTTTACTGCTGAGGAAACTGAGGCTAACAGATGGGTCTGTCAGGGTCAGGCAGCTAGAAAATATTTGAGGCAGGATTCGAAATCAAGTCTTCCTGATTCCAAGCCCAGTGCTCTCTACAATGTGCACCCCAGCTGTTTTGTTCACTGTAGGAACAAGATTCCCCAATCTCCTCTAGAATAAAATCCAAAGGAGGCCTCCATGAGAATTGAGACCCTCTGCCAGCATCCCCTGGAAGAATGCCAGAGACTCTGCTCTAAATCTTTTGTTTCTGTCAGAGAAGGATCTCGAGGAACAAGCGCAGCTGACCTCGTTTATGGAGGGTTTTAAAGTTTGCAAAATGCTTCCTTGCTATCAACATGTTGGAGCCTCACAATGACCCTAATGACTAAGCATCATGGCTAAGAATGCTCCCTTAAACAGATGGGCAGACTGAGGGATCTGCCCAGGGTTACACAGCCACCATCAGAGGCAAAGACCATGGTGCTTGATTCCACACCCAACGCTATTCATTGGATCCCAATGCCTTCTTGAGTAAGCTAAATGGCCGAGCTTCATAAAAAGTCTCCCCAAGAAAGGCTAATGATTTGGGGCTTGTTCATTTGGTCTTTTCAGGTTGTGGGTGCAGGGAGTGGGGTCCCCAACTTGGGAGATTGAGCAATGAGAACCTTTGAGGCTGGAATTCCAGCCTAGATGTTACAACCAGCAGGGAAGTCCTTGAAAAGTGCCAGGGTACAAACCCAGGAGGCCCAAGGGGAAAGCCTGAGCCCCCTCCCTTCCCCAGGCAGGCAAAGGGGATGTTTCCATGGTTTTTTCTTGCTCTACTATCAAAGCAAATATTCCTTTGTAAAAGTTAATCTAACTCGTAAGAGGTTAAATGGAACCAATGTGCTTAGACCTTCTGAACTCGGGGAACAAAGGCAGTGGGGGCTTGAGCCAATGGCAAAGATGAGACCCTTCCCAACTCCACAGAAACATTAGAGAACTCTGAGGGAGGGGTGAATGCCACTGACCTGGCCTCCAGACAGTCGGGCCAGGGCAAGTCTCCGTTATGCTGACATCATGGATTGCTGGAGCCGCAAAAGGCGTGAGAGGTCAACCATTAATCAATCAGTAAATTGACAAACATTAATTATGTCCCATGTGCCTGTCGCTGGAGACCCAAGACAACAGACATATAAGCTCCCCTGATGCTTGTTTTATACCAAAGGAAACAAGGGGTTAAGTGGCTTCCCCAAGGGCACAGATTGACTTTGCTGCAGATGCCATTCTGTACCTGAGCACTGAATCCCATTCTATACTCCAGCTACTCCTGGGACATGGACCTACTTTTCCCCAAGGTAGGAGTAGGCAAGGATTATAGGCTTGCCTCTGGTCCCCAGCTCCTACCCGGAGCTTGGTCTCAGACCCCACTGATTCTGACTTCTTGTTTTCATGAACATCCTCCTATTTCTCATTACTGGCACCTCTCTGTTTACTCAGTCTGCCCCTTGGAGGTTCATGTAGTCCCTGAGACATGGCCCGACCTGCTGCCAACTGGCCTGTATTGGGTACACATAACTTACTCAGAAAGCATTCCCCATCTCACTATGTTCCAGAAACCAGACTCTGTTTGGAACATCAAACTTTTGCCCAAGTGGCTAGTTTCAGGGGAAGAAAAGAACCTAATTTCCTGAGAAAGCCCTCACACCAACTGGCAAAGTCAACTTGGGAGATAACAGGTCAAACAGGGCTGGCCCTGCTCCCTCCTCCCCCCCTTTTTTGCCATGGAGGTTTCTATTTTCAAAAACATTTTCTTATGTTGGAAACAAAGGCCATGATTTTGAGATTGATTTCAAATAAATTGCCAGCCAACCATGGGAGTGTAAGATGCATATTTAGGGCATTATTAATACCGAGAAGCCTCCAATTTATTGTGCTCGCATGTGTTATTGACTGAATAAAAATAGGCATCCAATGGCCTTGCCAAGAAATGACCTAAGTGGCTTTGAAAGCTACAACCCAGTGATGCAGAGCTGTGGGAAAGGAGCTAAGTGGCTCTGAAAGCATCGATTTGCTACTGAGAGAGACCCCGGGTTATATAACTTGGGCCAAAGGAAAATGTGGACTCCAGAGTTGTCATGGTCACTCACAGCTAGAGCACAGAACCCTTCAATGTTTTAAGGTTGGGGACAGCAAATATTGTCGCATGATTAAACCATGGAGACAGTCAATCCATCCATAAACATTTATTAAGTACCTACTATGTGCTAGATACATAAGAGCAGCTAGTTGGCGCCATATTACATAGAGCACTGGGCCTGGAGTCAGGAAGACTCATCTTGCTAAGTTCAAATCTGGCCTCAGACACTTACTAGCTGTGTGACCCTGGGCAAGTCACTTTGCCCTGTTTGCCTCAGTTTCCTCATCTGTAAAATAAACTGGAGAAGGCAAACTCCAGTATCTTTGAAAAGAAGATCCCAAATGGGGTCACCCAGAGTCAGACACGACTGAAATGACTGAACAACACGTGCCAGGCACTGTGCTAACTATTGGGTCAAAGTAACACCTGCGTGTGGGCTGACTGACTGGCCATGCTTTTACCACCTTGCCAATATTTTATCACAGAAAAAGAATCTCTGAATCTCAGAGGAAGAAAAGTCCTCTGTAGCTACCTACTTTGACTCATCCCTGGCAAAGAATCCCTTCTACATCATTCCTGACAAAGTCCATCGGGCTTGGAGACCTCCCATGAAATGGAGGTCACTGCCTTCTGAGACAGCCTGCTTCACTTTGGGGTCAGTCTAGTATTTGGAGATTTTCCCCTTACGTCAATCAAGCCTTAATGTGCCTATCTGCAGTGTTTACTCACTGCTCCCAAGTATGCCTTCTGTAGCTAAACAAAGGGACTCTAATCCCTTGTCTGTCTGTCGAGTAGAGGCAAATCCCTCTTCAGATGCTTTAATTCAGCAATGGTGATGTCCCCAAGTCTTCTCTCCTCCAGCCCCACTGAGCATCCTAGAGCATGTGACCAGGTGCCTTTACCTTTATGGATCCTTTCCCTAGACATTTTCCAATGTATGTGGCTTTGCTAAAGTCAGAAATATGTGTCCTTTCCCAAATACGACAGGAGGTCAGTGGAGAATGAGGGAGTATTTTATTCCCATCACTCTCTGAAACCTGCAAAGCACTGTACCCATTTGAGTACAGGGGTAGAGAGTGATTCTGTTCATCTCTTTTGTTCCTTGAACATATTTTGTGTCTTAATTAAATGTGGTTGCTATTGGATCTGTGTGTCTTCCATGATCTATAAATGGGGAGGGTAGCACTGGTAGGATCTTCAGCCTAATGAAAGACCCAAAGCACCTTGACCCAACCTGTAACACTTAGCAAGGGGATCCGGTTTCTAAATTCGATGAGAGACTTCAGGGAGCCTGTTGTTAAACCAGGATATGAAAATCTGAAGTGAAGAAAGGCAAAGATTGTTGCTTTACTGAAAGTTCCTTGACCAACAAAATGTTTCTCTGAGGCCTTAAAGAGTGGTTCGATTTATAGAAGCACAACATTTGCAGACAAAAGAGAGAAATGGACTAGACAATAGTCCACTTAGGTAGAGTTCAAAACAGGTTGAATAGGGGCAGCTAGGGGCACAGTGGATAAAGCACCGGTACTGGATTCAGGAGGAGCTGAGTTCAAATCCAGCCGCAGACACTTGACACTTACTAGCTATGTGATCCTGGTCAAGTCACTTAACCCTCATTGCCCCCCACACAAAAAGAACAGGTTGAATAACCAGACTAAGAGAGGAGTCATTAGTACTTTGATATCAGCTTGGACAAAGGTGCCTAGATCAAATGAAATCATATTTGTAAAGTGCTTAGTACAACACCTCATGCCTAGTGGGTGCTTCATAAGTAGGTGCTTTTTCCATTCTCTTTCCTTCTCCAGGGGAATGATCTAGGAATCAATGACTTGGATAAAGGTAGAGGTGATATGTTTACCAAATTTTCAGATGGCATAAAATTCGTTGGGATACGGTATGACAAGTTCTGAATCCAAAAAGATTACAAAGATCAAGACAGTCACTAGGCCTACTTGCATGTGAAATGTAATAAGGATAACTGCAAATTCTTATACTTGTGTTCAAAAAACCAACTTCAAAAGTACAAAATGGGGGAGACTTGGATAGAGTAGTTTGTCTGACAAAGATCAATTTGAATCTTCATTCTATCTTTCAATATGTTATCTTTCCTTCCCAGCTTTGCGTCACTTGTTGATTTTGTAAGAAGGCTGTCTTCATCTTCCTTCAGGTTCATGATAAAATGTGACCCAGGGAGGGTCAAGGACAAAGACATTCACGTTTCTCTCTGTATACACTTTCCTTGTTTCCTTGTCAGTGCTCCTAAGTACTTGCTAAATCATCTCTCTGTGCATATACTATCTTCCTGTTCTTGTCCAAATTCTGATTCTGCATCACTTTTCTTTGCTGACCATCATCCAGTCCTTTGCGTGGGTATCCTAAGGCTCTGAACTGGAACCTCATCTCTTTTCTCTACATTCTTTCCCTCTTGAAAATCATATCTGCTCCTAAGGGTCCAACTACCATCTCTACACAAATGGTTCCCACATCTATATACACAACCCAAATCATTCTCCTGAACAGCACTGTTAGTTGCTTGGTGGACACCTCTACTGGGATGTCACATGAGGATCTCCAACTCAATATGTCCAAAATGAAACTCATCATCTCAAACCTGTCCTCCATCCAGAAACAATGTCAGAGTTAATTTGATCATTGCTCATTGTTCCAGAAAGGTGAGGAAAGGGGAAGGTGGGGACAAAGAGTACTCACACAGCTGTAAGCTGGTTGGCAGAAGACTAGGGAGTGAATTGAAGCAAGGGTCAACCTTTCTTGCAACAATGGTCCCAAAAAGCAGTCACTACATAGAACAGAGAACAGCAAGGAAACTAGGAAGGACCGTAGAAGTTACCAACTCCACCCCCTTCATTTCACAAGTGAGGAAACCAAGGCTGACATATGTTAAGTGTCTTAGCCAGATCACAGAGATAATAAATGATAGAGATGGGATTTGAATCCAGATCTTCTGACTCCAAGCCACTGACTCAAGCCACTGGGTGGCCTCTGAGTCAGAAAAGTAAGAAAACCACCCAAATGGATCAATGTCTTTTGTGTTGTGAGTCCCCAATACCAGGGATACACATGGTGTGGGTCCAGTTATGTAATGATGAGCACAACTGCCTTCCATTAAGAAGATCTAAGTTTGTTTTCTGGTGAGTGTATCAAAGTTGGAAAGAAATGGGAAGTGTGAGGAAGGGAGAATTACTGGGAGAACTACCAGGCATAAAAGGAAGGAGGTTGAACTAAGCCCAAAAGAAACCAAAGGCAATAGTGATTAGGGGGCCAGATGTGATTCAAGGTCAGGATGACCTAAAAAGACATTGGGACAAAAATACAAAGATAAAGCCATCATCTGCTCCCCAGATGAATAAGGAGGGATAGTTGAAGAGAACTGACTAAAAGGTAGAATGAACAGGAATCATACTGTTATACATGGAAATTGGCATGGACGCCTATTATCAGAGACTACATGTAGTAGAACCATTGACTTGAAGCTTCAAGGCATCTTTAAAGAGCATCCAGCCCAACCCCTTCATTTTATAGGTATAGACACTGAAGCACAGAAAGGTTGGGCACAAAATGGTCACACAGCTAGAAAGTATGTGAGGCAGGATTCCAATGTACAACTTCCTGACTTCCACTTCAACTCTCATGCCATCCACCTAGCTGCCTCGATATTACTAATGAACAAATACACGATATCCAAAGGACCCTATGGTAAAAGCCAAAGATAAGATAAATCTCACACTGTTGTTTCTAATTACCAAATAGAACATAGCTGAAGACAAAATAATAAGGCTCCTTTCTGTATCTCTGAAAAGATTTCAAAGGACTTGCAGCACCAAAATCCAGTTATATAGACACCAGGGCCAATTTGTATTATCCCTATCTTACAGATGAAAAAATTAATTCTCAAATAGCTTACTCAAGTTTCTAGGGTCACCCATTGAATGAGCAATAAGTCCAGGAGCTCAACAATAAGTATAACACAAAGTAAGAAGTAAATAGAGTCAAAGGAGAGATCAGGTAAAGTATTGAGAAAGGAGAGAACATATTTTTCCATTGGAAAATTGGAATTTCATCTGAAGAAGGATGACAAATGTTCATGAAAACAGGTTAGGGAAGGAGGCATGTAATCCATTCAATTCGACAAGCATTCCTTCAGTGATCACTCTGCACTTGGCACTGTTCAGGGTAATGAATATGCAATGGGGGGAGGGGGAATGAAACTATCCTTCCATTAAGGAGCTTACATATACCAAGGGGAAGAAGACATGCACAAATAAGAAACCACAAAATAGATAATTAATGCTTGTTGAATCAATAAATCATCAAGCATTTATTAAATGCCTGCTATGTGCCAGAAACTGACCTCGTTATATTGCCAACTAAACTATCCCCCCTTCCAAACTTCCCTGTTACTGTCCGGGGCACCTCTGTACTCCCAGTCATCCAGTATTGAACAAAATCGAGGTGTCATTTTAAACTCCTCACTATTTCTCACCCCCTTCTCCCCATATCTTAGCTCTTGTCATAGACTGATGATTTCATCTTTGCAGCATCTCTCCAATATGCCCCCCTTCTCTTCTCTGACACTGTCACCACCCTTTTATAGACCCTTAATACCTCATTCCTATTGCAATAGATACTGGGGAGGCCTACCTGCCTCCAGTCTCTCTCCACTCTAATCCATCCTTCATTTGACCACTCAAATCATTTTCCTAAAGATCAGGTCCAACCACATCACCCTTATAGTCAATAAACTACAGTGTCTCCCTATCACCTCCAAGAACAAAGACCAAATATTAAATCATCTGGTGTTCAATATCCTTCATAACCTGGAAACCCCCATCTCTAGGCTTCTTATGCCTCACATCCCAGCCCAATACATATTCTTCAGTCCTGTCGACACTGGCCTCCTCATTGTGGCACAAACAAGACCTTTGACCTCTCAGTTCCGGGCATTCTCACTGACTCTTTCATACCTGAAATACCCTCCTTCTTTATCTTTGCTTCTTAACTGCCTTGGCTCCCTTCAAGTTCCAACTACAATCCAACCTTCTAAAGAAGGTCTTTCCCAGTCCCTCTTCATCCTGGTACCTTACCTCTCTTCATTATTTCCTACTTATTCTGTATATAACTTATTTCTCCTTTGTTGTTTGCATGTCTTCCCCATTCGATTGGGAGCTTCTTGAGAGCAGAGACTGTCTTTTCCCTCTTTTTATCCCCAGTGCCTAGTCCATAATAGGCACTTAAATACTTGTTGACTGATTGTACCAAGCAATGGGAATTCAAAAACAAAGAATGAAGCCATCTCTTGCCTCAAGGGAATATTATTGGGGAGACTACTGAGGAAGACAACATTATATATTATATATATACATATAATAAATATATATATACATTTATAAATATTTAATTGGTGTGTGCCTAGCATATACAAAATAAACATGCAAGGTAGTTAGAACGTAGGAGGAAATGAATTCCAAGCAGGGGAGAGAGTCAATGCAATGTCAGAGTCACAAAGGTAAGTCATAAAAGTCTTGCTGGATTCTTGGTTCTTACTGAAGTGAGACAGCATCAATCAGCCAACAATCATTTATTAAGGGCTTATTATATGCCAGATACTCAATTAAGCACTAGAGATACAAAAAAGGCAAACAAAAACTAGTCCCTTCCCTCAAGGATCTCATTTACAGGAAATGTCCCAATAGTTAAAGCCCCTAGTTACTGTTAGGTCATGCACACGTGCCAGTTTAGGGACTTTTATTAGGATGACATAATCCATCTCCTTCAGGTGACTAAGTGGTCTTCATTCACTATCCTTCCATTTGTGATGTCACTTCTTTGTTCCTTTCTTCTTTCACCCTCATCCAAAGACCATACTCTCATCCTGAGGACCATTGACTTCTGTAAAGCTACACAATTCTTGACATAAAATAATACAAACATGCTACTCCTCCTCAAGCAGATTTATTTCTTTTGAGCAAGGTAGACCCCTCTATAACCAACATGAATATCTTCCCCATTAGACTATGAGCTTCTTGAGGGAAGGGAATGTCTTATACTTTTCTTTTTATCCAAAGCACTTTTCATAGATCCAAGCACATGGTAGGTACAAGAATAAATGTTTGTGTCTGATTGAGTGCTCTTCCATCAAGGTCTGGGGTTACCTATGAAGGTGTATTTACCTCTTGGAGTCACAATTCTAAATTCACTTTGTTTGATATCCATTCTCCCGTGTATTCATGTGATTAATTCTTTGAGTGCTCACCTTTTCCCTACTAAGAGCAAATGTCATTATAGAAAATCCTCTTCTTTGACTTCATTTGGCACCAAGCTGATTCATTAGCCTTCAAACTATCAGCCCATTGGCAAATCAATTATAACCTAGTGCCCAAATGCACCTACTTTTTAAAAACATACTAATTGACAGAACCTTAGAATCTTTTGCTCTGTCTTTTGGATCAGACTTCATAGTGGAATATTTATTCACAAAGAAAAAAAGTTTTACTATGTTATTAAATTTCATAATGAAGTCTGGGGTGGCTGTGTGGGCAGAAGTACAAACAGATGCTAAGTCCAAATATGACATCAAGACTTGGGAAAGCTTTTTGACATTTTATTGAGAATATTGGGAAATGAAATGTTCTTCTTTGTATCTCCCCTTTGAAAGCCTTTCTGGAACTTCTGCAATTGATGACATTTTCTCATTTTCTAAGATCATAGACTATTAGAGGATTATTTCCACATCAAAACAGAATTATCCCAATAAAACTTGATAGTTCAATTCAAAATGTATCTCTTAGTATTATTTCTGTGTCAGGCATTGTGCTGGGGATATGAAGACAAAAAGAAAAAATCTCTAACCTCAAGGGGTATCTAGTCTATGGAAAGGGTAAGAGTTGTGAGAAAATAATGGGTTTTGGAATGCCCAGAGCCCCCCCCCCCCATTTGAGGGGATTATATTAAGATTGATTGGATTGACTTTGCTGATTGACTCACTTGAAGTTGACTTGATTAAAACCACACATACCTGAGAGTCTGGCTCAGGGAGTGAGTCTGATCTCGGCAAGTTCTGCTCATGGACCACCCTCAAATCCAGTGAACCAATGGATTTCAGTGATATTAGCCAATTAGCTTGGAGTGGTGTGTAGGGGCCACCTCTCGTCTGGACCCAGAGGTAGTTTCCACCCCCACAGGAACAGGAACTTCTTTTTGGCCTGAAACTCTGAGGTGGTGGCTAGATAGGCTTCTTAACTTTCTAAGCCAGGTGTTCTCTCTTTACTAATATTTAATATACTTTAATAAATGCTTAATGAACCCAAACTGGTGCAATAGCCTCTAATTTCTAAGTAACAAATGTATGATAAACCCCAACTAATTTTCCCCACACTAGAGACAGTAATATGCCCGACCACATTTCATTTGACTTATCACAGAGTGACTGGCTTATAGTAGGTGTTTATTAATGTTTGTTGGTTATGTGAAGGATGGATTGGAATGAGGACAAGCCAATTAGGAGACTGTTGCCTTTGTCCAGTAAAGAGGTCATGGGGGCCTGAATATGGGTGGTAACTGTGTGACTGGTGAGAAGAGATTGTATTGAGAGAGCTTGTGGAGGTAGAAACGACAAGATTTGGCAACTGATTGGATGGATAGATGGGGTGAGTATTGCATAAGGCAGAGTGTGTTAGATACAGATGAAATGTTCTAGGAAAATTCAGGCTCAATCCATATTGATATTCAAAGTATATCAGAGATTCTTGTTTCTATGAACTAAAACTGAGAAAAGTATTAATTCTGAATACCATGATATGCCTTGCAAAAGACTTACTTTCCCACTACATTTTATTTTGCCTCTATGTTGCCATTTGGTTTGTGTGTTGATCCTCTTTAAAAAAAAAAAAACATGATTCTGTTTGTCTATCAATGGCTTGACCAAAGTTCTTTCCTAAGAGTATTATCAAACACAGATCCTCTTTAGGAGGTCATGAGGCAAAGGTATTTGTTCCCAAAGTTTACTCAGGAAGGACAAAGGTTATACAGGCTCTAGCCTGGCATGATCCAAACAAGGAGATGACTCCAACATTCATGTGGACAAGAATAATTTCTCCTTCATTCGTAGACACCTTATTAAAAATAATTGGGGAAACCCAATGTTTCTGCAAGGAAGCAAAATATTTCATTTTTGTATATCATTATGGATGGGTCTATATACAAATGTATAGAGATACACAAATAAATCAGTACTGCAGTACTTATCTTTCAGTACTTCAAGGAGCTGTGGTTTCAGTTCAAGTAGAAAAGACAGAGTAAACATTTCTTACGTACCCACTGTTCTGGCTATTGTATTTTTGGAAGGACATTGACAAGTATTCAGCAAAGCATTCCTATGATAGTGAAAGAGCTAGAAACCAAAATATATGAAGATCTACAAAGCACATTGGAAAGACTATTGGCTCTAAAATCAGAGGACCTGAGTTCAAATCCTAACTCTAATGTTAATTAGTTCTACCATCTTGGGCAAGTCATTATATTTCTCTATACCTCAGATTGTTCATCAACGAAATGAGGAAATTGAACCAGATTGTTTCTGAGATCCCTTTTACCTGTAGTGCTATAATGTTTGAGCTTCCTCTTTTTCCCTTCATTTAAGCAGAGCTATTTCAGAAACTCACTCCTGTCTAGAAGTGAGTCTTTTTCACTTTCTGAGTGATGTAGTCCCTCTCCACCTTCAGAGGAATTGCTTTCTTTGCAAAGGCTGTTACAGCAAAAAGCTACCACCAAGAAAATGACAAGGAAGGAAAATGTCTATGCTTTGTTCTTTTCATGCCATAGTATATTCACCAGCTTCTAATTTGACTTCTAGGTTTTTATGGATTCTGATCATTGCTAGAATTGAAACAAGTCTCCCACTTTGCCAACCTGTCTGCTAAATTAGTCCCATTTTGTGACAGCAATGGTCATGTGTGTACACTTCTACTCACATAAGGCTGATTTAAAGCATCTGACCCTGATCAGCTGAAACTGAGTTGAGCTGGTTTACAATTTTCATTAGTTCTCTTTCTTTTTTTTGTTTGTTTGTTTTTTGGTTTTGCGGGGCAGTAGGGGTTAAGTGACTTGCCCAAGGTCACACAGCTAGTAAGTGTCAAGAGTCTGAGGCCGGATTTGAACTCAGGAACTCCTGAATCCAGGGCCGGTGCTTTATCCACTGTGCCACCTAGCCGCCCCCATTAGTTCTCTTTCAAATGAGTGCTGAATTGCACTTCGTACACAGTGATTCATTGCTCTCTTTTGTTTTGCTTTTAATTCTGTGGTTTTAAAAATGAAATTTATTCCATAAAACGGGGAAGGGAGGAAGTATAGCTCTTAAAGAGCACACTTCAATGTCTTTTGGGGGGGGAGGGGAAGGGTAATGAGGGTTAAGTGACTTGCCCAGGGTCACACAGCTAGTAAGTGTCAAGTGTCTACGGCCAGATTTGAACTCAGGTCCTACTGAATCCAGGGCCGGTGCTTTATCCACTGTACCACCTAGCTGCCCACAACTCAATGTCTTTTAGAGATATTGCAGTAGCTTAAATAGTTGGTGTGATGAAATCAGAGGTTCCAAAGAATATTCAAGGTCCCAGTTTAAAAAAAAATAAGTCAATGGGGCAGCTAGGTGGTGCAGTGGATAAAGCACCGGCCCTGGATTCAGAGTACCTGAGTTCAAAATCTGGCCTCAGACACTTGACACTTACTAGCTGTGTGACCCTGGGCAAGTCACTTAACCCCCATTGCCCCACCAAAAAAAAATAAATCAAACCAAAACACTAGGAGAAATGAGGCTGAAAATTAAAAGCAATGCCAAGAACACGCAAGATAGTGATGCAGAATAACCTAATTAATCCCCAGAAAACAAAGTTCTCCAAAAAGGGTCTGACAGCGGGTGGGGCTATATTGATTCCTCTACAGTGTAGCCTAGGGTTCTTGAACTTGGAAGAATAGCAAAGACACGTTAAAAAACAACTGCTAACCATTGCTGTGAAGAAAAACCATTTGGCATGGATAATGCAGTACAAAGACTGGAGTACTGAATATTGGGAGGAAAAGGTCATTGATATTGATGAAACTTGCTTCTTCAAGGTAATACTATCATAAAAGGTCCAGATGAGCCTGTGAAATATGGATATCTTTATCAACCTGGAAAAGACCAAGCCCCAAAAATGTTTAAGGATTTTGTTTTTGTTTAGTTTTTTGCTTCCAGTGGACCTGTAAGGCTTGCTTCCATTAAAGGAATGATGAACACTGATGAATATATTAAAAATCCAAGAAGCACATTTATTAAAGAATTTCAGAAAATTTCACATAAAAATAATTGTTCTTATATGCTATGTGACATAAAAGATTCAGAAATTTATCTAAGAGATAGAAATAAATATGTTTCAGTGATCTGAGGACTCACCTAATTTAAACCCCATTGAAAACTTAAGGGCCATAATCACAAATAGATTTGAAAAAATTAATTGTTCATCAAAGGCACACTCAATATTGAATGTGATTGGTGGTTTTGATGGAGGAGGCAAAGAAAGGGATTAATGGATAACTTAAAACTTGGGCCCTCACCAAAGTCAGGGCCTGGGTTTTGTTAACTGATACCTGGAGTTCTGACTCCTATTAATTACCCCCATTAATCAACACTTACAACAAAAACATAACGATACAGGACACAGACACCCTAACTGATAAATGTTAATGCCCAGAAACTAGGCCTAAGAATGAAAAACACAGGGACATTCTGACCTTGGCAAGTTGAGGTAGGTTTTTTTATGAACATGCACAGAAAAGGCCAAATTTGTCCTCGGATTCACTTTACAACATGTAAACCCCAAAAACACACCTCTAGGGAAAAAGGTACCCTCCTGGGGGTTGGCTTAGGATGCCAGGAAGTCCAACTTAGGATAAGCCCTCCCCTGTACCTCCCTAAGGTGGAGATTATTATAATGAGATTGATCATCAATTTATCCTTACTATAAATATAACTGTCTTCTCTTTCCCTATTTGAGAGACACCTTTTTTCTTTGGGTGCTCTCCCTGTGGTCACTCACAATATTGCAATCAAACTTGGGAAACTGAGTCACAGAGTCTTGTAATTCTTTGGGACGCCTCATGATCAATCTGTTCAATTAAACCCACCTCCCACATCGGTTTCATGAAGATGAATTTTAAAATGTGTCAAAATCTCACAAGCTTAATAACAAGTCATATGAAACAAGTGATTGAAACAAAAGGATTAATTTTAAAAGTATTTATAGAATAAATATGCACACACACATGCCTAGTTGTATCTAATAGTAACCATCTGTAAGGTGTGAGTGTGGGGAGGGAAGGAAAAAAAAAGAAATTTACAAGATAATTTGTATGCATATCTGAAAAGAATAGCAGTTGAGCATAGTAGATTTGCAGGTTCATGTACAATCATCTTTTTTATTGCACTATATTTTATTCCATAAATTAAAATAAAAAGAATGAAAGACAACCCAAAAGACCAGACAGACTGACCAACGGAAAGTTAGCTATGTATGCACATACTTTTCTTGTTGTTCTTCAGTTGTATTCAACTCTTTGTGACCCCATGTGGGGTTTTCTTGGCAAAGATACTGGAGTGGTTCGCCTTCTCCAGCTCATTTTACAGATGAAGAAACTGAGTCAAACAGAGTTAAGCTTCTTGCCCAGGGTCACACAGTTAGTAAACATCTAGGCAAGATTTGAACTCAGGTCTTCCTGACTCAAGACCTCATTCAAGGTGTTCTATTCATGTTGCCACCAAGCTGTCCCACATATGTACATATACACTAGCTGCTAAAATCCTCCTGTTACGCCATCCATGGCATGGATGTGACCCTGGACTTTTGAAGCCTATATCAAAGGAATATAAATGCTGGTAAATTATATGGACTTTTGACTGGGAGATCAGAGGATAGACTGTAAGGTAGCCATCTGAGGAAAGATGTGAGAAAAGAATTATTAATAATGATAAACTGGGCACACCCAGTTTTTAGTCCCTGTATCATAGTGGGCTTTCTCCCTGTCCCCACTGGAGAGTGTAGTTCTTAGAAACTTTAGCTAATCCCTTTTAAAACCAGCCCAGGAGGGATGGATACATAGGAATGGAGACTGAACCAATGGGATTAAGCCATACCTGGACTTCAACAGAGATGGTATTTTCTCACACTTCCCCATTAGGTCATTATAGCATTAGGTCATAGGTAAAACTCATTTTAATATGGACCACCCTTGGGTCATGCCAACCAATGGAACTGAATGATGCTAGTCAATTAGCTTTGATTAGCGTGTAGTGACATTCCTATCAAAAGAGGATAAAAAGGGGGGGCAGCTAGGTGGTGAAGTGGATAAAGCACCAGCCCTGGATTCAGGAGGACCTGAGTTCAAATTCGGCCTCAGACACTTGATACTTACTAGCTGTGTGACCCCAAGTAAGTCACTTAACCCCCATTGTCCACACACACACACACACACACACACACAAGGATAAAAATAAGGAAAACCCTAGGCTGGGGGGGGGGGTGACTGCCATCTTGGAACTCACTTTTGGTCTGGACCCGCAGTCCAGTCAGGTGGTAAGTGTGCGCCTCTTAGGTCAGAGTAGGTAATGTAGGGATTCTGAACTCTGCTTGAGGCCATGTGTTGTCTTAGAGACAATATGTGATGTAGGTTTTTCTGCTGTGTTAAATGCCACACAATCAATTCTTTACTTAACATTTAATGTGCTTTAATAATAAATATTTACAACCTAAACTCGTACAATAGCCATTAATTTATAAGTAGCAATATTTTAGAAAACACAGTCATCCCTCCAATAATTTAAAGGACCCAGTAGGGATAACACAGTAAGTTCGTAGTGGTGCCATACTTGATAAGCCATCCAGTGTCTGTGCCAGGGGAAGTTCTAACCAAGATTTTTCACCCTGACTCTGGCACAGCCAACAGCAAGGCAGAGCGGACCAGTGGAAGGAGTCCAGAACCTGGTGTGAGAAGGTGCAAATAGCAAAACCAGCTCTGCTGCTCATCATCTGTTTGATCTTGGCATGCTGGTCCCTTATGTATAAAATAAGAGGGTTGAAGGACATGATCTGGAACTTCTTTTCAGTACTAAATCCTACAAACTTTTCCTCTTTTCTTTTTATATTTTGCCAGTATCTTTTCTTTTTATAGCACAAATATTTCTTAATATTCCTTCCTTCCCCCTCCTTCTACCCTTCCAAACTCACACTGCCTCCCTGGCAGGCGCTCACTCACACACTCACACACACACACACACACACACACACACACACACACATGTTGACCATTTTTGTATAAGAAAAAGAGTTAAGTAAAACCAGCACGTTGATGATGTCATATCCCACACCCAAAGTCCCCAGGGGTTTTCCAGGGCCAATATCTCTCCATGTTCCAGGCCACATGTTTTCCATGGTGGGGCCATAAAGGGATTCCCACAAAGCCTATAAACTGTATCCTCAAGCTTTGCTAAGTCCCTGACTTGTGACCTCCCCACACAGCTGCTCCAGCTTTTCTTGTCCTGAAAAACCTCACACACAAGCCCCAAGAAGCTAAAGTATGCAGCAGTTGTTTAGGGGAGGAAACTCCATGAGGCCAGACACAGTGACATTTCTGGGTGGGCTAAAGTAAACTCCTGACCGTTACCCAAAGCAAAAGGCCAGTGGAGGAGAGCTGAGGAGAAGGGGATCCCCGCCCCCCAATGGAGCCTAAAATATGGATTTATTCCATGAGTGGCGGGGGGAAGGGAGGCATGCATGTATACGTTTCTCTTTTGATGGGGTATCCTGGGGGTGGGAGAGTTCTCTAGCCGTCAACTTGATTTGTGAGCTACTCTCCCAGTAAAGTCACAGCTGCTCAGTTTCTCAGTCTATATACCTTGGAGTCTCCGGAATAAAGCCTGTGGGCTAAGTATGATGTAGGAGGCAAAAAAGGCATTAACGAAAAAACCTAAGACCCGAGCTCTAATTTAGATCTGAGCCCAAGAGCAGCTGTAACTTACAGACCCCAGCTCTGAAAGAGATTAATGGCTAACTTGGGCCTTCATTATAAGTCAGAGCCTAGGCTCTTGATACCCACATTAATCACCACCTATAACAAGAACCTAAAGAGGCAGATCATAGAGACCTTAACTATAACAAAGACATAGAGACAACTTATAGAACTCTTTTTTGGGGGGAGTGGGGGTGGGTAATGGGGGTTAAGTGACTTGTCCAGGGTCACACAGCTAGTACATGTCAAGTGTCTGAGGCCAGATTTGAACTCAGGTCCTCCTGAATCCAGGGCCGGTGCTTTATCCCCTGTGCCACCTAGCTACCCCCATTATAGAAATCTTAATTAATAAATATGTTGATGCCCAGAGACTGGGCCTGGGAATGAAACATTCTGACCTTGGCAAGTTGAGGTAACATGTAGAAAAGGCCAAATTTGTCCCCAGATTCACCTTATAACGGGTAAACCCTAAAAACACATCTCCATGGAAAAAGGTCCCTGCCTCGGGGGTTGGGCTAGGAGCCCAGGAGTACCAAATTAGGATAAGTCCTCCCCTGTACCTCCCTAAAGTGGAGATTGTTATAACGAGGCTGATAATCAATTTATCCATACTATAAATATAACTGTTGTTCCTTTCCCTATTCCTTTCCACTTTTCTGGTTCTCTCCCAGTGTTCACTCACAGTATTGCAATAAAACTTGAGAAACTGAGTCACTGAGTCTTGCAGTTCTTTTGGGATGACTCACGATCAATTTGACCTTAAATCCATCCCATATTAAGTAGTCTCTAGGAAAGGGTTTTATAAGTTATCCATCGACAGATTTCACAGGATTGATGAACTTGAATAGGAAGGGAAAAATGCATTTTTATTTTCACTAAAACTTTTTTTACTATTTTCACTAAGTGAAATTTAACATTTCTTTCAATTATTAAAAATGTGATTCTGAGAAGGCTTTACTGTAGGCTTTACCAGGCTTCCAAGGAAGTCCATGACATACAAAAAGTTTAAGAATCCCTCATCTAGGACATAAATTAGAAGGAAGAACACCTGGTTTGCTTGTGGTTGGAAAGCTAGGGAACATTCACTGAAGGCCCATGTGGCCTCTGTTGGTGATAGCCCAGCACAACACAGCATAGCCTATGGCATTAGGCCACAGAATCATGGAATTTTAGCACTGAAAGGGATCTTATGTCATGCTGCTTGCCTTCTCAATGGGCGAGGAAAGGGGCTTAGAGAGAGGGAGAGAATTTGGAACACAAAAAGAATTATTTAAAAAACTTAAATGTGTATTTGGAGAGAGAGACAGAAAGCAAAAGGAAAGAGAACAAGGAGAACGAGTGAAGAAGAGAGAAAAGAGGAAATAATGGGAAAGGAAGAGAGAAACAGAAAGACAGAGAGGGCTAAACAAACATGCATTCCAACCCATAACCATATATCCCACATGTTGTCTCCCCACCACTCCCACCTTAGAATGTGTGCTCACAAGGGCTGACAGCGTGAATTTTCCTTACTTTGTATCCCCAGCACTTAATAAATGCTTATTAGTTGAGCTATTGAATAAGAATCCTCATATAACATTCCCATCAGGTGTTCATCTACTTGAAGACTTCTAATGACAGGGAGCTCATCACCACCGGAGACGGTTTATGTCCTATTGGAGGCAGCTTACGCTGTTAGGGAGAGTTGCTTAAACAGAACTTAATTCAGATTTTCTGTGGCTGCCCACAGCCCCAACCAGCAGAACAAACTCATTTCCTCCTCCCGACAACAGCCCTTCAAATATCTGTGAAGACATTGATGTTCAATACCACCACCAAGAGAACCAAATTAAATGTCTCCAGTCCTTCCAACTGATACATCTATATCATGGACTTGCGACCCTTTCCCATCAGGGATGTACTCCTCTGGATTCAGTCCAGCCTGTCAATGTCCTTCCTGGGAATGACATGGAAATCTCTCTACAAAACCAAGAGGTAAGTACTAAGTCAAACTCCAAACATACACACATGTGTGGCTAACTGTTATTAGACTAACAAGACTTCAGGTGGTACCCAAGTGGCTTTAGTTAAAGTCAGGGCATGCTATTCTGGTCCACTTTTCATTCTTTCTGAGGGTTAGGGACACTATCAGGCATCTTTGTGCTGCTTCCAGACCTATGCCCTGGACTTGGTCCCAGGGAACATTGGCATTGGCTTTCTACTGCCTAAAGGAGAGAGTTCTAAAGCCTCAGCCTGTCCAAAGGCCCTCTGCCATTTATCTAAACATATAGAGCCTGCCTGCTCTAGTAAGACCACTTGAATTCTAATCTTTCCTTTGTTATTTAAAACCTAAATTACCATGAGCCTGGAGGTAGCATGTCACCAAATGGGCAAGTCACTTAAGCCTCTCAATTATCCCAGATCATTCTCTAAGACTAGAAACTGCAGAGCAAGTGTTGATCTGACTTTGGATTGCCTACATCAATGAAATCACAGACCCAGTACAAAAAAAGAAGAGAGAAAGAACAAAAAAAGACGCTTTGGGTCAATCACTTCATCTCTTTAGACTTAAATTTTCTCATGTATAAAGAGGACATTAACAAATGCTTGTAAGTAGGACCACTAAGCCTCCACATAGATTGGAAGCAATCCTAGAATACTGTGCATGTTCTAAGGGTGGAGCGCTCACTTGCCCTTATTCAAGAAATGAGAGTCATGAATGAAAGCTGCCAATGGCTGCCATCCTGGCTCATCCTTGCCTCTTGGACCCTTTCGTATCATGGACTGTGATCAGAGTAGATCTGAACACATCCCAGTTTGCTTCTGCAATCCATAGCTAGATGAGTCAGAACACATCTCTGACCCTGGAGTCCTCATGACCATCAAACAAATACACAGGAGAAACCCCCTGGTCCTGAATATGACAGAAGGAAATTGCAACCACTCCTACACAAGAGGAAGAGGAGAGAATCTCAAAATTGCCGCTAGAACATGAGTCCCCGGACAGACCTGTCCCCAGCTTTCTGAAAAGATAAGCCCAGGGCCAGCATCTAATACAATCACTGTCTCTCAGAAGAAGCTCAATGTAAAGAATAGCACCGTAGACTAGCATTCAGAAAAACTCAAGTGCAAACCTCACTTCAGAGACTTGTTGGTCTGTGACCCTAGACAAGTAACCTAATATCTCTGAGCCTCAATTTCCTCCCTTGTAAAACAGGGCTAGTACTAGTCCCTACCTCACAGGATGATTGCAAGCATCAAATGAAATGACATATGCAAAGCACTTTGCAAAACCTAAAGGGCTATGTGTTAGTTTATTATTGTTGTTGTTGTTATTAAGAAGTAATTGAGTCAGTCTAATGATCATCGGTGTCAGTCCTGGACCAGTAATTAATTTATAGAACTCAGTCCTTAATCGTTAATGATGGGGAGTAATTAGCAATAGTTGCCAGCACTTGAATACCCATATGGGGACACTAGCCTTTCAATGTTTCTTTGTACATAAAAGTATGCCAGCTTGCCAATCAAGCTACCCTCTATTAGGTAGTGTTATACTCTCTTTAATAATGAGCAGGCAATTACTGTGGACACTTTACATCACCTTCTACCCCCTTCACTGTTGTCCTGTCTGGCATCTTCAGGGGACAGCCTCCCCTTCCATCATGCCCACCATCCCTACTTCTCTTCCTCCCTTGGTAAGCTTTGCCATAGAGGCTCTGGACAACACTCCAGTCATTGGCAATAGGAATAAAATATCCCCCTAAACCCCTTCCCCACTTTTTCTACCTTATGTATAATTTCAGTATAAATACATTCTGTCCTAACAAATCAGAAATTTTGCCCAAAAGATGGGGGAAAATACTCTCCAAATAATGTGATTACAGAAGGTGCTTCAAGAAAACAGGTATTGATTGCTCTTGATAATAAGTTTACCCTGAGACTCCCTCATTACCTACACATTACAAGAGACCTTAAAAAGGACAATAAAATGAGAGTCAATAAAGTCTAATGTCTTACACCACACTTAGTGTGGACATGAGCAATAAAATACTGTTAGGTACAAGAAGAACAAATGGAAGAAGGACAATATATCATGGAATCACATTGAACCCACTAAGATCGCTAAGTCTAGTAAGGATTTATTGGAGGAGGAGAGCAGTTTAAATTAACCTTGGACAGCAAGGAGAAAATTTAGTTGAGAATTAGTAAATGACTTATTGAGTTGTTCAAAAACGTGGTGGGTTTTTTTCCATTTTCTTTGCATCTCCAGCACCTATCAGTTATACCTTACACACAGTAGGTGCTTAATTAGTATTGGTTGAATTGAAACAAAGCAATAGCAGTAGAAGCTTCAATTATCCCTATAGTATTATGCCCTCTTAGTCTTCAAATTACCTTGTACATCCATATCTTTGTACAGGGTGTGTAAAGTGCAAGCCCCTTGAGGGCAGGGATTGCTTGGCTTTAGTTTTTATCTCCCAGTGCCTAGCCTCATTCTTTCCATATACTTTGATGGATCGGTCATGGCATCGACATATTTCCTCCAACAATGCAGTTGACAACCTATCCAAGCTACTACCCCAAATGTAGCTTTTCCACAGCAGATTGGCCAGGGTCTGTCCTGAATCAGGTCCAGTCCTGGTAGTTTAGGCCTGAGAAAGGAATCAAATGAGAGTCGTAAACCATCTGATGCAAGGGCCCTTAACCTTTTTTGGTGGCATGGGCCCCTGTGGCAATCTGCTTACAGATACCTTCTCAGAATCATGCTTATCTCTTTATTTTAAAGTCATAATTGAAGGAAATGCTCCATTTCAATCAGAGGTCAGTGAAAATAAAGATGTATTTTTTTTTACTCCAACCAAATACACAGATACCCTGAAATCAACCAATGGGTTCTATTGAGAAATATTAATCCCAAGCTAAGAGCTCCTAGTCTAGCAGCTAACAAAAGGTGGTTTACTTAACTATATCAGGGAAGGGCTGTTCAAAGCAGGGAGAAGGCGCTGGTCAAGAATAGAGCATTGATTTAGTGGGACACAGCTTCCCAGCCTTATTCATGCCAAGGTTTTATGGTCTGAAGCTTCAGGACAGGCTCTGGTCCTTCATGGTCTAGTCCTTTTGTGCTCAGGTATTCATGAAGCTGCATCAATGGCCAGAGTCTTAATTATCTAGTGTCAATCAAAGCTCAAGAGAAGGTCCAATACCTCTTCAGGAAAACCCAGCCCACTTGCTTGGGGGCAGGGAATTAGAATGTAATTCCTAACAAATTGACTCACCACCCAACATCCCTCAGATTTACACCTGGAACATTATATGTACCCTATCTGACAAGTGACTGGGACCTCCAGACACTATATGTACTTCACTGACACCCGAGTAGGTTAATTAAATTACTTGTCCAATGTCAAACAGGTATTAAGTATCAGAGGTAGAATTTGAACTCAGGTCCTCTGACTCCAGAGGAAGCACTCATTCCACTATATTATGCAATTAGTTATTATGAAGAGAATACTAGATTTGTAGCAGCGAAGTCCTAAGTTTGAATCCTCCTTTAGATGCTTATGTGCAATGTGACCCTGGGCAACTCAATTAACCCCTGATTGCCTCAGTTTCTTTGCTTGTAAAATGGGACTAATGATAGCACTTACTTCCCAGAACTGTTATCATAATCAAAAGGTATAATACATTCAAAGTGTTTTGCAAACCTTAAAGTCTTATTTCAATGTTCATTACCATTATGATAAACCTAGTGATGAATCTTTTTTGCACTTAGGGAGGCTGGTTCTTGGACAAAGATGTAAGATTCTCCAGTTCAGTAGGACATGTCAAGCTTCCATTACTTCTGACCATTGCACATGGAATGCTTGGCACAATTCAACGTATATGGTAGGTGATTAATAAATGCTTGTTGGCTTGTCATTAAAACCTTTTCTCCCTACCCTCATTCAATAAACTTCAGAGGCTCACTATTACTTCTAAATCAAATATAAACACTCTGCTTAACATTTAAAGCGCTTCTCAACCTGGCCCATTCCCACCCTTCCTTTCTTTTTTATACATTATTCCCTCCCTTGACTCTATGGTTCAATCATACTGACCTACTCACTGTGTGCCTACTCACACATGTGCCTTTGCCCAGGCTATCCCCTAGGCCAGGTATGCCCCCCTTCTTGTCTCTGACTCCTTTGTTCCCCTTCAAGGTTCAGTTCAAGTACCATTCCATATATGCAGATTATGTCCTTCTTTTGCACATGAACTCTTGAGGATCATGTCTATTTAATATCATCATGTCTCTAAAATTTAGCACAGTGCCTGATGTATATTAGGCACTTATTAAAGGCTTGTGGTTGATTGATTGCAATAGTTGATTAATTTCATCGTTTCCTGTGAGTAGTGTGTTAGACAGAATGCTGGCCTTAGACTCAGGGCTCAAATCCATTCCCTGGCACATCTTTGATATCTGACCATGGGTAAGCCATTTAACTCCTCCACATACCCATGCAATTCTCTTAAAGGTCAGTTTGCTGATAAAATGTTGATATGCCCTGGCAGATTCTCTTCACCAATGAAATCACAGGTTCAAACTGCCTTCCTTCACCATCTTCCATTAAAAACAAAAACCCAAAACCCAACAACAGAGAATTCTATACCAAAAAGAAAAGGTGCACAAAAGTCCTTTCTCCAAAGAGATTTACCGTATGTATCCCATAAACTATGCAGAATTGTACGCCATCCATCATGCTCTGTTTGCAGGAGAACTTTAGGCTGTTCCTTCTCTGATGCACAGATTAAGATCAGACTCGATTTTCACCCAATGTACTTTATGTAAATGAGGCCCTACCTGGACTGACAGTTCTGAAATCAGGCTTTTTGTTTTGTTTTGTTTTTTACAACTGGTCCTTTTTTGAAATTTTAAAGGAGGAATGACTTGATTCAGCTAACAAGAGAATCATAGACCAGACTATTTTCTTTTTTTTTTTCCAGAGAAACTGGGCTAACCTTGAAAAATAATTTGCAGATTGATTTGATAATAAGCAAACATTTATTGAGTGCCTGCTATGGGCAAAACACAGTAATTGGCAAGACGAGCTTAATTAAAGGCAACTCTTTGTAGCTTGTTCTTAAGCTCTAATTGAAGCCTACACTCCCTATTAGCCACTCAAGTTCTTTAGGGCTGTGCACAGGTGTAACTCATGCATATGCTCAGGTAAAAGTCGGTAAAATCCAAATCCTCTCCTTTCTAATCTATGGCTCACATGAAGTGTATATTTTATCCATCTGCATTTTTTTAAAATTAACTAAAATGAAAGGAGTAGCTTCAAGTCCTGATGGAGCTACATTGTATGGTTTAAGAATTATTTTCTTCCCATTAACAATCTTCTAATCCCTAGCTTCCTCCATGGCTCAGCTCAGATGTAACCCCCTTTAGGAAATCCATCATCATTCCCTTGATTATTGGGGTTCTCTGCTCAAATTATCTTGTATTTACTTTTCTGTGGACAATGTTGCATTCCCCCAATAGACTGTAAACTCCTGAAGGGTAGGAATGTCCTTACTGATGTCTCTGAATGTAAAGTTTTTAGCACTGTGCCTGGCAAATAAGGAAGCACTTTAAGGAACTCTTCAATTCACTTGTTGAACTAGAATGAAAATGCTTACTCAGGCTTTGCTATGATCAGACTTGAAGAATGGCTTGCTGAGATGCATCAGGGGCTATGGGCTTAGAATCTCTAGCAAAGAATTTACACTAACACCTGAAGTGTCTTCTCCCAATTAATCACCAAACATTAATAAGTGTTTAACATATACCAGGCGTGGTGCTAAGGGATAAGGATTAAAAAAAAAAAAACAAGAAAAATTGCCTCCGGTGACAGGGAATACACTAGCTTGCAGGTAGCCCTTTGCCCACCCCTTGTATGTGTCTCACACACAAGCACACACATGACAACTTGAGCCCCAATCTGAAACTTCTGCCCATTGATTCTCATTCTGCCCTCCTGGGCTGAACAGAACTTGCTTGAACCAACTTCCCCATGACAGTCCATATGTACTTAAAGTCAGTCAACACCCCATCCCACCCACCCCCACTACTTCTCTTCAGCTCAAATATTCCCAGCTCCTCCCTTAGCTCTTTGAGGAACTCCAGGTGGGCATTTAGGAAGAGTTGCTGCTGATTATTGAGAGCAAGATTGGCTGCCAAAAGATCAAATCTTTCTTTCTTTCTTTTTTTTTTTTTTGGTGAGGCAATTGGGGTTAAGTGACTTGCCCAGTGTCACACAGCAAGTAAGTGTCAAGAGTCTGAGGCCAGATTTGAACTCAGGTCCTCCTGAATCCAGGGCCAGTGCTCTATCCACTGCGCCACCTAGCCGCCCCCAAGAGATCAAATCTAGGCAAAAAGAACACTTACTATTTTTTCTAGTAATCTGTAAAACCACCAGCATGATATTCCTAAATCACAGGTCTGACTGTGTCCCTCCACTGCTCAGGGGCTCCCTCTTGCCTCCAAGATAAATTATAAACTCTTGTTTAGCCTGTAAAGCTTTTCACAATCTGGATCCTTTCCATGCTTATTCTACTTTATGTTTTAGCCAAACTAACTAATGAATTCTTTTCTCAAACTCAAAATTCCCTCTCCCACCTCAATGCCTTTGCCCCCAGGCTGTAACTCACACCTGGAAGGCTTTCCCTCTTGACTCTCATGTCACTGAATCCCACCTTCCCTCAAAGCAGAAATCAGGTGCCATCTCCTACATGAAGACTTTTTAGATCTCCCGGTAGTTAGTGCTCCCCACCCTCCTAAAACTATTTTGTATTTCACTTAGTATATATTCTGTCTAAAAGCAACAGGATACAAGTGGCTAAACAGCTAGACTCAGAGTTAAGGAGACATGAATACAAACCTGCCCCTAATATATGCTGGCTACAGACCCTGGACAAGACATTTAGCTTTCCAATGCCCTAGGCAACTCTGTGTCAAAAAAGTTTCAGGAAACATACCAGTCTCCACTGGGAGAAGGAATATTTCCCTGGGAGCTACTTATGTTTATAAATCACAGATCCAGTTTAAAACAAAACAAACAAAAATCCTTCATTCAATTATCTACCTATTTACCTATCATCTATGCATCCATTCATCTACCTATCCATGTACCTATTACTCCATCCATCCATCTGTCCTTCTGTCCATCTATTTATCATCTATATTATCTACCTATAGTTATACTTATAGTTTTATATACATATACTTATACTTTAATACTTATACTTACCTGTGTAGAAGTTGTTTAGCCCCAAGAGAATACAAACTCCCTGAGGGTAGAGGTTACTTTCATTAACTTGTAACTCCAGGGCCTAGAACAATAATTTGTCCATAGGAGAGGTTCAATAAATATTTCTTGAATTGAAATGAAATTAATTTATTTGAATTGCATTGTATTGAATTTAAATCCTCCTGAACCATTCAGCCCAAGAGGAATTACCTACCAAGGACATGGGTTCCCAAAGATGCCCATTATTGAAGCAGTTCTTTTGTTTTTTTCACATCACACTTTTCGCAGGTTGCTGAAAACATGTTTTTATCAAGGTTCATCTCATTTCACTGAGCACGAGCTAAATTTATCTGTGCAGAGTTTGAAAACATGGACTAATTAATTAGGGATCTGGTCATTTCCTGAGTCCTTCTGTTCAGCAATGACTCTACAGCTTGGTGAGTCAGCCCCATTAGCATCCGTCACCCAGCCCAAATATTGTTCTGAAACTCAGCCCTGTACTAGAACCATTTGTTTACCCTTTTTCTGGGTCCTAGTTCTGTTTTCTTCATTTGTGTTTTGTAACCCTTAAGCATTTGTCTATTTTTGGTGATTTCCTCAGTCTAGAGAATTCTAAATGTGGAAACTTCCCATAGCGAAGCATGAGGAAAATCGTTCTGAAACTTACAACATTAAAGAATTGTCGGGGGTCCCAAAAGAGATTTTTTTTGAAAAGAGAAAAGTGTATATATATATGTGTGTGTGTGTGTGTGTGTGTGTGTGTGTGTGTGTGTATACATATATATATACATACATATACATATATATATATACACATACACAAATATATTTATACCAATTCTTTTCTTGTGGCAAAAAATAAGGAATTGATGGGATGCCCACCAATTGGGGAATGGCTGAATAAGTCATAGTATATGGTTGTGATGGATGAATAAGAAATGATGAACTATTCTAAAACATATAGGGAACTAAATCAAATTTATAAGAATTCAAGTCATTCCCCAATTGAGAAATGGTCAAAGGATATGAACAGGCAGTTTTCAGATAAAGAAATCAAAGCTATCTATTGCCATATGAATAATGGTCTAAATCTCTATTGATTAGAGAAATGCAAATTAAAATAACTCTGAGGTACCACCTCACACCTATCAGATTGACTAATATCACAAAAAAAAAACAAAAAGGAAAATAATAAATGTTGGTGAAGCTGTGGAAAAATTGGAACACTAATGCATTGTTGGTGGAGCTGTGAACTGATCCACCCATTCTGGAGAACAATTTGGAATTATACCCAAAGGTCTATGGTACTGTGAATAACCTTTAACCAAGTAATACCACTACTACATCTGTATCCCAAAGAGATCACAGAAAAGGGAAAAGGACTCACATGGGCAAAAATATTTATACCAGCTCTCTTTGTGGTGGTAAACAATTGGAAATCAAGGGAATGCCCATTAATTGGGGAATGGCTGAACAAATTGTAGTAAATGAATGTAATGGAATACTATTGTGCTGTAAGAAATTATGAGTAGACGGCAGCTAGGTGGTGCAGTGGATAAAACACCAGCCCTGGATTCAGGAGGACCTGAGTTCAAATCTGACCTCAGACACTAGACACTTACTAGCAGTGTAACCCTGGGCAAGTCACTTAATACTCATTGCCCCGCTAAAAAAGAAAAAAGAAAAAAAAGAAATCATGAGCAGGCAGATTTCAGAAAACCCTTGAAAGACTTAAGTGGACTGGTGCTTAGTGAAGTGAGCAGAACCAGGAGAACACAGTAACAGCAACATTGTGTGATGATCAACTGTGATAGACTTGGCTCTTCTCAGCAGTGCAGTGACCCAAGACAATTCCAAAGAACCCATGATGGAAAATGTTCTCCACTTCCAGAAAAAAGAACTGTGGATTCTGAATGTAGATTGAACCATACTGTTTCTACTTTTTTGTTGGTTTTTTTCTTTTTCGAGGTTTTTCTCTTTTGTTCTGATTTTTTTTTTCACAACATGACTAATGCAGATATGTGTTTAACGTGACTGTACATATATATCCAATATCAGATTTCTTTATGTCTTGGGGAGAGGGGAGGGAAAGGAGGGAGGGAGAAAAATTTGGAACTAAAATTCTAATGAAAATAAATGTTGAAAACTATTTTTACATGTAACTGGAAAATAATAAAATGCTTTTATGATTAAATTAAAATTTTAAAAAAATTCCTACCCTTAAAAAAGATAGAGAGAAAGAAATGATGAGCTAGATGCTCTCAGAAAAACCTGTAAATGCTTACACTAACAAATACAAAGTGAAGTGAGCAGAACCAGGAGAACACTATACAAAGTAACAGCAATATTATGTAATGAAGAACTGCGAATGACAGCTATTCTCAGCAATATGATCATTCTAGACAACTATTAAGAACGTGATGAAAAATGCTCTCCCTCTCCAGAGAAAAGAATGATGTAGTCTGAATACAGTTCAAAACATACTTTTTTTTAACTTTATTTTTCTTGGGTTTTTATTTTGGTCTATGTTCCTTTATAACATAACCAGTATGGAAATAGGTTTCTATGGCTATACATGTATAACCTATATCAAATTGCTTGCCTTCTCAGTGAGCATGGTGAGGAGGAAGGGAGGGAGAGAATTTTGTGAAAATTGGAGTGATGTCCCCTGCTGGAGAGTTATTGTAGGAAAGCACCGCCATGAGGAGAAGGCATCTGAGGGCAAGCCATGTGGCTTGAAAGGTCAGGTCCTTGGCGTCAGGAAGTGATGTTTGCTCATGGGTACTGTCGATCAAAGCTACCAGCCAATTAGCTTGGAGCTGTGTGTGGGTGGACAGGATGTTTCCAGTTTTGACAGGAGGCTTGTGGGACGAAAAAGGGGTAAGGCTCTCTCTTTTTCACTAGGACCTTGGGTGGAGTGGGGCTGGAGATGCTGGCTTCCTGATATAGATGGATGAAGGCACCTTGGCCTCTTTGTCTCTCCTTGCCAAATTCTTATGCTCCTTAATAAATAAATAAAAGTCTAAACTCTTGCTAAAGCTTCTAATTTATTGGTGACCACTCATTAGATTTTTAGATAGTATAGCTAGAATTTTAGCCACCTTACAGACAGAAACTATTTAGATCGTGACCACGAAGTATTCAATTTGAAACTCAATTTGAAACAAACAATGTTGAAAATTGTTTCTACTTGTAATCGGGGGAAATAAAATACTAAATAAATTTTAAATGATAGCTGTATTTCCAGTAAAAACAAATAAATGAAATGAAATAAAAGTGTTGCCTGGAAGAATTGAGATATCAAGTTTCCATAGTCATAGTTACTATATTTCTAAGGCAGGATTTGAACTCAGCTCTTCCTAAGTTCAAAGATAACTCTTTATTCATTATGTCATGCTACTTCTTATTTAATATGATATAATAAGATAGGGATAGGGACTGGATATGAATAAGACTTGTGTTTTGATTGGTGTAGGGAACTCCAAGATGACAGAAGTCTCCCTACCAAAGCAGTTGGGCATCCTCTTTGTAACTTAAAATCTTATTTTTAAAAAAATCTATCTTTAATACATTTTGAGCTTCAGATTGTCTCCCTCCCAACCTCATGTTTGAGAACACCAACATTTATATATATATATATATATATATATATATGAAATCATAGAATACATACTTCACAAATCAGTTCTTTCTCTGGAGGTAGATAGTATTTTCTTCGTAAGTCCTTTGTAGATTTGAAAGTTCATGTTACTCAGAATATCTTAGTCATTCACAATTACTTTTTGAGCAATATTGCTGTTAGTATATACAACAATGTCTTGGTTCTGCTTGTTTCACTCTTCATTATTTCATGTGAGCCTTTCTACATTTTTTCTAAAATCAACCTATTCATCATTTCCTACAGTACACTAGCATTCCATCAAAATTATATACTACAATTTGTTCAGCCATTCCCCAATTGATAGGCATCCCATCATTTTCCAGTTCCTTGATCACATGGGAAACAAACCTAATGGTGGTATTGCTGAGTCAAAGGGTATACACAGTTTTATAATTCTTTGGGTATTATTCCAAATTGCTTTCCAAAATGGTTGGATTAGTTCAAAATTCCACCAATAGTGTATTAGTGTCCCAATTTTACCATGTTTCCTCCAACATTTGTCATTTTCCCCTTCTATCATTTTAGCCAATCTGATAGGTATGAGATGGTACCTCAAAGTTGCTTTAATTTGTATTTCCCTGATCAATAAGCATTTTTCATGACTATATATAGCTCTAATTTCTTCTTCAAAAAACTGTATCTGTTCATACTCTTTGACAATTTATCAATTGGAGAATGACTGCTATTCTTATAAATTTGACTTAGTTCTCTATATATTTGAGCTATGAGGCCTTTATTTGAGAAACTGGCTATGAAATTTCCCCCCACCCCACCTTGATTTTCTGCTTTCCTTCTAATCTTGGTTACATTGGTTTAATATGCACAAATACTTTTTATAATTTAATGTAATCAAAATTATCCATTTTACATTTAATAATTCTATCACTTGTTCATTAATAAATTCTTCTCATATCATAAATCTGATAGAAAATATGTTCCATGCTCTCCTAATTTATATATGATAACTCCTTGTATGTCTAGGTCATGTATCCACTTTAACCTCATCTTGGTAAATCGTATATGAAATTGGTCCATATATAGTTTCTGCCAGACTGTTTTCCAGTTTCCCCAAGAATTTTTACCAAGTAGAGAACTCTTATCCTAAAAGTTTAGATTATTTTTCATATACAAGGTTACTACAGTCATTTACCACTATGTGTTGTATATCTATTCTATTTCACTGATCCAACATTCTATTTCTTAGCCAGTACCAAATAGCTTTAATAATTGCCACCTTATAATAAACATTAAAATCTGGTACTGCTAGACCCACTTCCTTTACATTTTTCATTAATTCTTTTTATATTCTTGACCTTTTTTCTTCCAAATGAATATTACTTTTTCTAGCTCAATAAAATAAAGTTTTGATAGCTTAATTGAAATGGCACTGAATAAGTAGACTAGTTAAGTTAGAATTGTCATTAAAAGGAAAATAATAAATGTTGGAGGAGCTGTGCAAAAATTGGAACACTAATGCATTGTTGGTGGGGCTGTGAACTGATCCAACCATTCTGGGGAGCAATTTGGAATTATGCCCAAAGGGCTATAAAGCTGTGCATACCATTTGACCCAGCAATACCACTTTTGGGTCTTTTTCTCAAAGAGATCATAAAAAAGAGAAAAGGGCGCACATGTACAAAAATATAACTGCTCTTTTTGTGGTGGCAAGGAATTGGAAATTGAAGGGCTGTCCATCAATTGGGGAATGGCTGAACAAGTGGCATATGAATGTAATGGAATTCTATGTGCTGTAAGAAATGATGAGCAGGAGGAATTCAGAAAAACCTGGAAGGACTTACATGAACTGATGATGAGTGAGATGAGCAGAACCAGAAGAACATTAAACACAGTATCATCAACATTATGTGTTGATCAACCATGATAGACTAGATTCTTCTCACCAATACAATGATACAAGAAAGTTACAAAGGACTCAATGGAAAAAGCTCTCCAAATCCAGAAAAAAAAAAGAACTATGGAATATGGATGCTCATTGAACCATACTATTTCTTTTGTTTTTGGTGCTGTTGTTTTTCTTTTTTGAGGTTTTTCCTTTTTGCTGATTCTTCTCTTATAACAGGACTAATGCAGAAATATGTTTAATGTAATTTTATATATGTATATGTGTGTGTGTGTGTGTGTGTGTGTGTGTGTATAAAACCTATATCAGATTACCTGCTGCCTAGGGGAGGGAGAAAAATTTGAAATTGGAAATCTTATAAAAACAAATGTTGAAAACTATCTCTACATGTAACTGGAAAATAATAAAATACTTTTATTCAAAAGAAAGAATTGTTGGGAGGCAGCTAGGTGGTGCAGTGGATAAAACACTGGCCCTGGATTCAGGAGCATCTGAGTTCAAATTCAGCTTCAGACACTTCACACTTACTAGTTGTGTGACCCTGGGCAAGTCACTTAACCCTCATTGCCCAGAGTGTGGGGGGGGGGAGATACACTTGCCATTTTTATTGATGGCTTGGCCCACCCACGAACAATTAATATTTCTCCAGTTATTCAAATCTGACTAAAGTTCCTGAGATTTTCTTGGCAGGTATACTCCCAGGTATTTTATACTGTCTACAATGATCTTAAATGAAATATATCTTAATATCTCTTATTTCAGGGCTTTGTTGGTAAGATGAAGAAACGCTGATAATTTATGTGGGTTTATTTTATTTCCTGCTACTTTGAAAAAATTACAATTGTTTCAATTAATTTTTAGTTGAATTTCTCAGATTTTCCCAATATACTGTCACATCATCTGCAAAAAACACTAGTTTTATTTCCTTATTGATTATTCTGATTCCTTCTACTTCTTTTTCTTCTCTTACTGCTTTTGCTAGCAGGTCTTGTACAATGTTAAATAATATTGGTCATAATGGATATACTTGTTTCACTCTTGACCTTATTGTGATGGTTTCTAATTCATCCTCATTACAGATAATGCTTGATGATGGGTTTTGGTAGATGCTTCTTATCATTTTAAGGAAAAATTCATTTGTACCTATGTTTTCAAGTGTTTTTAATAGGAATGAGTGCTGTATTTTGTCAAAAGCTTTTTCTGCATCTATTAATATGATCATGTGATTTTTGTTACTTTTATTATTGACATAATCAATTATACTCCTTGTCTTTCTTATACTGAACCAGTCCTGCATTCCTAGCATAAATCCCATTTGGTCACAATGTATAATCTTTGCAATATGTTGTTGTGATCTCTAGGCTAGTATTTTATCTAAGATTTTTGCATAAATATTAATTAGTCAAATTGGTCTATAGGTTTTTTCCTTTGTTTTTCTTGGCTTAGGTATGAGCACCATATTGATTTCATGAAGGGAGTTTGGTAGAACTCCTTCTTTAGCTATTATTCCAAATGATATGTTTAATAGTAAATTAGTTGATCTTTAAATGTTTGTTAACATTCACTTGCAAATCCATCTGGTCCTGATGTTTTTTCTTAGGAACCTCATTTATGGCCTATTCAATTTCTTTTTCTAAAATAAGTTTATTTATATGTTTTATTTCTTCTTCTATTAATCTAAGCAATTTATATATTTTTGTAAATATTCTTCCATTTCACTTAAATTCTTTTTAAAAAATTAATAATAAACATTTTTATTTATAGTTTGGGATTTCTATTTTTATCCCTCTTTTCCTTCCTCCCCTCCCCTCCCACCTCCCTGAGGTGGCAAACAATCAGATATGGGTTTTACATGTATGATTATATAAAACATTACCATATTTGTCATTTTGTACAAGAAAACTTGATTAAAAGAAAAGGAAAAAAGGGAAATGAAAAATAGCATGTTTCAGTCTGTTTCATCAATATCAGTTCTTTCTTTGGAGGTGGATAGTATGTTTCATCAATAGTCCTTTGGGATTGTCTTGGATCATTGTATTGTTAAGAATATTGAAGTCATTCACAGTTCTTCATTAAATGATAATTCTGTCTCTGTGTACAATGATCTCTTGGTTCTGCTCACTTCATAATACATCAGTTCATACAAGTCTTTCCAGGCCTTTCTGAAATCATCCTGCTTGTCATTTCTTATAGCACAACAATATTCCATCAACATCATATACCACAGCTTGTTTAGTCACTCCTCAATTGATGGGCATTCCTTTGATTTCCAATTCTTAGCCACCACAAAAAAAGCTGCTGTAAATATTTTTTTACAAATAGGTCTTTTTCTCTTTTGGGGGATGTCTTTGGGATATAAACCTACCAATGGTATTGCTGGACCAAAGGGGATGCACAGTTCTATAACCCTTTGGACATAGATCCAAATTGCTCTCCAGAACATTTGAATCTTTCACAACTCTACCAACAGTCGATTAGCATCCCAACTTTCCCACATCTCCTCCAACATCCAATATTTTCCATTTTTGTTATATTTGCCACTCAGGTATGAGGTGATACCTCAGAGTTGTTTTAATTTGCATTTTACTGATCAATAATGTTCTAGAGCATTTTTTCATATGATTATAGATAGCTTTGATTTCTTTGTCTGAAAAATGTCTGTTATTATCTTTTGACCATTTATCAATTCGGGAATGATTTGTATTTTTATAAATTGCACAAAAAACCTATTAACTACTTCAATTTCGTCTTCATTAGTAATGTATTCACCTTTTTTTGTTTTTATACTAGTGATTTGGTTTTCTTCTCTCTCTTTTTTAATCATCTTAACCAAGGGTTTATCTATTTTATTGGTTTTCTCATAAAACCAGTTCTTAGTTTTCTTTATTCATTCAATGGTTTTATTACATTCACTTTTATTAATCTCACCTTTAATTTTCAGGATTTCCAATTTGATGTTTAGCTGAGGATTTTTAATTTGTTCTTTTTCTGGGTTTTTAAAATTTTCATACCCTATTCATTAATCTGCTCTTTCTCTATTTTATTGACATAACATTCAAAGATATATTTTTCCACTGATTACTGTCTTTGCTGCATTCCATAAATGTTGGTATGTTGTGTCATTACTATCATTCTCTTTGATAAAAATTACTTATTGTTTCTATGATTTGTTGTTTGACTTATTCTTTAAGATTAGGTTAGTTTCCAATTAATGTTCCAGGGTTTTTATTAAATGCATTTTTTATTGCATTAATATTTGAAAATGTGGCATTTAATTTTTCTGTATTTGACTATAAGCTTTTTGGGGGGGCAGGCAATGGGGGTTAAGTGACTTGCCCAGGGTCACGCAGTTAGTAAGTGTCAAGTGTCTGAGGCTGGATTTGAACTCAGGTACTCCTGAATCCAGACCCAGTGCCCTAACCACTGCGCCCTCTAACTGCCCCTGACTATAAGCTTGTAACACCCTAATACATGGTCAGTTTTTCTTAAGGTGCCATGTACCACTAAGCAAAAGGTATATAGTCATACCTCAGAGATATTGCAGGTTCAATTCTAGACTGCACAATAAAGCAAGTATCACAATAAAGAGAGCCACAATGATTTTTTTGGTATGTAAGTGCAAATAAAAGTTATGTTTACACTGTACTGTAGTCTATTAAGTGTGCAATAGTATTATGTTTCCAAAAATGTGTTGCTCAGTCATTTTTTCAGTTGTTTTCTACTTTGCTTGACCCTATTTGGGGTTTTCTTGGCAAAGATGCTGGAGTGGTTTGCCATTTCTTTCTCCAGCTCATTTGACAGATGAGGCAACAAGCAAACAGGGTTAAGTAAGTTTCCCAGGGTCACACAGCTAATAATTGCCTGAAACTGAACTAAGGAAGAAAAGTCTTCCTGACTCTCCAGGACTAATACTCTATCCATCATGCCACCTTCCTGTCTCCCACCCCCCAAATGCACATACCTTAATTTTTTGAGAGTGATTTTTTTCTTTATAATCAAACTATAAAACAGTTTTATGTCATAACCAGTGTTCTAGATACATCTTAATTTTAAAAATATTTTATTGCTAAAAAATAAAAATAAAAATATATTATTGCTAAAAATACTAATCATCATTAGAGTTTTCAGAAAACCATAATCTTTTTGCTGGCGAAAGTTCTTGCTCGATGCTACCTGGCTGCTGATTAATCAGAGTGGTAATTGCTTAAGGTTGGGGTAGCTGTGGTAATTTCTTAAAATAAGAAAACAATAAACTTTGCTGCATTGTTTGACTCTTCCTATTATTGAAGATTTCTCTGTAGCATGTGATATTGTTTTATAGCATCTTACCAACAGTATAATTGCATTCAAAATTGGAGTCAACCCTCTCAAATCATGCTTCTGCTTTATCAACTAGATTTATATAAAATATTGTTGTATCTCAGGGAATGGGGAGATCTAAAGAGGGACAGAGAGAGAGATGGGGGAGGTCAGTGGATCACTCAGAACACCTACAACATTTATCAATTAAGTTTGTCATATTATATTGGCATGGTTTGTGGCACCCCAAAACAATTATAATAGTAACATCAAAGATCGATGATCACAGGTCATCATAACAGGTATAATAATAATGAAAAAAGTTTGAAATATTGAAAGAATCACCAAAATGTGACACAGAAACATGATGTGAGCACATGCTGTTGGGAAAATGGTGCCAATAGGCCTACTCAACACAGGATCACCCCAAACCTTCAATCTGTTTTTAAAAAAAAGTGCTACCTGTGAAGAGTAATAAAGTGAAGCATAATTAAATGAGGTATACCTGTATTCCTTTCTATTACCATTCAATTCTCTCCAGATGTCTATCATATCCAGCTTATTTAAGATTCTATTCATGCCCATGATTTCTTTCTTATTTATTTTTTAACTAGATTTATCTAGTTCTGAGAGGGCTAAGTTGAAGTTTCCTACTATTCCAGTTAAGCTATCTCTTTCCACCTGTAATTCATTTGGAATTTAGTGCAATATTTTTAGTATTTATATTACATCATTATCTATGGTACTTTTTAACATAATATAGTTTCCCTGTATATCTCTTTTAATTAGATGTATTTTAGTTTTAACTTCGCCTAAGATCTTGATTGCTACCCTTGCTTTTTTTACATGAGCTGAAGCATAATAAAGTCTACTTAAGCCCCTTTCTTTTACTCTATTGTGTTTGCTATTTTTAAATGTTTCTTGCAAACAACATATTGTTGGGTTTGGGTTTTTTATCTATTCTTCTGTTTCTGTTTTATGGGTGAGTTCGTCCCATAAACATTAAAAATTATCATTACTAGTTGTATATTTCCCTCCATCTTATTTTCCATAACAATTCATTTTTCTCTTCTAACCTTATCTCTCCTCAGAAGACTAAAATTCTGATCAATGCCTCCCTAATACATATACCCTTCTAAAAGTCCTTCTCTTATTCTATCCCTTTTCCCTCCTATCTCTCTGTAAGTTAAGAAGACTTTTATACCCAATTAAATAAATATTTTATTCCCTCTTTAAACCATGTCTGGCAAGAATAAGGTTTCTGCCCTGCCCACCCTCCAACCCATTCTCTCCTCCATTGTAAAAGTCATTCTATTCATTTGTCTTTTGCATGGGATAATTTGCTCCATTTAACCTCTCCTTAACCAATTTTATTTCTTAGGATCATCACACCATAATCAACTCAAACTCATACTCTCTATGTGTACTCTTTCTAACTAATCTAATAATGATAATATCCTTAAGAGTTATAAATATAAATTTCTTGCATAAGATAATAAACAGTTTAATCATCAAACTTTCTATGTATACTCTTTCTTTTTTGTTTGTTTTTGTTTTTGTTATTGTTTCTGTTTTGTTTGTTTGTTTGTTTGTTTTGCAGGACAATGAGGGTTAAGTGACTTGCCCAAAGTCAAACAGCTAGTAAGTGTCAAGTGTCTGAGGTCAGATTTGAACTCAGGTCCTCATGAATTCAGGACCAGTGCTTTATCCACTGCACCACCTAGCTGCCCCCAATGTATACTCTTTCTAACTATCCTAATAATGATAACATCCTTAGGAGTTACAAATATAAATTTCTTGTATAAGATAGTAAATAGTTTAATCTTATTAAATGCCTTATGATTAGTCATTTCTGTTTACCTTCTTATGTTTCTCATGATTCTTGTATTTGAAAGTAAAATTTTCTATTCAGTTCTTATCTTTTGCTCAAGAATGTCTGAAAGTCAGAGAAACACAGAGTAAAGGTAAAAGGCTGGAACAGAATCAATTATGTCTCAGCTGACATTTTAAAAAAAGCAAATTAACAATCATGATCGCAGATAAAGCAAAAGAAAAAATAGATCTAATTAAAAGAGATAAGCAAAGAAAAAGCATATTGCTGAAAAGGTACCATAGAAAATGAAGTAATATACGTCCTAAATATACATGCACCAAATGGTAGAGCATCCAAATTTCTAAAGGAAAAGTTAAGTGAGTTACAGGAGGAAATGGACACTAGTGGGGTACCTCAACTTTCCCCTCTCAAGACTAGATTTATCTAATGGCAAAATAAACAAGAATAAAAATTAAGGAGATGAACAGAATTTTAAAGAAATTAGATATGATATGCCTCTGGAAAAAAGTGAATAGGGAGAGAAAGGAATATATATTTCTCTCAGTTGTATGTGGCACCTACATAAAAACTGTCCAGGTATTAGGGCATAAAAATCTCACAATAAAATGGAGAAATATTAAAAGCATCCTTTTCAGATCATAATGAAATAAAAATTACATTTAATAAAGGGCCATTGAAAATGAATTAAAAATTAATTGGAAACTAAATAAAATAATCCTAAAGAATGAGTGGGTCAAAGAACAAATCATAGAAACAGTCAATAATTCCATCAAAGAGGATGACAATAATGAAACAGCATGCCAAAATTTATGGAATATGGCCAAAGCAGCATGTAAGGGGAAATTTATATTGCTAATTGCTTACATCAATAAAATAGAGAAAAAGCAGATCAACTTAAAAAAAACCAGTAGAAAAAACACATAAAATCCTCAATTAAACCACTAAACTGGAAATCATGAAAATCAAAGGAGAGATTAAGAAAATTGAAAGTTAGAAAACCATTTAACTAATAAATAAAACTAAGATGGTTTTATGAAAGAACTTGTTTAATTTTATTTTTAAAAAGAGAAAACTAAGTTACCAGTATCAAAATGAAAATGTTGAATTCAGCATCCAATGAAGAAGAAATTAAAGCAATAATTAGGAGCTATTTTGACCAATTGTATGCTAATAAATCTGACAATCTAAGTGAAATGGTTGAATATTTGCAAAAATGTAAATTGTCAGATTAACAGAAGAGGAAATAGAATACTAAAATAGCCCAATTTTATGGAAAGAAATTGAACAAGCCATCAATAAACTCCCTAAGAAAAAATCTCCAGGGCCAGGTAGATTTACAAGTAAATTCTACCAAACATTTAAAAAACAATTTATTCCAATGCTATTTTGGAAATGTTCCAAAAAATATTTGGGAAAATAGTCAAAGAAAGTTTTTTTAAATAATAAACATTTTTATTTATAGTTTTGAGTTTCAAATTTTATCCTTCCTTCCCTCCCTCCCCTCCCCTCTCCCTGAGGCAGTAAGCAATCTGAAATAGGTTAAACCATGTGCAATTAGGTAAAACATTACCATATTAGTAGTTTTGTATAACAAAACTTAAATAAAAGAAAGTAAAATATAGCATGCACCAGTCTGTGTTCCATCAATATCAGTTTTTTCTTTGGAGGTGGATAGTTTGCTTCATCATTAGGCTTTTGGGATTATCTTGGATCATTGTATTGCTGAAAATAGTTAAGCCATTCACGATTCCTCAAACAATATTGCTGTCTCTGTGCACAATGTTGTCTTGGTTCTGCTCATTTCACTATGCATCAGTTCATACAATTCTTTCCACACCTTTCTGAAATCATCCTGCCTGTCATTTCTTATAGGACAAAAATATTCTATCACCATCTTATACCATAGCTTGTTTAGTCATTCCTCAATTGATGGGCATTCCTTTGATTTCCAATTCTTAGCCACCACAAAAAGAGCTGCTATAAACTATTTTTGAACTGTTAATTTGAATATATGGATCACCTGGATTTGATGGAGGTACCTTATTATCCAAGGGGAGTTTTATAAAACCCTGGATTAATAGGATTAATAGGAGCAAAATGTCCTTCAACTGAACTCCAAACCTGAACCCAGATAGCTAGCAGATAAAAGACCCTACCTAGTGACTTCTTTTCCCTCAGGATAGTAAGTCTCTATCTTATGGTAACATCTGAGCTTCCTCATCCTTGCCAAACCCTTTTCTGGAATCCTATAGTCTTACCATGATGCTTCTGTATTTCCTCCATACTTGTAATAACTGAAATTGTTAAACTTCTTTTAGCTTCTGGGTTGATTTCTGTATCATACTATTGAAACCGACAATGCCCTGTAATCAATGGAGTAGCACCTTATATACTCTCAGAAATGGGGAGTCCTCTGAGCTTCTCTCTTAGGAGGGAAGTCTCCACATGATCATATTTTGTTAACTTTCTTCTTGGGACAACAAAATATTAAATTGATATGTATGTTTTTTTCTGTCTGTCTCTGATTTGTTTTCATAGGAGAAATTAAACATTTCTCTGATCTGTTTGTAAGAGATAGGCAGACATATCATGTTCTCTCATTTGGTGGTATTCAGGTGCTCATCTGTCATAGGAGAAGTGGGTACTGCCTTCTCTGATTTGTCTATGTGAATTCTGGTTCAATTTGTTTCGAAAGAGGATAGGTATGAAAACTACACGTTAATTTTTAACAGAACAAATAGGTCTTTTTCTCTTTTGAGGGATGTCTTTGGGATGCAAACCTAGCAGTAGTATTGCTGGATCAAAGGGTATGCATAGTTCTATAGGCCTTTGGGTATAGTTCCAAATTGCTTTCCAGAACATTTGAATTTTTTCACAACTCCACCAACAGTGGATTAACACCCCAGTTTTCCCACATCCCCTCCAACATCTAATATTTTCCTTTTTTGTTATGTCTGCTACTCTAATAGATGTGAGGTAATACCTCAGATTTGCTTTAATTTGTGTCTCTCTGATCAATAGTAATATATAACTTTTTTCATATGATTATAGACAGCTTTGATTTCTTCATCTGAAAACTGGCTGTTCATATCCTTTGGTCATTTATCAATTGGGGAATGACTTATAAGCAAGGAAAGTCTTCAGCAAATTCCTTTTATGACACAAATATCATGCTGATGCCTAGAATAGGAAGAGCCAAAACAGAGAAAGTAAACTGGAGAACAATTTTCCTAATGAATATTGATGCAAAAACTTAAAATAAAATACTAGCAAGAAAGTTACAGCGATACATGACTAGGATCATACACTGTGACCAAGTAAGATTTCTACCAGGAGTTTATGGTTAGTTCAATAGTAGTAAAACTATCAACATAATTGACCATATCAATAACAAAACCAACAAAAATCATGTGATAATCTCAATAGATGCAGGTTGTTGTTGGGTTTTTTTTTACCAAAATACAGGACCCATTCCTATTAAGAATACTAGAGAGGGGGCACCTAGGTGGCGCAGTGGATAAAGCACTGGCCCTGGATTCAGGAGGACCTGACTTTGAACCAGGCCTCAGACACTTGACACACTTACTAGCTGTGGGACCCTGGGCAGGTCACTTAACCTTCATTGCCCTGCAAAACAAACAAACAAACAAACAAACAAAAGAATACTAGAGAACATAGGAATGAATTGAATTTTCCTTAAAACAATAAGAAGTATCAAAAATCATTGGCAAGCATTATCTGCAATGGGGATAAGCTAGAAGCTTTCCTAATAAGATCAGGGATGAAGTAAGGATGCCCATTATCACCACTATTATTTGATATTGTAGTAGAAATATTAGCTTTAGCAATAAGGGAAGAAAAAGTAATTAGAATACGCAACGATGAAACAAAACTATCACTCTGCAAATGATATTAGTATACTTATAATATCCTAGAGAATCAACTAAAAACCTAGTTAAAATAATTAAAAACTTCAGCAAAATTATAGGACATCAAATAAACCCACATAAATCACCAGCAGGATTTGGACATAAAGGCTGATACCATAATCAGATCAGGAGAGTAAGTAATATTTTACCTGTCAGATCTAAGAACAGAAGAATGTATGACCAAACAAGAGATAGACAGCATCTTGCATATAAAATGGATAATTTTAATTGTGTTAAATTCAAAATGCAAAAGCAATGCAACCAAGATTAGAAGGAAAGCAGAGAGCTAGGACACAATTTTTTACACCAAGTATGTCTGATAAAGGCCTCATTTCTCAAATACATAGAGAGCCAAGTCATATTTTTTAGAATACAAGCCATTCCCAAATTGATGTGGTCAAAGGATATGAACAAGCAGTTTTCAGATAAAGAAATCATATCTATCTATAGTCATATGAAAAAATGCTCTAAATCACTATTGATTAAAGAAATGCAAATTAAAACAACTCTGAGGTATCACCTCACACCTATCAGATTGACCAATATGACAGAAAAAGAAAATGATAAATGTTGGAGGGGATGTGGGAAAATTGGGACACTAATACACTGTTGATGGAGCTGTAAATTAATCGTTCTGGAGAGCAAATTGGAACTATGTCCAAAGGCCAATCAAACTGTGCATAGCCTTTGATCCAGCAATTTCACTACTAAGTCTGCATCTGAAAGAAATCATAAAAAAGAGGAAACAGACTTACATGTACAAAAATATTTATAGCAGTTTGGGGGTTGTTGGGTGTTTTTCGTGGCAAAGAACTGGAAATTGAGGGGAGTCCCGTCAATTGGAGAATGGCTTAACAAGTTGTGGCATCTGAAAGTAATTGAATACTATTGTGTTATAAGAAATTATGATCAGGCTGATTTCAGAAAAACCTGGATAGACTTACATGAACTAAAGTAAGTAAAGTGAGCAGAACCAGCAGAACATTGCTTACAGTAAGAACAATATTGTATATGATGATCAACTATGTATAATTTAGCTCTTCTCAACAATACAGTGATCCAAAACAATTTCAAAAGACTTATGATGGAAAATCCTATCCACATGCAGAGAAGGAATTGATGGAGTCTGAATGCAGATCAAAATATACTATTTTCACTTTATTGTTTTCATTGGTTTTTTTCTTTTGTTCTGTTCCTTTTTTAACAACATGATTACTATGGAAATATATTTTACATGATTGCACATATATAACCTATATGAAATTGCTTGCTATCTTGGAGAGAGGAGTAGGGAGGGAGAGAGAAAATTTGGACATCAAAAATTTTAATGAATGTTAAAAATTGTACATGTAATTGGAAAAGACAAAATACTATTTTAAAAAAGAATGTCTCAAATATATATATGTATATATATATATTTCTTTCAGGATTACACTTTGCTGGGTAGATTATTCTTGGTTGTAAATTCAGGTCCTTTGCTCTTTGGAATATCATATTCCATATCCTCCAGTCTTTTAATGTAGAAGCTCCATAATATTTGAATTGTTTCTAGTTGTTGTAATATTTATCCTTGAGCCCTTAGGAGATTTGAAACTTACCTGCAATTTTGCTGTAAGTTTTCATTTTCAGGTCTCTTTCAGGCAGTGATTCATGGGTAATTTTTTTTTCAATTTCTGTTTTACCCTCTACTTCTAAAACTTCAAGACAATTTTCTTTAAATTTTTGAAATGTAATGTCTATATTCTTTTTTAGCATGATTTTAGGTAGTCTAACAATTTTTATTATAGCTCTCCTTGGAATTGTTTTTCTAATGAAATATTTCAAGTTATCCTATTTTATCTTCTGATTTTATTACTTTTTGAGATTTTATGAAGTCATTAGCTTCCCCTTGACCAATTATAATTTTTAAGGATCTATTTTCTTCAGTAAGTTTTTCTATCATTTTTTTCAATTGGTTGATTTTTTTTGAGGGGGGGGGTGAGACACTTGGGGTTAAGTGACTTGCCCGGGGTCACACACCTAATAAGTGTTAAGTGTCTGAGGCCAGATTTGAACTCAGGTTATTCTGACTCCAGGGCCGGTGCTCTATCCACTGCACCACCTAGCTGCCCCCAATTGGTTGATTTTTTCATAATTTTCTGGATTTTCTTGCACTTATTTTTCCCCCAATATTTCCTCTGCCTCTCTTACGTGATTTTTAAAGTCCTTTTTAACTTCTTCCAAGAATTCTGTTTGGACTTATAACCACTTTCCTTTTTGTAAGCTTTACAAGTAGCTATCATTACTTCATTGTCTTTTTCTAAGTTTGAACCTTGAATCTTCTCTATCACTATATTAACTATCTATGGTCAGGTTCTTTTTCTGTTGTTTGCTCATTTGTAAATGGCCTATTTCTTGTCTGTTAGGGTCAGGCTCTGCTCCAGGTGTGTGGAAGATAAGGTATCAAGCTTCAGGTTTTTCCATGTTGTTTTCAAAGCTCTATCTTTGAAATTTTAGTCTTCCAGTGTGGTAGGATCCAAAACCATTTGTGGCCACTTCCTCTCTGCACTTTGGTTTATGAGAAGCTTCAGGTACTCCTTTGTTCAGCCCTGAGTCATGACCAGGGCTTCCCCCCTCCCACAACTTCCATTCCACCACAAACACTTAATTATCTGTGGTCCCAGAAATGCACCACGTGTCACCATGTTCCTGTGGCCACAAGTATCAGTTCACACCTCTGCCCTGGAACCAAAACCAGCAACTCCCTTTACTACAAGTGACCATAACCAGTCCTCTCTGTCCCAGAACCCTGAGCAGGGCCTCCACTCCTCTGCAACCACACTCACCAGTGGAGGGTCCCCCAGACTTCCCTTGATAACCTACCTGAATTCACCCACCACTGTGTGAGAGAAGTCAACATAGCTATCCCCAGGACTTGTTATTTGTTGATGCTGGGGTACCTGCACTTTGTTCAGGCCAGACCACCACCCCATAGGTCAGATCTTTCTGAATATCCTCCCAAGTTTTCTTAGGCTAGACAAGTATTGTATCCCAACTTTTAATTATTTTTGCTGCTTTAAAATTCTAGGGGCAGCTAGGTGGTGCAGTGGATAGAGCACCGCCCCTGGAGTCAGGAGTATCTGAGTTCAAATCTGGCCTCAGAAATTTAACACTTACTAGCTGGGTGACCCTGGGCAAGTCACTTAACCTCAATTGCCTCACTAAAAAAAAAAATTATTTGAGGTGTTATTTTCAGTTATTTCAAGGTGAATTTGGGAGAGCTAGGTAATTTCCTTCCTCATTCCATAATTAATCCTCCTCTACTTGGAATCTTAAAGAGTAGTCTAGAGAACTGAGTGCCTATGGCTTTTCCAGAATCCCACAGCTAGGTGGGACTACAATGGAGATCTTCTTCAGGAAGATGAGTAATAGGAAATGATAATAATCGCAATGAATTCAAATGTTGCCTCATACACTACATGGGTGACACTGAGCCGTCATCTAATATTTCTGAGCCTCAGTTTCCTAAAATGGTGATAAATAATGATCACACCTACATCACAGAGTGTAAAAGTGCTTTGTAAACCTTAAAGGGCTATAGGTGGGTTAACTATAAGGATTTAATAGGGAAAAGGAAATTATTTTTTCTCTTCCCTTTTCTTTTAGGTCCCCATTAAACTCTAAGCCAACATTAAAATGCTTCCCTAGAAATAAATTTCTGAGCTCTCCAGGATGGCTTATATTTTCATAGGTTTAGAGTAATCCATGTGATCTTGGGCAAGTCATTTCCTCTCTGAGCCACAGATTCCTTATTCCTCAGAGAGGAAATGATTTGCCCAAGATCACAATAATGGCAGAATTGAGTCTTGAATTCACTTCCTCTGTCTCTAGATCCAAGATCCTTTCCATTATTCCACATGGCCTCAACTGTAATGAACGGATAAACATTTGTATTTAGTAAATAAAGTTCTACATATGTGCAAAAAGGTCAGGTTCAGAATTGTAGTAGAAGTTACAATGTACCTTATTCCAAGGCACCATATGCTATATATTCAATCTTATATTGGAATATATTACCAAAGATATATTTAGTATGGTATATATCACTTTTTTTTTTTTTGGTGAGCCAGTGACTTGTCCAGGATCACACAGCTAGCAAGTGTCAAGTGTCTGAACCAAATTTGAACTCAGGTCCTCCTGAATCCAGGGCCGGTGCTCTATCCACTGCACCACGTAGCTGCCCCACTATATGTCACATCTTAAGCAGAACATTAAATGATTTCTCATTTGACTTCCCTGAAAATCTGGCAATCTAAAATATTATTCAACCAATCAAAAGACATATATTATGCACCTACTACATACCAGGCTTTCTGCTAGGTAGTGAGAATATGACAAAAAATAAATCATTCCTTCCTTGAGGAGCTTAATACATTTTTATTTGTCTTTCCTGATGATTTTATAACAACCTACATGCACTTAAAATAAATCTGATACTGTGAAGGAAATAGAACCAGGAACCCAATATACAAAATGACAATCAAATGGAAAGAATGAAGTGAAATGGAACATTTAAGTTAAAATGGCTAAGAGAAGAATTAACATCAGAGAATTAAGAAATGTGTCTCTCTCCTTTCTTTGTAGAAGTGTTGGAATATTGCATCTACTCCCAGACAGTTGGTGAATTAGCTGATTTTGCTAAAATGCTTTTTTTCCCCTCTTTCTTTTTTTTTTTTTTACTATATTTTATAAGATATGGATAATTGGGTAAGGGAGAAGGCAATAAGAAGTAAGAGTGATATAAAAATGAAATATTTCAATAAAATAAGATTTGAAATATAAATTTAATGTGTATTCATAAAAATATTTTAAATTGGGACACGTGATTTTCTCTTATCTGTTTCTGAATAAAGTTCAAAGTTTGATCATATTTGGGTCAGAGACAAAGCTGGAAGTGATCTTGGAGGTCATCACATCCAATCTCTTCATTTGACAATTGGGGAAACTGAGGCCCAGACAAATGAAGTGACTTGTCCAAGGTCCCATAGGTAGTAAGTAACAGAGGCAGGCTTTAAACTCAGGTTCTCTGGCCATAAATCCTAAGCTCTCTTCTCTGTCCCACATACTTCAATGGAACAATGAATCACCAATATGGTCACCCACTCTGGGGACACAAGAAGCAATCCAGCCACACATTTTCATCCTGAAAGATCTTTGTTCACATGTCTCCCATTAGTCACTCATGGAGCATTTACCCAACAAGCTGGAGGTCTACTGAGTTATTTGTCATTCATCGGTTCATAGAGTTAGAGGCAGAAGATACATCAAAGGCCATTAAATCCACCCACCTCATTTCACAGATGAGAAAACTAAGGCAGATCTGGGATTCAAATCCAGAGCATAGGATCAGGAACTCCCTCGTTTTATAAATGAGCATCAGTGTCTTGGCCAGCATCACACAGCTTGTAAGGATACAAATTCAAGTCCTCCTGACCCCAAGTCCAGCCCTTGATCCATTGAATCGCTGGGATCCTCTGATAGGAAAGCCACTGCTCTTCCCATGATACCAAGCAGCCCACTCTTGCCATAGCAGCTTACAGGATGATCATGTATGCAGCAATAACAAATGGCCCCAGACTCATTTTAACTGGATTTGTGAAATACAGAAGATGTAAAAAGACTGGAATTCCAATCCTTAAGGCTTTCTTTTTTTTTTTTATGAATGAAACAAGTTTGCAGCAATAATTAAATGAGGCAGTTTTATGATGTATCCTTCCTTGGGGAAACATCACTAAGCAAGTTTTACAAATAGACTTTAATAATTCAATACTTCATAGCATGCCCTCTGTACTTTAATTCAGGAATAGACAACTCTGAAAGTGTAATATGTAACAATACCTTCTTGGAATTAAAAAATCATGTACAATCCAATCCCAGAATCTTGGAATTGGAAGGGATCTCAGGTGCCTTTCACAGCTGAAGAAACTGAGGTCAGGAGAAGTTGTCAGTCGGTCAAGGTCACACAAATCATAAATATCCATGATGGGATTTGGACCCCAAGGAATCCAGGTTCCTCTGACTTTGTACTTTTCCTTGTAGTTCAAACTTTACCTGGCCAAAAAAAAAATCTAATATATAAAACATAGCCTACCTTCTCTTAACTGGCCATTCGAGAATAAGGAACTATGAATGTGTGCTCCATGCTTTTCAAAAAAAGAGCGTGCTTCCATTAAACCTGGCAGTAACTTCTAATGTATCAACTTCTGCTGAGCACCCTCAGGGAGCAATGCCTGGCATACTGTGTGCTCTTTTTTTAATATTTATTGTTCATATTTATTGCTTGTGGATTATTTGATAAAAAGAATGGTCAGTTTTCCCATGTGAATGAATGCCACAGAAGTGCCCAGAAGGCAAATGGAAATTTCGAAGGGAACATAGAAAAATATTATAGGAGTCATAGGAACAAAAAGCATGAGTTTTCACTCACTAGTTGGTAAAAGAGGGGAGTACATGGAAGCAATTATATGATAGGGTCCCAGATTTCAAGCTAGAAGGGAGCTTCAAGTTTATCTAGCCCAGATCTCTCATTTTATGGCTAAGAAAAGCAAGGCCAATATAGAAGTGACTTACTCAAGCTCATACAGCCAATGAATGGCAAAGCCAGGATTTGAACCCAGATCCGACTCTAGGTAAGATGCCCTTTGCATCTGTCTTGGCAACTTCAGCATAGGCCACCAAGAAACTCTTTCTACCCATTTTTTCCACTATTATAGAACTCCTTCCACAAACTTCCCACTCTAGTAAACATTTCTTCAGTGTGGACCATTCCCAGGGAAAACTCTGAAGTGTCAAGGAGAAGAGACTGAATGTAGAAATTCCATTCATGGCTTGCTCTACCAAGATAAGTCCTAGGGAGCTGTCTAAGGTTCAGAAGTAAAGACACTCAGTAAATAAGCCGCAGAGGAAGGATTTTAATCCATCTCTTCCTGACTTCAAACCCAGTGTTCTAACCACTGCTCTATCTCTGGAATTAGGTAAAAAAGAAAGAAAAGGGATTGAACTTGATCAGTCATTGAAAGGAGCAGATATTTCAAAGACCCAATCTAAGGTACCACCGTCTTCACCACTTGCTGCTACGAAATCTAGATGCCTATGAGTCGGGGCAAAGTTTTCTTCTTGTCTTCTCCTTGACCATTCCGAGAGGTGTTATCTTCACCCTGTGACTGAAGGAACTTGTGGGAACAAGAAGGAGCAATGGATAGAGGGTAGAGAAATTTAACATCCCAGAAAAAGATGTCAGACTGTCCAAAACTCGTGTGATTGACCTACATTAGAATAGAAGGCAACCAGTCCAAGCCTTTCATTTGACAAATGAGGAAGCTAAGGGCTCCAAGAAGTAAAGAAATGTGTGCAGGTTCACACAGGCAGTATGGGATTTGATCCCACATCCTCTCACTAGAAATGAAGCCCTCTCTCTATGGTCCCATGCTGATTCCCATAAATTTGCCCTATTTCCTACCTCCTAGACTTTCCTTAACATGGCTATAGGGACCAGCACAGCCCTCAGGCCCTCCATCCATGATCATTCATTCTACCTACATAACCACTGGGCCACATTCACCAATTGTACAAGATCAGATGTTCTCCTGAACATCCAAGATTGAAACTGGGCCCTTGACATTTCTATTGAAATGTTGACTTTGCCCTTCATGGAGGACGTAAATCAGAAATAATTTGAGTCATATTCTCTTTTCAAGCTAGTTACATAAGTCTTTTTTTAAAATTATATGTATCAAAACCATGTTTCCCATTAAAGTTTAATATAAGGTCAACAAATTGTTTATTTGAGTAGTACTTTACAAGTCCAAATTTTTTCAGTGTGTGATAAAATAATGGGACTTGGCAGATGCCCAGGAGCACCACCTGAAGACTGATTTGGAATTGATTGAATTGGGTGAGACTGAGAGACTGAGAACCTACTTAATGATGATTAAATCAGGACCACACCTGGCCACCCCAGTGGGGTGTTGTTCTCAGAGGCTGTGGACTGCAACATCAACAGGAGACAGCTCTCAACCAATCAACTTGAAGAACCTCCCATTTTGCGGAGGAGGACAGGAAGTAGGAAGCTGAGGCTGGCAGATGGGATCTTGCTTTTTTGGTTCGAGACATTGGCGGCAGACCTTCACATGGGCTATAAGGAAAGCTAGGATTTCCGTGCTATAAGGGATCTGTTCTCAATCTTTCGCTCTCTTCATTATCTTATAATATATCTTTAAATAAATCCTTAAAAGCCAAAACTCTTACTGAATGTATCAGTGATTTTAGCCAGTTTCTCCCCAAAACTGGGGGGGAGGGGACAGATTAGAACCCACATTAGATTTTAAACAACACAAGTACCAAGTGGGTTATTTGGAGGAGAGAGGGAAAACATTCAAATAGATTGGTTGGAGTACAGCAAAATAAGAGATCTATGTGGGAAAGTGAGTGGTACTAGAGTTGGAGTCAGGAGGACCTAAGTTCAAATTCTGCCTTAGATATTTAACTGTCTGTGTGACACTAAGCAAGTCACTTAACATCTTCCATCGTCAACTTCTTCATCTGTAAAATGGGGGAAAGAATAGAACTTATATCATAGGGTTACTGTGAGGATCAAATAACATCTATAAAACCCTTTGGAAATTTTAAAGCACACAATGTCAGCTGCTATTATTTGGAATCAAGGACCTGGGTTCAAATCCAGACTCTATCACTTGTATACCAACAGGTAGCTTCACTTTTGGAATCTCAGCTTTCTCCTCTATAAAATGAGATGTTGGACTAGATCAGGGGTTCTCTACCAGGAGTTCACAGACATCTAAGGGGTCCATGGAGAGATCCGAGTCCAAAAAGTTGGACAGGGGAAAAATTGTAGCTTCAGTTGAGCTAATCTTTCATTGAAATTGAACATTTCGGGGCAGCTAGGTGGCACAGTGGATAGAGCACAGGCCCTGGATTCAGGAGTACCTGAGTTCAAATCTGACCTCAGACACTTAACACTTACTAGCTGTGTGACCCTGGGCAAGTCACTTAACTCCAATTACCTCACCAAAAAAAAAAAAAAAAGAAATTGAGCATTTCTTTCCATTATGAATGTAGGCAACAAACCATAGTAGATTTAGAAGTATCTGTGACTGTGTGACCAGAAACCAGGAATCTTTTCATATCACATTATAATTGTGGTAGATAGCTTGATATTGCATTTACAGTCATCATGACTGCAAAATTACAGTGATCATTAAACTTGTCTCTAATCACATGTAATCCCAGTCTGATTGTCTACATTCTGTATTTCAGTATCATTTATTTCCTTTGTAATGTTATTTATTTTATTTTCCACGTGTAAAAACATAATTCTGAGGAGTCCATGGGCCTCACCATACTGCCAAAGGGGTCTATGATACAAGAAAGGTGAATAGCGGGACTGGATAACCTCAAATATCCTCTCAGCCCTAAAGCTCTTATCATGCTTTCCAGCCTTTCCATATTTTGTTTTTACTTCTTCCAAACCCTACCTCTCCATCTCCCTACCAATAGAGTAAATTCTAAACTCTCTGCAGATGGGTTGGTCACAGCCACTTGCTAGTCATTTGAGAAAGTGAGATGCTGGACTTGCAATCAGAAAGACCTCAGTTCAAATTTGGCCTCAGATATTGACTAACTGTGAACTCAGACAAGTTCTGTGCTGCCTCAGTTTTCTCATCTGTAAAGTGAAGATCATAATTGCACCTTATCTCTTAGGTTTGTTGAGAGACAAAGAAGACAATATTTGTAAAGCACTTAGCAAGCCTTAAAGTTTTATATAAATGATAACTTTTGGGGGCAGCTAGATGGCTCAGTGTATAGAGCTCCAGTCTTGGAGTCAAGAGGACCGGAGTTCAAATCCGACCTCAGACACTTAACACTTATGGGCTGTGTGACTCTGGGCTCAACGCCACTTAACGCCAACTGCCTCACCAAAAAGAAAAAAAAAAACTTTGTTGGAAATAAATGATAACTTTTTATTAGCTCTTATTATACCTTATTCCTGCTACCTGGGACAACTCCTAAACTCCATCTTCTAAAGTCTTCTTTGTATCTGAGTAAACTTTAGTATTCCCCAAAGAAAAGCACCAAGATGAAGGCATATCTAGTCTATCTAGCTGTTGGCTGGTACAAGTCAAATATAAGAGATTTGGGCATTGTCTGTACTGCCTTCTTCACCATTAGCATAGATGATTCAAAGTTGGTCATAACCCTTGGAAAATGTACTCCAAAGATTCTGCAAAAGACAAACCACCCAAGAAAAAATTTTGATAGTATCTTGGAATGATGAACTCTGGAATTCACATCACACAATGGTAAAAAATCATAGAGACAACACACCCTAATCATGACCTGACAACTCTGCTTGGAAACCAGTGAAATTGTTATAAACATTTCTTAGCAAAGTAATAGTAGCTATGTGAATCCTGATTTCTTACACTGGCAAATATTCCAACAAAGTTATATGGAAACAGTGACACCGATATCCACAGACAAATTCAAAGCTAATCACCTTTTCCTGAGAATTATTGGCTTTGAACTTAAAGCTGGAAAGGACCCTAAAAGTTCATCTAATTCAGCCCCAATATCTGACAGAGGAGCATGGAGACCCAGAGATGATAGGAGTCTTGACCAAATTCACACAAACCAACAGGTTAGAGCCCGGGTTCAAACTCAAGGGTTCTGATTGCAAGCTTAGGTATTTAGCAATGTTCATTGCAAGAGAACTTGAGAAGGAATGAAGGTCTGTCATCTTCATGTAGATGGAGCTATCGACATACATGTCTAGACACAGAGATATACATTGACAAAGAGATATATGATAGAATAATTAGGGTTATTTACACACTTACATGCACACACATACACATATATGTATATGAACATTGTATTGATACTGTATGATAGATAGTTGAGACATATGTATGCACGTTTGTATGTACATATGTGTACATGATATTCTAAAAGCAGAGGATATAGATGATAGAATGGGGCTTTCAAACATGTGTGTGCTTCATACATACACATACATGTGTACATGTATGCATTTAAAATTCTATCTACATATTTGGATACTATAAACGTGTATATATGATAGATGAGGCATATGTAGATATATTATACAAGAGAATAGTTGGGGTCTTTATGTATGTATTTGTACATAAGAAGAATAAATAGATGTTATATGATAGGATCATTAGGATCTTCCTATGTGTTTATATGTAAAAACCCTAAGTTTATGTGTGTATGCACATGTGTGTATTTACACACACACACACACACACATATATATATATATATATATACACACATATATATATATATATATATACACATTTACCTTTTTACATTGGGATCCCCAGTAAGCTCCTTAAAGATAGGAATTATTTGGAAAAGCCTCATGATGAAGCACACACACCATTCACCTCCAAAGAAAGAACTGATATTGATGGAACACCGACTGAAGCTGCTGTCACGTTCTTCCATTTTTTTCTTTTATTCAAGTTTTCTTGTACAAAATGACCAATATGTTTGTAACGATTGGAATGACGCCACCTGCTGGAGACTTACTGTAGAAGAGTTCCGCCCATGAAGCGAAGGTCTTTGAGGGCAAGACCAGGACTCTTTTCTTTGGCGTCAGGAGGTGATACGGGCTAGTAGGAAGAGGAAGGAAGAGACTGGCGCTCAGGCTCACTCTCTTTCCTCTGGACTCTGGTGGAGAGCGGAGCTAGAAATGCTCTCTCCCTTTAATAGATAGAAATCTAGGCCTTTCCTTCTCTCTTTACCAAATTCTTATTCTCCTTAATAAACGCTTAAAAGTCTAACTCTTGCTAAAGCTTATAATTTATTGGCGACCACTCATTAAATATTTTAGACAATTTAGCTAGAATTTTAGCCCTTAACATGTTTTACATAATTGCACATATATAACCTATATCTGATTGCTTACTACCTCAGGGAGGGGGGAGGGAGGGATGCAAGGATAGAATTTGGAACTCAAAACTTTAAATAAAAATGTTTAATCCTTAAAAAAAATAAATAATCCATATATATATATGGATATATATATATAGGGATTATTTTGCTCTTTTACCCCTAGTGCCTAGCACATTGCCAAGCACGTAGTAGATGTTTAATAAATGGCTGTTGGATTCCATTCCACCCCAAGAAATCAGTGAGTAGTGAAGGTCCAGAAGAACAAATTGAATGTTCAACTTATAAGCAGTCTCCAGTTAACAAATAGCATGCATATATGAAGCTCTTTGAGCTCCCTCTCCAAATCTCACTTGCCCTAGGCAGTTAGCACTCCAGAGGTAGGCTTACTATGCTCCTTACGTTTCCAAGTTTAACCCAGAAGGGTTGGGATTTCCAGTATTATTGTATATGGGGTCTCATCTGCTGTGAATCTTCTAATATCAATTAACCAGTTGACATTGATTATTATTTTTTTTTTTTGGTGAGGTAATTGGGATTAAGTGACTTGCCCACGGGCACACAGCTAGTATTAAGTGTCTGAGGCCAGATTTGAACTCAGGTCCTCCTGACTCCAGGGCCAGTGCTCTATCCACTGCACCGCCTAGCCGCCCCCTAAATCAATTATCTTTTACAAAAGGATATCTGCCAAGAATGCATAGCAAGGGTGGGTTTGTCTCAACTCATGGCATACTCTTCTCTTCGCAGGGCAGGCTCAAACTCAAAGCACAAAGATACAGAAGCATACATATAGAGGATGGGTGCAGTTCATGACTTCTGGTACCTGACATTCCTCTTTACTTTGGGACAGTGTCTTGCCTCATGGCTCAATCCCCTGGACCAAATCAAGCAGATCGTCTTCCAGGAAGAAAGGTAGATGACTTACATGTTTTTGTACGCACATTGAGGTCCAGCTCTTCAGACATTTAGAAGATTATTGATTGCTGCAGTACCTGCCCATCAGTTACTCATGGCCAGAAATAGGCTTACTGAAACTCCTTATGTTGAACTGAAATCAGTCAGGGAATATAGTCCTTGCTGTGAATGTCCCACAAAGGACAAATCCATACATGCTCAAAGGACCAGGCCATCACTGGCCAATCCCTCCTACCCCTACGAGATCTCACTACTACACGAGCACCATGATCCTTTTGGGGGAAAGCAAAACTTCAAGCTTTGTGAAAAGCTCCGAGTTCAGGAGTAGAGGAAAGAGAAAAAGCTATTAAGGATACTCACCTATCTGCGTAAACTACTGCCTCCAAATGTCTTCTCTCTACCCTCTCTGCATTTCTTTGGTTTCACATTTTTATGTTGCCTAACAAATGAATAAAGACCCTCCCTTAAAAGTACAGATTGTGCAAATGCTTTGTACCAGTCCTGACCTCTCTGCAGCCTCTGACACTGTGAATCACCCTCTTCTCCCTCAAACTCTCTCCCCTCTCCATTTTCAGGAAGCCGATCTGGTTCTCCTCCCTCTCTGAATACTCCTCCCCAAGCTTACTTGGATCTTTATCCAGGACCTACCTGCTAACCATCATAATCTCCCAAGGTCCTGTACTGGACTCTCTTCTCTTCTTCTTCTTCTTGACTATTTCATTTGGTGATCTTATCAGCTCCCAAGATCAAAGAGAACATCTTTTCTTTGCCTTCCAAAACCCTTCATAATCTGCCTGCTCCTCCCTTTCCATTTTCTGTGACCCAGTGTCACCATCCTTCTTACTCTTCCTGGCACATAACACCCCATCTCCCAACTCTCCATCATTCTCTCTGACTGTCCCCTAGCCCAGAATGCTCTTCCTCTTCAGCCCTACCTTGTGACTTCCTCAGCTTTCTTCAGGTCTCAGCTAAAGTCCCACCTTCTACAAGAGGCCGTTCCCAATACTCCTTAATCTTAGTGCCTTCCCTCGGAGAATACCCGGAACTTATTCTATACATAGTTGTTTCTTTGCAAGTCATTTCCTGCATTAGACCAGGAGGTTTGAGAGGAGGGGATGGTCTTTGCCTTTTTGTGTATCCCCACAACTTAGCATAGTGCCTGGCACTTAATAAGTACTTAAGAAATGTTGTTGACTGACTGAATCATTAGTGTAAATTAGCTCTGATTGCTTCACCTATCCCCACCTGAAATAGAGCAGCTAGACTTCAAATATTGGGAATTTTTGAGCATATCGAAGTCACATAAGAAGCTGCGACCCAGTGGCCACAGACTATTAGAGCTAGAACAGGCCCCAGAGATATAGCTGGGCTCCTTCAGGTTGATCCTGAGGCTCATGTGTAGCACTCTAAAATTCATAAGCAACTATTTCCCTCTTTATTCAAATATACATGGGAAACAAAGATACAAAGTGGCCTAGAGCTACCTTCAGAGTTACAGGTAGAGTGGCAGAGGTCACTTCCGTCCTGTCAGTTTCCTTTCCTAGGCCAAAATAGAGCAGAATCACAGGGCTCGAAAATGTTAGTCGTGTGTTTTCAGAGACCCCAAATGCATATATCAAGCGTGTCTCTGGCGCTTTTGCCAAACAGAGAAAATTCTGCCCGCAATGGACAATGCAGCATATACATTCAAACATCTCCAAGTTCTAAGTCATTGCTATCATTCAGAGTTCTTGGGAGGGCTTCCTACCAGTCCAGAGGCCCCATGGAGCCATCCTTTATTTAGATTTCTGAACTCATTTAAAATGTGTCGACAGAGCAAGGATGTGGTTGGGTGGGCCCTCTTAAAAAGGTGAGGCATTTTAGGGTTGACACTGTTATAAATTATTCACCTGTCAACATCAAAACATTAGGCTAAATAACCCCAAGGACAAAAAGTTACCCCTGCTGGAGTGCTATATCTGAATAGATATCTCAAAGGCTGCATCCATGATTCTACAGGAGAATTTTATAGTGCCAAAAGTCTACCCTCCTCGGACGGAGGTGGTGAGCCTCCAACCTTGAAGCAAGCCCTTCCTGATAGCAAGCCATATAATCACATTTTCTTTCCAAAATCAAATCTTCTGAAGTCATAATGAATTATGTTGCTATGATTAAAGGGAAAATATTTAACTATTTAATATGACAACCTGTTTATACATATTCTGTGCTCTAAAAATTGGAAACTCTTCCACTGTTGATTTAAATACACATGGAAAATAGAAAGTTGCACATGATATCACACACACACACACACACACACACACACACACACAGAAAAAGAACTATCTTCAATGTTAGCTACAAAAGAGGTATAATTGTTGTGTCCAGCTTCCAGAGTCTTGTTAGACTTTAAAAGCATGAGTCACTTTTTTAAATTATGGATCGCAAGAGGGACATTTTTGCAATCTATAAAATAAAGCCAGTTATCACGCACCAATCAGATTTTGTAAAATGGTTATATTCCACTCAGAATGATGTACATAAAAGTAAAATAAACATAAGGCAGAAAAGTCAGTTGATTATATCCAATATAGTCTATGTTACAGGAATTGATAAAGGTGTCAGTCGGTGCTACAGACAGATTTTATAAAATACAATGGTTGTGGGGGCAGCTAGATGGCGTAGTGGATAAAGCACCGGCCCTGGATTCAGGAGTAACTGAGTTCAAATGCAGCCTCAGACACTTAATACTTACTAGCTGTGTGACCCTGGGCAAGTCACTTAACCCCAATTGCCTCACCAAAAAAAAAAAAAAATACAATGGTTGTTCAATTACACAGGCAGGTTAGTGAAATGAAGAAGCAGCTTGTCCACCCTGACTGAGACCTTCCGCATCCTGTACTCGTTGTCCCACTGGAGAAGGGGACAGGGTGTGAAGGAATAACTAGAAAGAGGAACATCAACACAAAAGAAAGAACTGTAGGAAAGAAAGAATCCCTGCTCAACTCTGCCCAATGACCCTGCTGATAAGGAAAAACAAAGAGAATTAGAAGAAAATGGACCCAAAAGGAAGAATTGAAGTGTATGAGAATCCCTGCTCAATTCTGTCCGATGACCCTGCTAATAAGGGAGAACAAGAAACCAAAGGTTAGGGATAGGAAGGAAAGAAACGAGTCATCCTTTAGAAAAAGGGCTCACTCTAGCCTGCTTCTTCTCGGGCCCCCAATGACCCTGGTGGGCTTCTGACCTGTGTCCTCACATCTACCACTGCCTGTGTTAAAATGATCAATGTTCCTAAATTCTAGAATAAAGGCTTATACCTGGAAGAGGCCTTTGAAGTCATATAGTCTGACACCTTCATTTTACAGATAAGGAAACTGATGCACAGAGGAGGGGGAGTGACTTGTATGAGGTCATGCAAGCAGGAAATGACAGCTGGGATTTGAACCCAGTCACCAATGAAGGGATAGGGAGAAAGGTCATCTACTGGGAACTTCCTTTACTAATTAAGAGGAACATAGGAGCAATGCACTATGAACAACATCATCACAAACCCTAGACCTGGAAGGGACCCCATGAGAAGCACATGGCCTAGCTGTCTGCCTTCAAGCTGCTATGGGAGCATCAGCCCCATTTTACAGGGAAGCCAACTGAGGCCAAAAGAGTTTAAGTCACAACGCGTAGTCAGGAATAGAACCCAGGTCACCTGCTTCCCAGTACAGTCCCCTTCTAAATAACTCGGGGGAAAGGGGTGCCCACGCCTATAATTTCATCCTGTAGAAAATTCCCCAAGGAAATTTCCTTCCACTGATGCAAATCAGCCATTTACCTAGAAACTGACCTAGAGAACTGCCTGGGGGCCATGAGAAATGGAGTGATTTCCTCGAGCCTCACAGTTAGAATGTATCCAGAGGAAGGACATGAAGCTAGATCTCCCGGACACCAAGGCTGGCCCACTGTCCACTGCACTGCACTCACTGGGACTCTAACGCCAGGGTTCTCAGCCTTGGTGTCACAGACCTCTCCCTTGGCCAATCAGGCCAAGCCTGGGGACCCTTTCCCAGAATCAAACAAAACACACAGAATGACAGAGGAAACCAAAGGTCAGTCAAAATGGAGACCTAACTTTTAAAAAATTTTTTCCCATCTAAATTCCCAAATCCCCAGAAATCTATCCTCAGCTGTAGACTCAGGTGAAGTTACCCTGCTCTGAAGAATTCACCACCTCCATACTTCACAGCTAGATGGTATGAGGGACCTTAGCGATCAATTCAATTCCTCTGCATGCAATTAACATGAATTAAGCACCTAACATGGGACTGGATGCTGGGCATGCCAACTCCCTTCACAGCACTCCCTTGGTATGGTGCTCCCAAGCAGTTTCTAACTGTCTCCAGCTCAAGCACCATCTGCAATTTCCCTAGGCATATGTGCCCAGCTTTGTGGCACTGGTAAGCACTAACAGATTGCAGAGTTGTCATAAATAAATTTTAAAACAACACACACACACATGCACACACACACACACACACACACGCACACACACACACACACACACACACACAACTCAACCTGGAAAATGAGTGGAAACAAAAGGAAGCTAAATACAGAAATAGAATAGAAATGAATATGGGGAAAGAACTATCTGCTGGTAAGAGAACTGTTTAAGTTGCTGGTATATCCTCTTAGTAAACTGTGTTACCCAGATATAAAAAAGGCACATGAAAATGTGGGAAGGTGATATGACGTCACACCTCACGATTCAAACAATTGAGAGGAATTCATGGAGTACGAGTCCAAAGTGGTGTCCCTCCGACATCCTCCCTCTGCTACCAGCTGAAGTCATCCCCTCTCCCAAATACAAAGAAGAAGCCTTGAATGGTGGCAAAAATGACCGCATTGCCCGCTAACACCAGGCCGCAGGCTCCCCACTTGATCTGAAATGCAAGAAAAGAAAGACCATTACATCAGCCTTGATTTTATCCGCAGGCCACTATTTACCAAATCTTTGTGATTTTTACTCATTAAGAACATCAAACAAAATACTGCATGCAGATGCTAAAAGGTTTAATAAGCCATAGGCTGAACTATGGAGCTGTTAGACTAATTACTACTGAAATGGCTGCTAATTAAGCCTGATACCAGCCTCAATGTTTTCCCCATTAGGCACATTTCTCCAATCTACTCTCCCCCCCACAAAGAGGAGGGTTGCTCTAACTTAACAAAATGTAACAGAACGATAAATGAGGCCTATCACCATTTTGTGTACTCAGAACTCTGAATCAGGATGGGAGATTGGTTTTTCATGAAAACAATGTCAACAATAATCATTTGTGATACACAGGCAAATAGCTTTCTGGAGTTGGGGAGCAGTAGACCAAACATAGTAGGCACACAGAGAGATGAGAGAGCCCTCTAGTGGACATCAGTGTTTTAGCTGCTAGAGCTAGATTGGGTAAGCAGCATGAAGATTAGGGACCCCTTCCCAGGATTCCATTTTTAAATGCATAAAATAAAACACAGAGAATTGCAAAGAAAGCAAATTATATCGAAATACAGTTACACCCAAAAAAGGTTTTACATTTGTGCACACCAACTTCAGGACCCCTTCATTAGAAAAGTGGAAAATTTGGCTCAGATGCAGCCAACACAGGACAAAAGGGTCAACAGTTTAGAGCTAAGGGAAACCTCTACGGTCCCAAAGTCAGTTCATGCAACAAGCATATGTTAAGTGCCTGATAAGCGCCAGGCACTATTCTAGGCACTAGTTGTGTAAGAAAGAAAAAACACTACTAATCAGAGCAAATTTATATTCTGTGTATTTCGCCTTTTTTATTGTCATTTTTAGCTGGGTCTGACTCTTAATGGCCCCATTTGGGATTTTCCTGTGGTGTGGTTTGCCATTTCCTTTGCCAGCTCATTTTACAGATGTGGAAACTGAGGCTTGCCTAGGGTCACACAGCTAGTGTCTGAGGTCAGATTTGAACCCAGGAAGATGAGTCTTCCTGACTCTAAGTTCAGCACTACAACCATTGTGCCACAGATGAGGAAAACTGATGCTCAGAGAGGTGTCATGATTTTCCCAAGGTCAACAGACAATAAGTGATAAAATCAGGATTTTAATTCAGGTCCTTTGACTCTAAATCTAATGTTCTTTCCACCATACCATGCAAAAGATCGCAAGACATTATGCAATGTTCATTGTAAGAAGGGGAGAAAGGGAAATCCTTAAAGGGAAATTTAAGAAGAGATGGTATAGAATAATACAGGGGAAATGCTGTGGAGAACTGCATTATTTCCAAAATAATTTCTCTTAACTGAAGTGAAATTGTGAGGCTAGAGGTGAATAAAAGGCCAAAATTCAGGGGACTATTGCAAACATGGTCCTCCCCCTTCTACCTCCATCTCTGAAATGTAATAGTTCTGGATTTGGGTTTTTGTCCTTTTTGAGACACAGAGACTAATCCTGTTTTGAACCTCTAACAGAATGTAATCAGTTCAATAAACAAGGTTTACCCTGAAGAAAAAACTGGGGAGGGAAGAGATAGCTGTGACCAAGTGTCTAAAAGACTCCCTATTATAATGGGAGAGAATGACTTTCCCATTAGAATGTTTCACTGATTGTAACAAAGAGATGGATTCAGATTTAATGTGACAAAGAGCCTCTTAACAATGAATGCCTTCAGATATTAGTGTACATTTATTGTGTATATATCTTCTATGTACATCTTTATTTGCATCTGGTCCCCCCATTAGACTGTGAGTTCCTTGAAGGGCAGTTAGGGGGCACAGTGGACAGAGAACCAAGCCTGGAGTCAGGAAGACTCATCTTCCTGAGTTCAAATCTGGCCTCAGACACTTAATAGTTGTGAGACCCTAGGCAAGTCACTTAACCTTGTTTGCCTCAGTCTCCTAACCAATAAAATGAGCTGGAGAAGGAATGGAAAACCACTCCAGTATCTTTGTCATGAAAATACCAAAAAAGTTGGATACAACTGATCAATAACAAGCTCCTTGAGGGAAGAGAATGCTCTCTGCCCAATGCTTATCAAGGTGCTTGGCACACTTAAAAAGTGACTGCAGACGTGGGTTGTCTTGGGAAATGATGGATTCTTCTTCCCTCAAGAACTGGAAGGCTCACTATTTGGAGAAGGGTCACTATTCTGCTGTTACCTAATTTCAAATCCAAGAAACAAGATGGCTCTCCCAAGTTAAACTCAACATATCTAATGTTACCACCATGCTGCTATGTTGCTTTTGTTTTCTATTATTTTTTGTCTATCACCCAGGGATGGTCCTAACTCGTGCATGAACTGCAATTAAGTGAGGCATAGTTGCAAAAAATTGTTAGCCTCACTCCTTCCTCAGGAGTCATCAAAGTCCAGTGGCAAGACGACAAAGTCAAGATGACGGGTGATGGCTCAGGACGCAATAGATGACCTTGGGATCTTCTATTTCTGACCACACTCTGAGCACTCCACAGCATCTGCTTCAGTTCATTCTGCCAGGGGGACGTCTTCCCGTGCTTAAGGTAGTGTGACAACATAATTATGAGAGACAAAATTCTGGGTAAATTATAATCAATTTTATCAGTCACGACTTGTAAGAGATTGACAAAAATGGCTCCTTAACCTCTCATTGTCCAAAAAAGAGAGACCATGTGGATACTTCTTCAGGTTTTTATGCCTTTTGGACAAGTCCACTGAGCAGCAATTCATCTAGCTGGTTACTTAAATTTGGAGGCAGGCTATATTAAAATATAAAAGGGCCACCAGACCAGTCCCAGCCTTGGTCTATCTATTCAGTGTGTACACCCTTTTCAATGGGTGAACTGAGTGATCCCTCCATAGACAAGAGGCCTTCCAATATAGACAAATCTCTCCTAAAAAATTCACTTGGGGGCAGCTAGGTGGCACAGTGGATAGAGCATCGGCCCTGGATTCAGGAGGACCTGAGTTCAAATCTGGCCTCCGACCCTTGACACTTACTAGCTGTTTGACCCTGGGCAAGTCACTTAACCCCAATTGCCTCACCAAAAAAAAAAAAAAAAAGTCACAATGTCTGATCAGCCTAAAAGGCCTCATCTCCACAAAAGGCTAAACAATAGCATGTTGGGAAAATAAATGGGAGACAGTTTATAAAGCAGAACGCAACTCCAAAAGTACAATGTGAACATCATCTAGTATTTCCATATTGTAGTACAGAGGAAAGGGGGCTGGACTTGGAGTCAGAGGACCTGGGTTCAAATTTCGGTGCTGACTGATGTTTACTTTCTCTGTGACCTTAGGAAAGTTACTCTTGGCCTCAGTTTCCTCGTCTGTAAAATGAAGTGTTGGCCTAGATGGGCTCTGAGATCCCTTCCTGTTCTGAATTTATGATCCTATGATCTGTCTACTACTATTTTTTATAAAAATTCAAAGAGGAAGTAATGTGGTATGACTAAGGACTACAGGAGAAGCAAAGTCAAGGTCAGAAAGGATTCTGGGAGTGCCTCTGATTGGCTGACTTACGAACAAGGACTAGGGAATAAAATATGGAAGGATGATGAGTGGATAGACCGGAAGGATATATATATAGAGAGAAAGAAACTGATGGATAGATATGGATAGACAGATGGAAGGATGGATGGATGGACATCGATAGATAGGTGGAGGTACATGGATAGATACACGGACAGACAAATAGATCTGGCCCTGAAGATTAAAGGCAAAATGAAGCTTGTGGACGACAGACGCAGACCTCCTGCTGGCAGAGATCTCCAAGGCCATTTGGTCCGATTTCCTCATTTTACAGATGAGACCCTGAGGAGTGACTTCCTGAGGTCACACAAGCTTAAGTGGCAGGATTCCAAGCCAGGCCCCCTGACTCCAGGGCTTCCAGTCCCAGGCGTGGACATGATCTCACAAACAAGCAGACGAACACACCCAAAATATCTCTTACCACAGAAACTCTTGCAAGGATGATAGGAAGTCCAAAAGCAGACACAACGATCCCTGTCGTTAAAAAGTACGCCAGTTCCTGACAGGCGCTGCTGGAGGCGTCCGAGTCATCTGTGATTCTCTTGGCAATGAAGTGAGGGATGGGGGAGATCACATGGAACATGAGCACGAAGAGAGGCCAGTACACTCTGTCGGGGAAGCGGGAGGAACAATGAAGAGTCAAAGCTGACCCGGGGGAAACCAGTGGCACCCCAAGTCCTCAGCACCTCTCAGTTGGAGGGGACCTTGCCAGATAAAATGGTGTAGAGGCAGCCCAGGGCAATGGAAGGAGCCCCACACTTGGGCTCTGTTCAAATCCCAGTTAAGTTAACCAGCTATTTGACAAGCTCCCCTCCCTGAGACACATGGAACAGGGAGGAAGCTCTGGCCTTGGCGTAAGGAAGGCCTCAGTTTCAATCTGGCCTCTTGCTAGTTGTATCACCCCCTAACAGGTTATTTAACTTGTCTTCCTCACTTTCCTCATCTGTGAAATGGGGATAATATTGCATCTCCTTCACAGGAATCAAATGAGATAACACATGAATGGCACTTTGCAAATATTTAAGGGCTCTAAATATGAAATCTTTTCTCAGTAATTATGCTTGATGTATGATCATGCTACTCCCTTACTCAATAAACTCAGGCTCCAACACAACCTTCTCTGTCTGGCATGTGGAGCCCTTCACGGCTGAGCCCTAATCTACCTTCCAGGGCTTATCTTGAGCTATTTCACCTTCACTCACAGCAGTCCAGACAAACTGGCCTTCTGGCACTGCCTCATCCATGCTATGCTACTTCCCACCTCCATGGCCTGTGCTTCTTAAAATCCCTACTTTCCATCAAAACTCTTCTCAAGCTCAGAGTCCACAGGACATCCTTCCCGATGACTTCATGTCTATGTTTTATAGACTTAGAAGCATGTGCGACATCTCCTTGGTTAACTGTTTTTTTTTGTTGTTGTTGTTGTTGTTGTTTTGTTTTTGTGAGGCAATTGGGGTTAAGTGACTTGCCCAGGGTCACACAGCTAGTAATTGTCAAGTGTCTGAGGCCATATTTGAATTCAGGTCCTCCTGACTCCAGGGCCTGTGCTTTATCCACTGCTCCACCTACCTGCCTCCTTGGTTAACTGTTGACATGTGAAAAAGCAACAAGATTCCATTCCTGATGTTACTTCAGTAACAATGATTTTCAATTCCATTCAATCTAACCGTCATCTGTTAAGCAACTTTGTAAAAGGCTAAATTCTGGGGATGCAAAGGCAAAATATGGAATAATTCCTGCCCTGGGGGAACTTATATTTTCCTGGAAGCTAAAAATATACCCAGATTAGTCAATACAAAGCCATTCAAAATAAGAGATGGCATTAACAATGGAGGGAACAAGGGAAGACTTCAGGGAAATGATGCCTGAGGCTAAACTTTGAAGAAAACACAATATTCTGAGATGGAGATGAGCAGGTTGTATGTTCTGGGCACAGGATATGGCTTATGCAAATGAGGTGGGAGAGCTCTGGGCATAGTTAGCTGTCCTGTTTGGCTGGAACATAGAGTCCTAATGGGGAATAACTCCGCAGCAGCAGCAGCAGCTCTGCTTGGGAAGGTCCAGCCTCCCCCAAGGTAGGTTGATCACCTGAAATATCATCACCAAGCACATTGACTCAGCTTTTGGATACTCAACAAGCTTCTTAGCTCCTTCAGCTTCCTCTGATTGATTGGACAGCTAGAAGGGGGTAGCAAGAAACTCCTCCCAAAACCATCCTTTTAGAGAGGGCTCAGAACTTTCAGAACTTCCCAGGTTCCCAGACGTTCCCAGAACTTCTCCATCCTCCATTAGCAGTTCAGCTTGGTGACTCTACCAACCATCATGAACTCAAACTTTCCTGGGCCCCCTTGCCCTGCTTTTCAGTCTCCTTTTGTGTACTGTCCTCCTCCATTAGATTGTAAGCTCCTTTTGGGCAGGGATGGTCTTTCTTTTTTGTATCCCCAAGGCTTAAAACAGCACATAGTAGACACTTAATGAATATGGATTGAATTGAATTGAGTTACTTGACATAAGGCTAGAAAAGAAGGCTGGAACCAGACTCTACAGAGCCTTGAAAAAGAGGCTGAGAAGTTTGTAGTTTGACTTATAAGGAATAGGGAGTCATTGAAGGTTCTTAAGTACAAGACAATCAGACTTAGGAAGAGCTTAGGAAGATAAATGGCAGCTCCACAAATTGAAGTAGGAAGAGGCTCAGATTTTCATCTTCTAGATCAGCCCCATAATTTCGCCAGTGTAAGGAACTCCCATGGAGGAAAGTCTCTACCAATGTCCTCCCACTACCAATTCAGAGCAGTAACAGCTCTATAACCTAAGTGGCTCAAGGGGTTTCCTTAGTGTTGAGGAGTTAAATGACACACAGTCAACATCAGTCAGAGGCAGGCTATGGATCCAGGGGGTCTCACCTTCCAGCCTGCCTGGAAGCACTTGACCCTTTTACCTCCCAGGCTCTTCACTGCTTGACTTGTGAGTGCCTTTCAGGGCATTCTTGCTGCATCCAAGATGGTTCCAGCCACGTGGCCACCTTTTCATTTCTGCCCTGCTGCTGGGTGGGCATCCCCTTCCCCACCACCATCACCCAACTTTCCTGCTCAGGAACCATGATGAAATCAATACTACCAGAGCTACTAGAAAGGGTTCAATCTCTCAGTCTACACCCCATGATTCCATTCACCAAACCTTATTTTACAAACCAAAACACACCTCTCCGGACTCCATTTCCCTATAGGTACTTTCTTCCCTAATAGAATTAAGTTCCCTGAAGGCAAGGGGCTGTATTTTATATTTGTATCTCCAGCAAACAGCACAATAAATCCATGATAAATGCTTTTTCAATCATTCATTTTGATGCATTAATTCCTGCCCACAAAACCTGTTCTCCAACCCTGATAACATGCATGCTGCCTTTCTCCAGAAATTGAAATACAATGAAAACTCCTCCCAAACCTGTCACCTCCTACATATATTGGGAGTATGCCCTGAATCAGATAGGTAGGATATGTTCATTTTAAGAAGCAGTGACAGGGGCGGCTAGGTGGCACAGTGGATAAAGCACCGGCCCTGGATTCAGGAGTACCTGAGTTCAAATCCGGCCTCAGACACTTAACACTTACTAGCTGTGTGATCCTGGGCAAGTCACTTAACCCCCATTGCACCAAGCAAAAAAAAAAAAAAAAAAAGAAGCAGTGATGGTTTGTCTTTAGGTACCCAAAGTTTTTATTTACTTAGGGGTTGGGGGAGTGGGCCACAGGACTCGGGGCATTGTATGAGGTTCCTTGCCTTGCAATGATTTGTGAGATGGCTTCTTGGAATTAGGAAGTTATCAGATAAAATAGAGAAGTCACCTTTCTCCTATGTGAATTAATGCCCACCCATTCATTCATCCTTTCTCTAACAGAATTAAACTTTCTCTTATACAAAGCTAATAGAGCCCAGATGGGTGAAAACACACACACACACACACACACACACACACACACACACACACACACACACACACACGGGTGCAGAATTAGTCCCAATGGTCTGATACTCACTACCTGCTTGACCCATACCAAGCCTCTTCTTTTGCTGTTCCTCACATACATAACCCCATTCCAGACTCTGACCTCTGCACTGGCTGAGCCCCATACCTGAAATGCCCTCCCTCCCTCTGCCAATCCATGCTACAGTTCCCTTCAAGTTTCAGCTCAAAGCCTGCCTTTTCTGTGCAGCCTTTCCTGGGCCCCTGCCAGACCCTTACTTTTCTCTTAAATGTGTGAGCATATTTTCTTTACATTAGGTTATTTACATGTTTCCTCCCCCATTAGAATGTGATTGAGGAAGGAGACACGTATGGCCTATATTTGTAACATTACAACTGGGCACAACGTCTGGCATATAACAGACGCTCAATAAATGCCTGTTCTATAACATCTCTAAACCTCAATGTCTTATTTGCAATTGGGCAGGAGAGGAGAGGGGAGAGTGGCACAGACCAATTCCTGGGGTCCCTTTTGCCTTGATATCCTACAATCCTGGGCACAAATGGAATGCCCAACTTGGGCCAATAGAGCTAAATGGCCCTGACCCACCCACTGTTTCAATGTAGCTGATGAGAGCAGATGAGGAAGCTTTCTGAAGGATGGAGAACAGCTTACCCATAATCCTCCAGGGCACATCCCAACATGAGAAACGTCAGTCCAATGGCTCCACTGAAGGACAGAAGGACGAGCGCTGTGGGAGAGCAAAGAGACAAAGAGTAGAGTTTGCAAGGCCAGAACAGATTCTGTTTCATTACTTTAGGATTTTCCATTCAGAACTATCCCCTTTGCCGTTTCTTGTAAATACCACAGGCCCTTTCGAACACTGATGTAGAGCTGGGACTTTGAGTTCTGCCCTTTCTTTTAACAAATGAGGAAACTGAGCTCAGCAAGGTTTGGGGACTTTCCTGAAGGTCCCACACTCCATCCCCCATCTGCACCCAACCTGTGCCTAGAAAATTCTCCTTCCTCACCTCAGCCTCATGTGCAATGAGAGCTATCTGAAAATCGAATAAGTTCCTTTTCCCTGGAGGTTGCAGTGGGATGTAGCAACAACTGCAGCCCATACTAGCGAGGTCATTCTGAGCAGATTCACTTCTCAGTATTTCCATCTGTAAAATTGGGACAATGGCATGAGGATACATATAGAAATAGGAGCTTTGACTCACAGACAATTCTTGCTGAGGTCCAGGTCAGACCAGAAAACTCCTGAGGAACTTTCCCACTCAAGGATTCCCTAAAATCTTCACATTTCTGTGTCTCAGGTTCCTCAATTGTAAAATAAGGGACTACATCAATTGGGAAATTACTGAACAAGCTGTGGTATATGATTGTAATGGGATTTGGAGTCAAATTGATCGTGAGTCATCCCAAAAGAATTACAAGACTCAGTGACTCAGTTTCCCAAGTTTTATTGCAATACTGTGAGTGACTACAGGGAGAGAACCAGAATAGTGGAAAGGTGTTTCTCAAATAGTTAAAGAAAAGATAGTTATATTTATAGTATGGATAAATTGATTATCAGTGTCATTATAATAATCTCTACCTTAGGGAGGTACAGGGGAGTGCCTGTCCTACTCATTATAATATTCTTCACCTTTGGAAGGTACGGGGAGGGCTTATCCTAATTTGGAGTTCCTGGGGTCCTAAGCCAACCCCCGAGGCAGGTACCTTTTTCAGTGGAGGCGTGTTTGGGGGGTTTACGTGTCATAAGGTGAATCTGGGGGCAAATTTGGCCTTTTCTGCGCATGTCTCTTTCTGGTTCCCATGCTTAGTTGCAAAATATCTTCACTTATCATTTATTTCTAGTCTGAATTTCTATAGCCTGTCATTTTCTTTAAGGTCTTCGTGGCCTAGTTCCCTCTGTTCCCTTTATGGGTACTGATTACTATGGGTAAGAGAACTTAGCATCCTGACTTGTAAGTTATCCATTAACCGGGGTCTGAATCCCTCTTAGAGCTCATTTTAGGTTTTTCTGTTAACTCCTTTTTCACCTACTACATAGAAATGTTGAGCAGGATGCTCTGAAAAGACTTACACTAACTGATACAAAGTGAGGTGAGCAGAACCAGGAGAACACTGTACACACTAACAGCAACATTGTGTGATGATCAACTGCGCTACATTTAGCTCTTCTCCGCAATAAAATGATCCAAAACAACTCTGAAGAATTTTTTTTTTTTGGTGAGACAATTGGGGTTACGTGACTTGCCGAAGGTCACACAGCTAGTAAGTGTCAAGTATCTGAGGCTGGATTTGAACTCAGGTCCTCCTGAATCCAGGGCCAGTGCTCTACCCACTGCACCACCTAGCTGCCCTAACTCTGAAGGATTTATGATGAAAAAATCTACCCATGCCCAGAGAAAGAACTGATGGAGGCTAAATAAAAATTGAAGCATGCTTTTTTACTTTATTTTCTTGGGGGGTTTTATTGGTCTGTTTTTTTCTTTTAAAACACAAAAAAATATGGAATTATGTTTTGCATGGCTACATATGTATAACCTATATCAGATTGTTTGCCTTCTCAATGAGGGGTAGTGGGGAGGGAGAGAAAGAATTTGGAACTCAAAATTTTTTTTAACATATAATTCAGGTAAGATAAAATACTAAATAAAATAAAATTTTAAAAGTAAAATGAGGGGCTAGGTGGTATAATGGAGAGATGCTGAATTTGGAATTATGAAGACCTGAGTGCAAGTCCTGTTTCAGTCACTCACTCTGTGATCCTAGGCAGTCATCTGTAAAATGGGAATAGCCCCTACCTCCCAGGTTTATCATGAGGATCAAATAAGCTAGTTCTTGCAAAGAGCTTTGCAAACTTTAAAGAGGTAGCTAAGTGCTAGTTATTATCATTAGATTCTTTTCAGGTCCAAATCAATGATCTCATCATCCCAAAGTATACAGAATATAGCAAGTTCTCAATGTGTGCTAATCTACTGAGTTAATAAGAAAGTTTCTTATAATTTAAAGTAAGTTTTCCATAGTCTATTTTTTCCTTTGCTTTTCTAATCTCTCTCTTTTTTTTTTTTTTTTTTTTTGCGGGGCAATGGGAGTTAAGTGACTTGCCCAGGGTCACACAGCTAGTAAGTGTCAAGTGTCTGAGGCTGGATTTGAACTCAGGTACTCCTGAATCCAAGGCCGATGCTTTCTCCACTGCGCCACCTAGCTGCCCCTCTAATCTCTCTTTTAAATACTGTTATAGTTATATATGAGACCATTATTCTTGTGCCATTTGGAAAGGTTATGTTTTATCAATATTATTTTCTTTCTTTTAATGAACTAAAATTCCTGTCCTGCTTTAACATGTGCTGGTTTCATTCAATTTGTAGCCAACGTAATGTTTATATTTTCTGACTCAACTTGTTCCTTTTGCATTTTTACAAGACATTTTTAGGGAAAAGGGCCTGATGTATGGTTTCATGGGTACAAGGAGGTCCCAGATAAGGAAATTTTTCCAGCAAGGCAGATAGCAGCTGCTCTGTAACTTATAGAGAGGTGCTAAAGAACAAGGCTGAATTATATCTCAAGGTCACATGAAGACTATGTATCCAAGGCGGGACTTTAACCCAGGGCTTCCTGGCCCCAAAGCTGGCTCTCTGTCCACTACACCAAACTGACCTTGCTATGGCCTGATTTTTTTTTAAGAGTGATATTGCTGGATTTTTTTTTTTTTTTGCAGGGCAATGAGGGTTAAGTGACTTGCCCAGGGTCACACGGCTAGCTAAGTGTCAAGTGTCTGAGGCTGGATTTGAACTCAGGTCCTCCTGAATCCAAGGCCAGTGCTTTATCCACTGCACCACCTAGCTGCCTCTATTGCTGGATTTTAAAAAATTTACCGAGACCTGTGGAGATCTTAGGCAGTGGTATCAAGCTCCAATAGAAATGGACCAGCCAGACAGGATCCAAATGGACCCTGGGAGCCTCATACTGAATTAGAAAACCACACAGTAACATTTTCTATGTCCCACTGCATTTTTACTTACTTTGTTAACCATTTCCCAATTACATCTGAATCTGGTCCGGCTGCCAACCAGCAGCAGTGTGTCTGATACTTCTGATCTAGGGCTCCCTTCTACTTTACAAATAAGGAAATAGAGACTTAGGAAAGGCATCCTTAGTGACTTCCCTCCATTGGTCAACTGTTACATTTGAAAATTAATGTAAACTGAGAGACAAGGACTTGAGCATAATCCATTCATTTGTTAGGCTAGGAGTAACCAATGAATTGGGTCAATTGTTGTTGAGTCATTTAAGTTATCTCTGACTCTTTTTGACCCCCATCTCAGCTTTTCTTGGCAAAGATAACTGGCTTGGTTTGCCATTTCCTTCTCCAAAAACTGGGTCAATGGCCTCTCTCAATGACCAAAGACCCCAAGGTATGGTTCACCAGCCTTCATATAGTTAGTTTGGGGAAGTACAAGAGAATCAAGAACAAGAAGCAACAAAAGGATTGGTTACAAAGTCTTAAGTGCAATAGATGATGGAAAACAATTAATGGTAGGAAATCAGGAATGCAGGGCTAGCAACAACCCCTCCCATCTTGTTGCTAGGGAAAGCTCATTCATGGTATCCACCTACACAGATAACAGTCCAGACTTTCTTGAAGGAAAATGGTATTGCAGAGATAGCAGACGTCTTGGCACCCTTCAGCATTTTGCAAAGCTTGTTAGTGAGATAACAGGTCTCTCTTAATTGTCCATGGGCAATAAGATGTGTAGAGACAATATATTTCTATGAATTAGGCTGATTTATGGGACAACTTAGCTCAGAGAGGAAAGCTGCCCTTCTGAACTTAACTCAGAGACAAAAGACAAAAAACAAACATGGTTTAGGCAATTTTTCAAAATACAGGGGGTGATACAGGATAGAATCAATTCCAAAATGGAATCAGAATCATTTTCATTTTCTCACTAGCATCAGATAACAAGTATGAGGGCAACTGTGTGATTTCCAAGAACAGCCCTTTTTCATCATGTAATGCATCTATTTTAATATTCCTAGGATCTCTGATTCTCCATCTGGGGGCTACCCTCATACTTCTCATGGTTCCGACCTCTTGCTACTTAACAGTGCTGGTGGCCAGAACCCAAACCAAACCAAATTGCCCCGTGGCCAATATTTATTAAGATGCTCCATTTAGCTAATCTTGTCCTTCAATGGCCACCATTAGCATGACCCAGTTGAAAGCAAGCTGGATTTGAGTCAGCATTAGGTTTAGATCCCAGTCCAAAATCAATGACCTAATCTGTACATACCAGAAGCCAGTTTAGCTCTGAATTCATGGCCATGACAATTGGAAAACCCTAATTAGAATGGGAAAAGCCCATTTCATAGATGAAAACATAGAGGCTGAAACCTGTGTGCTGTGAGTTTGGAGTAAACATTTTCTCTAGCCTTAGGATCACTATTTCTGGTTGTTATGAAGTCCGGTTATTATGCGGTTAGGGTTATTATTTCTAGTCAAAGAAAGGGAACTACAGGCTTGGGCAGAACAAAGACAGACTCTCAGTCCACATTCTTTTTTCTTTCTCAGTCAGGGCCTCCACTAGCTTAGATCTCTGATCCCACCAAGGCATATGAATGTGATGAGATTAATAGATATCTCCAGTCCTACCAAGGTTGGATGAGATTAACTAAAGAGGGAAAAAAAAAAAAAAACACTTAGACACCAAGATTAACAAATTACCTCAGGGTTAAGACATTCTCGTTCCCCCTCCCCCAAATCACTGGGCATCCTGTTCCTCTTTATTACTCAACCTCCCAAGCCTGGAAGGTGGCCAAGCAGCCTCACCAAACAGGCTCCTTTTGCTTCTTGTCCCAAGATATGTAAAACCCTTATGTGATTCTCCCGTTTGTTCTGTAAGGTTTCTAGCCACCTGACAACCCTGCCCATCTGCTGATGCTAATTAAATTAGGATTCTTGACTTGCCTAGAGGATACCTGCCCCAAAGCCTCAATTCCAGTGCCTTTCCTTCTTAAATTATTTCCTGTTCATCCTGTATGTAACTTGCTTCGTATATATTTGCTTGCATGTCATCATCTCCCCTGTTAGACTGTAGGCTACTTGAAAGCAGACTGTCCTTTGCTTCTTTTTGTATTCCTAGCACTTAGCACTGAGCCTAGCACATAATAAGTGCTTAATAAATGTTTACTGATTGATTGATTGACTCCCCCAGTCAAAGGGGCTAAGAAAGGATGACTTAATCTCCCAAAAGATCTTAGGACCTTTGAGTTGAGAAATTGCTAGATAAATCCAATCCTCTCATTTCATAGATGAGGCAGGGTTAGGATTTGAACCAAGGTCCTCAGATTCCAAATGATAGACATTTCCCACCACATGACGCTGTTGCACACATGAGGTTTCTAGCATACTTTCAGTCCTAAAGTTTCAATTTAAATGGTTTTTAAAAGTTGATAAAGGGTAGAAAAAATAGTTTCAGCACAATGTAATAAAAGGTGTGTATTTCAAAATAAAAACTGAAAAAAAAACAAAACCCAAAGGACTATGAAGAAAGTCATTGAAGAAAATCAACCAGAATTTAAGTGCCTACTATGTGCCAAGCACTGTGTGACCATTTAAAACAAACAAGGGGTATCATACTAGCCTAGCATTCTCTAAATGTGCCCAAGGCCTTCCTTGACATGCATGATACTGACTGTGGGACCAACAGCACTAAGTCACTCTGCTTCTTATTGTCCTAATGTTCTACATCTCCCTGTTACAGACAGACTGAAGTGGAGAAAGTTCCCAACTGATGCAAAACTAGGGCCAGGTTTCCCAGAGAGAAGTTGGGACTTGAGTGCTACATAAATGTCACAGTTACTAATGATGTGTGTGCTAATTAACAGGCTGTATGGTACAGTGGGAAGCACACAGGCTTTGAAGTTCAAATGCTACCTTAATTGTTATTTTGTGGTTGTGGGACCCTGGTCCAAATCTATGATCCCAACCACTTAGTCCCTCTGGGGCCTTGGACAAGTCTCTAGACCTCTTTGGAACTCGATGTCTTTACCTGTAAAATGAGGAAGGCTGACCTAGATAATAGTCTCTGAAGTGGATTCCAGCTCTAGACTTAGAAGCCAACGCTGGCAAGGCTCCATTTACATGGAAAGACAATTGCCCCTTCGTATTTTTCATCTTTTTGTGGCTCCCCCTCCCCAGTCCTCTCTCATCCAGGAAGCCATTCCAATGGAACCACTCCAAAGCTCCCTCAAGCTTTATTCTCCTTCCCTCCCACAGCACCTCCTGCGTGCTCTCTTGATGTCTGTGTTTTGAGTCTGAACAAGAGTTACAGAGGATTGGGAGGGAAGGAGCTGTAAAGGATTCTTTTTCCTATGTCAGTTGCTTTTGGCTCACATTTGACATTGGGAACAGTCCAAGAACACAGAACTGACAAAGTGATATTAAAAATTAAAAGCAACCCAGAAGCTAATATGGACCAGTATCTAGTGGAACACAAACCTCCAGACTTCTGCCTTGGGACAAGCAGACCTCATCATGCATGGGTATCCACAACCTTCATTTTCTATCTCCTTTCAGTTCAAATAGTCCCTCCACCAGCATATATAGCAGCCCTCAGACTCTGCCCACACAATTTTTAAGAGTTACAGTCACAAAACTGATCACCCTGAAGCAAGCTTGGGGATAAGCTTCCCAGAATTTAGTGCAGATGGTCTATGGACAGCAGCCTATAGCCCATCAACAGGATTATATTTATAGATATTTGTACGTGGTAATATATGTAAAGAAAGTTCTTTATAAATCTTAAATTATTATGTAAATGTGAGCTATCAATATTATATTGTACGGTTTTAGCTTGAGAAGCAATGTAGGATAATGGTTAGAGAGACTGGCTCAGACTTAGAAAAACTTCGCTTTAAGTATCATCAGGAATTTGTTGTTGAGTCCAACTCTTTGTGACCCCATTCGGGGTATTCTTGGAAGAAATACTAGAGTATTTGAACTCAGGAAGATGAATCTTCCTGACTTCAGGGTCAGTACTCAATCCAATGAACCAGAACCACATGGCTGACCTCCCCACCAAATACTTGAGTTCATCCAGTCTCCGACACTTACTGGCTGTGCGATCCTGGGCAAGTCACTTAACCCTGTTTGTCTCAGTTTCCTCATCTGTGAAATGAACTGGAGAAGGCAATGGCCAACCACTCTAGTATCTCTGTCAAGAAAACTCCAAATAGGGTCACAAAGAGGCGAACACGACGGGTCTACAAGTCACCTCTTAGTTCTCTAGTGCAGGGCTTCTTAAACTTTTTCCACTTGAGACCCCTTTTCGTCTCATCAATTTTTACTCGACCCCGATATCAAATAGGAATCCATAACCTTTTACTGTTGCCAAATTTTTTCGACCCCCAGTTTAAGAAGCTTTGCTCTAGGGTGACGACTCTAAAATATCAACTGGCCAGAAGGTGAGACTGCGTTAGCAAAGGGGCTTTCTTTATCAAGAGTTCCGTCGGTAAAGGAAACCACAAGTCCGGGCCCTATCCCATAGGACCATAGACTTTGACTGAGAGGTCGAAGGGACCTTAGACTCCACATAGTCTAAGCCCTCGTTTTACACACAAGGAAACTGAGGCCCAGGGAAGTGAACGGCATGCTCGGGGTTCCACAGGCAGGAAATAGGAGTGTCGGCACGGGAAGTCCAAATCCACCAGTGGTTCCACCGACCCACCCCCAGGCTAAGGGGCATGGAGCGCCCTGGTCAGCGTCCCGACTACCAAGCTGGGCTCTTTCCCTCCAGCCCCTGGACAATTCCTGCCCCCCACCTCAGCCTACCCCCAGGACTCCCGGGCAAGGAGCTGCACCGCCAGCTAGACTACGTGTCCCGGGGCCAGGACGTGGAAAAGGAAAAGATGACGATGGGGAGGAAGGACCGCTCCCGGGGGCGGAGAGAGACGCGGTCAGTCGCGGGGGAGAGGAGGCCGGGGGGTGGGGGGGCCGGCAGGGAAGACTCCCGGATCAGACGCGGGCGGCGACGGGACGGCGGCCCCAGCCGCTGGGCCTGGCCCCCCGCAGAGATCGCGATGGGGACTGGGGAGGGTAGGAGGGTACCTTTAATCCCGGCCATATCTCCGGAGCGGCAGCCCCAGCTTCCGGCTTCCTGCTCCAGCCCCGGGCCGACCCCGCCTCTGAACCAGTGCCTGGCGGGGCCAGCCCGGCCCACCCCTCGCGGGCTCCCCGCCTCAGCCCCGAGGGAGCCAGATCCCGCCCGCCGCAAGCCAGTGCCCGCCCCCAGCACGGATCCCGCCCCTTCACCGTCCTTTCTTCCCAATGGGACCACGTCCCGCAGCATCCCAGAAAAGGTGCCTCCTTCCCCCAACCCCCGCCACCACGAAACCCGCCCCCTAAGATGCCTTCCCCCGACCCCCGGTCTGGCCCCACCTCGCAGCATTCCTATGGGACCACCGCCGCGTCCAAAGCGCAGCCCGGCCCCTCCAAGGTTCCCCCCGCCCCCCCCCCCCCCGACACACACACACCCCGCCGCCCTGCATCCCTAGAGGGCCCCGCCCCAAGGGACCAACTCCCCCTCAGCTCTGACCCACATCTGGCCACGCCCTTCAGCAGCCAGATCAGAGCTTCACAGGCTCCCCTATCTCCTCCCCAAGCCAGGAGCTGCCCCACTCCTCCCGAGGCCCACCAGGCCACACACACCCCCATCTCATTTGGGGCAAAGCCGGCCGCCAGCTCTTCAGCTTAGACCCGCCCCCTCGGACCTTCACTCCACAACCCGCAGCATCCCGCTAAAGGCAAATACCCCATTGCACCCCACCCAGCTTCCCCGCTTGCGGTCTCTTTAGGATCGCCCCTCCTTCCCCCCCCCAGCCCCCCCCCGCCGCCAGCCACCCGAATTCCTACATCCGGATCCCGGAGCATCGTCAGTCCAGGACACAGCGGCCTCCTACGGGGTCCCCATCTGGACCCCGCCTTGCCTCCAGCACAGAGCCCTCCTCTTCCGTCCATCCCATCCCCTCCCTGTTCAGTGAATCCAAGCAATCACCAAGCTCAGATCTCGCCCCCTTTCGGCCCCTGAAAACTTGCTTCTGTACCTGGTAAGAGCCCGAGCCCCACACTGGGGCCCGATTTCAGCGCCCGAGCCTTCGTCTTCCTTCTTCTCCATCCTTCAGCGCTCCCATCTGAACCCCATAGAACTCCAGGAGCACGCCCCAGCCTTCTTCCCGCCTCGCGAAACCGAGCCAACGCCCGCCCCAAACCCGTCCCATGAAGAGCTCCCCATCCCTAGTCAGCCCAATCAGAGCCCAGGCCTGCCTGTGAGCCTCTTACCCAGACCACCCCCACCTCGGTCTGCGAGGGGGAAGATCGGCAGCGATCTCAGACCCTACTATTGTTAAAGGAGACCGAGAACCCCCGAGATGAACGGGAGGCAGGATGAGAAGGGACACGGAGCGATGAGATGGACCGACATAAGCAGTGGGCTTGTGACTGTGTGAGAGAGGAAAAGAAAGAGCGATGAACCTTGGTCTGCTCCCTAGTCACGCTCACACACTTCTTTCCCCACCACCCACGCCGGCTGGTGTAAGGGAGAGCGGGCCAGCCTTGGCTAACAGAACTAGGTTTCCGTCCTCCTTCCCACACTGCTAGCTCTGTGACCTCGGGCGAGTGACAACCTCTCAGGGATCCCAACCATCTTGGAAACTGACCTTGAGTTGTCGCGATCTGCGTTGGTGGAAAGCATTCCAGCACTAGGAGTTCTTTGTAGCTAAGGTCAAGTCACAACTCCAGCGAAACCCAATTCGTGCATTCTTTATTTCATGGGATTGAAGATCTAGAAGAGACCTTTGAGGTCTTCATTTTACATAGGATTAAACCGAGTCCCAAAGAACTGGAGAGATTTCCCCAAGGTCACCTAATGCACAATAGGCATTTGAACTGAAATCCGGGTACTCTGAGGGCTGCAGCAGCTTTTCCTCTGTCCCAGGCCACAATCCTGTGCCCATCCCAGAGGAGTCCGCATCCTTCTTAGGATGGACTTGTAGGTACCACCAACACTCCCCAGTTTGTCACTGGATAGACGCAGACAGTTCAGGGGGAGCCCATTCTTCTGAGCTTTGGCTGGCAGGAGTCTGCTTTTCACTCAGCTCTGCCCATGCTTTCCAGAAGCATAGTCTGCAGTGTTTCTTCAAAAGGAAGGACTTCCTGGTTCTCCACTTCTACTCCCTCAGAACACCAGGAACCTAGTGAGCTGGGCAATGTGTCTCTTTAACTAGGTCCTCTCAGTTAATTTAGCCCTTGATGGTGAACATGTGTTTCCCAAACACATGTTTCAATTTATAAAAACTCTAATTTGTTGGGGCCTAATTTCCTTCAGGTTTGGGGGATAACAATGAACTCTAGCCTTCTTAATTTGGTGGTAAACCCAGTCATGTTGTGTAGGCTTTCATCGAAGACCCTTGGGAGACTCCCTGACCCTTCTAAACACTTGAGCTTTGTTGGACGCTTTGTGACCCCATTTAAGGTTTTCTTGGCAGAGATACTGGAGTGGTTTGCCATTTCCTCTCCAGCTCATTTTACAGATGAGGAAACTGAGGCAAGCAGGGTGCAGTGACTTGCCCAGGGTCACACTCTTAGTAAGTGCCTGAGACTGGATTTGAAGTCAGGTCTCCCTGACTCCAGGCGTTTTGTGGCCTTTGGGCAAAGCACCTAAACTGAGCCACATTTGTTGGTTTGGTTTTCTTTTCCATAACATTTTTGAACTTGCCTAATACTGCTTCCAGGCCTTCAATTTGGGTGATTTGTGATCTTAATAAAGGGGTCAGGGCAGCTAGGTGGCGCAGTGGATAAAGCACATGCCCTGGATTCAGGAGGACCTGAGTTCAAATTCGGCCTCAGACACTTAACACGTACTAGCTGTGTGACCCTGGGCAAGTCACTTAACCCTCATTGCCATGAAAAGAATAAAGGGGCCCCCTCCATCTTTCCATTAGGCAATTTGGTGATTATGATCGCTGGTTTCAGCTGAGTGATGAAATGGCCCCTGCTTAGCAAGATATTGAAAAGGGAGTGGGACAAGATGTGAGCAAGTTTCTAGGAGTAAGTGGGGGGGGGTGAGGGAAATAGGATGATGGCCCTGGGGGGAGGGGCAAGTGAAGGATTTTAAGGTGTAGCATTGGGCAGCCAGGGAGCCCATGGGGTTGGGTGCAGTTGAGATTCTAGAACAGATTTGTAGTGGGCCCACAGAACAAGGTAATAGGACTTTCCCTAGTACCACTGAACTGCACATGAACAACGGTAGAGCCACACGTCTGGGATAATCCAGGGTTAGACCTTTGAGTAATAAGATAAGGAGGCAAGGGAGTATATTCACCTTTGTATCCTTGGTTCCTTGCACATGGTTACACATAGTAGGAGCTATGGTTGGTTGATTGAGCACAGTGGAGAGTGCATAATTGAACTGGATAACAATAGGGTCAAGACTGAAAAAGGAGGCATTGAAATGGGTGGAGGAACGGGGGGGGGGTGGCAATGGTCTGTGAGAATGTTAGGGGACCAGGTGAAGACACATAATAGATTTAGGAAGAATGAGGCACAAGGAGAGATGAGTATTGCTTCCTGTGCTAGTATGCCCAAAGGTTGTGCCTGGCAGACAAGTGCTTAATAACTGTTTGTTGCCTGACCGCCTACCATCCAGAGGACAACAAGGGCTCTTCATCCATTTACTGAATGGCCTGTCATTCCTTGCAGCATAAGCTGCAGCTTCCAAAGATGGGTTTCTAAAATAATAGATTTATCTCTGATTTGGGGGGGGGGGGGCGTCTAATCCTTTGATTTCACTGTTTGATGTAGAAGATCCAAGCCAAGAAAACCTGCCTTTACTGTTCTGAAATATATAGTACTAGAGTAGTGCCATGTTGCCTGGGCCACTGGGAAATCAAAGGGTTTGCCCAGGGTCACACAGTCAGCAGATGTCAGAACACAAGTCTCCATGACTGAGGCTGGCGCACAGTCCACGAAGCCAAACTGCCTCATGGTTCCACATGCTCAGTGGTCCTTCCTCTCCTCCTTCTCCATGCTACATTCTGCTAAGTCCCAGTCCCCTGCCACAGGAACCCATTCCCTTCTTGTTAATTTCTCTCCTCACAGGCCGACCCTCCACCCCTATCTGGTGTGCACTCCTTCTACCATTCTCTTTTTTGGAAACTCCCCAGCTTTCTTCAAAGCATCCCTCAGGGGCCACCTCCTACCCGAGACCCCGGCTGGTCTCTGCCCTGGTTATCGCTCTCCTTTCTATGAGTTTGCTTTACTTTATATAGTCTGTAAACATTTAATAAAGGTTTTCTGAATTCAACTGAATCCTTACTCTGCCAACTTCTTAAAAGATATGATATTCATTTCAGCTTCGGTGCTTTCTGTGTGCCTACCAAATAAACTATCAATTGCTAATCCTGGCATTCTCCACAATGTGGTACCCACTAACCTCCGTCATCAGGTTTGACTTTCTAGCCAGACATGATTACTTGTCATTCCATTTTCAACCTGCCTTAGACCAATCCCATGCCTTTGGGAGAGGGAAGATGATGGAATAAGCATTAATATGAACCTACTAGGTGGAAAGCACCTAGTAGTATCTCATTTGATTCACAACAACCTTGTGAGGTTACTAGATGCTCTTCCTATCCCCCGTTTTACAGTTGAGGAAACAGAAGTGAAGTGACTTACCCAGGGTCACACAGCTAGTGTCTGGGGTCATATTTAAACTCAGGGTCTTTCTGACTCTAGGCCCTGAGTTCTAGCCACTATGGTGCTCCCTTGCTGCCTCTAGGCAGCTCAAGTTATCCCCCCTACTTGAAATGTGCTTCCCTGCCCCGTGTTGAAATTTGTCCTGGTGCTCAAATCCCAGTTCAGATGGGACATCCTTCATGAAATAGCCTTGATTCTACCTGCACTCTCCTACCAGCTGAAAGGGCTCTTTTACCCTCCAAAGTTGCCAGCACTTCCCTTGAGCATGTACCTCAAAGTCTTTTATCTTGAATATTTATGTCCCTCTCTTCATCCTCAGCATCGTTGTCCTTAAGTGGGTTATAATTGGAGTTGATTATCACTAGGAAAAGCCAACATGCAGATCTGCTTAAATGACACTGTCATCTCCCATCTCTTTGTTTTTGCATAGACAGTCCCCTCTGCCTGCAGTGCATTCCTTCTTCACCTCTGTGGCCTAGAATTCTAACTTCCTTTTTGGATATGGTCAGCGTTGGAGTTTGTTTTACTTGACTACAAATATAAGCTACAAGGGTTTTTCTTTTCTTCTCAGGGGTGCAGGGGTTGATGAGGTGAAAGGGCATAAGGAAAAAATGCACATTAATCGAAAATGATTTTTAAAAGCTTATTGGAAGTGCCAGGACAAGGCCTGTCCTGATCCACTGAGTCTCCCTTCCAGAAATTACTTTGTATTTACTTATATGATCATAGAGCCATGGCTGGAATAGGATTCAGAGGCCATCAAGACCAACTATCTCATTTTATAAATGAGGAAACTGAGGCTCATATTGTGCATGCTGTTCCACCCAATACAGGGTAAGAAGTTTCAGGATGGAGACTCTTGCTTTTCTCTCTGAAACCCCAATATTTAGCACAGTGCCTGTCACATAGTAATAAAAAGCTTAATAAATGTATATTGGATGAGTAGTTGATGGAGACAGCATTAGAGTTTGACCACCCAACATTCAATGGGGTCAGCAGTAGCACATTTATAAGAAAGGGAGGTGGAAAAATGTCTTAACATCAAGAATTTCTGTCCCGGGGGCAGCCAGGTGGCGCTGTGGATAAAGCACCGGCCCTGGATTCAGGAGAACCTGAGTTCAAATTCGTCTTCAGACACTTGACACTTACTAGCTGTGTGACCCTGGGCAAGTCACTTAACCTCCATTGCCCCGAAAAAAAAATTGAAAAAAAAAGAATTTCTGTCCCCAAAAGCACATACACATTTGATGACATGCCGAGTCATAGGTTCATGTGATTTATAAGCACAAACAACCCTAGAAATTATCTCAGTCTAACCTCTATCATTTCACAGGGGAACAAATTGGGGCCCAAAGAGGAAAATACCTTAATTAAAGCTCCCCAGCCTTACTTCAAAGGCTTGTTACCAGTGTGATCCATCAGAAGTCACTAACCCTCCAGGGATTTTAAATTTCCTCCTTCCTAAAATGAAGGGGATGCAGTTGCATGATCTGTCCAGTCCCTGCCCATGACCCGAAAGCATGGAGGTTCCAACAGTTTTCCAAGGCAGGCTTTCTTAACTTTTTTCAGTGTGTCCTGGACCCCCTAAAGACTATCTCAGAATCATGTTTTTAAATGGATAAAATGAAATACATAGTATGACCAATAAAAACCAATGAAACCAATTAAAATGTTATTTTTCCTCATCCAAATTAAGGAGGTCCCTAAATCTGTCCAATCTAGACACCTGGGAGGTGTGTGGACCCCAGGTTAAGACCCTCTCTTCCTTAATTCTACCGACCATCTCCTCTGTATATATTGTGTATGTAGCTACTTCTTCTAGAGAGTAGGCATTGGTTTGGCCATTTCTTTGTAAACCCAGCATTTAGCACAGTGCCTGATAAGATATTATTGTTCAATTGTTTTTGTCAAATCCAACTCTTTGTGATGTCATTTGGGGTTTCCTTGGCAAAGATACTGGGATGATTTGCCATTTCCTCCTCCAGTTCATTTTACAGATGAATAAGCTGAGGCAAACAAGGTTAAGGGATTTGTAATTGTCTGAGGCCAGATTTGAATTCAGGTCCTCCTGATTCTAGGCCCCTGGTTCTATCTACTGTACTACCAAATTGATCCTGCCTGATATAGAGATGCTTATTGATTGACCAAAGGAACATTTACCTAGGGTATATGTGGCCATCCTGCCTGGAAGGTGAAGACTTGAAAACACAAATTCAAGGATCCCACAAAAGGTCCCCTTCTCTGTACAAACATTTCACCTCCCCCCAGTTGCCTTCCAATGGGAGCACCAGCCAGCTCTAAGTAGCTTTGAGCCCCTCACTTCCACAAGCACAAAACATACCTTAAGTTTATAACAAATACTGTTTGAGCTTTTTAATATATATATATTACAAATGTCTGAGACCAATCACACATTTCATTGTGTAGAGTATATTTACAAAAAAATATATATTACAATATTTTTTCCTTAGTGAACAGTTGACCTGAACATCAGCAAGCTGTCGCTACCAAATGTTGGAAAGGAATGCAAAAACCTCTTGTGCCGTGTATGTTGAGTTTCGAGATCAGCCGGGGGTCCAGAATCTTAATGCATCCAGAAAGCAAACATGGTGGCGGGAAACCCAAATGTTTCAGGTCAGGAAAGAGCCTCTCTCTCTTTGCTGAGTACATAAAGGTAATGGTGTTGGGAGCTACGGACACTGATGGGTTATCCCATACATGATACAAAGCTACTAGACTTCTATCATTTCAAAATTTACATTACATCCACAGGAGATCCTTTTTCTTTTATTAGTAGTAATATTATATAGGCGTCAGTCACACAGTATCTACAAGATGGGGATGAGAACAAAACAAGTCACAGGACCATGGCTCACATTCCAGTTTCAAAGAGGACAAGCACAGACTAGACCAAAACATTGTTTTGGAATGGGTTAATAAATAACATCCAGTTGGTTATGGTTACCCCAAATGCTTTATGTTTGTATAGAAGGGAAGGTGGGAATAACACTATGTGAAGGTTTCACATCATCAGTCGATGGAAGTAAATAAATATGGACCCTATACACCAGAAAGGGGAGTAAGAAGGGAATTCAATGATGAAGAGGAGGAGGAAGAGCAGTGCCCTACCAAACAGAATGTATTCTGGCATGCTGCTTTTTCAGTATTTTCAATGCTGTAAGGAAATTACAATGGGAAAAGAAATGATTGTCTTTAAAAACATCAACTTGAGAAATATTTCCATGGTCTTTGAGATGGAATTTTCCCTAAATAATGAGTCCACAAATCTTCTGGTCTGTCTGTTGGACCTACTTTATCGATGAAGTAAAGAAAGAGGAGGTGACATTGGGTCGACCCAGGATTTTTTTTTTTGAGAAAACCAACTGTTCTTAATGCTGTCCTGAACTCCAGCTTGGAGGAGGGTGAGGCAGCTTCCATTTGTGGCCTTCCCATGTATAAGCATGTGAATGGTCCCACTTTGGGGTCTCCTACTCCTTTCATGCCAATTAATCCTCTAGAAGGAGCTATGGAGTGGGGGAAGGGTCTAGACTTTCCTGAGGTGAATGATAGGCAAGGAAGCACTGGGAAATCATTTGACTTAGTCTGGAAGTAAATGTGAAGTTTTCCAAGTGATGCTTGCTAAGTACTGATCCTTTCCATTCTTTCTTTATCAGATCCTCAAAAACCTACAGAAGACAGTTTCTTCTGAATGCAAATTTTGTTTAAGTTGGAGACAAGGCCAACTCCTTCAGAACCTACTTCAAGCCAAGGACAACATTTGTGACCAGGAAAAAAAAATGATTAGAATAAAAATCCTGGGGCAATATAACCCCTGGATTAAAAAATAAAAAAAGTTCCTCTCCCTCTGGCATAAAATTAGTCAACGGTAGGTTTTTAAAAAGATTATTAACCAAAGCTTAAACAAAAGCAATGTTCCTGAGGACTTTAACCCTCTTTGTAGGGACAGGGACCTTTGAGGTGCTCTATTGGATTTCATTTATCCAGCCAAATCAAGTGATAATTAGTTGTTATCATAATGGAGTTAAATCTCCCCAAGTTTCACACTACTTTCAAATGGGCCACAAATGGCTTATGGGCCAATATAACTCTACAGAACGATGCTCTAGGCAGAAATAAGATATCCAAACCATTTAGTTCTGCTTGTTTGTCTGACCCAGTGACATGGAAGACATCTTTTTGAGACAATCTAAAAACCAACCTAAAAAAAAAAGCCAAACTATGCATCAGAGTGAATTCCTTACGCAAATTTTTGTACCCTTTTCCCTAAAGTGTAAAAATTGTATCCCTTCTTAGACAAGGAGATGAAGGTCATACATGGTATATCATCTCCCCTCCCCAACCCTAACTCTTTACTATCTGTTTGGTATATACTATCTAGAATCCTCTGTTCTATATGTAGTGCCTCAGTTTCCATAGGGCTATGGAGTATAGTCATTGGATCTCCAATGTCACATATCTATAACATTCTGGAAGGTATAAGGTGATCACTTCTGGAATCCTAACCTCCCGTTTCTTTATTCATCAGGAAGTGACAGGCAGAAAATTTAACTCTTTGCTGTTGGGAGAATGTCTCATTTGGGTTCATCTGTGAAAATCTCCAACGGGACAAGAGAAAGAAGCATTATCCTGGGTCTGTAGCAGAGACAGAGGAAAGAACAGGTTAATACAAGGGCTTTTGGCCTTGATTTTCAAATTCTGACCAGGCGTCATTGAGTTCCATGAAGATCATCTTGGCGTATTGTTCATATGGCTGCCCTGTGGCCTAGAAGGAAAGACAAGATATAGACAATGGGTTACAAAGCATGGATCACAAGGTGGTTTCTGGGAAAACTGTGCTTTCAATGAGGGATCTTTGAATGAAGGAAAGCTGCCAAACTTCCTCAATAAACCTTTGATCCTTTGGAAGGCAGCTGGGTTGCTTAGAGGAAACAGTGCCAGACTTAGAAGTAAAAAAGATATGAGTTCCCATTCTGCTTCACATGGTAGCTGTGTGAAACCAATAAAATTATTTAACGTCTCTCAGTCTCATTTGGAAAATGGGGATAATAAAAGCATTTATCTTACAGGGTTGTTGTGAGAATCAGATGAAGTGCTTTGTAAACCTGAAAAGGCATTGTAATTATGGGCAATGTTATTGAAATAAATATTACCAATAATAATATTATTAATTTCTAACTCTAAAGTTGCATCCCCTCAGAAGAATCCCCAAATATGAAGACTAATAGAAATTTCTTCTTATTTGATGCTTGAAGTACTGAGGCTTAAATTTAGAGTTGTAACTAGAGATCTTCATTCTCAGGGCAATTCAGTTCAAGTATTTATTAAGCACTTAAGTGTGCCAGGATCTTTTCCAGGTACTGGCACTACAAAAAAAAAAAAAAAAAAAAAAAAAAGAAGCAGCCCCTGCCTTCAGGGAGCTTACATTCTTGAAAGGGATACAAGCAACATCAAAGGGACCTTCGGTTCACTGAGGTATGTGTAAGGAGAATGGACTCCTCAAGCCATCATGAGGGTGTTTCTGGAGAGGCTATGAGAATAGGGTGGGATGCTGGAAAAGTCAGGGAGCAGAATGAGAGAGGATGAGAAGCATCTAACTTGGGAGCAGTCACCACGGAGGAGGAGATGCCACTTGGTGCTTTCTATTTTTTCTAAATGTGTTTCCTATCTGTGATTTCATCACTGTAGGGATCTCTGAGTAAGGAAATGCCTTCTATCAATGCAGACTTGGTTTCCTAGAACATCGAGGGATGGGGTGATTTGCCCAGGGTTACAAAGACAATAATGTCAGAAGCAGAACTCAGAACCACGTATTCCTGCCTCCAAGATTCTCCATCCAGCATGTCATACTGCTTTGCTAGCATCTTATTATAACTAACTATCCTTACTAACTTGGCACTACATGCAATAGTTGGTATACTACCATAGGGCTAGAAGTGTTATCAATACCCCCTTGAAATTTTGGTGAACTGGGCCAAAATCCCTGGTTTCTCCCTTTCCCCCATTACAGCCACAAAGAAGGCAAATTTGATTTCTTAATAGAAAACTCTGGCCAGCTCCCCCAAACCCCACCCTTTGGCTTCTAGAAAATTGTCAGTCCCTGAAGACATGGACTACTCTTGTGTTTATTCTTTTTCCTTTGAGTCCCTAGTGCCCAGAAAATAATACACATTTAATTTATGCTCTTTGAGTGGTGGATTAATTAACAAAGATGTGACTACCCACCAGTAGAAGATTCTTGGTACCTTCTCTCTCCCTAATCTCTCATCTTCAAATTCCCACATTCTTTTTTCTAAAGAATATTCTCAATTTTTCATTATGGTGGGAAAAATGTTTATTAAATGACCATCTCTCCAACTGTTTATATGTCACAATGGGCTAATCATAAGACAAGACTCAGAACCTGGTTTTCCTGACTCTAAGGCCTTACTAACTGGGTGCTGCAAGCAGTAGTTGGTAGCCAAGCTTCTAACCTGAAAGCATGTGGGTGATGCAGCAGATGGCATGCTGGACTTGAACAAGTCAGGACTTGAGTTCAAATTCTGCTTCAGACTGGTTGTGTGACCCTGAGCAAAATCACTGCAACTCTTTCAGGCTCAATGTGCCTTATCTGAAAAATAATTTGTCACTAATAGCACCTATCTCACAGGGTAGCTATAGGAATCAAATGGAATACCAAATGTTGTGTTATATAAATGCTAGCTGCTCTTGTTGTTGTTATTATTATTTCATTACTTTTTCATCTGTTTGGATTAAGCAAATGAAGTTGCTTCTTGTTAGTCCATCTGCTGGGGACGAGTTACTAAAAGAGGCATGATGGCATGAAACAAATATATTCTTTACAAGCCCTGCTCCCTGGGTCTTACATTTTAACCACCCTGCCATCCTATTCAGTATTTTATTTCTTCTTCTGTTCATCTGGGTAATTTATATTTTGGTAGATATTCATCAAATTTATTGGCATATAATTAGGTGAAATTGTTCCTAATAATTACCTAAATTTCCTCTCCATTGGTGGGGAGTTTACCCTTTCATTTTTGATACTAATAATTTGGTTTTGTTCTTTCATTTTTTCAATCAGATGAACCAATTGGATGCTTCTCAGAATGGCAATGTGGCCCATCCCACACTTGCTATAGGCAAGTGCTTCAGGATATTTTCTCTTCTGTTAGACTTGAATAGAGGTAGAACCTGCCTTTGACTGGCCCCTAGCTGTGTGACCCTGGACATGCTGTTCAACCTCTCAGTGTTCTAGGCCTAGAAGATGCAGATGTCCATTTCCAGAAGTTCTGGAGCATCAGTGAAATGCTGAGTCCATCCATATCCTTAAACCTGAATGATGAACTGGCAATAAACACATGTGGCTAAATCAATGACAACCTGACATCTGTAAGCCCCTGGACAACAAGGGCTATTTTGTTTTTACTTTGTGTCTTCAGTGCCCAACACAGTGGCTTGCACATAGTAGGTGGTTGAGAAACATCTGTTCACTGGATGAAAATTATTTTAAAAGTTATGAATTTGACGCTGTTGATTTACTGTAGTTTGGGGAAGCCAATCAATCAATCAATCAATCAGTAAGTGTTGATTAAATATCCTGGTGCCAGATGTTGTGCTAAATGCTGGGGGTATAAAGACAAAATGATACAGCCCCTGCCTGCAAGGGGCCTACATTATAATGGAAAAGGCAACACATATACAAATAAATACTTACAAAATGTATGCAAGGTACTAGGTGATGGGGGGAGGGAGGGAGAGGGAGGGAATGTGAATGAATTATCCACTGTGTTAAGCACCTTATACATATTATCTCATGGATAACATCATAGAGTCTATCCTCTTTGGCCCTGTCTTCCCATTTTCTATACTAGGGATCACAGTATAGAAGATTTAACCCTTTCAGCTCTGAAGCTCCTTCCCTGGAGCCCATCTTGCCTGGACTGATAAGTACCTTATATGGACCATTATATCCCCTCTATCTGTGTCTCATCTGTTATACTATAAGCTCCATGAGGGCAGGGATTGGGTTTTTTTTGTATTTTTATCTCCAGTGCTTGGCACATGGTAAGCACTTAGTAAGTGCTTTTTTTATTTCTATACTTATTCATTGTCGTTCATACATTCATTCTTTCATTCATTCATCAAAATTTGCAAAAAGGGTCAGGCCCTGGCAATCCAGAGATAATGAGAAAGAAAGCCTGTGGCTTATGATGGCAAAATGTAGGAGGGCACAACGGGGGAAGATCATGGATGACCTGTAGTGTATCCAGTTTCCTCCAATTCTACTCACTTTGTCTGGATGTACCACAAGCACAGCCCGCCTGTAGACCTTCTTCACCTGCTCAGGAGTGACCAGGTCAGCCATGCCCACAGGCTTCCACTTGGTCTCTCCTTCCCATAGCACCGTGTGCATGGTGGATAGCAGTGCCCTGATGTTCCTCTCCTTTCCTTCTATCCATTCTAGGATCTGTGAATGAAGAAACAGAAATCAGTGCCCATCCTCTCGATGACCAGGATTACCTACTGCATGGGAGGTAGCGAAGTGTCAGAGTGTATAAAGGTTAAAGCATCAAGGCACTGCCATGAGACAGAGTAACTCAACTGCCTGTGAACTTGGTACACTCTCGAGTAAAAGCATGAGGTGGCAGACAATACTGGGCTAGATAGCAGAAAAACTTATGTTCAAACACCATATCTGCCACTGAGGGTGAACAAGTCACTTAACTGCTCAGCCCCTTAGTCTTCTCTTTAAATCTTCTTTCATCTTTAAAAGGGACGTGGACAAAAATTGCCCAGGATAGATGGATGGGTTGCAATATGTATCATTGGAAGGAACTTTCTAAATGTGTCATGGATCTGAGTATTGAAGCCATACTTCAGAAATCTATGAGGCCCAAATGAGAAAATATGATGTTACTTGATTTTATATAGTTCATTCAAGTTTGCAAAGCATTTTACCACATTCTTTCTTGTCTGAGCCTCTTATAGATAGAACAGTGGACTTGAAGTCCAGAAAAGCTAGGTTCAAATCCCACCTTAGACATTAACTAGGTGTGTGAGCCTTGGAAAATTCCTTTGCCTCTTGAAGTCTCAGTTTCCTCCTCCTCCTCCTCCTCCTCCTCCTCCTCCTCTTCTTCTTCTCCTTCTCCTTCTCCTTCTCCCTCTCCCTCTCCTCCTCCTCCTCCTCCTCCTCCTCCTCCTCCTTCTCCTCCTTCTCCTCTTCCTTCTCTTCCTTTTCCACTTCCTTCTCCTTCTCCTTCTCTTTCTTCTTCTTTTTTTTTTTGGTGAGGCAATTGGGGTTGAGTGACTTGCTAAGGGTCACACAGCTAGTAAGCATCAAGTGTCTGAGGCCAAAAATGTGTCTTAGTTTGTCTTTTGTTTGTTTTTTTTGGTTGGGCAATGAGGGTTAAGTGACTTGCCCAAGGTCACACAGCTAGTAAATGTGAAGTGTCTGAGGCCGGATTTGAACTCAGGTCCTCCTGACTCCAAGGCTGGTGCGCTATCCACTGTGCCACCTGGCTGCCCCTCAGTTTCCTTTTCTTTATAATGAGGAGACTCCTTTATAATATAAAGACTTCTTTATAATGAGGACTCAGTGGCTCCACAAGGACTTTTACAAGTCAGCTTCCAGTGACAGGAACTTAAATCTATGACCATAGGCTCTTAGGAACAACCCTATAAAATGAAATGAGATTGGAAATGAAGGGAGGAGCTAGATGGGTGATGACTTGATATGCCTGGCTGAAGAGTTTATATTTCATTCCAGAAGCAATAAGGACATATAAATAAAAAAGAAAGAAAATGCTGGCTTTCAAACAGTTTCTATTCTAGTAGGGGAGTTAACACATATAAGGAAATAGTTTGATCTATATAGAATATACTGTGGGAATTAATATTCCCATTTCCAGATAAGGAAACTGACATTCAGAGACTGAAATGCTTTGTCTAGTGTTGATTCTACACTTAGCAAGAAAAGGACCAGGATCGACACCCAGTGCTTCCATTGTCCACACATCCAGAGGCAACACCAAGCTATTGTTCTTTGTATACAAATCAATCTATAAACTTTGAAAGCATTATCTAAATGCCAGTCATTATGAGTAATTAAAAACAGCTGTTTTCAACATGTGGGTCCCATAGGAAATATATGCTAAAATTTTGTTTTTCATATAAAGAAAAGCTTTCCTTACAGAAATTCAATGTTTAATGAAGCTAGAGGGGAGAGTGGTTTTGCTCAGAGAGACAGGAAGTGAAAAGACAATTCACCAAATGAAAACCTGGGCACACAAGGCATGAAATAATCTGAGGTTCATGGACCTAGGGGGAAAAAGGACCTCAAAGGCCATAAGTCTAACCCTCCAATTTTACACATGAAGAAACTGAGTCTCAGAGGAATTTTAGGACTTGATCAAGGTCACATAGTCATGTGTTTGCAAATCATCAGAGGATCATGGACCAAGGGCTTGAATGGGCTCTAGAGGCCCTTAAATAAAACCTCCTTATCTCATAGATGAAGAAACTAAGGCCTGGAGAGCTCAAATAACTTGCCCGAGGCCAAGCAGGTAGAAAGTATCAGGGTGAAATTTGAAGCCCCCATCCTCTTACTCCACAGCTAGTATCAACTCCACTCCATCACACTGCTAACATCAGCATAAGTCACAGAATCTCAAACCAAGAAGGACTGTGGGGTCAGGAGTCCAATATGCCCCATTCCAGCATCTGACAAGTAGCTGCCCAACCTTTTCTTCAAGATTTTCAGGGAGGGGGGATGCATTGACCTCACAATGCAGCTCATTCCCTTCTGGGAACAAAGACCCACCTCTAAATACTGATACTTTGCTGCTGCTCCTGTATTCCTGCTGGCCTCCAAGAAATTACAAATGGTACATATCTCTTAGAGAACAATAGAGAGACTCGGGATGGGTGTGAGCTGGCCATGATATCCTAGAAATAAGGAACCATAAGGAATGGGAATATGGGATGAAGGAAAATGGTCAGATGATGAGTGTGAGGATGTAACTGACCAGCAGCTTGAACTGTCCACCAATCTCCTCGTCATATCAAGAAATAGAACAACAGGACTCTATCTAGCACACTGGATGGACCCCCCCTCCCCCCGCCCAGTGGAGGACTTATGGAAAGAGAAGGCTGAGAATTCCATTGGGTGGCTGGGAGCTCAGTCACTGAGGGAATATCTAAAAGCATCCAAATATTCAAGGATCTTAGCTTGTCCCTCCTCTGATCCTAATTCTGCCCCCTGAAACCCAGCAGACCAAGGCAAATTCCTCTTTGGCAAGAAGATAGCAGAGCTTGAAAGAGTGAAATTCCATAGCAAAGTAGAACTAAGTGGTGGTTTGCTTTCCTATAATCACTATTTGAATGATAACAAAATAATTTTCTCAAGCCAGCTTTGCAGTCTCATCCTCTTAAGTGACCTAGAGGTACAAGATGCCTGTCATTCATTCACAGTGTCACCCTCACAAATCATTTAATCTTCTAAAGCCTTCAATTTCTCCCTCTGTCAAGGGAAGATTATACTCTTTGTGTGTTTGATAACTGATCTAAGAGTCTGTAATCAAAGGGTAATGTTCCCAGGGCAGAATTAGCCTTTTTGAGTGCAATTTTCTTCTCTGAAACTCAAAATTGAGCTGTCGCCTCTCACTACACCCTAAGCAGGAGAAAAATGAAAGTGAGACTGAGGCTTATAGCCAGAGAACATTGGAATCTGGCCACAGGTCATTCTGTGGGATGTTTTGTTTTGTTTTGTTTTGTTTTGTTTTAATTATAAGCTAGGTGGAGGATGAAAGGCAGCAACCCATCTGAACTCTCCCAACATTTCCCTCCAAATACCTTTAAAATAACACCTCAAAAAGAATTTTGAAGCCAGAGAGCCAACAAAAGGTCAGGGTGAGACATTTTTCCAGCCTAAGACAAACTAGAAAGTCAGCAGGAGAGGTCTGTGACTGTGGGGCAGAGTGTGGCCTGAAGCAGTAGTAGTGGTAGTAGTGGAACTCGGACGAGGCCATTACACTGGTTACAGCATCAGAAGCATCAGTGTTGGGAGCTCTCAGTCCAGAAACATGAAGGGGTTCAGACAACTGGTCAGAAAGAGACTATGAGGGGGGCAGCTAGGTGGCGCAGTGCATAAAGCACTGACCCTGAATTCAGGAGGACCTGAGTTCAAATCCAGCCTCAGACACTTGACACTTACTAGCTGTGTGACCCTGAGCAAGCCACATAACCCCTTAACCCTCATTGCCAAAGAGAGAGAGAGAGAGAGAGAGAGAGACTACAAGGAACCCATTTCTCACTGTGGGTGCAGCTGGTTCTGACTGGCTATTGCTGAAATGCAGTTCTGGGTCACAGTTCCAGGGTGGAGAGGAGCACTAGAGGCCAGTCACAAAGAAGGAAGGACCCTGGTCACAGTTCCAAGGAAGAGAGGAGCACTAGCACTTGGAAATGCAGGAGCAAGGGCCCTGGGTAAAGACCAGAGTGCAGACCAGGAGAGCAGTCACCACACTTCTCCCAGGATCACAACACCTTGGAAGCACCAAAAAAAAGCACCTTGGAAAAACAAAACAAAATGAAACCAAACAAAAACAACAACAACAACAAATAACCCAAACAAACAAACCCAGAACTAGCTGTGAAAACAGAAACATGAACAAGCCTAAAGCTTGAGAGAGTGATTCCCCACCTACAGGTGAGCAGAACCAAACTTTGACATGAAGTTCAAAGTCAAGATAGAGGCTGGAAAAATGAGCAACCAACAACAACAAAAAGAACTTGACCATAAAAAGCTACTTTGGTGGCTGGGAAGATCAAGACAAAACTCAGAAGGCAATAATATAAAAACAACCACAATCAAAGCCTTGGGGGAAAATGTTGTATGTACAAAAATATTTACATCAACTCTTTTTGTGGTGGCAAAGAATTCAAAATTGAGAACATGGTTAAACAAACTGCAGCATGTGATTTTGATGAAGTACTGTTGTGCTATAAGAAATGATGATGGGGCTGGTTTCAGAAAAACATAGGAAGACATATGAACTGATGCAGAGTGAAATGAACAGAATCAAGAGATCATTATACACAATAACAGCAGTATTGTATAATGATCAACTGTGAAAGTTTCACTCTGACTTAGGTACTCTGATCAATACAATGATATAAGAAATTTCCAAAGGACTCCTGAAGAAAAAATTCTATCTACTACCAAAGAACTGATGAACTCTGAGTAGAAATTGAAGCATAATTTTCTAACTTTATTTTTCATTTTTCTGTGTGACATGGCTTAGTTGGAAATGTTTTGCATGATTTCACATGTATAATTGATATCTAGAGAGATTTGGAACTCAAAATTTAAAAAGAAATTATATATATATATATATATACATATATATACATATATACATATATATGTGTGTGTGTGTATATATATATATATATATATATATATATATATATATATATATATATATATATATATATATACACACATATACATATGCCAGGCTTGCCTCAGGCATTCAATTCAGGCCCCTGTAGGATTTAAAATAAACTGTTAAAAAATGGATCTATTTTCATGTTGGTAGCACATAAGATCTGAATATAGGCCTTTGACTCTTCATTTATAAAATGAGGATAATAATACCTGTAGCAACCTACCTCTCTGGGTTGTCAGGAAACTCCAATCAGACAATATTGATAAAGCACCTTGCAAATTCCAAAGTATTAGATTCAATTCCAAGTGCTGATTAAGTGCTTAGTGTGTGTGAGGTATTGTGCTAAGTGCTATGGAGATAAATGGGATAAAAGGCCCTCAAGGACCTTACATTCTTCTTAATATTTAGTAAATTAATAATAATAATTGCTAGCATTTATGGAATGCTTTATCTGGCCTCATGCACTTACTTGCTGTGTGACCCTGGGCAAGTCACTTAACCCTTCACTTTCCTCATCTGCAAAATGGGCTAGAGAAGGAAATGATAAACCACTCCAGTATCAATGCCCAGAAAACCCCAAATGGGATCAGAGTCAGACACGACTGAAAACAACTGAACAACAACAAATAGAATGCTTTAAAGTTTGAAAAGTACTTTACAAACATCTCATTTTATCCTCACAATAACCTTGGAAGACAGGTGATATGATTATTCCCATTTTACAGATGAGGAAATCAAGGTAGATAAGTTAAGTGATTTGCCAGGTCATACAGATATTATGAGTCTGAGACAGGCTTTGAGCCCAGGTCTTCTTGACTTCGAGACCAGTGTGCTGTCCAGTGTTATATCCAGCTGTCCATTATGACCCCAGCACCATCATCATCATGGCTAAAATTTATATGATGTCTGGTAAAGCACTTTACACACACACACATGTGTATATACATGCATATACATATATGTATATTATGCATATAATTATATGTGTGTAGGCATCTATAGATATACATACATAATTACATAAATAGATCCATCTATATAGATATCCACTTATTGATATGTATATGTAATCTAACTTATCTTATTTGACCCTCACAAAAACCTTGAGAAGTAGGTGCTACTATCATGCCATTAAAAACATTACCCCCTTTTTAGAGATGAGGACACAAAGATCAATAGAAGTAACATGACCTGTGCAGGGTTCCATGGCTAGTGGACTGTCAGTATAAAAACTGACCTGTTGAATAATGGAGTCAGGAGACCTGAGTCCCACCTCTGATATTTACTATTTGTGTGATCATGGACAAGTCAATTTCTTTCAGCCTCAGTTTTCTCATCTGTAAAAGCCTCCCTTGCAGAGTTTTTCATGAAGAACGCGCCGTGGTCACCTTGGAATATTGGCTAAATGGGAGCAGTTATCGCATTTTGTTTAAAGGGTTGAGAGGCTTCTCCACCATCATGCAGCTAGTTAAGCAGTAATCAAGTGACAAGACCGAATCAGGAAAACTTTTGTTCAAATGGAGCCTCAGGCTAGCCGTGGGATCCTGAGCAAATGTTTGGCTCAGTTTCTTCTTTTGTAAAGTGGAGATAATAACAGCACCCCCAAAATCGGGTCACAAAGAGTCAGACACAACTGAAAAATGACTGAACAACCACTACAAAGTGATGTGACCTCATCTGAATGATAGCTTCCCTACAGCAAAGAAATCGACCTTCTCCGAGATTTGTTTCTATTGCACTCACTAGAGTGGCTAAGAAAAACTTCCTGTTGTCTCCTGAAGGCTCCAAGAGCTCACTCTGCCCAAACCTTCAGAGCTGAGCATCTGACCTACCCTTTGTCAAGAAAACTGAGGACACTCACCGCAAGCTTAGCCTTTGCTCATCTCCCATTCCCCTGCCATCCCTCACTGTGTCCTCCTTCACTCCAACCTCTGATGAAGAGGCAGTCCTTCTCTGGGTCAATGCAAACCTCTCTATGTGTACCTTTGATCCTATTCTCTCCCATCTTCTCCAGCAGATGTCTTCATTTTCATGTCGTCTTTTTCCAGTCTTCAAACTCTCTCTTTATTGGTTCCATTCTTACTGCCTATGGACTCAAGTTTCCTCCATAAAAAAGCCCTCCCTAGGTCCTGACATCCTAATTCAGTATCCCCCTCCATCTCTCCTCCCCTTCTCAGCTATACTCAATGTCTCCATTTCGTTATCTAGATCTTTTCTAAATCCTCTGTAATCTGGCTTTTGGCCTCCTCGCTCAACGGAAACTGTTCTCTCTGAAATAATCAATAATCCCTTAGTTGTCACATCTGATGGCTTTTTTTCAGCCATCTGCCTCAATGACTCCGCAATCTTGGACACTTAACTACCCTGTCCTTCGGCATCCTCCCTTCTCTCTGGATTTGCATGACACTGCTTTCTCCTCCTACCTGGCTCCTGCTGACTAGAGACTTCCAAGCAAGCAGTGGGTGACGGTTGGTCAGGAGGGTTGTAGAATGATTCTCCTTCAGGTTCAGTTTGGACTAGAATGCCTTTGATGTTCTGCCTGATGGGGAGATTCTGTTAATGACTGGAGCATCTTACTTCTCCATGAACAAGTTGGAAGCAGCTAGGTGTTGTTGGGCAGAGTTATCAAATTCAAATAGAAATGGATTCCTGCTAGCTAGAAAATCACAAAACAACATTATCTATGGTGTATCGTATTTTTATTTCTTTTGGTAAACATTTCCTAATTACATTTTAATCTGGTTTCATGGCATTGGAGAGTGAGTCCTCTGGTGTTTGGCATAGAGTTCTGAACATGGACTCAGGAACACTGAGTTCAAATTCTTCTGTAGACACTTTATAACTGGATGACCTTCAGTGGGTCACTTAAATACTCTCAGCCTCAGTTTCCTCATCTGTAAAATGAGGATAATAACATCCTTCCCACTTCACAGGGTTGTTGTGAGGATCCAATGAGGTAATGCAGGCAGAACACATCATAAATCCTAGGCACTAAACCGTATAAAGGTTCTCTAATAGTAATGGTGGTGGCAAATACTAGTAATAATAGGAATAGTGGTAATATCTCCTCTAGCCCTGTCCCATTGAGGAACAGAGACTTGAACTCAGGCCTTTGCTTTTACAAATCCAGTTACTCTCTTACTAATTCACATGGGCAACTTTAGGCAGAAGAGACCTGTGAGGACCCAACCACCCAATTACTTCGAGCTCCTTTCTCACCTTCAGTTTCTCAGGGTCCATATCTTTTGCCATTTCTTCCTTTCTCATTTCAGCTATTGTTCTGGGCCCCTTCTTATCTTTGTGAGCATTGAAGCCTTGGCCAGACAGCAGGTCCTCAAAATCAGCTGTTTTGGATTTCCCTTCTGTAAAATAAGAAAGTGATCATGAAATTATTTTGATACCTTCCCCCCAATAAGAAACACATATACATTCACAAAGTATATATATATATATATTTAAATTAGGTATTTGAACATATATTGTATAAAGCACAAAATGACTAGGTCTAAGTCCATAAAGATGAGGCTGCCACGGAATCTTAATTTTATGTCTCAGAATCATGGAGCTGGCAAAGAACCTTTGAGATCATCCAGTGATCTCACTTAACAGGGAGGAGAGAGGAGTGAGCAGAAAGAAGGGGAGGGAGAGAAGGGGTAAGAAGAATAGAGGAACCGGGGCAGCTAGGTGGCGCAGTGGATAGAGCACCGGCCCTGGAGTCAGGAGTACCTGAGTTCAAATCTGGCCTCAGACACTTAACACTTACTAGCTGTGTGACCCTGGGCAAGTCACTTAACCCCAAATGCCTCACTAAAAAAAAAAGAAAAGAAAAATAGAGGAACCAATGGAGAGAGAGGGAGAGAGGAATAAAAGGGGGTAGAAAGGATGAGAAAGGGAAGAGGGAAATGAAGGGAGAAGGGGAGAGAGGAATAGAGAGACAGAGACAGAGAAAGAGAATTGATTTCCTATCACTCTTCAACAATGGTTGGTCCAAATTTTCTCTTCCTCTAGCCACATTCTCATGTTGCCACTTCCTTGCCCTTAACAAAGGAGAGTACCTCCTATTTTACTAAAAAAATTCCTAATAAATCTAGACCATTTACTGTGAGTTTCCTCTTCATATTTCCCTCACACATCAAATTCCCTCTTCATCATTCCAATTCTCTCCCATTTTAACTCTTAGTCTCTGACAAAAAGTTGATCCTTCTACTCAAGGACAATTCTTCTGCCTGTGCCCTTGATCCCATCCCCTCCTGTCTCCTTTGGGGAGTGTCTTCTCTCTGAAATGATCTCCGATTTATCCTATATATGTCTTTACATTCTTTACAGTTTTTCTTTCTCAGTAGACTGTGAGGTCCTTGAGACCAGAGAAGTTTTTAACCTTTCCTTATAACCCCTTTGATTATCTGTTCTCTCTATATCTTCAATTTCACGTTATATGTAGGCTTTCCTACTCTCTACAAACATGCCCAGGTTTCCTTCCATCATTAAAAACCCTTTACTGGACACTCTCATTCCCTCGAGCAAATGTCTACATCTCTTCTCTCCTTATGGAAAGCCAAGATCCAAGAAAAGGTCCTTTGTATTCATTGCTTCTTCTTCCATATTGCCTATTTACTTCTGATCAGAAGTGCTAAAAGATCCTCCATTTCATCAAAGATGTTTGCCCCTTGTAATAGTATACTTAGTTTTGCTGGGTAAATTATTCTTGGTTGTAAGCCTAGATCTACCTTCTAGAATATCATATTCCAAATTCTTCACTTCTGTAGAGTAGCAGTTTCCATGTCTTATGTTTTCTTGACAATGGCTTCTTGGCTTTCCTTCTTTCTGACTGCTTGTGCTATTTTTTCCTTTGAGCTGGGAGTTCTGGATTTGGGCTATAATATTACTAAATATTTTTATTGGGTTTTTTTTCTGGAGGTAAATGATACATTCTTTCAATTTCCACTTTACCCTGTAGTTCTAAGAGATTGAGTCATTTCTCTTTTCTGATTTCTTGAAATCTGATGTCTTGGCTCAATTTTTGGTCATGGTTTCCAGGTAGTCCAACGATTGCTACATCACCTCTCCTCAATCAGTTTTCCAGGCCAATTATTTTTGCTGTAAGATAACCTACATTTTCTTATTTTTTTACTGTTTTTACATTATTTTAATTGTTTTGATATCTCACGGAGTCATTAGTTTCTATTTGGTCAATTCTAATTTCCTAGAATGGGGCATCCTAGAGCCACTGCAGCTGGTCCATTTTATATGCTTTCAGCTGCCTATTCTATAATTTTAAAAAGCCTTCCAAAGGCACCCAAAAGACATCAAATTCTGGGGATAGAAACTGGCAAAAAAGAAAGGACATACCTGTGCCTGTAATTAAAAAACTAACCAGGATCAGAACAGCTACTTTGAAGTCCCCAACCCTCTCACTTCTCCCTCTTTGCAAAGGAATAATGAAGTTACCCCTAGGAGCTCAGAAATTAAATGAATTTTCTTGCTGTTTACCCCTAATTTCTTATCCTTAACACTCTCTCTCCTTTCTCTCCCCTTTTCCCCCATCTAACTACCACACATATTAGTTTTGAACACCAAAACACAACACATCCACTCTAACAACAAGTTCCAGTTGGATGATTTTACCCAAATTAGAAGGTCCTTTTCCACGGTCGTTCTGACCACTTGGCATTGATGAGAAGCTTACATTGTAGTTCGGTCTGTTCTGGGGAGAGGCATGGGGCATGCTGGGCTGTGACTTGGGTTGGGTTTGCTGCCATGAGTAGCTGGACCCCTGCTGCCATCCCCCACCCATTGGCTGGGGAGATGGCTTCTGTGGTGAGCTAAGAGGGGGGAATCCTCCACCTAACCCAGTTGGCGTGGTAGGCTTGCTGGCGAATGAAGAACTACCTGCAACAAAAGGAAAACACACAGTTTTGGCCATCTCTTAGCTATCTTTTTTGGCAACTCAAACATTCACAGGTATCATGTCACAATTTCAGTGGAAGTTACCTCATTTAGAGAAGGGTTCAAAGGAATTAAAAGGAGAAAATCTGTTCAGGTGTCCTGCTTAAACTTCTATTATCATAGCTAGTCATAGGATTACACATTGAGTGGGGAATTTAGAATCCATCTAGTCTAGCCTCCATTTCATAGATGAGGAATGAAACCAAGAGAGGTAATGACTTCCCCCAGTCACCCTGGGAGTACATGGTAGAGTAGGGATCTGAAAGCTGACCCTGTCTCCAAATCCATGATATAACATCTCATTTCTTTTCAATGAACACTAGCTAAAGCCATTTGTGTCCATGAATAAATGAAACCTTTTAAATGTGTGAATTACACACTTGTGAATAAAGATATTAATGTGAAAACTTTCCTTAGTAATCATGTTTTTCATATAATTACATCAATTGGTGGAATGCCTTTCCTGGTTCCCCAGGAGCTAAAACTTAGCCTACTAATATACTCTCATATTTATTTGAAGTACATTCTGTATCTTCTTACATGTGTCTAGGCTGTTTCTCCTGATAGATTATAAGCCCCTTGAGGGCAGGAACTGTCTTTGGTTTCTGTCTTTACATCCCTAGCACAGTGCTTGGCACAGACCAGAGACTTAATAAGGTCTTGTTAAACAAGAAGAGGGCATCAGTCTTGGATTATTGGATTAATTGTAGCCTAATTAACACAAGAAATTGTAGGGGCAGCTATGTTGTTCAGTGGATAGAGCACTGGTCCTCAAATTGGGAAAACCTGAGTTCAAATCCGATCTCCAACACGAGCTGTGTGACCCTGGGAAAGTCACTTAACCTCTGAGGGCCTCGGCAATTCTCTAGGTAGAGTTCTCTCATAGGTCTAGTCCCTAACTTTGTCCTTCCAAACACTCTCACAGATTAAAGCATTGTTTAACCCAACAAATCACTGGCTCAGCACTCTCCAAAGAAGTCACCCTTGTTTGCAAACAGTACACATTGCAGGCCTGCAAACATTTATTGGCCCATTCTCTTTCAAGAAGGATTGAAGATAGAGCTTTTCCTAAATGAACTTCTCAGTAGCAAGTGGACCAGTGACTAGAGTTCATCTGTGAGGTAGCTTTTGTTTTGTAATCTCTCTTCACAAGCCTCAGGCATCACACCTTTCCAATGAACAAAACTTGTAGTCTTACATAATAACAGCTCAGCCTAGGACAGATGCATAATGCAAGATTTTCATCCATAAAAGTTATTATTTTGACCTTAACCTGCTAAATTTGCACCAAGTGTGCCAAGGTCAGCAAACGGGTCCAGAGACTGTGGCTTGTTCTGATGTGTGGGGGTGTTGTGCATTGAGCCTGTGGGGCTGGTGGCAGCTGACTTGCTTCCCATTCCAAAACCACCTAAAGAGGAAAATAGAGACATAAAATAATAATCAGGCCAACGTTCACACTATGCGATCTCAAGCCCCATTACTCTCTGAGTGCCTCTGTCCCTGGGAATAGTTATCACCCATATGGCCTCACAGGAGAGTCAAAAACAAGACTTGGTGAACTCATACGAGGTCATTGAACAAATTCTTTGAAAGATTTTCATAAGAGAGTTGTTAAAATGCCTTGGATTTTGCAGAAGGGTGGAGAAGGATGTACTGTCATGTTCTTCCCAGGTTATCTCTGCTTTAAACATGCCTTTTTCCTTCACTCAGATGTCACATGGATCAATCTCTAGTGCCCTCTTCATTCCAGCTGCCATGACCCAATTTATCAATATCCTTGCAAATACATGGTAGCCAGAAGTAGATACAATGATCTCATCTGCTAAGGGAGAACTATAACATAAACATTATGCCTCTCTTGCTTCAGCCTAAAATTATATATCTGTGTTGTTAGTTCCACTATCAAATTGTTGACTCACATAGAAGGATCTCTAAGTCCAAGACTTTATCCCATGGACTATTGTCCAACCCCACTTCTCCCATCTATGCTTGTGCAGTTGGTTTTTGGAACCCAAGTACAAGACTTTACGCTTGGCCCTGTCACACATCACCTCATCGGATTCATCTGAACATTTTAGCTTTTTGAGAATTTATTGGATCAATCCTGACTGTCACACATTGGGTTAGCTACTGATCCCAGGTTGGTATGCTAAGAAGAAAACTCAGTTCAGCCTATAAGGTCCATTTATGAGCACAGTAAGCACTTTTGCTATTTTGGGGGCATCATCTCAAAAATAAAACAGGCAGACTGAACACTAAATCTGGGGAAGATTACCTGGTTTACTGGGCCAGTCCCAACCACCTGAAACATCTGGCTGGATGGAAACAGTGGGTGTGCTGGAAGCTGCCAGATGAAAGAACACAACAGATCATCATTTCCTTATCTGAAAAATTTGAAAGTCCACAATCAGTACAAGAATTGAAACATTACCAATTTGCCTTTTCCTTAAGAAATGGGCCAGGTCCATGAGTAAGTAAGACTCCAGATACAATTTTAGCCTCAAACATGACAGAAGCAGGCACTTGTTTGCCCCGCTCTGGTGCCAAGCCTGATCCTTTGAAACAGACTACCCAGCAGAGTTAAGAAAGGAGAGCCAAAAGCATCAGCAATATGCATAAGGCCTAAAAGTGTCTAGATGAAGACCACAAAATGGCAGCAGAAGTCAGGCCCAAACCCATCAGTGGCACGGGCACTGACTTCTTAAAGCACACAGTCAGACATTTTCTGAGTAGAGAGCAAGTACTATAGTGTACTACCCACATTATTCAAGTGAGTTCATTCATAGAAGATGAACTTAAAGTCAATGTATGTAAAGTACACATTAATGTATTTAAAACATTCTATAATTCAGCCCCAGTCACCGACTTTATGATGTTTAGTTTAAATGTTTTGGGGATTACATTTTATGAAGGGTTTTAGTGAGGATAATGATGATGATAATAATATGACAATTACATTTTATGGAAGGTTTTAATTATAATAACAATAAGATTTATTTTATGGAGGGTTTCAGTGATAATAGGGATGATAATAAAAATATTAACAGCAATAACATCAATTCATATCTACATAGTACTTTATGGTTTGCCAAGCATTTGACCTATATCATCTCATTTCATCCTTGCAACAACCCTGTTAGGTATATGTGCTATAATTATCCCCATTTTATAGAGGAGGAAACTGAGGCAGAGAGGTTAAGTGACTTGCCCAGGGTCATAGAGCTAATAATAATCATAATAATGATAGTTAGCATTAATATGGCACTTGAAGCTTTGCAAAGTGCTTTACATGGGACTTCATTTGCTCCTCACCACAGCCTTGGGAGGTAGATGCTATTATTCTTCCCATTTTGCTGATGAAGAGACTGAGGTCAAAATGGGTTAAATTACTTGCCCATGATCACAAAGGTGATATCTTTGTGAGGAAATATTTTAACCCAGCTCTTCTGGAGTCTACATCCAGTCCGCCCTGCACTTTATCACACTGTCTCTCCAAGTTTGGGTGTGCATGTGTTGAAACACAATTTAATCAGAATTTAATAAGAAACAATCTTATCCATCTCAACTTGGAATAGACAATTCTAACAATGTGCCCTCCCCAGTTCCACCTGCAGAGCCGACCAGCAATGCCCCACCTGTGCTGAAACAGCCCTACCCACCTGTCTGAGGCACTGTGATCTCAAAAAAAAAAAAAGGATGTTTTAGGAACAATCTTTTCTAGCTCAGCTCTAGGTTGTGACCTCACTTCACTGAAGCCCAAACTCCTTCCTCACAAAAGACCTTGTTTTTATCTTGTATTTATACTGGAAATATTTCTAGATGTATATACTGTTTCCACCATTAAGCCTTGAAGCTAAGCCTTGAAGACTTTTTCCATCTCTATCCCACCAAGATCCTCACACTTTAATAAACTTTAATACAAACATGATCAGATCTCTTATTGAACTCCATAACATCCAAACCATTTACAAACATTTATTAAGCACCTACTATGTACCAGGTACCATGCTAGGCACAAGGTCTAACAAGACAAAGGTGAAACACTACCTGCCCTCAAGAAGCTTACAATCTAGCCAGGGGAGACAACATACATAGCTATATACCAAATAGATACAATGTGATGGGGAGGAATGTAGGGTGTGGTCCTAGTGAGTGCCCCTGAAACTTCCCTCATCAATAAGTGGGATAGAGTGCCAGACCTGGAATCATGAAGACTCATTTTCTTGAGTTCAAATCTGGCCTTAGATACTCAGTAGCTGTGTGACCCTGGGCAAGTCACTTAATCCTTTTTGCCTCAGTTTCCTTATCTGTAAAATATGCTGGAGAAGGAAATGGCAAACCACACCAGTGTCTTTGCCAAGAAAACCCAAATGGAGGGGCAGCTAGGTGGCATAGTAGATAAAGCCCTGGCCCTGGATTCAGGGGGACTTAAGTTCAAATCCAGCCTGAGATACTTGGCACTAGCTATGTGACCCTGGGCAAGTCACTTAACCCTCATTGCCCTGCCCCCCCCCAAAAAAAAAGAGACAGAAAGAAAGAAAACCCAAATGGGATCTTAAAGAGTCAGACATGACTGAAAAACAACAAAACAGCAATTATGTATAGAAGCCTCTTTATCTAGCACTAATTAGCAATAGCTCGTGTTCTTATAACATTTGAAGGCTTGCAAAATTGCTTTACACAGATGGCTTTATTTGAGTCTCATGAGACAAGTATCAGAGGAATTATTTTAATTTTGTAGATGAGAAACTGAGGCTCAAAAGTGTACTGATTTGTTCACAATCTGTATTCCTGATATGTAACTGCTGATTTATTTTTTGTTCGTTTTCTAATTGTGCCTTTCCTATTTCATAGTCTCATAGTTCTAGAGCTGGAAAGGCCCTCAAAGGCTATTGAGTCTAATTCTCTTTATTTCACAGATAAAGAAACTGAGGCATGGAGAGGTTAAGTAACTTGTTCTGTATCATACAAATAGTGAGTATCCCAGGTGGGATTTGAACCTAGGGCCTCCTGCATCCAAGTGTCATGCCCTATCCACTATTGCATTGTATGCCACTTCTAGTGTACTAATACTGAAAGCTAATACCCCTCACTACTGTTTCACAACTTATAAAATAAAGAAAAATACAAATTTGTCACTTAAAGCCCTTATAGGCTATGATGTGCCTGAAATGGTCAAGAGCCTGGCTTGGGTGCCCATAGCAATGACAATCCGCATCAGAAGGTTTTGTGGAAAATGAACAAACTAAGTAACAAAATGCTGAGCAAACTGGAAATGGCCCAGAAATGCTCCACACAGAGGGCTTTGGCTACATCAATGATGACTTGGAAGGAGATCTGCAGACTCCTGGGTGCTCTGGTCACTGAGGTCTGAACCTACATTTTAGCAAAGAAGGCATCACTGGCACAATTATCTCAGGAAAGAAATAACACGGTGAGGGAGGGGAAATAGAATAGCCTGGAAGTCAGAACAGGTGGGCTGAAAACCTCCTCTGCTAATTCTTCCCTTATAACCTCCATCAATTCACTTAAACTCAGCCTCAGTTTCTCCCTAAGTACAATGAGGGATTTGGACTAGAGGACGTCCTCATCCCTCAGTGCCATCATTCTACTTGGCCGGGCAGAAGTAAGCACAATGGATGAATAGTAGCAGGGAGAAGCTGTTAACAATTTGAGCTGTCCCAAAGGGCAACAGCCTGCCTGCCTCCACAGCTAATGGGCCCCACTCCATCCTGGTCATCTTCAAGTGAAGGCTGGCTAACTGCTTATCAAGAAATATAAGCTCTTTGAAGGCAAGGTCTGTCCCACTCGCTCATTTTAGTAATCCCAGTGCTTAGTAAATGCCCAGCACAGAGTAAGTCCTTAAAAATAAATGCTTGTTGATTGACCACACGTTGACATCATACCTTCTACTTTCCATACTACAACGTTCTATGTTCTAATACTCTACATTCTGACATTCTATGCTCTACATTCTAACATGCTAAGTATCAAGGTTCCTCCCTGCTCTATGTCCTAACATTCTAGGTCTCAAGGTTCTTTCCATCTCTAACATTCTTTGTTCTATGGTCCATTCTTTCTCAAAATCCCATCATCCTAAAGAATTTAAGCCAAATAAAAATCTAATTACACACTTCCTTGTACTTCTTAAAACTCAATGATTGAAAGACAATGGAGAGCAAAAACTATCTTTTCCATCTCAATGGAGAAAGAATTGTGCTATTTCCCTAAGCTAGAATGGCTATTTTTATAGAGCTCGTTAAGCCTTTCAGAGTCATCAGAACACCAAACATGACAATGTAAAATTCAAGGTGGTGTCATTACTGTTCTTAAGGGGCAGTTTACAGATGTTGAGAATGTCATGCTGGGATGAAATCAATTCCAGAAATAGCTGAATGGTTCTTGCCTAATCAGCAGAAGAATCTGAGCATCAACTTGCACCATACAGACCTTCATTATCTTCTCCTCAACTCAGAATAGGCCAGTCTCAAACATGTAGATTGATCCATATGAATTCAGAGTTTAAAGAGGGTCCTTTATTAAATTCTGAAGACCCCAGTTGGCCTTTGAATCCTAAACTAAGGCTAAGGAAACAGGACAGCTGCTGATAAGGGAGCATGGATGACCATATAATTGCACACTTGCTGTGTGCAAAGATAGACTTAGATATCAATAGAGTCTGCCTGTTGAGATTCAGGGAATGAAGAAAGAATATATTGAATTTTATAACTGATAATAATGATTCACATTTTTATAGCTTTAGTTGATAGCTCAGAGGCCATCTCATTCAACATGTATCTCAACAAGATTTGCCTTTACAGAATCCCTAAAAAGTGGTCATCTATGCTCTGTTTGAAGACCTCCATTAACAAGGCACCACTGCCTCCAGGCCCCACCACCAGCTATTTTGTGATAGTCCTAAATATTGGGAATTTTTTTTTTTTTTTTTAGTGAGGCAATTGGGGTTAAGTGACTTGCCCAGGGTCACACAGCTAGTAAGTGTTAAGTGTCTGAGACCGGATTTGAACCCAGGTACTCCTGACTCCAGGGCCGGTTCTCTATCCACTGCGCCACCTAGCTGCCCCAATATTGGGAAATTTTTAAAAAATGTCCAAAAATCTGCCTCTCTGTAACTATACCCATTGGTCTTCAGTTTGTCCTCCAAAGTTTGGCTGAACAAATCTAATCCTACTTCCTTATAACAGTCCTTCAATGATCTGCCTACAATTACCCTAGCATCTCTGCATCTTCTCTTCTCCAGGCTAAATATCCCCGACTGTTTCAATCCATTTTCTCATGATATGGATTCTAGTCTTTCCATTATCTTCATCACTCACCTCTATATGCACTCTGTTTTGTCAATGCCTTCCCTAATATGTGGAAGCCAGAAGGGAAGACACTATTCCAAGGGGAGCCTGTCTAGGGCAGAGGATTGAATCTCCCTCACTCTAAACCAGCGGATCATAGGTTGAGGTCCATGAATTTTTTTCTTTTTTTTTTCAAGGCAATGAGGGTTAAGTTGCCCAGGGTCACACAGCTAATAAGGGTCAAATATCTGAGGCCGGATTTGAACTTAGGTCCTCCTGAATGCAGGGCCAGTGCTTTATCCACTGCACCACCTAGCTGCCCCCTGGTCCATGAATTTTTTTTTTAAATATATTTTTAAATGCAAAATTTTTTTTGCGGGGCAATGGGGGTTAAGTGACTTGACCAGGGTCACACAGCTAGTAAGTGTCAAGTGTCTGAGGCCAGATTTGAACTCAGGTACTCCTGAATCCAGGGCCGGTGCTTTATCCACTGCGCCACCTAGCCGCCACCTAAATACATATTTTTTAAAATATGTAATCCTCTCTTATTTATTTTACTCATTTAAAATCATTATTCTTAGAAGGAGTCCATAGGAGTGTTTCTCCAAACTGCCAAGGGGGTCCACAATACAAGAAAGCCGATGAATACCTCCTTTGACACTGCACTTACCTATGGGGCCACTAGGTGGCGGAGTGGATAGAGAGCTAAGCCTGGAGTGAGAAAGTGGTGGTGGTTCAGTCATTTTTCAGTCATGTATGATTCTTCATGTGGGTGTTTGTTTTTTGGTTTTCTGTTTGGTTTGGTTTTTTTGTTTTGTTTTTTTGTTTTTTGGCAAGGACACTGGAGTGGTTTACCATTTCCATTTCTAGCTACTTTTACAGATGAAGAAACTGAGGCAAACAGGGTCAAATGACTTGCCCAGGGTCACAGAGCTAGTGAGTGTCTAAGGCCAGATTTGAATTCAGGGAGCTACGTCTTCCTGACTCCAGGCAGAACATTTCAAATAGCTGTGAGATCCTGGGCAAGTCACTTAACCTCTGTCTGCCTCAGTTTCCTCATCTGTAAAATGGAATTAATAATGACACCTCTCTCCCAGGGTTATTGTGAGGATCAAATGAGACAATAATTACAAAGCACTTAGAACAGTGCCCAGGACATAGTAAATGCTGTATAAATGTTAGCTGTTTTATTGTTATTATCATCATCATAATTATTATTCTTTCCCCAAATAGGTCTTTTACTTCTGAATCTTTGTCCTTGAAATGGGCAGCAGGGATTGAAATGCTAGCAAATACCATAAACTCTCAGTTATTTTTTTTTTGTTCAGGACCTTTTAACCCACACAAAACCCTTTAAAATGACCAAAATATTTTGCTTCAAAATAAGCTCATAAGAGTAGGGCATCAAAAATTATTACCCCATTTTACAGACGAGGCAACTGAGGTTCTGAGATGTTAATTGACTTGCCTAGAATTACAAATAATGACCCAGTTCCAAAGACTCTCTATGCAAGTGATCGAATAATATTTGGTAGATATGTAATAAAACCCAACTCAATGGGAACAATTCCCTTTTAATCAAACTTACTGGTGTTCCCCATTTGACAATTAATTTTATTTCTCCTCTAATACTGAGCAAAATAATCTCCAGCTCTCAGATGAGTTCCGCTGGAGAAAAGCAGGAGATGGAGACATGCTTTATCACTCTCTGGTTTATACGAAATTTGACAGAAAAAGTTAGGGAGAAAAAATAATGTCTGGATGGTTTGGTTTGCACTGAAAGATGCAACACTGGAAGGGGGCAGCTAGGTGGTGCAGTGTATACAGCACTGGCCCTGGATTCAGGAGGAACTGGGCAAGTCACTTAACCCTCATTTCCCCCACCCCCCAAAAAAGATGGAACACTGAATTTAGAGTCAGCATTGGGTTCAAATACAAGTTCCACCAAATCGACCTTCAGTAACTCAGTTTGTTTGGATCTGATTGGGTTGGGGGGTTTTTTGTATTTTTTTTTTCAGTTTTTTCAATGCCTGCCAAATACAGTTACCCCTTTCACACTATCCCCACCAGGAGGCATAGGGGCATAATGCCCCTCAATCTGGAAAATTTGAAGTGGTCCTCCCTTCGTATCAGAGAAGGCCTGAATTATTGTGGTATTTAAAAGAAAATATTGATGTTATATAATACTGTACATATATTTTGTGCATTTCTGAGTTTCTAAACTTTTTGTTTGTCAACTCCTGGCCTTTGCATGTTGTCTTTGGCTTCACCACAATTTACATGTAATTTGTTGTGCCAGCCTGTGATATATTGAAACCACAGTGGGGAAAGTCAGGATGTGGAAGGGATAACTGCTGCAGATACCTTATAAATGTTCATTTAATGCAGCTGAATGAATGAATGGGGATTCAGCCTCTTACTGTGGCCTGGTGGTTTAGCACCATGGTCAGCACGCTTCATCCTACAGATTTACCAACTCATTCCCAGGGGAAATACAATGAAGGTAGAATAGTCAAAGGATATGAAAAAGCAGTTTTCAATTGAAGGAATGTAAGCACTGAAGCATAAAGAGGAATTTAAAGAAAGCTCTTAGGTTCTACCTCACAACTAGATTGACAAGGACAAGAGAAAAAAATGGCCTTTTTTTGGAGGGACTATGGGAAGAAAGGCATTGTGGGAAACTGTTGTTGGGGCTCAGAATTAGTCCAGTCCTTCTGGAAAGCAATTTGTAAGAATACTCCAGAAATTACTAAACTGTTCATAATCAGTGATACTTTTAATATATTGGGCTTCTATTTCAAAAAAGTGGCAAAGAGAAGAAGACTCATACATAGAAGAGTATTTCCAGCCTCACTCTATTGCTACAGAAAACTTGAAGCAAAGTGCATGCCTGGCAACTGGGGAATAAGTTGAACACAATGTACTATAGGATTGTAATGGAATATTATTGATGAATATGTGGATTCAAAGAAGTCTCAAAGACTTGCATTTTAGTCCCTATTTTTTCCACTTATAACTGAGACTATTAGAGCCTGTGACATGGTGAATTTATAGCTGGCCTCAGAGTTTTGAAGATCTAAGTTCAAATCCCACCTCTGGCACATACTTATCTGCATTATCATGATCAAGTCAGCACTGCAGACTCCTCTGTAGGAGTCTAAGTTACAGTTGGATGAGCTGCACGTGTATCAGGAGAAGGGTCACCCACTTTGGGAAGTCCTTTCACACTGGCAAAATCACAGGTTAGAGTACATTTAAGAGTCAGATGCAGTTTCAAGGGAATTTTGTATATGTTGTCCAATTAATTCATCTTAAGGCATCTCTCCCTACCTTTTTATTCATCCTTTTGGTAGTCTTTTTTTTTCTTTAATACCACACTCAATTGTTCTATCATCCCCACAGTAAATCTTCATTGGTACCAGAGGAAAACAGTTAAATAATAGTCAATTGAGTCTAGCAGTGTGTCTAACATTCCACAACCATGGTGCCCAAACATAGAGAGGAATATATATTACATCCTCTATTCTCTGGAACCAAGAAGGATCATTGCAATTAATCCAAGTGTGGCTGCCTTTTGGCATTATTTTAATTTACATTTTGAATCATCATCGTATTTTTTCTTCTTTTGGATTTACTCTTCAATTTTCCTCACTTGGCAGGACTCCATACAAGTCTTCCAATGCTTCTCTGAATAGCTGAAATTCACCATTTCTCACAGTATAGTCATATTCTATTACACTTTATTTAGTTATCCCCCAATGGATGAGCACCTACTTCATTTTCAGTTTTTTTGTTTTGTTTTTGCTATTATGCAAAAAGCACTGTGCTGAATATTTCATAATATACCAAACCTTTCTTTGTAAAGGTAAGAAGATAAAATGGATCCAATAATGATAATGTAGCCTTCTGGTTACCCACCTCCAGATCTACTCTATTTAGTCAATACCTTACTTATGGTATGCATCTAGTTGTAAGAGCACTGAGTCAAAGTGAATAAATTCATCCGTAGTTTTTCATGTAGTTACAATTATTTTTTCAGAATCATTGAACTAATGCACAGTTTCACTAACACCATATTAAAGTTGAAGCCATTACAACATAACAGAAGAGAAACCATAGTCAAAAATTCACAAAGGTAGGGTCTTTTCCAGACACATTACAGCTCTTACAAATGTTATATTGTTTATGACTTTCCTCTAGATAAGGCAAATACAAATGCAGTCATGCCCAGAGAGCCATGCTGGTTGGCAAAGGACTCTCTCAGTGAAATATCTGGAGCCGATGTGACGCAGATCATTTGTGATAGGGCTTCAAAATCCTGAGTGAGCTACCCTCCCCTAAAGTAAAAGACATCCCTCCCCTTTCCATCAGAAAACTCTAGTTTCAAATGGTGTTGAATGAATGAATATATAATGCATATGCAAATAGAGGAGGTCTCCATTCTTTCCACTCTTTTTCTCAGTCTGCAAAATGAAGTAGGTGAAGGCTTTATTTCTTACCTAAATTAAAGGGGTCACTGTGAATTGTAGGTGAAGGACTTCTGGCCTGAAGAAAGGGATCACTAGAGGCATTTGTTGTGCTCAGAAAAGAACCCAGTAAATCTGGACCAGATGGTTTGGAGGGAGCTCCAAATGGGTCAAAGGTTGCAGCTGGAGAAAAAAAAAGAAAGCAAAATTGGCTATTTTATGTGGAATATGAGTAACTTTCCTGGATTCACTGTGAGTTCATTACTTTCTTCCAATGCTGGTGACAACATATATAGGAAGGCAGAGCCATGATCAACAAATATGATACCCTGAGCAAGAACTACAAAATTAACTTTGGGTAGACCATAGGACAAGGTGCATGGGGAAAGACCCTAGTACCAGCTCTGCTTCTTACTGGCTATGGACCTTAGATAGATTTGAACCACATTACTGCTAAGTTCCCTTCCATCTCTAAATACATGAAATTATGCATCTCTGGGACTCACTTTGTGCTCTGATCACTGTCAAACTGAGATGCTAGACCAAGGTCTAGCCCATAACAGTTCATCAGCCATGCTATAAATCTTAGGGGGTAAAATGGCTTGGGTGATTAAACAGCTCATATAACTCAAGCAGTAGTGATGTCAGTGAAGGCACTATGCTTACAAGGCCATTTTCAAGGCTTGTAGGCCTTTGGTTTGACATTAATTTATTGATAAAATCGATACAAAGCAAAGCTCACAGCTCTAGATCAAAACTGCAGACATTTAGAGAGTGTAATTCATTCTCATGAGTGGTGCTGGAAACTTGAATGAAGATCACACACATTGTGATAACATAGAAAGAGCATTCAATGACCAAGATACCTGTCCCCTGCCGCACTAACTAGCCATGTGATTGTAAAGAGAATCCTTTCAGTCTCTCTTCCTTAAGCCTTAAAGAAAAGGGGCTGGATCAAAGACCCTGGGCCAGCTCAAACATTGTTTTCCTATTGATCATACCTGTGTGTACACTTTCCCCATATCTTTCTAATGATCTGTTCTGGAATTTTCTGAGAAATCTAAGTCAAGTTCACTGGCCTGTGGTTTGTAAATGGTCCTGTTCTCTTCCCTTTTCTGAAAATCAGAAAGATACTTTTCCCTCTCCAGTACTGTTTTTCATGGTCTTTCAAAAATCTTTGAAAGATATGTCTGCCAGTTCTTTCAGTACCTGAGAATGGAGCTCATCAATTTTAGAATCTGTTTCCTCAAAACATCAATTACAGGAAGATAACAGAAAGTGTAAGAGCTGTAAGAATCTATCAAATCCCCAATCACCTGTCATCTGAATAATCTTTGGCTTCACATTTTCTTGCTATCTAGTTTGCATTTATTTATCTGTGTACACACTCTCCTGTCCTCCACTAGACAGGAACCTCCTCCAGAGCAAGGCCTGTTGAATTTTTGACTTTGTATTCCCAGCCCCTGTCATAGTGCCAAGCACACAATAGGCACCTAATAAATTCTTGATGATTGATTGATTGGGAAAGTAGAAAGACTGTTGGATTCAGAATCAGAGGACCTGAATTTAATTCTTTGACCCTAAGACTGTGAGCCTGAGAAAAATCATTTTCTACCTCTGTGCCTTAGTTTCCTTCTCTTTAAAATGAATGTTACAATAGTTCACTACATATGTGATGAGGTTTTTGTAAGGAAAGTATTTTGCAAACAAGAATACACTATGTTAATATGTCATTATCATTGTTGTTGGCATTGTTATTATTGGCATCAATAGCTAAAGAAGTCATTTGACTTCTAGAAGGAAAAAAGTGTAGTGAATGAAAGCATTCCTGTCTCCTGTGCTGTGTCTTGAAAAACAACCCCCTTTCTAATTACTCTTTATATTACCTCTTGAGATGTTACCCTTAAAACCAGGGATTGGATTCTACAACGAGGGTCACTGGGTCTGACTTAAGATGAAGGATGCTACATTGAAAGGGTTACCTTCTCCTGCTCTCGAGGAAGGAGATGGTGAGCCAGAAGCTGCAGATCGTCTGGGTGTTGAGTGGGCTGATCCTGGGCCACTTGGATGGAACACATCCTCCACCCCTGGCGGTGCAGCCTGAGCAGATGCTGTTGTGCCTCCACTCCCAAATAGGTCATTCAACAAGTCTGAATTGGTGGGGGGAGCCATGGGCTGAGAAGAGAAAGTCTTGCTGGGACTTCCCTCGAGCCCCAGAAGGTCCACATCTTCAGAGGGTGGAGGGGGAGGTGCCTCTTGTGGCTTTTTGTTATGCTTCGATGGTCCAGGGGGTTTGTCCCCACTGGCATTACTGTGCTGGCTTGAGAGAGATAGGAGCTCATCATCTGATTGTTCACTCTCCTCATGTACTAGGGCAGCTCGGTCTTCAGAGGTGGGGTGACTGCTGGCCTTGTCAGATTTCTGATCTGCGGAATTCCAGATAGCCAGTTAGTATCATGGCTGAAGATCTATTTCACACAATCTGAGTTGGAAGAGACCACAACGGCCATCTACTACAGTGCATACCTGGACCAGAAAGCAGCCCCTCTCTAACATTGCCAAGAAGGGACCATTCGATCTTTCCCTGACAATCTCCAGGGAAGAGGAATCCACCACCTCTACTTTGGACAGCTCCCCTTGAGAAGAAGCCTTTCCTGATATCTAGCCTAAATTTGTCTTTCTTAAATTTCCACCCTTTACTCCGGTTCTATCTACTGAGACCAAGAATCCCAAATCTGATCATTGCCAGGTGAGAGCCTTTGGAAGGTTTGAAGACATTTATCATGTTGCCTTTGAGTCATCTCTTCTCCAAAACCACTATTCCCAGCTCTTTCAAATGATACTTATATGCATGAGCTCCAAGCCCTTTGCTTTCCTGGTCGCTCTCCTTCATAAGTTCTCATTGAGTATCCAACACTCTCTTGAGCATAAATAATTTTAAGAGAGAAGAGGAATGTAGGCACTGAGGGAATCGGATTATGCAGAGCAACCCAGTTTGCTGTTGACATCCCTCACTAGGATTCCTCAAAGGAGGCCTTTGGAAATAAAACTCTAAATCATCTTCCTGACCAAGGGGAAGGAGAAACCAGAAAACATGGAAGGTTTAGAGAGGAGAAAACACAGAGGAGGTTGGTGTTTTGTATTAGTCTGGGAGGGGCTGGGGGCCTTCTCTCACACGGAAACGGCAGGAGGGAAAATTCTTAGAGGAGAACAGACAGAGGACCCTGACATCCAAATCAGCCCCAAGTCAGAAGCTCCATCCTTTTGTTTGACATTAGACACACCCACAAGCCAATGTCAGGTGGAAAAAGGGTTCCAAAGCCTAATAGGAACAAGTATAGTAATGCAATCACCCCATCAGTCCCTCCTATAGCAGTGGGTAACTGTCGATAAAGAAAAGTCACTTTCAAGAAGGCCATATGCAGGAAAGATACTTCCCCAAATGATTCCTCACCTCTCCTAACTTATCTTGGAAGAAGCTACTCTGGAAGGAAATGAAAAAACACTGAGATGGCTACATATAGTTCAGAAATATTGGAAGACAACAATTAAATTGTGGGACAATGGAGAGCGCCCTGACTCTGCAATCAGAAGGCCTGATTTTGAATCGCACCTCTGATGCTTCCTACCTGTGCAACCCTGGACCAGAAACCTTTGTGGCTTCAGTTTCCTCATGTATAAAATGAAGGGGTCGATGGCCTCTCTTATCCCCTCCATCTTTCAATATATTATGCTCTAATTAAAACTATGGTTCTCTTTAATGGAGTGACTCCCCTTCTACATGACACCTAAGCCTGGTTCTGCACCCCTCACTACAGTGACTAGTGCCCTTATCCCCTCAGATTAACATGTATTTATTTTCTATATATTTTGAATTGATTTATCTGTGTACATATTGCTTCACAGAATAGAATGAATGGAAGTTCTCTGTAGGCAGGGGATGATTTCGTTTTGGTACAGTATCTCCAATGCCTAGTACGGTCCCTCATATAATAGCTGCCTAATCAATGTTTTGGGATGAATGTATGAAGTAATTTTTTTCTTTTCTTTTTTTAATAGGATGGTAGGTGGGAGCCAGAGAAAATAGATTCCTATTATTTTTTTAATTGAGAAGTAGGGGAGGGGGTGCTACAAATGTTGTATGTTACATGTATTTTCAAATGAGGTCACCAAATTATTCATCTTACTTACATTTTCACTGTTATAAAAGACCTCTCACAAAGCTGGAGTAATGTCTAAATATTTATAATATGAAAACAGAACCCATTGATAAAACTTAAAAAGAAAAAGCAAAGAAAATGAACGAATGTGTGCAAAATGTTGAATGGAGAAAATCCCAAGCTGACCACTAAGTTGGCTGCCCATTTGTCTACCAGAAGAAGCCCTTTGTTGTTGTACCAAGTTTTCACTGATGCAACAGGCACAGACAAGCCAGGTGTGCCTGGAAATGGCAACCCCTTCAAGGTAAGAAACACCATTTTCCTCTAGCATACTCCAAAAAGGTCAGGCTGTCCTGGTGGAAGCACCAAGTTATAGGAAGTACAGTTTGAAAGTACCTCCTTGCCTTCACTTATTTGCAAAGATGGGGGACTATGGGGAGGTAACTTTGCATATAATGTAAGTCAGGATGTGTTCGTTAGTTTTGTTGAATTGGTATCCCTATCCCTACTCCCGTTTTTTTCTTGTATGTGATAAGGGATTGCTCTTTGAAAGCAAGAGGTTTATTGGGAAATGTAGGTGATGTAAAAACAAACAAAAAAATATGTTTTATTTTTAAAAGATATAATAAAAAAGAAAGTACCTTGCCAGTTGAGAGATGAAAAGAAAGCCCCTTGACCAGCATGCCGTGGGTTGTCTTGAGGAGTATCTGCTGAGGCTCTACCTGTGACAGAAGGTGAGAGGGTTTCCCCATGTGTGGAAGTCAAGCTCCCACATCCTCATCTAGGCTGCATGCACTCACTACCTCTGTAAAAGCCCAGCCCAGGAGCTGCCTCCTACCTGAGGATTTGCTCATTAATTTCCCCAAATGGGAGGGCTCCCCTGAAAATGTTTTGTGTATTCACCCCCTCTGTATTTTTATTAACTTTTCTCTGTACATATTGTTTCCCTCCAATTGAAGGTAAGCTCCTTGAAGGCAGGTACTGTTTAATTTTTGACCTTCTATTTCCAGTATCTAGCACACAGCCTGGCCCACTGTAGGGGTTCAACAAAAAGTCTCTTGAATTTCGTTAGGAAAGAACTCTCCCCTCCACAGGGTATGAAGTAAATCAGTGACTCTTCTTACCTGCTGAGGCCAGAGTGTCTTGTTGCTCCTGGTGAGAGGAGAAGAGGATGCTGGGACTAATATCTTTTGTGGAGAAATTTTCCCATGGAGGTGTTAAATCCGTCTGTCTGTCATTGGGTTCAATTTCGACCTCCAAAATCACATGGAACAGCTGGGGGTATTTTTCTGGAGAGTCGCATGCATCCAACTCGGGCCTGAACAGAGGTGTTTGGGGTTGGGTTTTATTTCTTAGAGGATGATGGAAAAGCCACTGAATAAAGCCAGGTGACCCTTCTGCTTATAGAAATCTACAAAGCTTGGGCTGGCCAAAGCCAACACCAAGAGATTCCCACCCAGAGATTCTGTCCTTCTGTGTAAAGGGGAAAAGGTCTCTTAGGAAGCTTCTAGGAAGATGGACACTGAGATAACCATGTGGGAGAAAAAACTAAAAATAAAACTCAGGATTGAAAGAACATTGGAGGGAAAAGGCTTAATTAGCCTTGTGAGGTTGGCCTCAGTATTTGGGGGCTGTTGAAGTGGATGGAAAATGAGACAAAAATTTCCCAAGCCCAACAGCTCTGCCAAAGCGGACTGGGCACCTCTGTAGGGTAGTAGTCCCTTGTCAACTGGGTTCAAGCAATTTGGATGCCCAAATGTCACCCTGCTGGGCACAATAAAAGTAATGGCTTTGGAGTCAGAGGGTATGAGTTCCAAACCTGCTTCTGTCACTTACTAATTGTGTGACCATAGGCAAGTGATTTAAGTTTTCTTGACCTCAGTTTCCTTATCTGTAGAAAGGGAGCATTGGTGGGGGCAACTAAGTAGCACAGTGGATAAAGCACTAACCCTGGATTCAGGAGGACCCGAGTTCAAATCCAGCCTCAGACACTTGACACTTACTAGCTGTGTTACCCTGGGTAAGTCACTTAAGCCTCACTGCCCTGCCCAAAAAAAGAAAAGAAAAGAAAGGGAGCATTGGACAAGATGACCTCTAAATCCCTTTCAGCTCTATGACTGTATACTTAGTTTAGTCATCTGTTAAAGGAGGGCTTAGGGCAGCTAGTTGGCACAGTGGATAAAGCACAGGGTCAGGAGGACCTGAGTTCAAATCCAGCCTCAAAGACTTAAGAGCTATGTGAGCCTGGGTAAGTCACTTAACCCTCTTTGCCTCAGTTTCCTCATCTGTAAAATGAGCTGGAGAAGGAAATGGCAAGCCACTCCAGTACCTCTGCCAAGAACACCCCAAATAGGGTTATGAAGAGTTGGACATGCCTGAAAAATGACTCAACAACAAGAAAAAATGAGGGGTTGGAAGACATGGCTTCTGAGGTCCCTTCCCTCATTGCCCAGTAGCATTATTGCATCATTTTTAGTTTGCAGAGTTCATTAAGATACCTGGATCTTTATCAGATGAATAGCTGTCTAGCCATGCCACCCCCTTGAATGACAGATGTGATCCATGTTAACCCATGGAAGAAATTGAACCACTTCCATTTCCCCAAGAGACAATGAACCTGAGATAACCAGAGATGTGGATGGAAACCAAAGATGAGGTTCACCCAGTAATACTTCAGAGAAACACAGAATTTGAGCTTGGGAACCTCAATGATCTTATCATCCAGTCCATTCCTTCTCTGTAGCATTTCTTCCAGACTTTAGAGTCAGACCTCTGCAGCTGTATCATTCTAGAACTGACCTCAGTGCCTGGGGCTTCATCTCAGAATATCCAACCACACATATGAGCTTCGCACCCTAGAATATCCCTCTGCCAGGCCTGCCTCCTTCTTCTACTTGAGAGTTCCTCCAGGGACTTCCATTTTGTGAAGGGGCCCAAGTCGGCAGGTTTTTAGTCTTCTCCTGACTTTCTGGACTTCCAAAATATGCCCCTCCCCCGGGAGCTGGTTATCCCTGCCCAAACTCCTAATTTTCAGCTTTCTTTTTACATTATGTTTCCCCATTAGAATGTAAGCTGCTTGAGGACAGGAACTATTTTTCTTTTATTTGTATCCCCTGTGCCTAGCACAGAGCCTAGCACATAGTAAGTGCCTAATAGATCCCTCTATTCTTCCTTCTTTCCTTCCTTAGCTTCTTCCTTTCTGCCTCCCTTCCTTCATTTTTCCCCTTTTCCTCCTTCCTTCCTCCCATTTTCCTTTCTTCTCTCTTTTCATCTTTTCCTTTTTGCCTCTTTCCTTCTTTCCTTTCTCTCTTCTTCTCAACTTCCCTTCTTTCCTTCCTTCTCTCCTTCCTTTCTTCTTTCCTTTCATCTTCCCTCCTTCCTTACCTCCCTTTCTTCATTCTTTCCCTCCCTCCCTTTTTTCTCTTTTCATTTCTTCCTTTTTTCTTTCCTTCCTTCCCTTCTTTTCAACTTCCTTTTCTTTACTCCCTCCTTCCTTCCTTTCTTCCTTCTTTCATCTTCTCTCTTTCCTTGCCTCCCTTTCTTCCTTCTTCCTTCTTTTCCTTTCTTTCTTTCCCCTTCCCTAGATTCCCACTATAACATACTCAATGAGTAGTCCCCCAGCCTCTGCTTGACAATCTATATATAGGAAGAATCCATCACCTCTGGGGAAAGTCTATTCCACTTTTTAAACAGTGTGAATTGTTCCAAAGTTCTTCTTGATAACAAGTCTAAATGTACCTCTCTGAAACTTCTATGCCTGCTATTGATTCTACCCTCCAGAGCCAAATAGTGTAAATTTAAACCCTTTTGCATGTGACAGCCTTTCAAGTACTCAAGCACAGCCTTTATCCCCCTCTCCTCCCAAGTCTTCCTCATATGCCATGGACATGTGGACCCAGGGGAGATGATGCATCATCATCATCTCCAAGCATCTCATGTAGGCTTAGCTCTTAACACATCAAAGATGGCCCCCAAGGCTGGACTCTTTAGGCCCAAGTCATACTCACTTAGTGAATTTCAACACTGTTGTGCCCAGTGGTACAAATCCCGTATGGAACTGAATCTGGAATATTTGAGTATTGGTCATCTAATGAGAAAAGACAAAAATAATGTAATATGCTACTGGCAATAAACAAATCAATAAATGGATGGATGGATGGATTAAAGAATGAATGAATGGATGGACGGATGAGTGAATGAGTAAGTAAATAAATAAATGAATAGCTGATTCCCCAGTCCAGAGTCAGGAAGTCAGCTTTCCTAGCTTTCCGTGAGAGTGTCTTCTTATACCTTATCAGCTAAGGTTTCAAATAAAAAGACCTGTTTGATGCTTTTTCTGCTACTGGCTAACTCTGTGATCTTGGCCAAGTCACTGACCTTCTCTGAGGTTCAGTCTCATCATCTACTAGGCCTTGTGACGGGGAGTTCCCTTAGTACCTTGAAGAGCTATTTATGGTGGGGCTTAAACAAAGGAATGATGGAAAAATCATCACCAATAGAACTATCTAGCTCTTGGTCAAGAAGGGGAGCTCCTTGTAGATTGGAGGACAATTCTGGAGGGTTCCTTTGGTGTTGTCTCCCATTCTGCACTAACACATCAAGGAACACAACAACAGTGGAGGCTAAGAAGCTAAGTGTCTTGCCTGGGACATCAAATTAAGAACCAGTGTGACACAAGATAGGAGGAGTAGATATAGAAGCACAAACTTGGAGATATAGATGGACAAACTTGGAGTTGAGAAGAATTGGGTCAAATGCTCACCTCTCATACTTATTAGCTGAGTGACCTCTCTGACCTCACTTTCCTCATCTTTAAAATGGGTATAACAGCCAAAGTACCAACCTCTCAGGGTTGTGGCAAGGAACAAATAAGATGATGGACATGGAGCCTTTTGCCAATTTCAAATGCTGTATAACTGTCCATCATTATCACTGTTATTCTAACAAAGTAGCTTAGAAAAAAGTCATAGGCATTAGCAAGTAAGTTTTGTGCTTGTTTTAACTAAGGAATAACTGTACCCAATCCAATGTCCATTAAAAAAAGTTCCCTGGTTCTCCAGGGCCTGCCTTTGAGCCGTCCTTCTAAATTCAGCTAACCTCATATTATGTACCCAGAAAAAGTCCTGGATCTAAAGCTAGAGGACCTAGGTTTTGCTTGGATACTTACTAAGTGATTAGATGATCTCTGGGGTCTCTTCTAACCCTATGATCCTTTCCCCCATCCCCTATATTTCTGGTGGGGAATGTTCTCTAATGAGCTCCCACAAACTCACCTGTGAAATGGGAATTTCTACCTTGCAGGTCTTTTATGAGAAGTGAATAAGATAACGTCTGAAATACCCTTCGCAAACGATAAAGTTTACAAATCATCTAAAGACCAACTGTGATTATTAAAAGCATTAGCACCCCCAGGGTTGTTGTTTGGGTTACACCAGCTAGAATTGGATTTGGAGTCAAGAAGACCGAATTCCAGATCCCATCTCTGACAACTTTGTATCACTTAACATCCCTCAGGTTCAGTTTCCTAACCTCTAAAACAGGGATAAGAGTAGCCCCCACCTCCATGGGGAGTTGTGAGGACCAAAAGAGATAATAACTTATCTATGCAAACCTTCAAGCTCTTTATAAATGTTAGTGATTATTATTGGCATTAGCATAACTGTAAAGTATTATGCAAATAACTCTTTTCTGCTTGATTAAAAGCATGAAGAGACTCAGAGTCAGAGACATCCCTTCCCTTCCTCCTCTTTCTGCCCATGCCCATACTTTGGACTGTAATCGTCCCCCGATGGTCGATCTCATGTGGTAAACAGACACCACCACGTCGCCATGAGCTGTGACACCCAATGGAATGACAACCTTGCCTTCCTGGACCCGGAATTCTCTTCAAAAAAAAGAAGACAAACACAGAGTGAGTGAAAGAGAGAGACAGAGAGAAAGAGAAACAGATAGAGAGACAGAGAAAGATAGACACACACACACACACACACACACACAGAGAGAAAGAAGAGCATGTTAATGATACCAAGTGCCACACAATTTGGATCTTTACAGGGATAATGAGAGTAGAACAGACAAGGGGATCATGAAAGTTCTTGCTCAGGGGATGGCTTTGCCCAACCAAAGTACTAACTCCTGTGCCCATTTTTCGGCCCTCCCTCTGCCAGAACAATGTCTGGCCTTCAGCTAGCACCGGCAAGGAACAAGCGGGTGCCACAAGGCAAGGACACCACCACAGACATGAGGATGCTGTATGAGTTCCAGGCTCCCTCCCCGTCCATCTGGCTCACCAGATGATAATGGCTCATCCCTGCTCTACAGAACTGTGTATTTCCTCAGATGTTTATCAGCAACCCCAATGATCTATTTGGCTGCTGTTCCACCTTAAGATGATAATTCTTTGTGTTTTTGTTTTTTAAGAAGAACAAAAAAAAAATCATGTTTTGTCTCACATTTTAAGAAATCCAACAGCAGAGTATATTGTAACAAACACGGGTCTGAAAGCTGGAACATCTGAATTTGCATCTCAGCACTGCCCTCTTGAGGCAGTTAGGTGGTATGCAGTGGATAGAGTGCTGGGCCCTGTCAGGAAGGCTCATCTGTTGAGCTTAAATGTATATCCTCAGACACTGGGACCCTGGGCAAGTCCCTTAGCCCTGTTTGCCTCAGCTTCCTCATCTCTGAAATAAGCTATAGTAGAAAATGGCAAAGCACTCCAGCATCTTTGACAAGAAAATCCCAAATGGTGTCACAAAGAGTAGGACACAACTGAAAATGATTGAATAACAACAGTGTCTTCTTACTGTGTGGCCTTGGGCAGTTATTATAGTGTAGTGGAAAGGCATTTAAAGTACATAACAAATGAATGCAAAGGGCATGGATGTACTGGATGCACAGAGCTGCCCTTGGAGTCAGGATGACTTGAGCCTCTAACACAGTCTCTGTAATTCCAGGCAAGTCACTCCATGGCCAAGGGCACCTCTCTAAGACCCCAAGTCGAAGAGTAGGTAGTGCTCTACATGGAGGAAAGGGGTTCTATATAGATGAAATCCCAGGTCCAATAAAAATAAACCAAACAAGGTGGAGCCAATACAATTCTCACATGCTCTGAGCCTTTAATGTCGTAGCAACATAGGGGCCCATGATGCATCTTCTACATGGAAATTCTGATTCATTTGGGAGGAGAAGCCGATTCAAAGGAGAAAGGGTGCCAAAACTCACTTCATTCGTTCATAGTCCAAGGAAGTTGTAAATATTTTGGTTTCTCCAATGAGTATATCACAAAATGGACGACATCCATTCCTCTGTTTGTTGAAACAAGGGACAGGACTGAGAGTGACCGATTTAACTGTGAGAGGTTTGCAGTGGGGAATGACGGGTTTATCAGCTATGAGGTCGCAAATATATCCTATGTATCTGAAAGAGAAGACCGTTACTCTGTAGGTTTCTGTCATAGTGCAGAAAGCCATTCATTTGTTCTTGGTAAGGGCCCTAGACTTGTACAGCAGTATGCTCTAATGAAACCTGGCTCTTTCAACTTTCCTAATCCAGCTTCACGATCCTTCAAGGATGCATGGATAGTCTTTCTACCATTACAAAAGGTGTGTTCTCCAGGTCTTTGGTTGAAAGATTCATTATCTCGTGGCCAACCTGACTTAGAGTCTTTCCAAATTCATCTAGGCCAGGCCTTGCACAACAGGTATACAGTCCATGAGTGAACCCTTACTCAAAGCATTTCCAGACTGGTAGACTTGTGCTCTACTGGCCTAGCCAAGGTCACTTCTACACCAAGATGGCACACTGCATGAGGAAATATTAATGGACCTGAGAAAATAAAGACAGCAAACCACTTAACTGCTAACCCTGCTGTATTTCTACCAAAAACTCCTCTCGAGCTGTGACCTTGCTGATGTGAAATACCCCCCCCCAAAGCAACAAATTAATAATTCAACAAAACTTTATTAAGTGCTTACTATTTGGCAGTGACTGTGCTAAGTGGCAAGGATACAAAGAAAAAGCAAATACTATCCCTGCTCTCAAAAGCCTTATATTCTAACAAGGAAGGAAAACCAGACATAAGTCAAATTATACACATTAAATAGAAAATAGATGGAAACATCCCTCCACATCCTTCCATGCCCTGCCATAACTTTGACGTGAGGATTCCACCAAACATGCTGCAGGCATATTAAGAGGCCAGTGAATGAAGTTCTGTGTGAGAGTTCTACACTGGATCAAGAGACAGAGTTTGGTGGAGAGAAAAGAGAATCTAGACAGAAAATCAGACTGGCATGCCATGAGTGACTGCCAACTCTGCCGGTCAATCAGTCGACTAGCATTTCTTAAGACCTCTCTGTGTGCCAGGCACTGTGATAAGCTGCCACTTTGTAGCTGTTTAACCTGGCACAAATTTTCATTTCTTTAAACCTCAGTGTTTTTAGCTGCAAACTAGGTTATGATATTCCCATTACCTACATCAGAAAGTTGTTGCATGGATCAAATGAGATAATGTAGTTAGAGAGCCCTATAATTTAAAAAGTACAGCCAAGTCCCAATGAGTGTGAATTATGAATAATGGTCATGTGGATTTGGATTCACATTATCCAAAGTTATAATTATATAAACTATGGTCATTGGGTCCAGCCCAGTGGAAATGCCACTTCAGAGGATTCATTGATCACACTAATTGGGACCTAGCTGCATTAACTGGGTATGGGGTTTTTTGTATGTATTTGTGTGTTGCCTATTATATATTTCTAAAAGCAAATTTACTTTACATATTTTCTTTTCTGATACCATTCTCATTCCCACATTGGTGTGATAAGAAGAAGCCTATTAAAGATTGTGTTATTCTGTTTGCAGCCAAGGCATTTTTACTCCATTGGTGTTGTAAGACCGTTGTCCCAACTCTAAGCATGACCAATCACAAGCATCATCTTTCATTTCAAACTCATTGTCCAGTGTGGATCTCCTGAAGGCATGCTTAAGCCCAACATTTTAATTAAGGCAGGACTGTGCCTCCCAAAGTCCAAGTGAGATTTTTGTGATTAATTCAAATGAGGCAAGGCATGAGGGCTGACAGATTTCAAACAGTGAACAAGACAAGTGTATCTAGCCAACCTTGTAACTAGAATACTCTACCTCCTATGGGATGGCCAGAGTCCGATTCCAGGTCGCTTTGCATTTAGCAACTGAATGGCAGGGACTGGATTAGAGAAGAGATGACAGAAACAAAACATTGCACTAACAAGAACTGCCGATGCAGCACGTCCATCCTGCCAAACAAAAGACAAACACAGGTCGTGAGTGAATGTCTTGCCAGCGATGGCTGGTCCACATTCCATATCTCAGTGAACACCTTGTCTGGGATTTTGTACTGAGGAACTGTCTTCCAGGACCTATGTGTCACAGTGTCAAATGCCCAGTGGCAATGTGGCCTAGTGGGTAAAGGGCTGGACTTGGAGTCTTGAAGGCTGGGGTTCAAAACCTTCTTCTGACACTTATCAACTGTAAGATCGTGGACAAGTCATTTAATTTCTCTGGGTCTGTTTCTTTGACTTAAAATGGGATAATAATAACATGTCAAGGTCTTTGAAAACTTTTAATGTAAATGTAATCATTATATCACCCCTAAAAGGTGGTCAACTAACCTATACTTGAATACTTCTGAATGAAAGGGAGCTCACTCTCTACAAGGCCAGGACATTTTTAGACAGCCGATATTATGGGTTCTTTAATATATAACATAGCATTGGTATTTGTTCTGGCCTCTGGACCATGATATAGTGGCATCAAATTCCTTCCCTTGACCAAGACACTGTATGAAGGGTCTATCAGCTCCCACATTCTGGACAATATTAGTAGAAACTCAGCCAAAGTGGGCATTTTTGGTGCCCTCATCATACTTAAGTTTTAGTCCCCCCAAAAATCAATCAATCAATATTCATTAAGTACCTACTATGTTCCAGGCACTATGCTAAGTGCTGGGGGTAAAAAAAAAAGAGAGACAAAGAGAGAGACAAAAACAGTCCTTGCCCTCAAGAAGCTCATAATCTAATGAATTATAAGTCAAATTAATGGACTATAAATCAAATTCCTAAGACTGTTTCCCTCCCCCATATAAACTGGTATCTAATCTTCTTTCTGTCAGTCATTACTTTTTTTGTTTGTTTGTTTTTTGTTTTTGTTTTTGTTTTTTTGCTTTTTTTTTTTGCAGGGCAATGAGGGTTAAGTGACTTGCCCAGGGTCACACAGCTAGTTAAGTGTCAAGTATCTGAGGCTGGATTTGAACTCAGATCCTCCTGAATCCAAGGCCAGTGCTTTATCCACTGCGTCACCCAGCTGCCCCCCAGTCATTACTTTTCCAACAGATTTTTTGGATGGAAAGAGGTGGCTAGGGGTAAGTTCCGTATTGTTAGAGAGCCTCTTGGGGGCTCTATAGTGCATGGAGTGCTGAGCCTGGAATTAGAAAACTTGAGTTCAAATGTGAATGAATGGAACCTGGATCGAACTCTCTAGGTGTAGTCGCTCCATCAACCATGAGTTCAGTTACCCACCCATACCACCATTACAGCCCAGATTTCCTCTACAAGGATCTGATGAGAGCCTTTGGCAGCTCTCCTTCTGACAGCAATCCAGACTTGTATGTCTAATTCCCTCGGGTGACTAGTATAGTTATAAGTGAATATCTCAGCACTCTTAGACATCAAAGTTGCAGAAAAGGGGCCAACCTCTACTGGTAGAGAGAGTTTCCTTACCTGGCGGTTTCCCATAATTGTGATCCTATCCACCAGGAGAGTAAGTCCATCAACAAAAGACTGAAGGTTAATTTTGACCTAACTTCTTCTTAGCAAACCCCTAATGGTCACACTTGCCTTTCCTAAGTCATTGTAATCCATCTACTTCTGAATCTGTCCCGAAGGCTTATTGGGGATCAACAGCCTATTCACTACTGACTAGGAATTTCTGTACCCTGGGCAAATGGCTTGGAAAGCAGGGTGGTTTGAGAGGAGATGGAGATCAGAGGCGGCCATTGCTTTTGTGGCAGGCCTGGAGAGAAGGTGAGAAAGAGCAGAATGGGGAAGGTGCTCACCCCAGTCACTGAAGGATAGAAAATGCCATCAGCACCTTCTAAATGTGACATCCTAGGGTGATGCCCCATCTTCCTACCCTAGTTATAGCTCTGATCAGGATATAAGCCCATGTCTATTCCCTATAGTCTCATTCTCCTCTGGATCCCTCCAAGGGATTGATGGTCATTCTGTAATTACATTTGCCATTTCTTTCAGGAACATGGGATGTAACTCATCTGGGCCCAGAGCCTCAAACTCATTTAAAGGGGCTAAGTTCTCTCTTACCAATCTGGGCTTTGGTTCTCTCTGAAGGCTATTCTAATCTGACCATTGAAAATCATCTTTGAGAGAAGGTGTGACACAGAGATGTAGACCTCTTTCCATTTTAAGCAGGAACATCTCAAGTTCATTAAGGGCTCCAGGATAAAAACCAATAGGACATGGGTGGATTCAGACTCCGAAGAACTGGATTCCAATCCTGGTCCTGCCACTTAATGATACCTATGTGACTTGCCCATGAAAATCTCCTCCAAGGGACTTCTCAAAGCATTTTGTTTTACATCTGTCTAATGCCCTTAACATGTAATAATGTGTCAGTTCATCTCTGTATCTAAGAGATATATACTGAATACAGTGCTGGGGCTGAAGTCAGGAAGACTTGAGTTCAAATCCAGCCTAAAACACATAATCTGTGTGATCCTGGGCAAATCACTTAACCACTTTCTGCCTCAATTTCCTCATTTGTAAAATGGAGATAATAAACAGCATCTACCACACAGGACTGATATGTAAGGAGCATATGCTCTAATTTGTGCACTTTGCAAACCTCAAAACACTATATATTTGTTATTATCATTATTCCCCTGCTACTCTATAATCTCTGTGAAGGGAGGAAACAGGTTTTTTTCTAATAATTTATATACCTGTTACAGTTTTACAGTTTTGACATGATCTCATTTTGTTCTTACAACAAACCTAGGAGGTAGATGCTGTTATTATCCCAATTTTATGGTTGAGGAAACTGAGGCAGAAAGAGATTAAGTGATTTGCCCAGGGTCACACAGCTAGTAAGTGTCTCAGGCAGAATTTGAACTCTGGTCTCCTGACTTCAAGCCCAATACACAACTCTTACCCTACCTGACTGATCTATTGATATTGGAAGGGATGGGAAAGGGAAAAGTAGAGAGCCTTCCAAAGTGATAAACCTGGGTGAGCACAGGTATGATAGTCACCCTTTAAAGAAAAAAAAGAATTTGGGAAGAAACAGCTAATGAATTCTATTTGATACTTTCAGGCAAAGATGTCAAGCAGGAAGTTGACAAATGGCAAAGGGAATTAAGGAGAGGGATTGGGGGCTGGATACAGAGATCTGAGAGCAATGGGCAAACAGATGACAACTGACTTAGGGTCTTGTCACTCTTACGGATTTTCCTTTGGCTAAACACTCCTTCTTTGATCTTGTGGACTTGCTCTTTATAAATCCATCCTTGTCAGAGTACCCCAAGCTCAAATCCATCTTATTGTATAATTCCCTTTTATGTCCTCATTAGGTTCACTAGACTTTCTAAAAGGAAGATGGCTCTGGAGAGGGGAAGACTCAAATATGAAAGTTAGTCACGGACTCTAATCATATTTCTCTGAAATTTTGAAGTCTAATAGGTTGAGAAAAATAACCATTTCAGATCCTATGAATTTTTCCATTTAGTCCCTAAAGAATATCTCTTAGATATACAAACTAGTGTATCTAAGGAAGCAAACCCCTTTGGATTTTACCATTAAGCCCCTAATGAAATGCCAAATGTTCTTGCTTTAATAATGGGAATTTTGAAAAGCAAGAGAGGGAAGCAAGCAGAAATATTCCTTAAGTTCTCTCCTAATCTAAGTTCCAAAACTTCTATTTCATTTCCTCCCTTGCCCAAAGTGTTAAGTAGAAGGATGATGAATTTATTTCAAAATAACAATTGCTGATATAGCTTTAAAAAACTTTGAGTTTTACAAAGCATTCTACTTACACAAGTTCATTTAAGCTTCCAAATATCCTTGCTTTACAGAGAAGGAAACTTTCTCTACCATCAGGAGTTGCCTAAACCAATGAAACCACAAATCTATCAAAAATTTACATGAGGAAAGTGAGGTTTAGTCTAGGACACAATCAATACTCCAGACATGGCTGGACCAAGGTAGAGCCCAGTGGGACCATGCCTTGGAATGGATTCTTGGAAGGTGCGTCTCTCTCAATGTAGCCCAAGACTGAATTCCCATTTTTTGGCTGCCAGGATTATTCAGTACCAAAGCAAGGCGACAGAAAATTACCTGATCTGGCTCCAATTCCATCCTCACCTCTCTTTCCTCCTAAGAACAAAGTGTCCTAGATGGGGTGCAGAATTCCATTTGCTGAGGGAAGTAGCAGAAGCTGCTATAGTCAGAAGAAAACTGAGATGCTATTCACTGATTTCCTAAAGCTCTCAAAGCCTCTAGAGGGGAAGGGCTTGGCTGCACAGTTGTGCTTGTTCAGTCATTTTGCTCTTGTCTGAATCTCCGTGACCCTATTCGGGCTCCAGAAATACTGGAGTGATCGTCCATTTCCTTCTCCAGCTCATTTTACAGATGAGGAAACTGAGGCAAACAGGCTGAAGTGATTTTCCCTCCAGGTCTAAAATCCTCCCTATACCTTGACTTGCTCTGCTATCATTAAAGCTCAAAAATAGCATCCTCGACTTGATTTGTAATTTCAGCATCCACTGGCATCATTGTCTTTGAAGACTATTGTTAAAAGGTTCCATTCCCTACTATTGATAACTGGTTCTGCCCCCTAGGGGGTGTTATAGAATTAAGGCAAAGTCCAATAATCTCCCATGACCCTTGAGCATCTGCTGACACAGATCTCTGACAAGTTAAGGAGGTGTCACTTTGAAAATCTCAAAGGAAGGGAACATGGTCCAGGTGGGAGGGGTAAGACAAGACAGACCTCTTGGGGAAGACCTAACCACTGACAAGCATTAATGAAAGTCTTACTCTGTGTATCCTACTGGAGAGACAAAGTGGCCACAAGGGGCAGTCTGGGTACCTGGGGAGGTTGCAAGGGTGCCCAGAACGAAGGAACAGGGAGGGCTGTGCTGCCCAGGCCAGTCCCAGGAGTGCTGGCACAAGCTGAGTTCCTCACAAAGGTCCCTAGAGGAACAGGCTGCCGTGGGGCTGACTTACCATGCAGTGGATGACACAGACATTCTTGGGGTTCTGCTGAAGCCAATTGTGCATGTTCTTACACACAGCATAGAGATTGTGTAGACTCGGTGCTTGTCGCATCGGCCAGCTGCATTCTGAGACCTAGGGACCACAACAAAGACATGAGTGTCACTCCTGAACAGATGGCCTGCTTGGGGGAACACCAGGTTATGGGGAGGGCTCTACATCACACACAAGTTCTTTTCTGAATAGTTTGGTGTCAAAGGAAGGGAATCAGGGGAAATAAAATATAATGAAAAGAGGAATATAAGAGTGAGGGGGAAGGAAGGGGGCATGACAAGATGCAGAGAAGGGAAAGCAAGGACCGAGAGTTGGGGGATTGTTCTCTTCTGTGGTAACTGTATCCATCCAGGAGCATAGTCCATAGAGCTGGGAATGGAGATAAGAACTGATTAAATGCCTATGATGTGCCAGGCACTATTCCCCAAAAGGGTAAAATCATGGTGTCGGGGCCTTGTTTTGCACTCAGATCTTCTTCATTCTAAACTCACCACTTACACCATTACTGCCGTATTACCTTGCTTTAACAACATCTTAATTAATAACTCAAATACAACCCTCAAAGTAACCTTGAGAATTCAACACACTGTAACAAAGTCAGGGTATTCTCACAGATCAAACTGTCATGAATAAATCATATGGACCTTGCAAGGACCCACAGAAAATGAAGAATGTTTTTCATAGCAATCGTCAGACTGAATATCGATAACATCCAAAGTCCATGAAATGAAATATTCTCAATATAGACACTGATGAGATGAACTAAAAGCCTTCTGGGATAAGGAAGCAGGGCATCTGGTGCCCATCCTCCTGCCTGCTCATGGACCTGTCCTGAAGGCACCTCCAGTGAGCCGATAAAGGAGCCTGGACCCCAATACTTTGATTCAATCATTCTATCCCCAGGCTCCATTATTCCCTGATGACTAAACATAAGAGAATGGCAACATGATCCACCAGTTGCAGGACCGCCTCCTCAAGGAAAAAAGATGAGAACCAATAAGGATGACAATGATGACTGATGTTTAGAAAGCCCCCAAGCCTCAAGGTGGAAAGAGATGTGCGCCTGCAGGTGTGCCCACGGGCTGAAAACAGAGTGCTGATGACATCTCAAGGATGTTCAGAGCAAATTGTTCCACTTCAACTTCCAGCTTACATAAGGGAGTTAGGAACACTGTCGGGTGGTGGATGGTGGAAGGTGGAAAAAGTCTCAAGGATATAGGGGTGGGCACCAGTGTCAGTTCTGCTACTGACTAACACAGCAAGTCCTTTCATCACTAAAATGGGACTAAAAATAACACTGAATCAACACTTGTTCATAGGCTTTGATGTGGAGACCTAGAGCTCAGTTGGTAAAACATTATCATGAGGTCAGCTCCCTAAATAACAACAGCAGTGGTGGTGGCGGTGGCGGTGGCAGTGGTGGTGATGATAATAACTAGCATTAATATAGCACTTTTAAGGTTTGCACTCTGAGTCACTCTGGATCTCCACTGCCCAGGACAATTGTGATCTGATTCTAACCAAAATCCTTTCCTTTGCAGTCCCCTCCTCCCCCTACAGCTGAAGGTCGGTAGATGTCCTTCATCTTACAAGATGCAAAGTCATTATATTATCCAGGGAAAACACCATTAGAGAAGGTCAGTTTGCCATCAAAAATACTAGGTATATTCCAACTGTGATTTCATGGATGGGGATGTTTGCTCAGGCTACCCATGCCTGCCAAGCCTGTGTGGCTCTGCTCACGTCTTCCCAATAAACACACTATGGAGGGCTCATACCTACTGTGCTGGGACCTTGAGTACCCTTGGTATTTGGAGGGTGACAATTAGTACACAATGTGGGTCATTCACTATTGTTCTTTACTCTTATATTTTGTCTGTTTAATTTAGAAGATTGGGGGGAAGGGGGATGGTACACTAAACCCAAACATTTTTCCACATTGTCCCTTTCTCAAATGATATCTTTCAGTCTGGAAAGCAGACACGCAAGAGATGAAAAACTGAAAAGATCTGTAAAGATTTTTATTACATTCTTTCCACCCTCAAAGCGTTACCCTTCTCCTGAACTCAGTACTGTAAGAACTACCCAGAGGTAACTAGGTGGCAGAGTCGATAGGACACTTCCCTTGGAATCCGGAAGACCCGAGTTCAAATCCAGCCTCTGACACTTATTAACTTTGTGACCCTGGAAAAGTTAATAAACTTCTGTTTGCCTTAGTTTTCTCAACCATAAAATGGAAATCATTAACAGTGCCTACCTCATAGGGCTGTTGTGAAGATCAAATGAGATCATATTTGTAAAACTCTTAGCACAGTCACGGGCACATAGTAGGTGCTTAAGAAATGCTTTTTCCTCCCTTCCCACCCCAATTTGGACCTTAACATCAAAATACCTTCTTCATACAGTACAGAAAACAAAGATGGGAAACACAGACCCGATAAAGTATAAACAGAGAGAAATGTGGAAAAATCTGGACTATTGCTCTCACCTCTCCCAAAAGGGGCCATAAGAATGTCAGAGGCATCTGCAAATGAGTTTGGAAGAGTCAGTGTTGAGTTCTCTGCTATACCTTGTTGAAGTATATGTAGGTGAGAGGGAAAGGGAGTGTGACCCTGGGAAAGGGAAACACTATGAAAGTAACTCAAATGTGTTTTCCTTGATAATTTTTATGAAAATTTCCATAATTTAACAGAAAAAAATATTCCACAGAGAGGTGGGAGACTTGGCTTAGTGTCCTAGCTCTGTCACTAATTAACAGTGTGACCTTGAACAAGTGATTTCCCCTTTCTGGGCCTCAGTTTACTCATCTATGAAAAAGGGACTTGGTCTGGATAATAACTACAGCTCCCTTTAGCTCTGATATCTATGATTCTACCAAAAAATAGCTTTAAGGGCATTCAGCAGCAATGTCCATCTGATGAGTGACCCCAGGACCAAAAATTGGGTAAGTCATGCTTGGCTAAATATAATAATAGCTCCCAAGTCACTAATTTAATCAAGTAAACATTATACACTTAAAACAATCTCTAATTATATATTTACTTGACATATAATTGCATACCATTAAACAAGTGTGTAATTAGGAATTTTTTAAGCATGCACATGGTCTAAAGAAAAAAATACTATAAAGGCATTTCAAAAAGGAAAATTCAATCAAAGCAAGCTATTTTGGTTCTCCAGGGTTTTCAATTCCACACAATAAATAAAACCATTAAACATAAGACTTCATAGTGCCTTCTCCAAGGTCCTTACCAAGATCTGATAAGGATCTGATGAACAAGATTTAAAGGGAAATACCACAAAAGTAGAAGGCTAAGAAGTGAATTCCCTAATTGATTAGTAGTCAGTGGATACAAACAGTTCTGAAGAATTACAAACCATTAACAAGCATGTGAAAGAATGTTCCAAATCACTAATGACAAGAGAAATACATTTTTAAATGGCTGTCACCTCGTGCCCAGCAAATTGTCAAAGATTTATTTAAAAAAAAAGAGAGGAATAGTTGATGTTGAAGGCGCTGTACAAGAAAAATAAAAGGACACTGATCCATTGTTGGTGGATCTGCATATTGGTCTGACCATACTGGAAAGCAATTTAGAATTAAGATAAGAAAGTGATAAATATGACTGGACAGAAGAAGAATTCAGAATCCTGCCTAATGATATCCACCAAGCTCAGCCCTAAAGAGGAGATGAGAAAACACACCTGCCTCTTTATTTTGCAGAAGTGCGGGCTACAGGTGTGGAAAATTGTATAAACCATTACACTCAGTTGATGTGTTAATTATTTTTCTCAAATTCTCCACCACCCATATCTTTTTTTTTTCATTTTGAATTGTAAGTGATGGCTTATTGGGTTAAGGAGGGAGAAGATACATTTGGAAATAAAGATTGTATAAAAACCAAAAAAACAATAAAAATGAAAATAAAATCAATTAAAACAAGCCATTTTTATAACTCTTTGGAGTTCTCAATCCCAAAGAATAAACAGATTCATTAAGTCAAAGATTGCACAGTACCTTCCCCATGCCCATGAGTACCCAAACCCTGTAACTCCAGGTCACAGAACACGGTGCTGATGGCAGCAGGGTCAATACTATCATACCAGAGCAAGAGGACAGAAAGTTACCTGGTCTGGCTCCAATTCCATCCTCACCTCTCTTTCCTCCTAAGAACAAAGTGTCCTAGATGGGGTGCAGAATTCCATTTGCTGAGGGAAGTAGCAGAAGCTGCTATAGTCAGAAGAAAACTGAGATACTATTCACTGATTTCCTAAAGCTCTCAAAGCCTCTAGAGGGGAAGGGCTTGGCTGCACAGTTGTGCTTTTTCAGTCATTTTGTTCTTGTCTGAACCTCCGTAACCCCATTCGGGCTCCAGAAATACTGAAGTGATTAGCCATTTCTTTCTCCAGCTCATTTTACAGATGAGGAAACTGAGGCAAACAGGCTGAAGTGACTTGCCTAGGGTCACACAGCTAATAAGTCTCCAAGACTGGATTCAAAGTCAGTGTTTCTGACTCCAGGCTTGGAGCTCTATGCACTGTGATGCTGTGGTGCCATATAACTGCCTAACTAACCAGTGAAAACTGGGCATCTTTTCTGCTAGAAAACTACAGTATACTGTACTTCAGTCGATTAAACTAACAGTAATAATTACAATAGCCACAAAACAATGCCATTACTAAAAGAGAGAACGTCTGGCAGAGTGGATAGAGGGCCAGCCTGGATGTCATAATGATCTGCGTTTAATCCCTGCCTCTGACAGGTATGTGACCTTGGGTAAGTCACATAACTTCTCAGTGGCCCAGGTAACTCTCTAAGATTATAAATGGCAGAGAAAATGCTGAACTGCATTGGGAGAGGGAATTCCCTATGCCCATGAAATCACAGGTCTGGAAAATAACCATACCACTAAAAGCCAATGACATTAATGTGAAATTGTACAGATTTCAAAGCCCTTTCTACACATTGTCTGATTTAATCCTCACAACAACCCAGAGAGGAAGTTAATAGAGGCATTATTATAAAAGGGGGAAACTGAGTCCCAGAGAACCCCAGTTCAAAGACCCTATGCTATGCAAAGCCCTGTGCTCAGAGCTGGGAATACAATGAAAGATACAAGGTAGACTCTGATCTCAAGAGTCAGAGCACAGCCTACCTTGGCTGGAATACAAGTAAATACCCTCTGGCTCTGTAATCTCATCACTATGAGGAATCCTGAAGAGGAGATGACAATGCATCTCCCCTTAGACTGTGAGCTCCTGGGGGGCAGGGACTGTGTTTTGCCTCTTTTTGTATTCCCAGCACTCAGCACGGTGCCTTGCACATAGTAGACACTTGATAACTGTTGGGGGAGGGGCGCATTGGTACATGGTAGGCACTTGATAAATGTTATTTTTAATTGTTTGTGTCTTAGAATGTAAATGCTAAGGAATTGCCTGATACACAAGAAGACCCTGAGAGTGCCTTGGGTCCCTAGGCATTATGGGCAGAATTTGAATCTAGGTCCTCCGAACTGCAAGACCAATACTATGTCCACTATACTCCACTACTGCTCATAGGCAGAAATACAGAAAATAAAAAAATGAAGAGTAAAAGGTATGGCAGGATCCACACCAGGAAGGGCTTTGAATGTCAAAGCAGGAGCTCACATTTGAGTGGGATGCCAGTCGGGAGCCCCTTGAAGCTCTCAGCAGAGGGACTGGATTGACTGCATTAGAGAGATTATGGGAGCTGCAGTGTAGAAGATAGATCACAGAGGGTATAGATGAGGCCCAAAGCCCACATTCCACTGGAGCAGACCAAGTGAGAAGAGATGATGGCTTGAATACCAGCTCTTGCAGAAGACAGGGGTGGACAGACACCAGGTACATGGCCAAGGTAGAAAAGTCAGCACTCCTTCACTGCGCAGATGTTGAGGTCATGAACTTGGGCAGCCAGGAGGAGGCTGGGGCCCTTAATACAGAGAAGATTTGGAGAAAAAGATTGAGTTCTGTGTTGTAAACTCTTTCCCTTAATATTTGATGACAAAGGGGCAGCTAGGTGGTGAAGTGGATAAAGCACCAGCCCTGGACTCAGGAGGACCTGAGTTCAAATCCGACCTCAGACACTTGACACTTACTAGCTGTGTGACCCTGGGCAAGTCACTTAACCCCAATTGCCCTGAACACACACACACACACACACACACACACACACACACACACACACACACACACACACGCGCGCGCGCGCGCGCGCGCGATTTAGAAAGTTCTCTGGGATGATATCCTGGAGTTTGCCAAAGCATTTTGATTGCTGAAGTAACCATCCATTTGGCTCCAAAGGCATTCTTCAGGCAGGAGAGCAAAGAAGGGGAGGTGAGGACCAACAAGAATCCTTTTCTACATTCCTAATGTGCTGGCTTTCCCTTTCTGTAGCATGGAGGCTGTGTCAAAGCATTACAGAATGCCAGACCTGGACTCAAGGGGGTCCAAACTCTTCTGCATTTTGTACAGGAGGAAAATGAGACCCAGAGAAGGGAAGCTTGTCAAGATCACACTAGGTCACAGAATCAGGACTTGAATCCAGGCCATCATACTCCAAATCCACAAAATGCAACCGAGACACCATAACTGAGGATTAAAGAAATGCCACACTGGCTCCAACTCGTGATCTGCCACCTAGTGTTCACCTTCTGACAGAGACACCAAAGGGTGATTTATAGAATGCTAGGTGTCCTCTGGGCAGCTAGATGGTTCAATGGATAGCACACTGGACCTAAAGTTAGGACATGAGTTCAAATCTGGCCTCACACTTACTAACTGTGTGACTCTGGGCAAGTCACCTAACCTCTATTTACCTTAATCCACTGGAGAAAGAAATGGCTCTCCAGTATCAATGCAAGAAAGCCCCATGGACAGTATGGTCCACAGGTTCATGAAGAATTGAACGCAAGTGAACAACAAAAACAAGGTTTCCACTGTGACATGAATCTCCATAAGTAAGAGGGGGCTGCAGCACTTCTAAGCTTAAGCTTCTAAGCTTTCTCTTAACAAAAGACAACATTATTACCTCTGTCAGTCTGAGACATCAAAGATCCAGGAGGAGAATAAGCTTGTACATGGCAGGGAGCCTGGGTCAGGACGTCTGATCTTCTCAGTTTTTGAAGCTCATGAAGAAGCTGAGGACTAGAGAGAGGGCCAATGATTTGCCCAAGGTCACTCAGCTAGCCGTGAGCAAAACTGGGGCCTGAGCCTCCACACTACCTCTAAATCCAGAGTCCTTTCCATCACCACTGACAACAGCCAAAGGACAGGAAGGAGTTCCCATACCTAATTATCATCATCACCTTAAATTCTGCAAAGCACTTTACCGGCAATCTCATCTGATACTAACAACTCTGTCAAGTGAATGTCATCACCATCACCATTTAACAGATAAGAAAACTGAGGCTGGACAAGGTGCCGTGATCTGCCCAGAGTAACCTAACAAGTGAGTGTCTGAGACAAGATTGGAACACAGGTCTCTGTGATTCCAGGTTCAACACTGTCTCTACTGAGCCACTGCCCTAGAGAAAGTCTCAGAATTATGGAACATTAGTGTTGGAAGGGATCACCATCAGCCACTAAGCCAAGAGTTCTGAACCTTTGGCAGCCTTGGGAAACCTATGAGCCCTTTCTCAGAGTATTGGTTTTGTTTTTAATGCACAATTGAAGGAAATAGTTGCACTTCAGGCAGAGGTTAGCAAAAATAAAGATGTATAATTGTTCACCTTTCCAAGTTCACAGATCCACCCCACCCCCCCTAAGCCAACAATGGCCAGCTGACCCCAGGTTAAAGACCCAACACTAATGCAAACTCCTTATCTCTATTTCAAAGATGAGAAAATGGAGGCTCACAGAGAAAGGTATTTGAGAGTAAAAAGCCAATCACGCAGGGCCATAACTACAGATTTTCGCACCTGGGCAAGTGCTACAAAGCAGGTTCTCTATTGATTTGAGATTGACAGAAGCAACAGAGACCCCAAGCCATGTGCACAAGGTCACTGCTGGGGAAACCTCTGCATGGAAAAGGAGGGGAGAGAGAGGTAGGGGAAAAGCTCACCCCAGCCACCATCTGGTGGCTTCCTATTTTAACTAATCTTGCTAATGAGGTGCTAAGCTCTGTGGTTTCTACACTGCAGAAGGAAGGAATGTGTTATCTGTCCTCTAAGTCGGTTCTCTTCCCAAGTCAAGGACCTGGGGCAAGATGGATGACTCTGTCCTCAATGGAAAATCCCCATGGTTTTCTCCTTCCCAACTCTAACCCCTATGGCGTTTAGGACCCCCACAATGATGTGGGATGTTAGGTAGAAAAATGCCATGGAACTTTCTCTATACTATGGCCAGGGCTGGGCTTAGAAATGGGGATCTTAATGCCAAGTTTCACACCCCTACTATGGGTATGATAGCTGAACGCTGTGTGTGTGTGTGTGTGTGTGTGTGTGTGTGTGTGTGTGTGTATGAGAGAGAGAGAAGAGGAGAGGAAAGGGAAAGAAAAGGGGGAGGAGGGGTGTAGGTGGGGAAAGAGAAGATCCAGGAGAGTTATTATATCATAAGATCATAGCTCTAGAGCTAAATGAATCTTTATTTTTGTGGGGCAATGAGGGTTAAGTGACTTGCCCAGGGTCACATGGCTTGGCTAAATTAATCTTAGAGGCCTTCTAGTCAAACCTCTTCATTTTACAAAAGAAGAAACTGAGGCACAGAAATATTCTTGCCGTGTCCCCCAGGTAGTAAATGGTGGAGCTGAAATTAGAACTTAAGTCATAGACCTGAAGATGGAAGGGGCCTCACAGGCCACTCAGCCCAACCCTCTCCTTTTTCTGATGAGAACACCGAGGGTCAGAGGGGGGACTGACTTGTCCAAGGTCACACAGACAACGACGGGCAAGGATGCTCTGAAAACTCAATCCCTTTGCTCCAATCCCTGGTCCTCCCCAGCACAGCTGCTTGGCTCAGCCCCTGTCACAGCAGCTGCCAAGGGCCTGGGCATTAACTTGTTCCCAAATACTCTGCTACATCATTATTTTGTGTAGCCTCTGCCAGGCCATGTGGCCTCTTAGCATAATTAAATACTAATGAAGTCACCCATTAAAAACAGGCAGCAGGGAAAACTCTTCAGGGAAGCCATTGCTAAGCTGAATATGACACAGCCCCGAGTCCAGAGTGTGCACTGTCTCCCTGGCTTTCCCTAATGGCGAATCTCACCACAGATGCCCCACTTCAGCTAACTCTGCAAGTCTGCCCCTCTGTGCTTGTGCTCCTGCTCTTTTCCAGGCCAGCAGGGCCCTCTCGCAATGCAGAATGCTGACCCATCTGTAAAAGCCCAGCTCAAATGCTATCTCCTCCACCAGGAGAGATTCGGTGGTCCCCTCCAGACAACAATGTTTTTCCCCTGCCAGGAGAGCTGGAAATGAGACATTCCACAGATTCTGCAGAAGACAACTCCAGGCAATCAGGTGTTTCTGATGACATTTTATGCAAACGTTGTGTGGAATGCTACAATACCTCTTACTTTCTCTGTCACTTGTGCCTTGGACCCATATTGGACATCCAAGCCAGGGCTGGCCACTGGGGATGAAAGCTGAGCCTCTTTCCCTCCAGTAGCTTAAATTTAGAATGGGGAAGAAGGTAAACATACATCAAGCAAAAAGAGAAATGTACTAAGTCAATCAAGGAGGTGGTGGGATAATGTGAAAAATACCATTTGGGTATCAATGTACCAGCATTTATTAAGCACCTAATACATTCCAGACACTGTGCTAGACACTGGAAATACAAATATCAAAGTGACACTCTCTTCCCTCAGGAAACTTATATTTTATATGGAGAAACAACATGTTCACAGAGAAGCAAACAGAAGATATCTACAAAATATATCAAAATAAAAACAAAGTATTTGGTGGAGATGCTACAACCACATAGCTTTTTATCCAGAGACCCTAGTAAGGGTGCTTTGCATACAACAAGTGCTTAATACATGTTCATTAAATGATTTTTAAAATTGACTGCTGTCTCTACCATGAATTTGAAGAACACTGAGAGTGACAGTACAGTGTAGTGGGTAGACCAGGGCACTGAAGTTGAAGTCAGGAAGACCTTGATTCAAATCTCACCTAAGATTCTTGTGACCCTTGGCAAGTCACTTAACCTGTAAAAAAATGATTGTTAGACTCAACCATCTCTAAAGTCCCTTTCAGCTCTAAATCTGTGATCCCCTGATACTATACTATGATATCTGCAGAAGGAACATTGTAGTAATAAGAAGGAAAGAACCCTGGGCTTGGAATCCAAAGACCTGGGTTACAAATCTTGGCTCTGTGATGCTGGGACAGTCATTTCACCTGTCCTCTGTAAAATGAGGATACCAATGCTCACATAATTTGCTCAGTAGGTTTGTTGTGAGGTCAACGGAAAACATGTCCACAAAGCACTTTGTAATAGGTGAGCGCTAGACCATCATCAGCCATTGTTATTGTTAACAAAAGGAGCAAGACAGCAGGGTGTAAACGTGTGTGTGTGTGTGTGTGTGTGTGTGTGTGTGTGTGTGTTTCAACATCCAAAAGGTGGGAGGAGGGAAGCAAAGACTTTTTGGAGGAAGCAAAGTGAGTAAAACCCTCAAGTGGCTAATGGGCTGAGGGGATAAAGCATTATGCTTAGAATAAAACTGGGTGATACCTGATTAAGCAATCCTGCTCATTTGGGGCCATCTGCTACAACATATTAGGGGGTGGCATTAAAGGAGCAGGACAGCTGCCAGCAGAAGCTAAGAAAGAGATCAGACTGTCCACCTCTGAGTTAGTCAAGAGGACATGAATGCTCATGCCAACAAAGAAGCCGGCCCATTTGTAATGGCGGTGGACATGACTCAAGCCAAGGACAAGCCACTTCTCTTGCTCTCCTCTCCTCCTCTCCAAATCCCACACAGCCAACAAGACTCAGCTCACCTCCTCTATGAAAGCATCCCTAGCTATTCCAGCCCACACTGCCCTCTACTGTCTCTGAAACCACATAACATTTATAATAAGTGAATCCCCAACCACTTAGCATTTACTGGGGGCTCCTTTGTCTGCTCTAGATTATTTTGGTTATTTTCAGTTCAGTTCAATACTATCATCCTAACTAATTTTTCTTGGTACCCTAACTAATATTAAGGAAAGCAAAAAGATTTGGAAAGTGTCCTAATATCAACTTCAATTGCTAGGGTCTTCTCCTCCCCCTGGCTCTCTAGTACCTTACACTATTGTTTTGTCGTCCAATCATTTTTCAGTCATGTCCTACACTTTGTGACCCCATTTTGACTTTTCTTGGCAAAGATACTGGAGTGGTTTACCATCTCTTTCTCTAGCTCACTTTATAGCTGAGGAAACTGAGGCAAATAGGTGAAGTGACTTGCCCAGGGTCACACAGCTAGTAAATGTCTGAGGCCATATTTGAACTCAGGAAGAGGTGGTGTCTTCTTAACTCCTGGTTCAGCACTCTACCCACTGTGCAGCCCAAAGGCCCTTACATTAACTACAATGTATTTATTTGTACTTGTTCTCCATGTGTATTTAAACAGATACTTGTTTCTCTTGACAGAATATAAACTCTGTGGGTGTAGGCATTGTTTCATTCTTTACTTTCGTATTCCTACAGCCAAAGTAGGAGCTTAATCAGTGCATATGCATTGAAATCCCTGCACAATATTCCTGATGCCCAAGGCTCACCACCCCAAGAAACTTTAGTACATCTAGCTTTAGGACAAAGACTAAAACGTGGTCAAGAAGGAAGAATCTGGCTGATCTATCCGACTGCTTCCAAGTACACAACAAACTCTTGGAATAGGCATCACCTCATTGATCAACAGCAAAGCCCAACAATAGGACATTTGGTTTATTAAACAAAACCAGAAAGTCATTTACCTCCAGATAGTGCTGATAAAACAGCTATAATCCAAAAGCATTTCTCATAAAAGATCTCATTTGATCCTCACAATTCCTTAAGGTAGGATCTATTTTTATCTTTCCTTTGCAGATGAAGAAACTGAGGCACACGGTGGGGGGGGTAGGTATGTGACTTACTCAGAGTCACACAGCTACTAAGTGCCTGAGTCAGAATTTGAACCCATGTCTTTCTGACTCCAAGTCAGGTTCTCTATCCACTACACAAAATGCCTAGTAATTAAGAAGTCCCTGCCTCCGACGATCTTACGTTCAGGGAAGGCAGGTTTTGCAACATGTAAAACATATAAACAAATCCAAAACACATACAAAGAAAATACAAAGGAATTTAAGGAGGGAAGAGAGGGAACAAAAGCACCTGGGAGCAGGAGGGGTAAAGGGGAGGGGATTGGGAAACTCCTGTGGGGCATAGCATAGCCTGAACTTAGCCTTACAGAAGCTGTTTTCAGCTTTTGTAGCCTCAGGAGCCCGTTGCGCTCTTAGAAATGACTGAGGACTCTCCAAAGAGCTCTGATTTATGTGGTTTATCCCGATCTATATTTATGAAACATCTTAGTATTACCATAACAATGCCCACTAACCTGGAACTTCACATACAGCAAATTAGAAGTGGAGGTGAGTTCCTGAACTTTTCCATGTGTTCTTGATGTTGTTGGCACTCTGCTGGAGCCCACTGTACCCTTCTCACAATGAGGGGTGGGTTGCATTCAGGTTTTTTATTTCATAATTGGAGGAAATGCTAACTTTCAGTTAGAGGTCAGTGAAAAGAAAGACATATTTTTTTTTTCCATCCAAGGTCATGGGTCCCCTGAAATCTGTCCATGATCACAGTTTAAGAACCTAAGTCTTAAAAATTGTTGATCTCCAACAAAAGACTAGGCAGGATGGCTTATAGAGAAAGTACCAAACGTGAAAGGGCAGTTCAAAAGGTTGATTTACACCAAGGGTTCTTAACCTGAGGTCTGGGAACTTATCTTGAGAAATATATTTCAGTATCATTGCTCTCCTTTGTAATCCTACATATTTAATTCTAAGCATTCTGAGAAGGGGTCTATAGACTTCCTCAGGATTCCAATCCGTGACACAAAAATGGTTCACAACTCTTGGTTGACACCACAGTTGTTATTTTTTTTTTAATTAAAAAAGCATCACCTGGCTCATTATCAGTGTGGTGTTATTCTCATGCTTTAGATCTAGTAATAGATGTATCAGAACAGTCAGAGAAGATATTTTACCAGATAAGTTGTTCTAATGATTGCATTTTTTAAAATGTCATTAAAAAAGATTTTAAAAAAGACTTTGGAAAGTGCTATGTATTCCTTGTTTCTGGAGAATCCAAATGTTACTATAAAGAAACAGAGAGGGGATGATTTCATTGTTTCCTGCATATTTTCACGAGCCCAAAGATCATCAACATGATAAATAGCATTTATATAGCATTTTAAGGTTTACAAAGTATTTACAAATATCTTTTTACCCTCACAACAAGCCTGGGGTGTAGGTGCTAATATTATCTTCATTTTATAGATATGGAAACTCAGGCTGGAGGAAGTTTAAACCACTATTATATATCTGAGCCCACATTTAAACAGCACGGTGGACAGAGCACTGGGCCCGGAGGCAGAAAGAGCTGAGTTCAAGTCTTGCTCCAGAAACTTTACTAAGCTATGTTACCCTAAGCAAGTCACTTAACCTCTTCCTCAGCTTCCTCTTCCTCAGCTTCCTCTTCCTAATAATAACCCCTACTTCTAGGGTTGTTGTGGGGATAAAATGAGATTAAATGTGTAAGGACTTAAGACAGTACTTGGCACATAGGCAATTAATAAATATTTATTTCCTTCCTTCCAAATAGAATAAGTCTATTCCCTCTTCCATGGAATAACTCTCCAAATACCTGATGGCAGTTATCAGGATCCCCCCACCCCCACCCCAGTCACTTCTTTACCTCCATTTCTTTGTTTGGAAAATGAGGGGAGGGAACCAGCTGGTTTGCCTTTCTTTGTCACCCCAGTGCTTGGTGAATATGAAATACATGATAAATGCTTTTTGACTTGACTTGACTGAATGAATTTTCAAGACCCTTCTTGTTCTAAATCTTGCAGCTCCAATAGAAGCTGACTGGCCTCTTTGGGACAAGAATCTCTGTCATGGCCTTCATTAACACTAACCCACTGAGCGAACCAACCACAGAATATTTTTCACCCTAAATTAAAAGGTGTGAATATCAACCCAATCATGTTGACAGATGATTCCTTCCTGCATATATTTTCACCCAAGGAATTTTTTAGGATCTCTGCCAAACATGTAATAAAGGCCAAATAATATAAATCCCCTAAAATTGGGCATTTTTAATCTCTTCTGCACCAAAAGGAAAAGGCATTTTCAAGCAAACTCTTAGAAAGAGCCCCTGAGCTGGATCCCAGTTGTGACCCCAGATCAAGGACCACTCACCCTGTTATGAAACTTGGCACTGCGATAGGATTTGGGTGATAGATTGAATACTGTATAATGATCAGGATGCCTGGAATCCAAAAAGGTTCGGACATCTTCTATCTGATTCCTGAATCCTAATTCAACTCCTTCTGCAGGAAAGGACATCACTAAGAAGAGGAAAAAAAAGAATTCTGATAAACAAGACTGTCCGTCATGATCCACATTAGGTCAAAATGTGTCCTTGCAGTCATAACTAAAATGAGCAACTTACCAATGATTCTAGAGGTAATGTAGGAAATGTCTAATTCTCCTTTAGTATAACTAAAGACAAGAAAATAGAAGATATTCATTAATAAACTGGCTCAAAATGCATTAAAATAATTTACTTAGCTTCTGTCTTCAAACTATGTGTCTGTCTTCATCCCCCACCCCAACAAAAGAGTATTAAAAATAATCCCAAGAGACCCAATATACTTCCTTTCATCATACAGATGAATTTTGACCACCTTGACACATTTACTGTGCCAAAGGAATCATGCTTCTGCTGTCAACATCACTTCACTGAACAATCCTTTTTAGTTAAATGTCCCATCTACAATGTCCCAAAGCTACCTCCTCATTCCCCCTTTAGGTGTCACTCCAACATCATATGACATCCCAGAAGTGTTGCACAATCATCAGTAGCAATGTTCTGGCCTCACAATCTGGACTGAAATAACTCAAGATGGTGAGCCCAAAGACATGGTAGACTTTGAATGGAAAGGTACATTAGTACCTAATGGCAAGTACAGTCAACTGCAGGCATGTCAAAACAGCTGTATCTCCTTCCCTACTGCCTTCAGCTCTCCCCACTCACATCCTTCCATATTACCTAACATGGATGTATGTCACTATATAGAGGCAATTAGCTATATAGATTTCCGTCCCTTGCATTAAGGGGTGTTTATTTCCATTTCTATCTCCCCAATGAAGCTTAAAGCATTTTTTAGATGGGGAAGGACCATGTCTTCAATTTCCTGTAAAGCTACACAAATCAGTCCATCAATCAACCAGCTGTGTATAACCTTCTCTGAGATCCAATTTCCTCATCTAGAAAATGAAGAGGTTATAAGATTCAATGGCCTTTAAAGTCCCCTTCCATCCTGACACATTGTAAGGACAGGGAATGTGATTTCATTTGACAGAGGAAACCACCAGGTGAGGAAATATCTTCTTCCAATCCAGGTCGTCAACTTCTCTGTAACTTATCATCTTAGAGAGTTTTTACTAAGTGTTTTTTAAGCACTGACTTGTGTACAAGGCATTGGCCTAAGCCCTGGAAATATAAGGAAAAAGCCAAAACAGTCCTTTCCCTCAAGGAATTTACATTCTGGTGACAGAAACACCATGTTTGTAACTAATGATGTACAAGATACATAGAGTAGAGAAGGTAACCTTACAAGTACCAACATGTAAGCAGCAAGTATGAGTCTGAGATCACAATGGCCTGGTCCCAAATCTACTTCATCCTTACTATTGAGGTCTCCAGCTCTCTGACATGGTCCGTGGTCTCTTACCTAGCTTTTCCTAGATAAAGATAAACATTACCTTGTTTAAGTCACTCTGACAATGCCTCTCTTCCATTTTGTTGGGGAACTTCTACTCCTGCATACTGCCTACTTAGCAAGAATGTTCTCCATACTTCAGTCTTCCACTTCTATGCTCTTCCTCACCAACATACTGACCGTGATCATGCTTATGTGTCTTTTTTTCTTTCTTTTCTCCCCAATACCTTGCCATGTCTCCATCTCTGCCTCCTCCTAATGAGACCCACATTCCAAACTGCCTAGTAAGCCGCAGTTTCACCATCCCCTCAGGTGCAGCATCAAAAGAAACTTCAAATGGGGACCATGAAGTTTCTCTTCCAAGTATGTGATTTTAGGATCTTTTACAACCACCTCATTGACCACAAAGCTCATCAGATATTCCTCTATACAATCCTGGTAACACTCTTTTTGTCATTGAGTAGTTTCAGTTATGTCCCCATTTGGGGTTTGCTTGGCAAAGATGCAGGAGTGGTTTGCTCCATCCTTCTCCAACCCATGTTACAGATGATTAAACTGAAGCAAACAGGATTCAATTATTTGCCATGGGTCAAACAGTTACTAAGTGTCTGAGACTGTATTTGAACTCAGGTCTTCCTGACTCCAGGCCTGGTGCTCGATATTCACTGGAATAGATTCTAATGCGATAAGAAAACTCCCTATGCCAATGTGGAACAACAATGATTTTGGAGAGCTGATGGCGACCTGAGAGTTTCAACACTGTCCAGGGTCCTAAAGCGATAGAACTTGCAGCCAGTCCTCCTGAGTCTCACATTGGATTGCTAGTCATTCTGTCTTTTCAGATCTTGACCTCTCTCAGCAGGGAAGGTCCTTGGCCAATGATCCCATGTAATCATACCATAAACACAGCTGTCTTTGAGCAAAACAAATGGTGGGAGGATTTGTTTTGGTTACTTGCCTCACTACAGAGAAAGGTTTGTTTAAATAAAGAGAGAAAAAGTATCCTACCTGGCGACCGACTGCATGACTTTAGAAGAAGTGTCTTTAATGGTGTCTTTGAGGTTGTCCTTTAGGTTACTAAAGAGCCTCCCTGCTCCTCCTTTTACCATGTCAAGCAGACCTCCACCATAGTTGGATTCCATGTCTGGAGATGAGGCACCTGGCAAAGGAAAAACAGGACAGGAAATCAAATTGAGATCAAACCAAGACGAAACTGAGTTACAGTGAAAGCCAGACATCCAGATTGTGATTTATCCTTCTTTGCTCTAAAAATAACAAATTAGTCAATTCTAGTTAACTCTATAGGAAGCATACCTAAAGATAGTTCCTGCACTTGGAGGATATCGTAGCCTACTGCTGCACTAAGAGTCTCTATCAAGTGCCAAACCATAGGCCCTTTTGGTACAAGTTGAAGAAGACATTCCTCCTGCCAGAAGCCTCCAATGGGTCTAAAAAGGGACAAAAGTAGTCAGCCCAGGGGAAAGCACAAGGGACAGTATTGCTCTATCATTGATCCTACCAACCTGCTTACTTCCTTACCCTGGTAGTAATGACAGAAACACCTCTTCCCTGAATAGCAACCCCTGCCACCCACAGTCAGCTTTCAATCAGTCCTAGCAAGAACAAGAACAAAATCCCCTACTCACATCAGGCCTTCAACTTTTTTCACCTAGTTACTCTATGCTAGGACTTCTCTGATTTTTCCACCATCCCCCAGAAAGTTCCCTGTTGAAAAAACACTATCCTGCAAGATCCCATCAGGCCCAGTACTCTGCTGCATCATCAGCCTCTGTCCCTCTGATTGGGTAGCGGGGCCATGAATCCCCAAAACTCTGTCTAAGGAAGGAGGTCGACTCTGACATCTTCCCATTTCTTACCTGGCTATGCTACACTGGGATTTCTCCACCACATTCCAGCTTTCAGCCTTTGGTATATTGTCTTCGCCAGTTAGATTGTTTTTGAAGGCAGGGATTGCCTTTCTTTTTTTCTACTTATATCCCCAACACTAAGCACAGTGCCTGGCACATAGTAATGGATTAATAAATGTTTATTGACTGACAGACTGACAGCTACCCAACAATCCCCACTTACCCCATCTCATTTAATGGTCTCTTCCATTGTTATCACAGAAAGAAGCACTCATAAATCATGTCCACAGATTCTAGCCACAATCAGACTCAATAGTTAGTCAAGCCCAGGTTCAGAGAGTCTCCCTCCCTTCATGGCTCTGATTAAAATATCATAAAACCAGTGTGATAAAGTGATAGATGATATAAATAGATTTGGCCTGATAGAGTGGAGAAAATGACTCTGAGGTTTGTTCTCATGTGACATGATGTATTGTTATAATTGTGTAAAAGAATATCCCCAAGTTGGAAGGCAAATTTTGTCATCATCTTTAATATGGTGATTACTGAATCTGGGCTGGGAGTGGGGAGAAGGCAGGAAGAGGAATTTTGTACTTACTTACTTTCATCAAAAGTTATATTTCCAATTGGGACTTCCCTCCCCCCATAACATTGTTCTGAGAGCTGACACCAGATTGATGATCTAGGGTGCTCTTCTCTATTACATTCTGGAATAGAATTTTAAGGCACAGAACTATTAAAAGACATAAATATCTTCTGGTGATCTATAAATCAGAATGCTTGCATCCCTCAAGCTGAACTTGGTCCATTAAAGCTCTATAGCCCTGCTGGATCTGAAATGGCTGTCAGAGCCCATTTGTTATCTTGATACAGTCAAATTATAGAAAATGGATTAGGACACAAAGGTCAATAGGAATGTTATTATATTTTGGACTAATGATTTTTTTTGGGGGGGGGAGGCAAGGCAATGAGAGTTAAGTGACTTGTCCAGGGTCACACAGCTACTAAGTGTCAAGTGTCTGAGGCTGGATTTGAACTCAGGTCCTCCTTAATCCGGGGCCAGTGCTTTATCCACTGAGCCACCTAGCTGTCCCGGCTAATGATTTTTTAAAGTGGATATGGATACTGTTCCAGATCAGATGCACGAAAGGAAGACAAAAGGCTTGAAATGTATATTTCCAGGCCCAATCTGGCTATGGAAATAGATGCAGAAATTTCAAGTTATATCAAAGAAAAGACAAAAAAATTCTACTATCAGAGATCAATATCCAGTCTTCTTGGGGAAAGCTATGTCTAGACTGTAGAGGCCATACTTTCATGTAAATAAATTCACTTCCTACATGCTTTGAAAAAGTTAAATCTCGACTTGGTGATGCTCCTGAGAATGGGGAATGATCAATATGCTTACTAGATACACCGGCTTTCCTAGTGTGTGTTTGAATTAATATAGGGAGAGAAATGTGTTTGAAGGACTTGAATAAGTAGTTTTGAAAAGAAGAAATGCAACCCATCAAAAACCATATGAAAGATGTAAATGTAGAAAGAACAAGTTTTCGCAATATATTGGATATGTCAGTTAAGTGTAAATGGGAAGGAGAAGAGATTGGAGATTATGAATCTGAGTGAGCAAGAGGATGAAGGTACCCTGGACAACAATAGGAAATCTGGGAAGAGGAAAGTATGATAGAAAGGTGAGTTTTGTTTTCACTATTTTTATTTTGAGATGCCTACAGGGCAACCATTTTGAGCAGTATAAAAGGAAGCTAGTGATGCAGGTCTGGAGTTCATGAAAAAAGTTAGGGTTGGACATATAGAAATGGGAATCATGTGCATAGAGATGATTATTGAATCCTTGGGAACTGATGAAATCACCAAGAAAAAGGAAACAGAAAAGGAGACAGGCCAGGAAAGAACCATGAGGAACACCCACCACTAGTGGGCATAACCTGAAGGACCAGCAAACAAGAATCAGAAGGAGCATCCCAACTGGGCTCAAAAGAACCAGGGGAGAGTAATATCCTAAAAACCTAGAAAAGAAAGAGAATCCAGAAGAAGATGATAATCATCAGTGTCAAAGGCTGCAAGGAGGTCAAGAGGATGAGGATTGGGAAAATGGCATTAGATTGACAATGAAGACATGACTGTTGACTTTGGAGAGGAAGTTTCACTTGAATAATGAGGACAGAAGTCAAATTGCAGAGGGATTAGAAGCAAGTAAGAGATGGAGAAGTGAAGGTACCAATTGTAGATAGTTTTGCCAAGGACTTTAGCTAAGAAGAGGAAAAGAATCAGGGTGCAGCTAACAGGGACAATCAGAAGAAGCAAAGGTTTTTAAAGTATGGGGGAGAAAAGGAAGCTAAGTAAGCAGCCAGGAAGAAGCCTATAGATAGGGAGACATTGAAAAATAGAGAGAGTAGGGATAATGACAACAATCTTTTGGCATGCATAGAATGGAATGGGACCAAAGATACATGTATAGAGGTTTACTGTGGCAAGGAGAAGGACCACTTCTTCATCAGAGATCCAAGTGAAGGTCAGGATGGAGGGCAAAGATGGCTGCATGACATGAGAGAAAGGTGGGGGGTAAAGAGGAGAGTTTTAGGCAAATGGCCTCCTTTTTTGGTGAAGGATGAAACAAGGCTCTCAGCTGAGAGGACAAAAGAAAGTGAGGCAGTGCTGGGAAAGCATGAGAAGGGGAAAATGATTGGACTAACAATAATGGTGAGTTGAATATTATATCAATTAGAGAAGTGTAAAAATGATTACCTTACTATAGTGAAGGCCCACATTATGCAACATAAGTTTTTAGTGGACCCAATTGATGCAATTTTATTATTTTTTCCAAACCATGGAGGTCTTACTATTAACCAATCAACTAGAAAGCATGCTTTGGGTCCCCTTCTTAGAAGAAGCAGCAGCAACCCCTTAAGGCCAACTCTACTAAGGTATGGGGAAGGTGGAAGGGAGGGAGGGATAAGGGAGACACAACCCTATTGGCTCTTCAAGAACTGCATTTGAAAACAATGTGCCATTGAAGGACCTCGCTCACCTGATATTCTCTCTGGTCCAGCTTCAACCTTTGCCTGGCCCCGCTGCCAAAGTCACCTATACCTACTCTACAATGAGCACGTTTACTTTGTGATTGGTTCCCTTCGATCCCTACACTAACCCAAACTCTCCATTTACTAAATCTGTACTCTTTCCATTGGTCAGTCCAGTTGTTATTAATCAACTCACTTCCCACTTGTCAGCTAAGGAACCCTAAAACATCAAGGCAAAGTCATGGTTGATTTGGAAAAAAAAAAAACAGCCTGCATTCAGGCTGTATATTTAGTGACTAAAAGTATAAGCCTGAGTTCCCAAAATTAGAGATGATTTTATCTGTACTTTGATAGAGATGTTGATTTCCATGCCTGGAATACTCTCCTTTCCTCACCTCCACCTCCAGGTTTCCTTCAATACTCAGCTCACATCCCACATTCTTTCCCAGTACTTAGTTATTTACAAATTAGCTGTCTCTTTAACTAGATTTTAAGTTTCCCTGAGTTCTACCTTTGCTATTCGTTGGATACACCTCCAATGCTTAGTACCAAACACTTAAAAATGCTTGGAGAAGACCTGGGTTCAAATCCAATCTTTTACACACCTGTGACCTCAGACAAGTCACTTAACCTACTTGGGACTCAATTCCCTCATTTGAAAAATGAGAATGCTTAAATAGATGGTGTCTGAGGTCTCTTTTCAATTCTAAATCTATGGCTTATGACCTACTGTATACGTGTAAATACAAAATAGCCTTTGCTTGAAGGCATCCATTGAAGGGGAACTCACAATTTAGGGAGGCTGGTTATTCCATTTTGGGACAGCTCTTATTGTTAAAAAGCTTTTCCTTAAATCAAGCCTCAATTGACCTCTCACAGAACTTCCACTTATTGCTTCTGGGGATAAGAAATGTTCTTCTAACCTGTTTTCTAAACAATAGCTCTTCAAATTCTCAAAGACATCAAGATGCCCCACCTTGTCTTCTTTATCTTCAATAGATTCTCACCTGTCAAGAACTCAAGGCCCTTCATAATCCTGGTTTCCCTCCTCCAGATGTTCTCCAGGTTCTCTCTGACCTTCCTGAAGTGTGGTATGCATCAGAGGATAGTAACATTCTCCATAGAAGCAAACTAAGCAAAGAGGTGTTCAATATTCCACTTCTCCTTGATTCACCATTCACTAACCTCTGGGCTCCATTGCTCCTTACTTCATATGACATGTGGCCACACAATAATTTTCCATCATGTTCCACAGAAAGTAATTAAGCATTGCCCACAAGACCTCTGAAAGGATCTTAAGCCTTTTTTCCCATTTAACAGCTAGAGGAGAGCCAAGAGCTTTCCAGGAACACTGTTCAATACCTAAGTGTACTTAAGGGACCCATGACATGGTTTTGTGACAATACCAAATGAGACTCAGCTGTGATGTAATTACCTAGGAGGATAGAGCATGTGAAATACCTGGAAGAGATGAGAGCAGGTGACTCTTTTTAAAGTGTGAGCAGAAGCCATACCTAAAATATCTGTTATCTCCAGGGAGTAGTTCTTCCCCCTCCTACTACGCTTTCAAAGAAAGAGAACCACAGGGCATCATATTGACTCATATACCACTTGTCACTGTGAGTTATATAGCTCCATAGGACTCAAGACAGGCCAGTTTGGGGGGTGATTAATGAACCAAATTTTAGCAAAACAAAAGAGCAGAGTCCATTAATATTCCCTACCACTCTTAGGCTAATTGCTCTTTTTCTTTTTAAAACCAGTTGGCTACAAGCCTTCTCTTCCTAGATTGTACTGAAGCTGATGTTGATAGGCCCAAGACCAGAATTTCCAATCAGTCCTACATGTTGTCCAAAGTCCTTTAATGCTTCTTTGGCATATTGTTGACTACGGAATAACAGATGTCATTAGGAAAACTAGCATTTCAGGGCAGAAGCCATAATCATGAAGGATTATGCAATGCCATCAATCTTTGCACTTCCCAATAATTAGAGAATTGACTCCTAACAACTTGTTATAATAATTTAGTTTGTTTTAAAATGGAATAATATGAAAAGTACTTTGTCAAGCTTCAAGTGCTTAAATAAATGGTAGTGGTTATTCTCGTTCTAGTCTATGGGAAATATAAAGGCTGCTACTATGTGGTTTTTTACTCTGCACCTTTAAGAAGTTTATTTTACATGAAAAATTTTAAGTCCAATCACAATTGCACTGAGCCCCCACTTAGGAATATTCCTAACCTTTAGGCAGAAGCTGGGTTCATTGTCTAAATTTACACTTATATCTGTCTCAAGTTAATCCCTGGCCACTTGTGTGACAGGCAAAATTCAGTCACGAAAAATGTAGGGTAAATGAAATCAGATTATAGTATATTGCTTGTGTAGAAAGAGGCACCAGCCAGGGACTTTAAGGAAAAAGCAAAACTTTTCCCAGGACTCTCATTCATATTGGTGCTCTTAGTTCATGTTCTAATGGGAGAGAACACATATGGAATGCTTTAAGTATAAGTCATATGGAGAGATCCCATGGCCCTTAGGGTATCACAGCACAGTAGATATTAGTGCTTTGTCATTTCCACTGATGACATTTTATCCATTTTTGATGTTGAACCACTGGCAGGGCCAAAGACTTTTGAGGTAAGAATTTCCTGTTTGGGTTCTTCAGTAACTATGTGTATAGCACATACAGAAGTAGCCCCCAAGCTGCATCTGCACAGGGGCTGCTTCCCAGAATGATGACTGAGGGCCCTGGGCTGGAAACATAGATGTTCCCAATGTTCTTGAGTTCAAGGTCCTGGGCTCTCTCTACTGAGGTCTGAGGGGACATGGTGGTCAAGGTGATAGTGGTGATTTGGCCTATCTGGCACATGTTGCCCACTGTCTCTCCCTCACAATATCTGGCTATTTCAGCCAAGTTGGTATATGTTCTTGGTAGATGGCAATTCATTAGCACTTGGTGTGGATGTCTGACCATTCTCCACAGATCATGACTATGAGGGCTTCGCTACAAGCAGGACTGACAAACTGGGGGGCTCTTGTGATTATCTCTCTGCTGGTAACAGCTGGTCAGCAGTTGTTGCTCTTGGTGACAAGGAAGGTGAGCCCTTTTTCCTCAGTGATGGCTATAGATGCTGGGCCAGAAACAAGACAAGTGTTTGGAGTGGGGTTGAGGTAAAGGAACTGCCCTTCAGAAGCCTCTTGGGTTCATGTTTCTGGGCCATCTCCATCAAGAAGGTGGTGGTGGTGGTGGTGGTTTGTCTAGCCTGATACATGCTACCTCCTGTCTCTCCCTCATGACACATTCACAATCAGTTCTGATTAAATTGATTCAGACAAGAAGCATTCTTACTCAACAAAGTAATTACTTTTTAGTGGATAAGATAATCAATGGAACTCTATCCTTTCAGACTCATATGGGAATAATATCCAGAAATAATGTGTAAAAAATATTGACTTTTGGATGTTAGCAGCAGGACAATGTGAGATGGGTATTTGAAGCAAGAGCTGCTCACATCAAATAAGGAATTTCTAATCTTACAGTGAAGCCAATGGAGGCCCACCATCATCAAAGTCATAACTAGCAAATTGTTTATTTTATGCCACTGTTCTAACCCATTGAGATCTTTCTGGATCCTAAATCTGCTATCCATCATGTAATCTAGCCCTTTGAGCTCCATATTAGTCAAATAGTGACTATGTACACTATCTCTTCCTGCATCCCAAATCAGGGGATCTTGGTTTTGGAAGGGTCCTTAGAGGCCACTTAGTCCAGCCCACACTCCCCAAGGAGGCTGTCTCCAGCACTCTGGACAACTGGTCATCTAGTCTCTACTTAAAAATCATGGGGTTGGGAGGAGGGAAAGGTGGACTGACTACTTTCCAAAGCAACTCATTCCACTTATGGAGAGGTGGGATTGTTAGATTTTACTTTTCCTGATGCAAATAAGAAATCTATCTCTTTGAACCTTCTCTCTGTCAAAAAATAAAATGAGGTTAGTCTGGCCTGACCTGTTCTTACTGTTTGAATTCAAGCAAACAAGAACCTATTATGTGCCAGACATTGATTCAGGCACTAGGGATACAAAGACAAAAACAAAAAGCTTAGCAGTTAAAGAGTTTATATTCTATTAAAGGAGAGATTGTTGCTGTTCGATTGTTTTTTTCAGTCACATCCGATTCTTTGTGACCCCATTGCAAAGATACTGGAGTGGTTTGCTGTTTCCTTCTCCAGTTCATTTTACATATGAGGAAACTGAGGCAAGCAGCTTTATGTGACTTGCCTAAAGTCACACAACTAGTAAGTGTCTGAGGCCAAACTTGATCTCAGGTCTTCCTAACTCTAGAACCAGTTTTCCATCCACTTCACCACACATGGACCGCATCAAGGGAGAGAGCAATCAATCATGAAGTATTTTATTAAGCACCTAATGATATGCCAGACCATCATGCTACTGAAAATACCAGCATCCTGTAGCACTAAGGATAGAAAGACAAAATGAAATGTAGTTTCTGCCTTCAAGGGGCTTACATTCTACTTCTTTCTTCTGTAGACTTTTCTAGAATTTTGCCAGGAATTAATAGCAAGTTCACAGGCCTGTAGTTGACAGACTTCACACCCTTTGGAAAGCAGAGATATTTGTCTTCCTTTAGTTCTATGGCAACTCTTCCCATCCTCCAGGTTCTTTCAAAGGGCATTAACAGTGGCTGAGCAATCACTTCAGCCAGTTCTTTTAGTATTCTTGGCTGTAGGTCTTTTGACTGATGGCTTAAACTTGGTAAGAACAACTAAGTGCTGGGTTACCAACTCCCTACTCATCTTGAGTTTCAACTCTATCAGACATTTTTTGTTCTGACCTTTCAAGCTAAGAGAGTATCTCTGCGGCAAAGAAAAAATAAACAGAATGAGAGCTTAGTCCTGCCTTCTTTCTGTCACCTGGTACTGGAACCACAACTACAATCCTCTTACCCTGGGGCTGTTATCATGCCCCACCCTGCCCCATTGTAACTAGAGTTGGAGGAATTCTCACCCCTCACTTTCTCTACCAGGCTCCACTCTCCCTGACCTTTAGCACTTCCAGAATGTCTCACCTAAGGCAATGCCATGTTTTTGTGTTCATTTTTTGCTTGTGCTTTTACCTTCTGTATGCACCTTTCACACATCTAGATGACTGATGAGTTCCATGTACTTACCTCAGTCTCTTTAGACAAAACTTTCCCTTTTCTTCCTTAGTGGAATTCTTTCTCTTTGCACTTTCAGAATTTCATTTTTAGGGGTTCCTTTCCTAGTCTGATTTTCCCTCTAAGAAAAGGCAGCATAGAGCACTGGGCTAGGCATCAGGAAGACTTGGGTTCAAATCCTGCCTCAGACATTTACTGGCCTGGGCAAGAAACTTAATCTCTGTATGACTCAGTTTCCTAATCTGTAAAATGAGGAGCTTAGACTCAGTCTCTCACTTCCTATCCAGATCTAAATTTATTAGCCTATGAATTATATAGGGTCCTACCTCTCTTTTTTCTGAGCCCTTTGAACTGTTGGCGCCCTTCCTCTCTTTGTATTTATTCTGCATATAATCATACGTGTATGTATTATTTCCTGTAGTAAAAAGGGAAGCTCCTTGAGAGAAGTGATTCTTTGCTTTGGCTTCCCCAGTGTCTGACACATAGTATTTGATAAATGTTTATCATTTGATTCTGACCTATACAGGGAGGCAGGAAGGAAGGGAGGGAGAGAGAGAAGAGGAAGAGGAAGGAAGGAGGAAGAGGAGGGAAGGAAGAAGAGGGGGAAAGGAAGGAGGGCTACTATCTCATTTGAATAAGCCCAAATAATAATTACTAGGTCAAGATAGGCAAATATTGTGTACTCTTTGAAGTGTAAAATTCTCATTGTTTCTCCACAGCTTTTAGAAACAAAATCTCCAGCCTTTTATCATTATTGCAAGTTGGTCTGATTTTAAAATGTGAACAGAATAGAGCTAAGGGAAGAGCCCTGGGGAAGTCCACTAGGGACTTACCTCCCAGTTATCTATTAATCACCACTCAGAGATCAACTAGTTCTGAGCCCCCATAACTATGCTGTCACAGTTCTGCTCACACTCCCTATCGTATTCCCAAAGAAAGAACAGGCTCTTTCAAATGCCTCCCTGGAATCCAGGTATACTATTTCTTAAGGCGTCACTTCCTCTATCAGAGTAACCCTCTCAAAAAAGGCAATGAGGTTAGTCTGGCAAGATTTGTGCTGAGAAAGGCCATGCTGACACATAGCAATTGCCACTCAATTCCAAAGGCTAAAAACCCACTGCTTGAATAATGTGTTATACAAGTTTGGCCCTGGAGCCAAACAGAGGAGACAGAGCCCCCCCCCACCCTTTTTCTGCTGTGGGGGCGGGGGGGGGGGGGGAACTGTGTGTGCCAGGGAATATCATTTACTGTCAGACACCACTGTGGAGTGATTGTGCTAGATGGCTTTTTCCCCCTTTCTTTTTTAAGCTTTGTAAGAAGGAAAGGCTCACTCAGCAGGAGAGGGGGAGGAATCTATCCAGAAATGGAGATAATGCTAAAATAAAAGTGATCAAACTAATGTTTACTAGAATTCTTTCAGGATTGTCATCCAGCTTACAAACCCACCATTGGAAGAATGACCCTCCTTTCCTTTTGGAAATCATGACAACATCTGTATTTTTAGTTCTTTTGATCCTCTCCTGCTCACCCAATTTCTGCAAAGGGCACAGTTGGTAATGCATCTTTCGAGTTCTTTCAGGGCCCTGGGATGTAGCTCATTAGGGGCTCTTGCCCTGAACTCACTGAGGGCAGCTAGATGTTCTCTTTTACTTATTCGTCATTTCTCATGGCTTTTCTTTTTTTATTTAATTTAATTTTTTGTTACAGAAGGCCACCATTTGACCAAGTTCTCTATATATTTGATGCATAAGACCTTTATCTGAAAAACTATAAATCCCACCCCCCATTTTCTGCTTTCCTTCTTATCTTGGCTACATTGATTTTATTTGCACAAAAACTTTTTTAATTTAATGTAATCAAAATTACCTATTCACATTTCACAAAGTTTTCTCTTGTTTATTCATAAATTCTTCTCCAGAGGCAGCTAGGTGTCTCAGTGGATAAAGCACCTGCCCTGGATTCAGGAGGACCTGAGTTCAAATCTGGACTCACTTGACAATTACTAGCTGTGTGACCCTGGGCAAGTCGCTTAACTCTCATTGCCCAAAAAACAATAAATTCTTCTCCTATTCATAAGTCTGATACATAACCTGACCCATGTTCTTCTAATTCTCTCTTTTTTTTAATGGTTCTACTTTTTATTCTCTGTGCTTGGATATACAAGGCATATTTAAAATAAGACTGTTTAACATACCGATTTACAAATAGCCAAGGATGATATTGTAGCACATTGTTTTTGTTGTACAGTTGTGTCTGAATCTTCATGACCCCATGTACCACAACATGTGAGAGAAATTATTATTTCCCTCATATTTTTTAAGTAATAAACATTTTTATTTTATAGTTTCAAGTTCGAATTTTTCTCCTTCCTTCCCTCCCTCCCTTCCCCCTACCCCCAGGCAGTGAGCAATCAGATATGGGTTATACATGGACGATTATGTAAAATGTGACCATATCAGTCATTTTGTAGAGTTCTTCTAATTTTCTTAAAATACCCCCCTTTATATCTAGATGGTGTACCCATTCTCACCTTATCTTGGTAAATGGTAAAAGATACTGGTCCATACCCAGTTTCTTTCAGACGGCTTTCCAGTTTTCCCAACATTTCTTTTACCAAATAGTGAATTCTTATCCCCAAAGTTTTAACCTTTGCATTAGTCAGACACAAGGTTTTCTGCAATTTCCGTGTGATCATCTCTCAACAGATATCTCCTGACTGAACATGATTTCTCTAGACACTCGCTGATCACTGTTCTAAGAATTCATATGATTTCAAAGTCTATTTTCTTCCCACTTTTGAACATTGGAGAAACGCTTGACTTGTTCCACTCTGGTGGTTGTCTTCCTGCTCACCACAACCTCTCAGATGATCCTGACAAAGCCTCAGCAATCACATCTGCCAGTTCAAACATGACTGAAAGTCATTGGAGCCAAGTGACTTGACTTCATCAAGGGGACCTAGGTCCTCCATTACAATCTCCTTACTTATCCCAGGAATCAACTCCTAAGAAGATTGGTTGAAGGAACTGGGGATATGCCCCCTGGAGAAAAGAAGACTGGGGTGGGGGGCAGGAAATGTTATCAGTCTTTAAATATTTGAAGGGCTGTCACAGGGAAGAGTGATTAGGCTTGTCTTGTTTGTCCCCAAGGGCAAAACCAGGAGAAATGGGGAGAAGTTACAATCAGTCAGTCAATAAGCCTTATTAAGCACCTAATGTGTGACGGGAACTGTGCCAAGTTCTGGGGAAGAAAAGAAGGGCAAGAGAAAGTCCCTGCTCTCAAAGAGCCCAGTATTAAATGGGAGAGACAACATACCAACAATTGCATGCCAACAACATGTAAAGGATAAATTGGAGAAAATCAACTCCAACTAGTAAAGAAGTAGCATTGAGGGGGATCAATTACAGGCCAGTCACTTTGGGATCAGTGTCAAAGCTTTGGAACAATGAAGGCTCTTCATCCATGGTATGGGCTGTCTCAGGAAGCTGCAAGTCCTCTCCAATAGAGTTCTTCAACCTAGGGCTGGAAGATCACGTGGTAGATGGATGGTAATAGGGATTCTCCATAAGGCATGGGATGGTGCCTAAGGTCCTTTTCAGGTCTGTGCTGACCATTCCATGAGAAAGAGTAGAATTTCACACAATTCAATAAGCAGATTTACTGAGTGGGAGAGAAGAGGATAATAAGAGCCCATTAAGAAAGTCTCATATTCAGACTGATAAAGATGAGCTACTAAAGTATCCGAAAGTAGCTTTAAAAAGATTAAAATTGCAGAAAGGAGTGAAATGAGGGCAAAATTGGAAATTGACTTCCAAGATTATGGAGGCTGGAGAGCATGATTCAATATTCAACAACCCTGGAACCTAGAACACTCCACCTGTAATTCAAGACCCTTCTCAAGGCTAAAAGGTCAGATACTACTTGAAATACAATGAGCCACTGTCAAAATCAATTCAACAAGCATTTATTAAGTATCCGGTATGGGCAAGCATATGTAGGTGCTATGGAATTGTGTTCAGTGCTAGAGACACCAAAATGACACAAATTGTACCCCTGCCTTCACAGAGTTTACAATCTAATAGCAGGCATGATAATATTAGTGGTATTACAATGGAAAGCTGTGGCCATGGAAGAGAGACCTGGTCTTGGAGTCAGGCTGAGCTGGATTCAAGCCAAGCCTCCACTATGGAAAAGTCAATTAATGTCTCAGAGGCCCAGCTAACTGTTCAGGACATCTGCACTGGTAGAGGGAATGTCCTCACTCTAAGTTATTTGTGCTGATGAAATCAAGGGTCTGTTCCCCTCCCTTCCTCTAGCTTCCAACATATAGCAGCAGCAGCTCCTAATGAGGTGGTAGTGGTGACGAGGATGGTGGGGGTTGATAATAATGGCAGTGGTGACGATGATGGCTGGCAGTTACATCATGCTATAGGGTTTGCAATAGGCTTTCCAAACATTATACCATTTGATCCTCACAACAACCCTGTGAGCCAAGTATCCTTATTTTCCCCAATGAGAAAGCTAAAGCACAGAGGGGTTGACCTGGTTTGCTCAAGGTCACACAGTTACTAAGTTTCTGTGAGGGGGTTTCCATCCCAGTCTTCTCTACTCTAAGTCAAGTCCCTATTTTGTTCCCAGTCCTATGACCTGTAAGTATGAGAGGCACAAGTCAGATGCAGGTCTCTCCTTGCTCCATCCCCAGCATGCTTTGCACTGTACCATGCTATCTCTTATGTCGTGTACATGCTGATTGGTACACAGATAATATGACAAAGGCAGAGTGTTGTGAGAGCAAAGGAGATACTGAAAAGTGCTATAGGAGAGCTCGAAAGGAGAATGTTGTTTGGAGGTGAGGCAAGAAATCAGGAAAGGCTTCACAGAAGAAGTGGTACCTGTGTAGTCTCAAAGGAAGATAAGGATTTTAACCAGGAGACTGATGAAGGAGTGGGACATTCCAAACATGCATAGGGACAGGAAAAGGAAAGACAAGCTCAGGGAAGAGCTGGTCATGTGATCTAGCTGGACACAAATGATAGGAAGGGAAGATGATATGTGAGACAAGGCCGGAAAGAGAGGCTTGAGGCAGATGGGACTGATCTAATGAGTTTATATTCTGTCTTAAAATCAATAGGGAGGGGGCAGCTAGATGGCGCAGTGGATAGAGCACCGGCCCTGGAGTCAGGAGTACCTGAGTTCAAATCCGGCCTCAGACACTTAACACTTACTGGCTGTGTGACCCTGGGCAAGTCACTTAACCCCAATTGCCTCACCAAAAAAATAAATAAAATAAAATCAATAGGGAGCCATTGAAAGTTATAGGCAGGAGAGTAACATGATTGATGTGAGCCTTGGAAAATTTAATTTTACAGCTGGTGCAGAATGAGCTAGAGGGGGAGACTGCAGACAGGGAGACAAGCCAGGCAGCCATTGATGGTACTGTAAGCACCAAAGAAGTCCATCCACCCAGTGCTGGAAGATCTCCAATGTGGATTTCTAAAACAACTCATTGAGATACCAACTATTAGAGCTAAAATCCAGTTTAATTTAATAAGCATTTATAATAGGAGCATATCTAGACAAAACACCACACTTGGCACTAAGGATTCAAAAATTCTTTGTCATCAAGCATCTTGGCTAGCCCTTTTATTTTATAAGTAAAATAGCAAAGATATGTCTTTACACACATATAGATACATATATTCACAACACATTTATATATACTCCACACACATCCTCAACACCCACATACACATACACTCATAAAGAATACATTCATACATACTCATCCACACACACATGATCATCTATACACACACACACACACACACACACACACACACACACACGATGTTCTCAGAGCTCTAAGCTGACTGGAAAGAAGTGATTTAGGATCATAGCACAGATTTAAAGCAGGAAAGTATCTCAGAATCCAAGTAGCCCAACCTGATCATTCCATAGCTGAGGAAACAGGTACAGAGAGGGTGACTTTGCCTGGGTCACATAGGTAGGAAGACTTTCTAAAAGCCACAGAACTGTCGGGAGCAGAGTCACAATTATAGAGCTATAGCTGCAGCAGGAGTCATGGGATATGCCCTCTCCTCAAATATTGCTCTCCAAATCAAGCCTGTCATGTGGATGTCAGTCCAACTCCTGAAACTTGAGTTATAAAGGATTGCATTTTCTAAGGGGTAAAGAATAGGTTCAGAAAACCCTGGAAATTCAAATCCACAGACCTGAATGCTTTCTCTACCAAACAATCCCTCCCAGCATGGCCAGGTTGGTGGGTGGAAGACAGAAGGCAGAAAGAGAGAGTTAAAGGGAAAGGCATTAATTTTGCACTCTTTGTTTATAAAGGGGCCCTTTGCCTTGTGCTAAATGTAAAATGCCAGAATCATTGGCAATCACTTTTAAAGTTTGTACTTTACACACATCTCCTCATTTGAGCCTCAGGACAACCCTGTGAGAAAGGTACTATAGATAATCTTATCTTCATCTGAGAGCTGGGGAAACTGAGGCTCAGCACTTGAAGTCCCTTGCCCCAGGTCTCACAGCCAGAAGGAGATTCATTCATTCTTTCATTCATTTATGTGTCTGTTCCTCCATTTATTTATTTGTTTGTTTGTGTGTCAAGATAATGGAATGTGGTAGATGAGGAGATTTAGCAGATACTCAGGGGCCCACCTGGAGATTGATTTAAACTGATTGAATTGGGTGAGACCAACTGACTGCTGACTGGCTTACTTCCAGTTAACTAGATTGTAAGCACATCTGGCTGGTGCTTAAGATGGTACTTAAGAGGATATTGTTCTCAGAAGCTAAAAACTTTGAACTTTACATTGAGACCACTTTCGGGTCCAGTGAACCAATGTTTTTGAATGATGCTAGCCAATCAGCTTGAAGAACCTCCCATTTCTGGGAGGGGAACGTGAAGGAAGAAGCAGACACTGGTGGGAGAGTTCTTCCTCTTTTGGTGCCAGACATCGGTTTGGTGACAGAGGACTTAAGAAGTAGGAGGTTTAGGAAGGTGAGGATTTCCAAGCTATAAGAAATTTGTTCTCAATCTTTCTCTCTTTTACTATCTTTCAATAAACCCTGAAAAAACCTAAACTCGTTTATCAGTGATTTTAGTCAGTTTCCCCCCAAAACTGGGGGGACAGATTAGATCACACAGTTAGAATTTTAAATTACACAGTTGTTTGTTTACCTATTCATTCATTTGGGGGGGGTGGTTTTGGTTTTTTTTTTTTTTGCAGGGACAATAAGAATTAAGTGACTTGCCTAGGGTCACACAGCTAGTAAGTGTCAAGTGTCTGAGGCCAGAATTGAACTCAGGTCCCCCTGAATCCAGGGACGGGACTTTGTCCACTGTGCCACCTAGCTGCCTCATCTTCAGAAAATTTGAACCACCTTCAACATTCTATCCATCATACCTTGGTGCTTCTCAAGGCTTTTTCAAATGAATTCAAACCTACAAATATTAAAGTACCTACTATGTACCAGGCAATATGCTAGGCACAGAGGAAATAAAGAACAAATGAAAAGAATCCGTGCCTTCAAAGAACTTCGAGGTGGACAAACAACATGTGTACAGAGAAGGGAATACAAACACCTCACCAAATTAAAACAAAGGAATTTGCACATATGGCCAAGTTCAAGGACAGAAGACACCTACTAAGATTGCTTTGTGAGAGATTCCTAGAGGGCAGAACCAAGAAACATTGCAGAGAAGTATCTTTAGTCTTGGTGCCAGGAAAATCTTCCTAATAGCGATAATGATCCCAGAGCAAATGGGAAGTGGTGGGTTTGCTATGCCTACTATGGAGTAGGCATTGTGCTAAATATTGTTGATCAGCATTATCTTATTTGACCCTCACAACAACCCTGGGAGGGAGAGGCTATGATTATTCAATTTGGTAGCTGGGAAAACTTAGGTAAATAAAGGGTAAATGACTTGCCCAGGGTCTTCTTGACTCCAGGCACAGCGATCTCTTCGTACCTCCATTAGATATAGCCTGAAGGAGATGCCTCTGAGATTCTGATACTTGGAATATACATTTAAAGAATTAAAGAAGTCTTCATGGGGAGGCACAATATAAAGGCTAGGTGGTGCATCATCTGATGATTTGTAGATCATAAGATCATAAACACACAGAGCTAGGGAGACCCTGTGGTCATTGAGTCTTACACCCTTCCTTTTGAGGTTCACAGTGGAGAAAGAATTGCCCAAAGTCAAGTTAACAATCATTCATATCACACTTACGGGATTTCATGAGGGGTGCTAATGGCTTGGGATACAAAGGAAGGCAACATTTTAAAAAATAAAATAAAATGGTCCTTAGAAAATCAATGGTAGAGTTGAAATTCTTATCTTCTGCTCTCTTCTCACCCAGAATTTCAAGTCATCCAGGCTGTGGGCCTGGCCTAATTCTCAGAGCTGCTTACTCAGCCACACCTGCCCACCAAGGACCCAAAGTTACTATCAGATTTGCAAGATCCCACCTCCAGATCTGCGACAGCATTTGGGGGAGTGCAGGGCTTTTCCCTAAGGACAGAGCAACTTTTCCAGTACATTGCAAAAGCAAGTATCCCAAGGCACTTGAAGGAAACTTCAAGACCTCTAATTATCAGCAAAATGTGACGTCAGTCGATTCTCTGGTAGACAAAGTCTCAGTAGAACCATGCTTAAAAATGATGAAAATGCTGCTTGAGCCTTAGACCTTAGGGGAACACACAGGCAGCTCAATGATAACCAAGGAAGTAGCTGAATTATTGACCTGGAGGCAGAAAGAGCCCTGTGACTAGATGGGTGAGACCCTTTGACTCAGTGACTTCACTATCCCTGGGAATACATGTTATGAAAATAAGAGACAAAATGAGGTCTCATGCCATTATAGAGTATGCAATAAAATTGAAGAGTAGCGAAAATGCCACCCCATTGACCCCCAATATGCAGAGCATGCATTAGAAGAAAAGTGGGTGGGGTAAAAACAAGGAGTCAAGACAGAGCCTGTGAAGCCTTGAATGGATCAGTGACTGGACAAAGGAAAACTACATCAACTCGTTCTTCTCATAATGGTTTGAATTCTCTTATCACTACCACATGTGGAAAAATCAAATGTTGAGTAAATGCAATGGAAGCCCACAATAAGTCATGGGGTTCAGGCTTATGCCAGATATGAAGGCTTCTGTGGTACAGGAGATAGAGCCCCAGCCTTGGACGTAGGAAAGCCTGAATTCAAATCTGTCCTCAGAACTTACTAGCTGTGAGACTCTCTCAATCTATAAAAGCGGTGTAATAATAGTAGGGGACTCCCAAGAGTTGTTGTAAGGATCAAATTAGATATTTTATTGTGGGCATCAAAATTAATAATGCTAGCTAGTATTTGTTGCTCCTTGCATAATAATTACATATATGTAAACATATATATGTGTATATATATATATATATATATATATATAAAATTAATAAAATAAACAGCCAAACTTTATATAGTCCTTTAAGGTTTGCAAGGCACTTTAGATATGTTATCTCATTTTATTCTCATAGTAACACTGTGCTTTACTTCCATTTTGTATATAAGGAAACTGATGCTGAAAGGGGTTAAATGAATTGCTTTGGTTCACAAAGTTAATAAGTATCTGAAGCCAGATATAATAATATTTGTCTTTTATATAGCACATACAGGGGTAAGTGCTTTATAAACATCATCTCTTATTTAATCCTCAAAACAACTTCAGAGAAGACATAGAGAGAAAAACAAAATATAAAATAAATAATTTTGATTAAATAAAATTTTAAAACTTTTGCACAAAACTAACATAACCAAGATTACAAGGGAAGAAGAAAACGGGGAAATAATTTTTGAAACAAAATTCTCTTAAAAAGGCCTCATTTCTCAGATATATAGAGAACTGAATCAAATTTATAAAAATAAATAATAAAGTCATGCCCCAATTGACAAATGGTCAAAGAATATGAACAGGCAGTTTTCAGACAAAAAATCAAAGCTATCTATAATCATATGAAAAAATGCTTTATATCATTATTGATCAGAGAAATGCAGATTAAAACAACTCTGAGGTATCACCTCACATCTATAAGAGGGCAAATATAACAAAAATGGAAAATATTGGATGTTGGAGGGGATGTGGGAAAGCTGCAACACTAATCCACCTGTTGGTGGAGTTGTGAAAAGACTGGAGAGCACTTTGGAACTATGTCCAAAGGGTTATAGAACTGTGCATACCCTTTGATCCAGCAATACCACTGATAGGTTTATATCCCAAAGACATCACCAAAACAACAAAAGGACCCATTTGTACAAAAATATATATAGCAGCTCTTTTTGTGGTGGCTAAAAATTGAAAATGAAAGGAATGCCCATCTATTGGGGAAAGGCTAAACAAGCTGTGGTATATGATGGTGATAGAATATTATTGTGCTATAAGAAATGACAAGCAGGATGATTTCAGAAAGGCCTGGAAAGACTTGTTCATACAAATTGATGTATAGTGAAGTGAGCAGAACTAAGAGAATGTTGTACACAGAGACAGCAATATTGTTTGATGAAGAACTGTGAATGGCTTGACTTTTCTCAACAGTACAATGATCCAAGACAATCCCAAAGGACTACTGATGAAACATACTATTCACCTCCAAAGAAAGAACTGGTATTGATGGAACAGACTGAAGCCTGCTAATTTTCACTTTCTTTCATTTTTTTTCTTTTAATCAAGTTTTCTTGTACAAAATGACAAATATGGTAATACTCTGCATAATCATACATATATAACCTATATCTAATTGCTTGCTTCCTCAGGGAGGAGAAGGGGAGGGAGAGAAGGAGGGATAAAAATTGGAAACCAAAATTATAAATAAAAATGGTTACTACATTAAAAAAAAACTTCAGGAGGTCAGTGTTATTATTAGTCTCATTTTTCACAGACAAGTAAACGGAAGCAAACCTAGGTGACGTGACTTGCCCAGTCAACTTACAAACTAGTAAGTTTTGTCTGATGTTTGATTTAAATTCAAGTCTTTCTGACTCCAAGTCCAATGTTCCATCCATTGTGACATGTAGCTGCCCTGCATTTTTAGCCCACGGCAGCTCTAGAGGAAATCCAGAAAGGGAGAAGAAAACAATATGGTGAACTGGAAAGAGCAGTGGGTTTGGAGTCAGAAGACCTAGGTTTGAATCCTACCCTGCCAATTATTAGGTGTATAAACTTAGCTAAACCCCTCCTCTTAGCCTCAGTTTCTTCATCTAGAAAAGGGCAGGGGAGATCAGCTAGATTAGCCCTAAGATCCTTTCAGTTTTAAGTTCCTGCAATCCTGATAAAATATTAAGGCCCATGTAGAAGGTAACACTTGAGATCAACCTGGAATGGAGTTAGGGATCCTGAGAGGTGGGGTAAAGCAGAGAGAGCATTCCAGAACAGGGCAACTGGGAGAGTGGCAAAGAATGGAAAAGCAAGGGGATGCCCATCGATTGGGGAATGGCTGAATAAGCTGTGGTAGATGATTGTGATGGAATGTTATTGTGCTGTAAGAAATGACAAAGGGGGTGGTTACAGAAAAACCTAGGAAGATTTAAGTGAACTGATACAAAGTGAAGTGAGCAGAACCAGGAGAACAATATACACAGGAACAGCAAAACTTGTAAAGATGATCAACTGGGAAAGACTCGGCTACTCTCATCAATAGGATGATCCAAGACAATTCCAAATGATTCGTGATAAGAAAATGCTCTCCACCCCCAGAGAGAAAGGTGATGAGCACCAAGTGCAGATTCAAGTGAACGTTTTACACCCTTTTTTCCTCTTGCTTTTTTTGCACTGTCACTAATGTGGAAACATTTGTCATGATTTTCCATATATAATCGATATATTACATGTCTTCTCAATGGGTGCGATAGAAGCTGGAGGGAGGGAGAAAATTCAGAACTCAAAAGAATTTTTTTTTGGGTGGGGGAGCAATGAGGGTTAAGTAAGTTGCCCAGGGTCACACAGCTAGTATCAAGTGTCTGAGGCTGGATTTGAACTCAGGTCCTCTTGAATCCAGGGCTGGCACTTTATCCACTGCACCACCTAGCCGCCCCCTCAAAAGAAAGTTTTTAATAAATGCTAAAAACTAGAAAAATAATAAATTTGGGGGGGGAAGGATGGAGGGGTGAGGTGTCACCTGTGAGTGGAAGATGTATTAGATCTACTCGGCTTGTCCTTAGAAGTAGCAACAATGGATGGAGACATTGCAGGTCAACCTGAAGTCTTCAGTTCCCTAACACCAAAGGTAAATACAGAGGCCAGAGGGGAATTGTGCTTCAGGCAAGGATCAATAAAACCAGCAGGCATTTTTCAAGCAACTGCTATGTGCCAGTGTCAGTGAGGTGGTACAGTAGAGAAAGGGCTGGGCCTGGAGTCAGAAAGACCTGAGTTTAAATTAAGCCTCAGACACTTACTAGCTGTGTGACCCTGGGCAAGTCACTGAACCCTGTTTGCCTCAGTTTCCACGTCTTTAAAATGAGCTGGAGAAGGAAATGGGATACCTTCCAGTATCTCTCCAAAATGGGGTCAGAAAGAGTCGGACAGAATGGAAATAACTGAACAATATTTATATACACACATTAAAGTATGAAGAAGTAAAGCTAATAACATCCAGTCCAATCTGCATATATTACAGTATGTGCTGGATACTGCTAGATGCTAGGCAAACAAAAAGAAATGATTAGCTGACTTCAAGGAATTTCCATTTTTCTGAGGGAAGAGAACATGGATTAAGAACATTATATGTGCAGCATAGATATCAAAGTTAGAAGGAACCTCAAAGGTCATGTGTTCCAACCCCATTATTTTCCATATAAGGAAACTAAATCCCAGGGTGACTTACACAAGGTTACACAAAGAAGTTCAGTGGCAGAGCCAGGATCTTCTGATGCCAAATGCATCAACCCATCAATCTAATCTTCAGCCTTTAGAAGCTGAGGCTCAAGGCATTAAACCAACTTGCAACAGATGACATATGTTGTAAGTTGTTGGGACAAGATTCAAACAGACTCTGCGATTCCAAATCAATCTCTCTCTCTCTCTCTCTCTCTCTCTCTCTCTCTCTCTCTCTCTCTCTCTCCCTCCCTCCCTCCCTCCTTCCCTCCCTCTTTCTCTCCCCCTCCCCCAGACTAAACTTGCCTGAAAATTTGAAAAGAGGAAAAGAGTGAACCACCAAGAAGATCAGAAAAGGCTGATGGGAGAAAGTAGAAGAGAAGAAAGTGGAAGTATAAGTAAATTGCAAATTCTATGGTATCATATATATCCCCCCCAAAATTTCGCCATCTGAGACTTGACTGCTGAAATAGACCTGACCATTGATGAAGAAAAAAAGTGTTCATGTCTATGTGTGTGTGTGTGTATATATGAATGAAAAAAGTTCCCATAGTAATGGTACCCCCAAGAGCCACTTCCTCATTGGCTCATCAAAGTCGGTAGCCCAACCAGCCCAGGCTCCCAGGGAAGCAATCACTCCGTGGTGTCCCCATTAACCAGCAATGCTTGCAATCCTTTTCATTTAATTATGCTAGAGCAGCCCTGACAAGACCACTGTTCACTGATAAGCTGCAAAGTATGTCAGTGGGAATCCTAAAATAAAAATAAGATTAATGACCTGATCTCGGTCTTGGCATGATGTCCCATTAATTTGAAATCACAGACCTAATTGAAAATGAGATCTAACACCACCAGCTGGATGCTGTTTGCCAGGACCAGGGTGATTTGCCCACATGGAGTTAGCCCAAATGAGATGCTGCTGCATCCGCCGGTGTAAGGAGGGATGGGGTATAGCAAAGAGCAGTTAACAGGCAAATAGGACTGAGCAATCAGAAGTGGAAGCAGCATTGCTGACTGTGAGATGCTACAAAGACCATCCCTTGATAGAGGCTCACAAGCCCTGGCATCTGTTCTCCCCACACATCTTAGTGCAACATGGTGGTGAGAACAAAGTCTTCTGATGTCCACCTTACTGGGCAGAAGTGCAGAGCTACTGGAGACCCCCTAGTGATCTCACCAGATTTCTAACTGGCCATTTTGCACCAGGACAAGCCGACAGATGCACCACTGCAGAGAACCCCCCATAAGGTAAAAGTAAAGCAAGGATGGACTATGGAGAAATTTACCCAGTGTTCTACTGTGGGAAGGGGTGGGGAAGAGGAAGGTTGACACCTGGGTACTAAGTCCTGCTGTTTCTGTGCTGAAGATCTTCAAGCAAAAGATGGACTTATTTGGGATATGAATTGAATTAGATAGCCACTGAGGTCCCTTCCAACTCTCAAAATTCTGTGATTCTGCGTCTACGAAAGCTCCCTTCCAATGTTGGTGCCCAGGGACAAAGGCCCAGTTGCCCTATCTTTGTTATAGCTCTAGATCCCAGTACTAAACCACATTAAGCTTTAGCAACCAGGTGTCACAGTGGATAGAATGCTGGACTTAGAGTCTAGAAGACTTGAATTCAAATCCAGCCTCAGATTCAGACTGTGTGACCCTGAGCAGATCACTAAACCTCTCTGCCTCGGTTTCCTCAACTGTCAAATAGCATTCAAAATAGTACATAGCTCATAGGGTTGTTGAGAGGATCAACTGAGATAATATTTGTAATGCACTTAGCGCAGTGCCTGGCACATAGTAGTTGCTTCCTAAGTGCTTGTTGCCTTTCCCTTTTCCCTTCCCCCTTTTCTTACTATCATCAAAAGAGGACGCTTTCCCTTACAACTGAGAGACCAAAGAAACCCAGAAATGAGCTCATAACAACCATTTTTATGGTCCCCAAAACTCTCCTCTACAGTATTATTTCACCCAAACCTGGATTAGAAGACTTGCTGAGAAGTAATATGTCATTTGATTGTTTGATCAAAGGGAAAAAAAGTATTGTTATGAAAAGCATAAAACCCAGAGGGAGAGTCAACCCACAAAGCATTAGCAGAGAATCAACTGCATGGGCCTCAGGTTGGTTACTGAGCTTTGTGGGATCTGTGGAAAAACAGCAACAAAACTTATCATCTGTGATAGAGCCATTAAAAAAATCCCTTTCAGACCGCAGTGGCCAAGGGGACCCAGGGAATGTCCGGGTTTAATGAAACTCTTCCTCTCACAAAAAGGAAGGAATCAGGGCATGGATGGGAGAAAAAGAAATTTGGCCAAGTCCCAAGCAGGCTCTGACCATGGTGACTGTCCAATGGGAGAAAAGAGCCCCTGGAACAATGAGTATGGCTTTTATGGCTTTTAGTCAAAGCTCTGCCCAGACAAGCTTTTCTACAGAGAGAAAGAACCCCTGGTTCCCTTCATAGCTCTGGTGAAGGATCACCTCTTAAAAGAGAACTTTCTTCATATCCAGGAAATCAATGAGCATTTATTAAGCACCTACTAGTGTCAGGCACTGTGCTAAGCCCTGCAGATATGAAAAGAGGGAAAAGACAAGGCCCTGCCCTCAAGGGCCTCACAGTCTAATGGGGGGACAACAAGCAAACAAATATGTGCAAACAAGCCATACACAAGATAAATAGGAAATAATTAAGAGAGGGAAAGACTAACATTAAGAGGCTTGGGAAAGGCTTCCTCTAGAAGGTGAGATTTTAGTTGGGACTTGAAGGAAGCCAGGGAAGGCAGAAGGAAGAGATGAGGGAAATCATGCCAGGAATGGGGGACATCCACCCCCGATTAGAAATTACCTTGTATTCTCTTGCATATAATTACATATGTATACAGTGTCTCCCATAGAATATAAGGCTCTTGAGGGTAGAGACATTTTCATTTCTGTCTTTGTATGCCTAGGGTCCAGCACAGTGCCTGGCATACAACAGGGACTTAATAAAAGTTTGCTGATTGGTTTGCTCTGAATATATTTTGAGCTTACCTATCTGTGTCAGCCACTGCTTCCACCAGTCCCAGGGGAAAGGAAGCTTCTCAAAGACACACACCATTTTACTTTTCAGTTTATGACCCTTTCCCTAGAACTTGGCACATAGTAGGTATCATGAGGGGTATTCCTCTGTAAAGATTTACCCTCTCAGGGAAGCTAGGTGGCAGTGGATAAAACACCAGCCCTGGATTCAGGAGGACCTGAGTTCAAATCCGACCTCAGACACTTACTAGCTGTCTGACCCTGGGCAAAGCACTTAACCCCAATTGCCTCACCAAAAAAAAAAAAAAAAAAAAAATTACACTCTCAAATACAGTGCAATTAGAAATAAAAATAAAGTGGTCTTTTCTTTGGTGATAGAGAAAGGGATCTTCAAATGAGTTGAGCTAGATAGCCACTGAGGTCCCTTCCAAATCTCAAAATTCTGTGATTCTGTGTCTACAAAAGCTCCCTTCCAATGCTGGTGCCCAGAGACAAAGGCCCAGTTGCCCTATCTTTGTTATAGCTCTAGATCCCAGTACTAGTCCACATTAAGCTTTGGCAACCAGGTGGCACAGAAACATCTTCCTCCCACAACAGAAGGAAAGCAAAATCTTTTCTAGAGGAGAGATGGGGTGTCCACCTGAAAACTGGAAAGTTCCCTTTTGGGGTGGGGTGGGGAGAGCTTGGATGCTCGCACATTCCTGGGAGTCAAGGGGGATATTTTTTTAAATGATGGTCCTGACCTCTGGGGTTATCTCTGTCTCCTAGCTCAGGTCGGGTAGTAACCACACCTAAGTGACTTCCCTGCCATAGAATTTTATCTCCCCTTCCTTCTTAGGTGTGTCTGTCCTGACATCTAGTTGTTCAATCTAAACTTTCCAAGTCCCTTGATTCCTTCATGTCTGTCCTGTTATCTGCTCATCTTTGGTTTTGCTTCTCACAGGAGGGACTTCTGAGTTACCCTAAATCCCAGGGCAGTAGGCATGTGTAGAGATTAGGCATGCTCGCTAACTTGAATTGAGAAGCAAAACTGTATTTACAGTCAGGGATTCATACTAATCTGCCCGCCCCGCCCCCCCAAAGAAATACTCCTTCCCTGCTTTTAAAACCAGGGATCTCTGGGTTTTCTCGGTGTCATAAAAGAACCAAAATGTGCAGGACAATCTGAAGGTCAGATCCTGCCCAGGCATTGATGGAAGCTCATGAGCGGACCAAGCCCAGCGTGTCTTGTGCTAGATACCCTGGGGATGCTGGGAGATATATGATTGTGGGCTCACAGAAGGAAGATTTGAGGATTCCTAAAGCAAAAAAGCTTCAAGTACTGAGAAAACCCAGGCCACAGGAGGATCCCAGGGTGGTTGAAAGCCAGTGTTCTTCAGTATCAAGCAGGGTGTTTCAGGAAACTGATCCTTGTTACACTTCCTCATGCCTTCTGCTACAAAGTGCTCTGTTTCCTTTGGGTCAGAGCCTCAGGCATCTCTTTCCTCATGTTTCTCAGGGAGGCAGCAAGGTACTATGGAAAGACACTGATTCTGAAGTCAGCAGACCCAGGGGAATGACATCTCCACTTCCCAGGCCTCAGTTTCTCCATCTATAAAGTGAGTTTGAGCTAGAGAGCCTCAGACTATAAGAATATAAGCCCCTGAGGGCAGAGACTTTTTCATTTTTTGTTTGTGTATTACAAGGGTCCAATGAAGTACATGGCATATAGTAGGTGCTTAATAAATGCTGGTTGGTTCATTTACTTTGTGTGTATTTTGCAGACCTATTTGTGTATGGATTACTCCCCCTACCCTTCTCTCCTCCCCTAAAGGGTGAGGCTCCAGAAATCCTAACTCCAGGTGTATCTATGATCAGGACCAATTGGCTATCAGGCACTGTCCCTTGTATCTCTTCCTGTCCTTCCATATTCATGCTCTTCTCACTTCCCATAAGAGCTCACTTTTACATAAGGCTTTAAGGTTTGCAAAGCACTTTACAAATATCATCTCATTTTAGCCTCGCAACAACCTGTAAGCAAGATTCTATTATTATCCCCATTTCATGGATGATGAAACTGAGCTTAGAAAGGAAAAGGAACTCCATTTGAACCACACAGCTAGTGTCTGAAGTAGAATTGGAGGCAGCTATTTGTGACTCCAAGTCCAACACTCTACCTCCTATACCATATGGTCTACACCTGCCTCATACCACTCCCCCACCCCCACCCCAGCATCTCAGTCTCCCTGGCTTCCTTCAAGTCTCAGCTGGAGGCCCAACTTCTGCTCAAGTCTTTCCCAATTTTCCTTCCTTCTAAGACTCTCCGCCAATTTATCCTGTGTCTTGTTCATGCATAGCTGTTTGCATGTTGTCTTCCCTGTTATAACGTGAACTCCATCAGAGCAGGGACTTTTTTGGTTTTGTTTTGTCTTTCTTTGTATATTCCGAGTTTAGTCGGCACTATGCCTGACACACAGTAGGTGCTTAAGAAATGCCAAGTGAATGACTAGTATTTCTCCCCTGCATTATTGGAAATCTCCCAGTTGGTTTCCCTCCCTCCAGTCTCTTCTGTCTGATTCATCATCTGAAGAGCTGCTAAAATAATCTTCGTGAAGGGATAGTAGATCTGACCATGCCATACCACTACTCAAAAGCAAGCCAAAGCTTCTTTGCTCCCTAATATTTGGAAGATAAAAAAATAAACGCCTTAATATGCCATTTGGAGCCCTGGAAAATCCAGTGCCACCTTCCATTCAAGCCTCTTTTTACATCATTCCCCTCCATGCCTCTATGTTCCAGAAGTATGAACTTCTGGCTATTTCCTGCAGCCTGCACCCACATTTGTGCAGTAGCAGAAGCCATCCCTCCATCCTAGGATACATTTCCTTACACTTTCCAAACAAAGGCTGGAGAGCCACATTGTGGGGTGGGGAAGCTTAGAGGAAGGTCTCCTTCAGGTGTGGGTTGGAATTCTGAGGAAAGAAGACAGAGTAACAGGATGGCTCTTTGACTACCATGAGGGTGAGCCCATGGAAGAGGGATTTGTACTGTTTGACCAGAGATTGGTGGCACTAAAAGCCATGGGTGGTGGTTGCAGGGACTAACTGAGATTGGATGTAAAAAAAAGCACCCCAACCACTAGAGCCATCCCAGAATGAAATGAGCTACCTGGGGGGGGGGGGGCTTTCCCCCCCTGGAAATTCACAAGAAAGAGTGGACCGATCACCCATTAGGAATTTGGTTTTCTGTTTCTCCTGACACAGAGCCTACATTGCCTCATCGACCTGTCACTCCTAACACTGCTCTCTTTGGCCAGGCATGACCTAGTGAATCAGGCTTCCCAATGCTTGAAGGCAGCTACAGTGTCTGCCTCCCACCCCTTCCTGCCAGCCCTGTCTTCTCCAGGCTAACCACTCCCATTTCCTACAACTGATGCTCAAATGATGTATGGGGCTTGCACCATTCTTCTTATCCTTTCTAAAATGTGGTGCCCAGAACCAAACATGATCATCCAGAGGTGGTCTGACCAAAGCAGAGGACAGCAAGGCTTTGGCCATCCAATTCCTGGGAGCTCTGCCTCTCTGGATGCAGCCCGAGATCACACTGGCTGCCATATCCCACTGCTAACTCCTGTTGAGCCTGATGTCCACTAAGACACTCAGATTTTTTTCAGATGAACTGCTGCCTGGCTATCCCTCCCCCAAGACATATTTATTTCTTGACTCCAACACTATACTTATCTAAAATTCATCTTAAAGGAAACCAAATGGTATAGGAGACAGAGCCTTGGGACTGGAGTCAGAAAGATCCAGACTAAAATGCAGCTGAGTGACCTTGGGCAAGTCACTTACCCTCTGTCTGCCTCACCTTCTTCATCTGTAAAATGGGGGAAATAACAGTACCTATCTCCCAAGGTTGTTATGAGGATCAAATGAGATAATATTTACAAAGTGCTTTATAAATGTTTAAGTGCTATATCAATCCTAGCAATTATTAGCCTCTCCACTTTACAAATGAAAAGATAAAGACTCAGAGAGCTGAAGGGCCTTGACCAGGGCCACACTACACTTCCACCTCTGATGTACTTTCCCCCATTAACTAGCACTAGGCAGTGAAACGGAGACTTGGCATTTAGATGCAACCATTACTGACTAGTTGTTTGACCTTGAATGAGTCACAGGATCATAAAATATGTAGCCAGAGGAGAACTTACACATCCTTCAGTCCAGCCCCTTTAAAGATTACAAGCAGAGACCAAGGCCTAGAGAGATAGTTGGATTCTACCTCTAGGGTCACTTCTAGCCCTAAAATGATGGGGGGGGGGGCGGGGAGAGAGGTTCTTTCAGCTTTCTGAGACAACAATAATAAAAATAACATGCATACAGCACTCAAGCCTGCAATGTACTTTCCATGTATCGCTTATTGGATGGTCTCAAAAACTGTGTATGACAGATGCTACAGGAATTATTGTGCCCACAGAAAGGTTAGTGATGTAGAAGCATAGGATTACAACTAGAAGGAACCTCAAACTCCAAATTCACCACTTTATACACTGCTTGTCATTAAGAATCCAAGGTAAGGAGGGGTAGTTAGGCAGTGCAGTGGATAGAGCACCAGCCCTGGATTCAGGAGGACCTGAGTTCAAATCCAGCTTCAGTCACTTGACACTTACGAGCTGTGTGACCCTGGGCAAGTCACTTAACCCTCATTGCTACACAAAAACAAAAAACAAAATAATAATCCAAGGTAAGGTTCGAACCCAGCCAGCTCCATCCTGACTCCACAAACAAGTCTGCCCAAGTTACTTCCTACATACTGGCTACCTCTATCTGTTGCATCAGTTCAGTAAACAGTATGACTCAGGGCACATTGGACCAAGATCACACCTTAGCTGAAGCAGGCTAACTAAGCTACCACAGCAGATGGGTGAAGATCGAATGCAAAACTTCACCCCAAAAGCATCTCCACTAGATCACTTAAGGATAATTAAATGACTACAGAAAGGTCAGGAGAGCCAGGAAGTCCAGGTCTCCATGCATCCCCATTTCTCCCACTGGCAGCAGCTAATACCAACAGAAAACGGGAAGACCAAGGTTGCCGGGTTTTGCAACAGCAACCACCCCCAAAGGAAATGCATTTCTACAAACTCAGGATACAGATCAGCAAATGAACAGAATCATGGCAGTGGCCCTGAGGAGCATCCTTACAACAAAGAGACAAGCTACCTATTAGCATGAAGCAGGAAATATACCACAGCAGCTTTGCTCTCCAGAAAAACAGCTGCATCACCAAGACGGGCAAAGGGAAATGGGCAGCCATTTTCAGTGTGGCGAAAAGGAAGGGGGCAAGACAGCTTAGGTGACTCGTCTGAGTCATGCAGGAAGCACCAAGGCAAGATTTAAGCTCAGGACCTCTGAGACTTCAGAGCCCATTGTTATCACATCTGGCACATCATTGGTGCTTAATTATGCTTGCCGACTTTATGAAAGCATTCTAAAACTGAATTCATTATCATGCCTCACTAACCTGCCCCTCCGCCATACATAGTGGGTCTTGCTATATCAGCCTAAAGCCTAAAGTTCAAACACTAACCAGAGGGTTTGGGAGTTCTAGGGATAGTGGCATCTCCAATGTCTCCAACTTCCTTCTCCAGCTCAGAATGTCAGAAATAAGCCCAACCCCCGTATTTCACAGGTCATCAAACTGAGGCCAAGAGAGGAAAAGGGGACTCATCGATCACTCCTTGACATATGAAGCTTAGAAATCACACCCTAATATCCAGGTTTAAAGGGTTCACAAGCCAAGCTTTGACTTTGAGCTCTTGGGCACATCAGCAAGGTCAGGATGGAAACAGGATGTGGCTCTGGCCCATTTATTCATTCGAGAAACATTCAAAGATTCTTCTAGCCACCCAAGACTGTGTAAACAAACATATGTAGGTTGTAAACTGTTTAATTCTTATCTTTGCATCGCCAGTGCCCAAGCATGACTCCATATATATAGTAGGCTTAAAACAAATGTGTGTTGAATTGGGTAGTGCTATGTGCCAAGAGGCTTACAAAGATCAGTAATAGATACACTACCAGCCCCCCACTCACCGAGAATGTAAGTACTTGGAGGGTGGAGCCTGATCTATTTTTGTCTTTGCAACCCAAGTACCTGGGAAAGAACCTTGTATATGGGATGTGCTTTCTAAATGTTCAGCAAATCATATGACTGAATTGAATGAAGATTAAATAAGTATAGGATAAATAAGTGTTGTTGTTTGGTCAGTTAGTCATGTCAAACTCTTTGTGACCCCATTTGGAGTTTTCTTGGCAAAGATGCTGGACTGGTTTGCTGTTTCCTTCTAAAGCTCATTTTACAGAGGAGGAAGCTAAGGTAAACAGGGTTAAGTGACTTCCCCAGGGTCACACAGCTAGTAAGTATCAGAGGTTGAATTTGGACTCAGGTCCTCCTGACTGCAAGCCCAGTGTTCTATCCACTGGTGACTAAAAGTACTTCGAACTTAACTCATTCTTTCCCGGTGTCTCCCTCAGTTTTCATTACTTGGTTAAGTTGTAGCTACTGGGACAGGAAGCTGCTTTGTATTGACTTATCTATGCACAAATTCTCTCCCTGATTAGAATGTAAGTTCCTTAGTAAGAGCTACAAATAGCTAGCATTTATATAGCACTCAAGGTTTGCAAAGGACTTAAATACTACAGCTTTTGATCCTCACAACAACCAAGTCTTCTTACTCCGAAATAAGGAAAGTGTCTGCTCCTAAGGCCTCATTGAACTCTTTGACACCTGGGTAACTAAGTAACTGAGACTGAGTAAAGCCCAGTATATGGGTATATTGCTCTTTGGTGGGGCTGTTGCTATCCACCTGCAAATTCATTTTCCTCATATTCTTCATACTATATGAGGCCAGTTAGGACATGCTGTGGGGGTTGGGTCTAGTGAAATTGTCAGCAGGAATTCTCCTGGGGGTAATCTGGCTGTTAGCTGAAGTTGGCTTCTGGATAACCTGCTTGGGGGCAATTATCTGCCTCTGGAATCTTCTCTCTCGGGTTCTCTCTCTCTCTTGCACTTTCTGTCTCCCCTTATTTTCCACTCTCAGAGATCTCTTGGACCCTATATTCTCTTAATTATAAAGCATTACCCAAACCTGGGATGATTTGACTTGGGCAGCCACATCTATTCACTAACCAACAGCTTGTAATGACCTCGGAACAGGACTCAGGGGCTCCCCTCAATAACCCTGTGCTTTCCCATGACTCCTCCCCGCTGCTTTTTTTATCTTTTTTTTCTTTTTTTGGCCACATGGGTCATAAATAAGAGAAATCTGCCCTGTATGCCCCACTCCCTGCTGCTCCTTGGCGCAATAAACAAGAGACTAGTCTGATCTGTTTTCTCCCACAGGATCTTGGGATTTTTGTGCATTATCTGGCTCTGACATGCAAGGAAGAGCTGCAGGATAATATTCTAATGGCAACAGTGCTGCTGGTTAGAAACTGCTGAAGCCTCAGAAAGTCCATTTCCAATCACTCCCAGCATGTTACTGGCAGCCCCACAAATGCTGCATCTGCCCAGAGCCCGTCAATCTGTTCTCTCATTGGAGTCCATGGGAAGCAGCTCAGAAGCAAGGGTTTCATTCCCCAAAACACATTGAACTCCCAACAAAATGCCCTAATTTGTGTTTTCCCAAATGAGAGCACTATGAGAGATTCTTTTAAGGCAAGATCTTCACTAAATGCCCAGGGGGCTTGGTCGCATGCCCCATGCTAACGCCATGTCCAGATAAAGAATGGATGGCCCTTTACAGTCAGCAACAGAATTACAAACATTTGCAAGGAGAGGCAGTCAGTTGGGGCAGTGGATGGAGGTGAGCCTGGAATCAGGAAGTTTTTCAGTTGTGAACAACTCTTCACAAACTTTTTGAGGTTCTCTTGGCAAAGACACTAGAGTGGTTTGCCATTTCCTTCTCCAATTCATTTTACAGATAAGGAAGCTGAGGCAAATTCAGCCTCACTTACTAGCTGTGATTTCCAGGGCAATGGGATCATGGTTACCCTGAGCTGGAAGGAACATTCGAGGTCCCCTAGTCCAAGCCCTGTACATGACAGGGGGAGTCAAGAGCAATAGAGGAGATGAGTGGCCTGCTTATGAAAAAACAGCTCATAAGTTAGAGGCCCAGAACTCCCCTGGAATCTTTAAATCCAGATTCCGAACCTTTACCATGATACTTCCCTGCCTCCACTCAGCTGACCTTGGAAAGATTCTAGAGCGAGAACTCTCATGATGAGTCATCCAGATGTTCTGGCTGGTCCCAATTCTAGAAGCATTGTCCAGCTGCCCCATATGGCAACCATGTTTCATCAGGATCAAGGTTTGCGGGGACTCTAGTAGGGCTCTGTCCCATAGGATTTCGAAGGCTTTCCCAGCCCAGAATCTTGTGATTCTAATATTAAACTTCTAGGGTACCACCCTTGTAAGTCACAGATGAGATCTGAATGGGTTTCTAAAGGGAATGCAGAACTGGGTCATTAGACATTTTTTTTTTATTTTATACTCTTTTTTTAATTTTTTGCAGGGCAATGAGGGTTAAGTGACTTGCCCAGGGTCACACAGCTAATAAGTATCAAGTGTCTGAGGCCGGATTTGAACTCAGCTACTCCTGAACCCAGGGCCAGTGCTTTATCCACTGCGCCACCTAGCCGCCCCTGTCATTTGACATTTTATGGAGGTGCCTGTCTCTGTTCTAGGTTTTAGGAAACTTAAGCTGGGGTTTCTAATATATTGCTACTTAGAAATTAGAGGCTAGTGCACCAGTTTGGACATTAAGCATTTATTAAAGCATATTAAATGTTAAAGAAAGTGAGAGCACATGGTTCCTAAAGTTTAGAATCCCTACATACCTAGGATAGAGAGCAAGAGCCAGAAGGCAGCATGGGACAGGAAAGAGAGTGCCTAGAGAGCACAGAGAGACAGAGACACAGAGAGAAAGAGAGACAGAGAGAGAGAGAGACAGAGAGAGAGAGAGACAGAGAGAGAGACAGAGACAGAGAGAGGATGAGAGACAGAGAGAGAGAGAGAGAGAGAGAGAGAGAGAGAATGAGAGACAGAGAGAGAATGAGAGAGAATGAGAGAGAGAGAGAGAGAGAGAGAGAGAGAGAGAGAGAGAGAGAGAGAGAGAGAGAGACCTTCCTCTGCAAGGGTTTTTATTCTTATGCAGGTAGAGGTAGGTCACTGCACATTGATCCAAGCTAATAGGCCAGTAACATTGAAGTCCATTGATTGGAATGACTTGAGGGTGGTCTAGATGAGTTAACTTCCTTTAGTTAGTTAGGAAGGTCAATCTACATTTCCTTTGGAATTCTCCTGAGTCTGGGCTGGCCCTGTAAAACCAGCCAGAGTTTGTGGGGGAGGGGGAGCATCTCTGAGTACCCAAAACACCCCATTATTAATAAATTTCTCACAACTTCAAGCTGGAGCTCCAAGAAGCTTTTGGCATCGGCTAGTCCTTTGAAGATGTTCTTAACCTTCTGGGCATCCTAGACCTCTCTGACAGCCTAGAGAAGGTCACAAACTCCTCCTAAAATACTGATTTTTTTTTAATAACTCAAGAAAATGCTGTTAGTCAGATGCTACTGAAAAGATGGAATTTCTCCCTGCTCAGATGTCCTGAAATATATCTACATACAGATGAAAAACACCTGATCAAATCTAATTATGGAAAAGACAAGTCTTGAGGAACAGACCAGTGGGGAAAGGCATGAAAGGAATCTTCAAATATTTGAAGAACTGGCTCAAGGAAAAGAGATTTGATTATTCTCTGCTTGGTCCCAGAGGGCAGAACTAGGAGCAGCAGTAGTCATTGCAAGGAGAAAGATTTGGCTTGAAGCCAGAAGACACTTTCTAACAAGAGAGCTGTCCCAAAGTGGATTCACTGCCATGAAAGGCTGTAGATTCTCCATCACTGGAGGTCTTCAAGCTAGGGTTGCATGACCACTAGTCTGAGATGCTGTGAGGACTGCTCTTCAAGGATGCTTTAGAAGTCTCTTCCAACTTTGAGATTTCTGTGAATTCTGTGAAATTAGTCAGTCAATCAACAAGCATTTCTTTTTGTTGTTGTGTCATTTCAATCATGTCTACTCTCCATGACCCCATTTGGGGTTTTCTTGGCAGAGGTACTGGAGTGGTTTTTGCCATTTCCTTCTCCAGCTCATTTTACAGATAGGGAAACTGAGGAAAACAGGGTTAAGTGACTTTCCCAGGGTTAAGTGACTATCCCATACAGCTAGTGTCTGAGGCTGAATTTGAAGTCATGAAGAAAAGTCTTCCTGCCTCTGAGCCTGGTACTCTACCCACTGTACTACACAGAAGCCCAAGCATTTCTTAAGCCCCGAATATTTGCCAGGCACTGTTTTAAGGAAGCACTAGGCATAAAAATCTATATAAATTATCTGTACTCCCAAAGAGTTGACATTCTAAAGATTAGCTAGTCTGATGGTCCTGTTTTATTATTTTTTTTAACAAATAAGGAAATCAAAATAAAGTGACTTGTCCCTAAAGTCAAAGAGCTGAGTTGGGATTTGAACTCAGATTTCTTGACTCCTAGTCCAGGAGTTTTGGCATCATTCTATTCTTCTACCTTCTGCTGAGGAGTATTATTTTCATTATTATTTGTTATTTTTATTTTATTAATTTCTTTCTTAGTCCAAGCTCCTAAAGCTTAAAATCAAACAACTAAGTGGCTTAGTGAATAGAATGCTGGTCCTAGAGCCATGAAGATGTGAGTTCCCCTCAGACACTTACTAACTGTGTGACCCTGGACCTCTGTTTGACTTAATCCACTGAGAAGGAAATGGCAAACCACTCCAGCATCTTTGCAAAGAAAAACCCATGGATGGTATGGTCCATGGGGGTCATGAAGAGTCTGATACAACTAAACAACATGATATGCTATGTATTCAGGTACAAAGATCAAAATTAAACAAACTTTGCCCTCAAAAAGCTTCTAGTCTATCAGGGGAATATTTTCTTTTTCCTTTGAGCCTCAGGTATCTCATCCATAAAATGGGCATGATAACTCTTGTTCACCTACTCATCATGTATTTATGTGTATTATACACACACATTTGCACCAAAATACCTCCAAAGTAAGTGTAAAGAGGGGGCACTACCATTGCGGGTGTGGGAGAGACAGGAAACACCTCCTGTAGAAGGGAAAAATGAGCTGAGATTGAAGGAAATTAGGGGTTCTAAGAGGTGAAGATAAAAAAGGAGCATATCCCAGGCTTCGAGAAAGGGTTGAGCACAGAGCCATCAGAGGACAGAACATTTGTGTTAAGAGTCTAAGGTCTTTAAGATCAGACATTGTTTACGTATTTGCACTTTTCACAGTCCCTGGCATAGGTACTGAACACATTTGTAGAAAACTAAATAACGTTTGTTAGTAGGAAACCGGCTTTCATGCTCCCACCATGCTCAAGAAAACATCAAGCTATTCCCTGTACCTGACTCTTATTCCAAGGAAGCCAAAAGGTCAAGTATTGATGACCCCAGAATACAGAGCATGCATTTCTGTTGCATTTTGTCAATTTAAAATAGCTTTAAAACAGCCTGTGGTACAGTACATAGAGCCCCAGGCTTGGAGTCAGGAAGACTCATCTTCCTGAGTTCAAATCCAGTCTCAGACACTTACTAGCTGTGTGACCCCGGGCAAGTCATTTCATCCTGTTTGCCTCAATTTCCTCATCTGTAAAAGGAGCTAAAGAAGGAGATGACAAACCAATTCAGTATCTTTGCCAAGAAAACCCCAAATAGGGTCACAAAGAGTCAGACATGACCAAAAGCAAGTGAACAACAACAAAAACCAGTCCATGGAGGTGGGTGCATATGGATTATTCCCACTTTATAAATGAGGAAGCTGAGGCTCAGAGGATGAAGAAAGTTGACTATGGTCACTAAGTAAAGGACGGAGCAGGGCAGGACTCAGGACTGAGTCTAATGTCCTTCCCAGCACTCCAGCTGTCAAGATGGAGACTCCCCATGTGACAGTCAAAAGAGGCAGTATAGTCTAATAAGTAGACTCCAGTTAGGAAGGCCTGAGTTACATTCCTTCTATCAAACAAGAGGACACATATAGGTATAAACAAAATAGATGCAAGGATAATCTTGGGAGAAAGGATTCTCTCCTGCGGGAGATGCATGAGATGGGGAGACAAGGCAGCCAAAAGGGTATTAGGAATCTGAAAAGGAGAACAGGTGATGAAGGCAGCAGCCGATGAAGACCAGAAGAAAGATGCTGTAAACTTGACCCAGGAAAGTGGGAATAAGTCATGGGGAATGGTGGCTGACCAAGCAATGAAAGCAGAAAATGGACCAGCTGACTCCCCAATGTGCAGAAAGCAGGACCCTTTTCCCCATCCGAGGTAATTAACATAAGAAACTGGCTAGGAATAAAAACCGCTGATGCTGCAGCAATTAATATATGTGTATTTTAAAATGCCACCTAAGCATTCGCAAGAAAACATCCTGAGATCCATCTGCCTGCAGCCAAGAGAAAGGCCAGAACAAATGCTTCCTTTCTCCTTTGTATCATTATTTAATATGTCATTTTCAAAGCACCAATCACGTGCTCAGACTTCGGACAACAGAAGGACCAAAAACACTGGGATTCTTCTAACAGGTGTCACTATTTAGAATAAAATTTCTTCCACAGGTTATAATTAGAAACGTCCTTCGTTATTGTGAGGGACATGAGAGCCAGCTTTGTGAAATCAGTGAGATTCACTGGAGCCAATGAGAATAACTTAGCATTTTGCCTGAACAGCCAAAGTGGGGCCTGAAACGACTTCCCACCATCTGTAGCATCCCCCACCCCACCCCCACTGCAAATGAAGATGGTGGCTGCTGCATTCTCCTGTGGTTTCTTACCCCTGGCCTGCAAATCCTCAACTGAAATCCTTTATGTGGCCTCTCTGAGGCCACATGAAGACAGCGGTTAGAAGGCCAGCCTCGACACTAGGGAGATCAGGGCTTGATTCTGGCCTCCAACACATCCTCCCTGTGTGAACTTAAATCAATTAACTTCTCAGTATCCCAAGCAATCCTGTAAGTCAATAAATTGTACAACAGACCCTAGTCTGAAAAGGTAGAGGGAGTATCTCCTCACTATTCTGAGGAAATCGCAGGCCTGCTCTTGTGTTTGTCTTTTCTAAAGGACTTTGGGCCATCCTCTCATTTCTCTGTGAGGCCCCTCAAAGAAAGAAGGCTCCGTTTGGAGACTGAGGATGGGGGTAAAGCTCACGAGGAGCACTTGGAGGACTTGCTTAGGTTGGAGAAGGCCCAGCCAGGAGGCTGAGGTGTAGGGGAAGACAAGAGGTGTCTTCATGTATTGGAAGAACTGTCATGGGAAGGAAGGAGGATTCTTGTTCTATTGGCCACAGAGCGCAGTCAGAGGCAATTGCTGAGAAGTAGATTGATCTTAAGGCCAGGAAGATCGTCCTAAACGATTAGCACTGTCAGGAAGCAGAACCCATGTGGCCACTTGCTCCGTACCTTAAAACGGGCATTCCCTTCAGGTAGGGATTAGGCTAGATGGTTGCTGAGCTTCCCTCCAGGTTGGATGTTGGATGGCTCAGATCCTGGCTCTTACTATGTGACTTTGGGCAAGTGGCTTCCCTTTCCTCAACTTTAACATGAGAGGGGTTGGCTCGTACGCCCTCCAAAATCTCTCCCAGTTCTAAAGCTTGCATCCTGTCTGCTCTTGTAGGCGGGATCCCCCCATGCCAGGTCCAAGCCTGGTTAAGCCCATGAATCCCTCACACCTTATCCCAATGTGGGAACATCATGCACCTCTCCCCTTCTCCCCATTCATATGGGGAGGTGACATAAGGCACCTTTTAACTCCAGATTCCCGCAACTTCTGAATAGATAAAAGGGACGATTGGTTGGGGTATATAACTGGCCTGCCGAACTTGATAAAGTGTGAACATGAGATAGATCATTGGCTCTTCCTGAGTTGGAAGTTCTTTAACATTGAGGCTTGTGTCTGATTCAAATGCCCCCAAGCATAGTAACTGGCACAAGGATAGGACAGGGGGCAGCTGGGTGGCACAGTGGATAGAGCACCGGCCCTGGAGTCAGGAGTACCTGAGTTCAAATCCGGCCTCAGACACTTAATACTTAACTAGTTGTGTGACCCTGGGCAAGTCACTTAACCCCAATTGCCTCACTTAAAAAAAAAAAAAACAAGGATAGGACAGGATGGGACGAGACCCATGGGTATAGGTGTCTCCCAGGGATGAAAGCCCTTCTCCCGATGCCAATCAACATCTCCTCAGCAACATGTAGCCTTAGAGAGTTGCCATGGGTACTAAGAGGTTAAGGGAGTTACCCAGAATCACGAAGAGGCAGAATCAAACCCATGACGCTATCCACTGAGCCACATAGTCAGTGTTGAATCAAATAAAAATCTCTACCCTCTTACTGATCACACGAGATAATACGTGTAAAGCATTTTGCAAACCCTAATGTGTCATATAAATTCATCTGCTATCATTACTGTTATTTAATTGTTATTACATTTGAATCGAGGTTGTATCAACCTCAGAGAAGAAAGCATTTATTGAATACTAAACGACATAGCAGGCATTAAGCAAAAGATTGACGAGACGGTCATCTTCTCAGGACCCAGAGTGCACGTGGTTAATCCCTTAGTCAGCTAGGATTCAGGGTTGTGTTTTGTTACTAGGATGTCTTCCCGTAGCTTTCTCTGAAAAAGCGAGCCTGTTCTTCCGTCAGGCGGACAGCTCTTCTAGGACTGAACTGAATCATCAGCATTAAGAAATGTTCAAGGACATGTGAACAACCAGCTTAACTGGGCTAGGAAAAGTCAAACTCCCACCTTGAGTTACCCGGGCAGGCCTGGTAAAATCAAAGAAAGAGGCCTCGATTTGGTACCCAAAGGCAAGAGGGGGTTTTTATGAACCAGACACATATTTTACTTAATTCTGCGCATCACATTTGAGGAAATATTTTGGAGAGCAAACCAGATGGGGCAAACAGAAGGGGAAGGACCTCAGGATCACCTGCACAGGCTGGCCCAAAAGGCTTAGGACAGTTTCAAACTTATTGAAATCAAACATTTTAAAGCTTAAACTGAATTAAGACTTTAGAGATACCCATGACGAAGGTGGTGGTGGTGATGATACCACCTAACATGTAAGGTATGCAAAGCCCTTCACAAATATTATCTCATCTATCCTTACTACAACCCTAAGTGCTCTTATTATCCCCATTTTAGATAGGGAAACTGAAACAGAGGTTAAGTGACTTGCCCAGAGGCACACAGCAAATGAGATCAGAGCAAAATTTGAACTCAGGTCTTCCTGAAACCAAGTTCAGGAGCTCTATCCAGTAAACCATCTAGCTGCCCCTACAAGTGCATCAGTTGTACAAATAGAGATGTTTACCCAGGAGAAGGAAAGGCTTGGGGGAAGCAGGGGTCAGCCAATCTCTCCTTGAAAAACTCAAGTATGTGTGGGGAGGAATCTAGTACAACTTCACTAGCAGCTAAGTGGCACAAGGAGGGTTTAGAGCCCTGGAATTCACTTCACATCTCATTTCCCTTATCTGTAAAATGAAGAGAAAAGTTTGCAGAGAAATTGACTTTGAAAGATTCAAGACCTCTGATCAACACAATGACCAGCTCCAATGCCAAAGTACTCAAGAGGAAGCATGCTCTCCAGCTAGAGAAACCATGGACTCAAGACTGAAGATTAAAGAAGATTTTCTTTTATTTTCTTCCATCCTTCCTTTCTTTCTTTCTGATAAGGTGACTTCAGGAATTTGCTTTTCATGATTATAGATATTTATAATGGATTTTTATTTTCTTGCCTTCACAATGCATAGGAGGAAAGGGGGAGAGAGAGAAAATAAAGAACTGAAAAGAAATTTAAATTTCAAAAAATAAAATAATTTTGTTTAAAAATCAAGATATTAATAGCACCTACCTCCCAGGCTTTTTGTGAGGATCAAATGAGATAATATTTATAAAGTCCTTTGTAAGCCTTAAAGTGTTATGTGAATGCTAGCAATTATATTATTATCACATCTCAAGGCAGCCCTTCCAAATTTGGGGCATCTCTACTAGGAAATGTTTCCTTCTATCAAGTTGTCACCTGCCTCTCTGTCATTTTCACCCATAATTCCTTGTTCTGCCCTCTGGGGCCAAACAGAACAAGATAGTCCCTCTTCCACAAGACAGCCTTTAAACACTAGAAGATAAATAGCATGTCTCTTCTAAGACATAGCTTCCCCTGGATAAACACACACACACACACACACACACACACACACACACACACACACACACAGTTTCTTCAACCAGTCTTTATATGACCTGATTTCCTAAAAGCCACCTCCTGCATGAAGCCTTCTGTGACCCCCTTAGCTGCCACTCAAAAAATAAATCACATTTTGGGGGAGAACAATCCTATGATTGCATTAATATAAGGACCTCCAAGTAAGGAAAGTCCATCTACTGATGCAGATGAGTCATTATTCTTTATTTTATTGTCTTCATAGAATGACTTGTGGTGCTAACAGTGACTTGTCAAGGATCAGACAACCAGCATGTGGCAGAGAAGGGGCTTGAACCCAGGTCTTCCTGATGCTGAGGGCAGCACTATCCACTTTACCTCACTGACCTCTCGCAGTTTGACTTTGGATACCATTTGTGTTGACTTATCTGTACTTTTGCCTCCATAGAAGGTAAGCTCTGTGCAGGCAGGGACTCTTTCTCTTTCATCTTTGGATGCCCAGCACCTCAGAGAGGGCTTATAAATGCCTTTGAAGGAATCGATAGGGGCAGCTATGTGGCACAGTGAATAAAGCACTGGCCTTGGATTCAGGAGGACCTGAGTTCAAATCCAGCCTCAGACACTTGACACTTACTAGCTGTGTGACCTTGGGCAAGTCACTTAACCCTCATTGCCCCCACCAAAAAAAAAGGGGGGGGGAATGGATAGTCCTTCTCTCAATAGATTGCCATTGGTCAATATCCTTCTGAAAATGGGGTGTCAAGGAGTGATCCCAGTGAGTAGCACAGATGCCCACCAATGCAGAAAAGAGCAGGGCTCCTTCTCATGTCCCTCCATTGAAATACTACGCCTTGGCACCATCTCAGTCTATAAAAAGCCATCTACAAATGTAAGTGATTCTTATTTTCATCACCACCTCACAAAATGTCACTATAGATTATCTTTGGCACTTGCTTTGTAATTTTCCAGTCTATCACTTCAATTAAACCAACAAAATCTAACCTCCTGATTTGGCACAAGTTCCCCCTCTCTCAGCAGAAAGTCTCTACAATGAAAATCCGACATAGGGGCTAAAAGTGCAATTGTGTAGACCACAAATTGCTTCCAGAGCTTAAGAAGAGTCCTGGAAATAAAACGCTGCAGGGCAGAGAGGGCACAATAATCCACAATCCCTTTGATTGGGTTTGAGCAAACTTCTGGTTCTAATGAATTTCTCAGATCCTGGGATTTGGATCCAGAAGGAATTGTAGAGGGCATCTATGACAATCCACTCATTTTACAGAGGAAGGAGAGAAAGACCTAGTCATTGGCTTGGTCATTACACATTTATTAAGTGCCTATGATGTGCCAGGCACTGTGCCAAGTGCTGGGGATACAGAGAAAGACACATGGGAGTCCAAGGAGCTCACAGTGCAATCAGAGAGACAACATACAGACAACTCTGTACACACAGGACACGGATGAACCTACTTAAGGGCAGGTTGCTGCTTGATTTGGTAGGAGGGACGGGGGGAACTCCCTATCTACATGAAATGGGCTGCCTTACAAGATAGTAGGTTCTTTTTCAACAGAATTCTTCCAGACAAGCCTTCACAATCTCTTATCAGATATGTTGTAGGAGAATTCTCATACCATTCCAATCCATCCTAGATGTAGCTGCCAAAGCACAAATCTTTGTCACTCCCCCTCAGTAAACTCCTGTGGCTCCCTATTACTTCAAGGTCCTAATAAAAAGTCTTAAGTTAGGCATTCAAAGCACTTCAGAACCTGGCCCCTGCCTACTTTTCTCATCTCTTTATACTGGATTCCACTCTAAGATGCAGATGTTCTCACTGGCTGTGCCAGGTACCTGAAATGCTCTCTCTTCTCTGTACAGAATCCCACAGCTATTAGTACCTTCCCCACTGAGTCTTCCCTGTACCCAGTGGGTATTTCTCCAGCACATACCTATTTGTGTGTACACATTGTTTCCCCACTTTCAAGGAGAGCTTCCACAAGGAAGGACTGGCTTCCCTTTTGCCCCAGCACATAGTAGACCCTTAAGAGGAAGGAGGGGAGGGGAGGGGAGGGGAGGGGAGGGGAGGGAGGGGAGGGGAGGGGAGGGGAGGGGAGGGGAGGGGAGGGGAGGGGAGGGGAGGGGAGATCTCATTGGGTCTTTAAAGTCCTGTATCCCTAAATGCTGCTCTTCAAACAGCTTCCAGTCAGGGTTTTGTAAACAACGACAGCCACTACAGAGGCTTCTTTCTGGAAAGAGACTCACACACAAAGCAGGCCATTGTGTCACAGCTGCCTGCCTCTGGGTGCCAGGGAGGTGCGTAATGGAGATATCACTCTGCAGACACAAGGGAGACAAAGGCAGAGCTGGCTGTGTGGCAGGTTCAATGGGTTCATCTCCATGTGGACAATAGCACTCAAACCCATTTCTCCAGTCGTCATCATGCCCTAGCCAACCACACCTGAGTTGGAGAATATATTTCCCCACTTCTAACTTCCCATAAAAAGATGAGAGAATTATTGATTTTGAGCCAGAAAGGTCCTTAGTAGCCATCAAGTCCTACCCCTGGTTTTACACATGAGGAAACTGAGGCCCATCAAGGTTAAGTAACTTTTTGAGGGTCACATAATTAGCAAAACTCTTAGATGGAATTTGAAATCAGAGCCTCCTGGCTACTGGATTCCATGGTCTAACCCCAAGTCTCTTAGTCATACTCATGGTGGGCAGGCTTTTGAAATGTTCATGATCCAAGTGAGCAGAACCAGGAGAACACAGAAAACAGTAATAGCAACATTGTGATTGACTTAGCTCTTCTCAGAAATACAATGATCCAAGATAATTCCAAAAGACTCATGATGGAAAATGCTCTTCACATCCAGAAAAAAAAAGAACTATGGAATTTGCATGCAGATTAAACCATATTATTTCTACATTTTTTCTTTTTTGAGGTTTTCCCCTTCTGTTCTGATTCTTCTTTCACAACATAACTAATACAGAAATGTGTTTAATGTGATTATACATATTTAAAAATTAAATTAAAAATTAAAAATTAAATTAAATTAAAAATTAAAGTTCATAATCTAAAGGGCAAGATCTCAGCCTGGCACTTTGGAAAGAGCATTCACTGGTTCTGGAGTCAAACAAAAGCCTTGGGTTCAAATCTAGCCTCTGATCTTCATGACTTTGGACTAGTCACTTTACCTCCATGGGCCTCAGTTTCCTTTTCTACAAAGGGATGGAGCTAAGCTAGATGGCCTCTGAGGTCTCTACCAGCTCTAGGACAGTGAGTTGATGACCCTTTGGCATTTCCTTTTTGATTGAACCTATAATGTAATAGATAGACTGCTGGATTTAAAGTCAGAAGGACCTGGGTTCAATTTCTAACAACAATAATAGCTTGTATTTCTTTTCTTTTTCTTTTCTTTTCTTTCTTTTTTTTTCTTTTGTAGAGCAATGAGGGTTAAGTGACTTGCCCAAGATCACACAGCTAGTAAATGTCAAGTGTCTGAGTCTGGATTTGAACTCAGGTCCTCCTGAATCCAGGGCAGGTGCTTTATCCACCATGTCACCTAGCGGCCCTCAATAGCTATGGCACCTACTATGTGCCAGGTGGTATGCTTAATACTTTGCAAATATTATTTCAGTTGCTCCTCACAAGAACCCTCAAAGATAGATAATATTAGTACAACCCCCCCCATATTACAGATGAGAAACCTGAGGCAATAAATAACTTGCCCAAGGTCACATAGCTAATAAGTATCTGAGGCTGGATTTGAACTCAGATCTTCCTGATTCCAGGTATGTCACTCCATTTAGCCTCTGTGAAAGCATATTAAAAACCTTTTTAGTAAAGCTAGAAATATTAAGAAATAATATTTCTCTGCTCCAAAATCTTTAGAAAAGCTCCTAGTAAAGGCAAAGATGATAGGTTAAGAGCAAAAATATTTTCTTAGACAAAATGGATAAGATTGGACCCACTCTCTTAACAAAGAATAATTCCCATTTTGTTTACTGATTGATCACCTAAGGATAGCCCTCACCTTTGCCCATCCATCTAAAGTGACCCCAACCTTTCTTCAGGCAGAAAGGATATGGAAGCGGCAGCTAAGTGGCAAGGTGGATGGTTCACTGGCCCTGGAGTCAGGAGGACCTGAGTTCAAATCCAGACACGGACACTTGACACTTAATAGCTGTGTGACCCTGGGCAAGTCACTTAACCCTATCTGCTTCATCAGAAAGAAAGAAGGAACGAAGGATATAGATAACTAAATATCCATCAAAGGGAGCTAGTCCCTTGGTTTACTCCAGGAAAAAGGGGAGTAGCCCAAGAGAGATGGAATGGTGACTTGGTTTATCAACAATTGTGGAATGTTAACCCAAACTATATTTTTATATATTGTAATTTCCTCCTTGAAAAGTAGAATCATATTCTAGACAAGCAGTCTCCAAACCAGGAAGACCTGGCTTCAAATGTTGCCTCTGACACATTTTTGTTGCTGAGTTGTTTCTGACTCTGTGACTCCATTTGGAGTTTTCTTGGCAAAGATACAGGAGTGATTTGTCATTTCTCCAGTTCATTTTACAGAGGAGAAAACTGAGGCAAACAGTGTTAAGTGACTTGCCCAGGGTCACACAGCTAGTTTAGGAGGTCAGATTTGAACTCAAGTCTCTCTGACTCTATGCACTATGGTGACCACTAGTTGCCCTTTCCAAGTGTAGAGATGTCAAACACAAGGCAGTAAGAGACACTCTCAAATGCAGCCTGAACAGATTACCATGTAATTGGGAAATAGTTAACACAATAAATGTACAACAGAACAGATAATAACACATTTTAAAACTAAGTCAATATGTGGCTTGAACAGATCCATATGTATAGTTCACTAATCCTGTTTCTATATGAGTTTGACACCATTGCCCAAGAACATTGAGATGTTAAGTGCCTTATCCAGGATTATATTTGAGGATTGACTTGGAGCAGCTAAGGGGTGCCATAGCTCATAGAGTGCCTGGCCTGAAATCAGGAAGACCTGCATTCAAATTCATCCTCAGACACTACCTGTGTGACCCTGGGCAAGTCATTTAATCCTGTTTGCCTCAGTTTCCTTTTCTGTAAAATGAGCTGGAAAAATGGCAAAGCAGCGCAATATCTTTGCCAAGAAAACCCCAAATGGGGTCACAGAGTCAGACACAACTCAACAACAACAGACCTAGGAAATTCTCTAAGACTATAAGCTGCCAACCTGCTCTGATTAAGGAATTCCCTATACCAATGAAATTAGAGATCCAGTCCCAATCCCTGAGTATTTCTAGAGAAACTTAGGAGAAAAATGGCAATTTGTAGAGCCTTTGGATTCTGGCCTTATAGATTTAAGGCTCAAAGGGACCTTGGAGATTACTTGCTCCAACCTTCTCATTTTACAGAAGAAGAAACTACACCCAGAGAAGGAAATTGCCCCAACACTCATGGGTACTGAGCATCCGGCTAGAATCCCAACCCAGGATCTAATTCTACACCTGGGTAGGGTGCTCCTTGCATTTCTATCACTGGAAGGGACATTGAGGTTATCTAGTCCAAATCCTTCCCCAGACAGGATTCTTCACCATAGCATTCCTGAGGAGTGGGTCATCTAACCTTAGTTCAGAGCTTTCAGCTAAAACTAAACACAACATTTGTGTGCCCTGGGGAAAACCTGAACATTTCAAAACTTTACCCTGATTCTCAGTGACTCATATCATTGGACAAGAACAGCCGGAAAAACTGGAAAACAGCTTGGAAGAAATTGGGTTTATATCAGCATCTTATACCATATACCACAATAAGCTCAAAATGAATATGCAACCCAAATATAAATAATCTAAAAATATTAAACTACATATATAAAGGGTCACACACACCCCCAAATGCATCAGAAGAGAACTAGCTCAGGTACCTTTCATAGCTATGACTAGAAAGTGAATTCTTAATCAAACAAGGGATAAATGGGAGAGGAGACAGAGGGGAGAGGGGAGGGGAGGAGACCAAAGAGAAGCATCCTGTACCTCCTTTCCATATAACAGCTCTTCAGACATGTACTCCCTGTTGCCCTCACCCCCCCCCCCAAGAACAATCAAAAAACTGATCGATCATTTCACCACCTGTGTCCCTACACCAGGAAGGGAGGCTGGAGGCCAGGAAAAAATAGCTAAACTATGAACTAGCAACACAATGACAACTCAATTCCAAGTAGGTACATAGACTATAGGAAGGAAGGGAGGAATGGAGGGGGGGAGAGAGAGGGAGGAAGGGAAGAAAGGAAGAAAGGAAGAAAGGGAAAGCTGCCCACCCCACCCCCAGCTGCAGCCTGAAGCTCCCTCCTCACCTTCAGCTACCTCTAGGATCACACCTCTGACTCAAAGTCCCTGGCCAGCCCATTTTGTCTAATTGAAACAGCAGGTGAAATTTTAAGTAGGCCAAATGCAATTATCCAAATTGGAATCTGACACCGAGGCTAACACCTAGACGGCCACAGCAGGCTTGTTTTAAGTCACGTATGTGGAAATGCACCTCCCAGGGCATCGGGCTGCACTTCCCTAAAATGATGCTGACTCACAAGCTTCAAAGAAGGATGGGGAGCTGGCCCCTGCTGGCAGTCCTGGCAGCCCCGAAAGGCCCACATCCTGACACCAGTGGTAAGGGGAGCTGCATTCAGAACAACATTCTGTTTCTATAGAAACTTGAAAATTACCACCTGATCTGGCCCAACAATTTCAGTATCAAAAAGTAGGGGGCAGTTTTCTAGGTTATCCAAATCCAGAGATCCTTAACTTTTTTGTCTGTCTGGTGAAGTTTACAGACCCCTCTCAGAATAATAATTTAAAATGCATAAAATAAAATACATTGAAATACAAAAGAAACCAATTCTAGAGAAATAACAGTTATAAAAATATTAAAATAAGATTAAAGTTTTATTGTTGTTCAGTCATTTCAGTTATGTCTGACTTTTTGTAACCCCAGATAGGGTTTTCTTGGCATAAATACTGGAGTGCTTTGCCATTTCCTTCTCCAGCTCATTTTACAGAGGAGGAAACTGGGGCAAAGAGGGTAAAGTGACTTGTCCAGGGTCACACAGCTGGTGACTGAAGCCAGATTTGCACTCAGGTCAAGGTTCAGTAAATTAGATTCAGATTAAGAACTCCTATTCTAGTCAGTCTGATATGTAATCATATAATTTGTTATTCCAGAATATCCGAGCTGGGCAGGCCCTCAGGCTTTGGTTCAGTCTAATTCAAGACTCAAAATCCAGTCTCACAAAAAAAAACAAAAACAAAAAGGATCCACAGTCTGCCCTCCCCAGTGAGTGGTCATTCCCTCTCAGAAAGGCACTCATCTCTAGAGGTAATCCATTCCACCTGGAGAAAGTTCTAATTTGGGGAAAATCTGCCTTTGTATCCTCGAAGTCCCACTTCTCAATGAGGGGGTTCCATTGGTCATTGTTCTTCCATCTCGAGGATCCTGGTACAGTCCAGGAGACAGCCAGTCTGGCTCCTCCAAGTCTTCTCTGGACTAAGCACCCCTCCTTCGTTCCACTGATCTTCTTGGGGCCTGAGATTTTGAGTCCTCATCATTTTGATCACCCTCTTTCGAACTTTCTCAAGCTCATTGTGTTGTTTGTTTTTGCCTAAAGCTGTGATTTCATCAGGGTAGGGAGGTCCCTGTAAGCCATTCCCTCCACCTTTCCATATCAGCAATTTATACAGTAGGGAGTTACCTAAATAACTTGTCCAGGGTAGTATGGCTCCAAAGTGTAAGTGCTTATTTAGCATAGTACCTGGCACATAGTAGGTGCTTAATAAATCCTCCTTCTCTTCCCTTCTTCTGATGCCCAACCTGCTCTCTCTACTCACTAGGCCATACTGCCCCTAGCTTCTAAAATGTGGCATCCAGAACTGAACACCACACTCCACAGGTGACGTGACCAGGGCTTGGCCAAGAAGAAAGGGCAGCTCTGCTCCCTGACAATACAACTAACTCACACCTACATTGCCTTCCATGGCTGACCAAAGGCTGGCATCACGGCCTCCTCAAAGGGGAGGCTGAAAGTGTCGTTCTCCCCATTCTATGGATAGGAGCCACACCAGGTTTTCAAGAAGGGCAATAAGTAGCCTAGCCAAGAGTGGATTCAATGACTAGTGGAGACACTCCAGGTAGATTCCGGGTAAATTCAGGGCTCTTTGCAAAGCAATAGCCCCCCCTCACTCCATTCACTCAACAACCAGCCTGCAGACCCCTGGGCTCACTTCCTTTCATGGTTTTTCCTCCTCCTCAGATATCGCCTCAGATGCCAAAGTGCCAGCCTCACCAAATCACTCTGAGGCAAAAAGAAGGTAAAATGTCCAAAAGGCTTCGGAAATGTCAAACTGCCTAAATGTCGCATTGAAACATGGTGGGGGAGGGGAGTAGCTAGGAGATTTCATTCATGTGGGGAAATTCCAGGGAGAAAATGCTCCATCCACCTCCACGCAGCTCCTGCTGGGATGTCTATGCTGCCCATCCCACAGTACATGGAGAGGTCAAGGAATTTGCTCAGGCTTATCCAGCCATCAGGTGTGAGAGGCCAGTGAGAACTCAGATCTTTTTGATGCCAAGACCAACTCTCTCTGCACTGTGCTGCCCAATAGAAATTTCTGTTGTTGTTAATACCTAAATATTTATATTTGTAACATAATAATAGCAGCCACTGGGAAGACTCCTCCCAAAATTTACCACCCTTTCACTGTCTGTCACACAGATGAAATGCCTGAAGACATAGAGTCCTTGCACCATAGGCCACATCCTCCAATTTTAACAGTCACCACCCCAAAGCCCCATGCTGCCTACAGCCTGAGTTATTTTAGGCCTAACCTCATTTCTTCCAAACCCCCGGCTCTGTGTGAATTTCCATGGCTCTATATGCATCTTCCCAGGGCAGGGGCAGCCGAGAGAGCAACAGTCCCCGAATCAGGAGGGCCTTGAGTTCAAACTCCAATTATGCCCCTTATTATCCTTGTGACCCTGATGGACTGGTCATTGCCCCCTCTCTCTGAACTCCAGCCTCCCCAGATGGGGTGGGACCAGAGCAGCTCCAAGTCCTGGAGTTTAAATCCTAACATCTCATGAAAGAGATGTCATCTAACAAGTTTTAACGAGCCAAGCAGGATTTAATAAACTTGCTAAGTTTCAACAGAAAGATGGTTCCAAGACTGAATCACCTTAAGAGCATAAATTTAAAGTGAGACTAGACAGTCAAGGTTATGGAATCACAAAGAAAAACACATGCCCAGGAAGGGATCCTAGAGGCCTCTTCACTCAAGCTCCTCATTTAGCAGGTAAGGAAACTGAGGCCCAAAAAGCAAAGTGACTTGTCCAAAGTCCCTTGTCCAGGTAGAAAATGTCAGAGTCTGGGATTGAACCCGGGCCCTCCAACTCTGCATCTTCCCCCCTGCATCGTAGTATCTCGGTACCTTATTCAATACTGTATGTGATTTGTTGCCTCTGACCTGATCCTGCTCGAGTCTACATTTTCAGTATTTTTCCCCAAGCTGTCAGTCAACTTCTGAAGCCTCATGGGAGTGTGCAGGTGACCCTGGGTTCCCACTGTCAATGTCTTTGAAGCAAATTCTCTAAGAAGGAACCATCAAGTTGGGAAGGCTCAGCTACAACCTTTGGAACAAACATAGCCCATGCTTGCTGCCCACAGACCAGTCTAGTTAAGTTCCAACACATTTACCACCAGAGGATTGGCCACCAATTCATGAAATTTTGGGGACCCAGCAAATCACGTACCCATCTACTAAGGAGAAGAAGGGTGTGAATCTATACTAGCACAGGCAACTCCCACACTGATAGAATCATAGGTGCTTGAAATGAGCACATCAGTTGGGACGAAACTTTTGCACGTTTTCACTCACAGCAGCCAAAATGAGTGTTGTTGGTGTTCCACAGTGGAACAAATACCTTCCATCAATGATCTCATTCTCCTTTCTAATAGTTTGCCCATCCCCAACCTAAACAAGCACCAAAATCAACCATGGACCCTCCCTTGCTCTCTCTAGTGAAAATTTCCCCTAATTCCTAACAAGTCTCTTTTCCTTCTCATTAGGGTCTAGTATGTATTGCACGTATCAGAGACCCACACTCCTGGTGCTTCACTTCCCAATTATCCCCATCTATAATACAGGACTTTTTTAAAAAACTGTAGGAAATGCTCATGGGACTGTAATGGGGCTCAAAGGAGAGCATGGATGTAGTGTGCTGTATGGGGATCCAGGCTCCTACATTTGGAGTGGAAGAGAACCTCAGAGCCCATCTAGTCCTATGGAATCTTAACTTCTTGTATGTCCCAGACTCCTCTGGCAGGGTGGGGAAACCCATGGATCCCTTCTCAGAATCATGTTTTCAAAATATATAAAATAAAATACATAATATTACAACGGAAACCAAGTACATTGAAATACAGTTCTCAATAAAGTTTTGTTTAAAAGTTCAGGGACCGGGGCAGCTAGGTGGCACAGTGGATCGAGCACCGGCCCTGGATTCAGGAACACCTGAGTTCAAATCTGGCCTTAGACACTTAACACTTACTAGCTGTGTGACCCTGGGCAAGTCACTTAACCCCAATTGCCTCACTAAAAAAAAAAAATTCAGGGACCACAGGTTAAGAAGCCCTAACTTCCAATCTTTGCATTATTCAAGAGGAAAATGAGGGCCAGAGAGATCATGGGATCATAAACCCAGATCGGGAAGGACCCTATGAGGCCATCCAGTCCAACCCCTTCATTTTACAGATGAAGAAACTGAGGCCAAAAGAAGAATGACTCACCTAAGGTCCATGGGGAGTAAGCCAGGACTCGAACTGAGGTCCTCTAACTCCTGAGTCACAACTTTCCACTTTACGGGGTTAATTAGTCAACTAGCATTAATTAAGCACCTGCTGTGAGTGAGTCAGCCCCTGTGCCAAGCACTAGGAATACAAAGCAAAGCAAAAAACAGTCTCTGCAGTCAAGGAACTCCCAGTCTAAGGGAAGAGACAAGATAGAACCACTAGGTAGGAAGAAGATACAGACAAGAAAAGTTGGAGGTGGGCTCAGAGGGAAGGTATCCTGCAGAAGGGGAGATTTTAGCTGACACTTGGGGGAAACCAGGGAATACCAGCACTGTCAGTGAGGAGGGAGAGAGCCCCAGCAGGGACAAGGCTCAGAGTCAGGAGAAGGAGTACTTTGGGGGAGCCCCAAGCTATGGAAATGTTATTACTATGTGACTTCAAGTCACTTCATCTCACTTTCCTCTCCTGCCAAGTGAGCAGAAAATAAGCCCTAAAATGAGGGTTGCTGGGAAGCTTGGATGAGCTGATGAATAGAAGTGCTGTAGAAATATCAGCTTTTATCCTGTGGGGCCAAGGACCCAAGAAAGGGCTACTCCAGGAACCCAATGGGGAAAACTCTTCACTTCAAAACAGGTTATTTTATTCCCAGAAGCTGCTCCAAGGCATCTGGATCACAATTTTGTAGGTGTTTCCTTTAAAAATGACCGCATTCGGGGAAGCTAGGTGGCAAAGTGGATAGAGCACCAGTCCTGGAGTCAGGAGGACCTGAGTTCAAATCTGACCTCAGACACTTAACACTTACTAGCTGTGTGACCCTGAGCAAGTCACTTAACCCCAGTTGCCTCACCAAAAAAAAAAAAAAAATTACTGCATTCACTAGCTCTATGACCCTAGGTAAGTCATTTAAATTGTCCCAGCCTTACAAGAGTGCTGTGAGGATTAAATCAGATTTCATCTATAAATATATGTATATGTATTCATGTACACTCATGTGAAATATACATGCATACACACATATATACACATGCATATATGTGTGTATATATATAATTAAGCTCCTCTACATATTAATATTTATGTATAAATACATATAGATCACATTTATATAGTGCTTTCAGCTTTTCAAAAAGCTTTACAAATATTATCTCATTCCATCCTCACAACTACCCTGGGAGGAAAATTATATGATTACAGTTACATGTTACAGATTAGGAAACTGAGGTAGGCAAAGGTTAAGTGATTTGTCCCAGGTCATGCTGCTGGTGAGTGGCTGAGGCCCAAGTTGAACTCAGGCTTTCTTGACTCCAGGCCAACACTCTATCCACCTTGTCACCTAGATGCTTAATTTAATAAATTTAAATATGTAAATAATTTCAATTATCTTAGATATCCCATTTAAATTTTATGTTTACATTTATATATTTTATATGTATAATTTATATATAAGTGCTTTTAATCCTTAAAGTACTATATAAAATTTAGCTATACTATGATAAAAGAAATGAAAAATTATGCTTTATTTCTCCTTAAGATGTTGGAAACTTCTACTAAAGTCTTAGAACAGGAAGGCAAAGAAGGTGTCAGGAAGGAGTTGGAGAGGCAACACCCCATTGGGAGAAGCCTGAGGCAGCTTTTTAGAACTGGCTCTCTTATTAGGTTGCTAGGTGATGTCACTTAGCAGTCAGAGGATGCTAGACCTAGATGGAAAAATAGCAATAGGCCTCAGTTTCCTCATTTGTAAAGTTTGGGGCTTTGCTGACCACTTGTCACTTATGCTATAAAGAGGGCTAGATCAGACTTGATGGCTGCTGAGCCAACTCAACTCTCAAATTCTGTTCTTCTGTGACTAAGTGATCCCTTGCTCTAAAAGTCGGTGATTCAAACCTAGATCAGGAGCATGGTACAAGAGCAGCTGAGATTTATATCTTGTTTGAGGATGGGTCCCACAGATGGTCTCAAATGGAGGATTTGAAACTATGTCCCACCTGACTCGGGAAATAACTGTCAGCTCTTTATTACTGTTGGGATGATTCTTACTATATTATTGTTGCACCATCTCTTCTCCCTGTTTCCCTTTTAGCTCAAAAATTGTGCAAGGTTACACAGGTCATATCTGGGGGGGGGGGCGGGAGAGGGGGAGGTTGCAAAGTTGACTATGCTAAAGCCTAACTTGGGGCAGTATTTTTTAAAGATAACTTTTCCATTTCATTCCTCTATCTGCTTCTCACTGCACTGATTTGGCACCCTTCCATTACCACAAAAAGTGTTGCTACAAGACTTTTTGCAAAAATCCAAAGTTTCTATGTTGCTTTCCCACCCAAAGCAATCTTTAAGTATTTTAGGAACTGAGCATCTGAACCCAAATTCAGAATATTTCAGGGACCAAAAGTCATCTTATTAATTTGGTTCCCAGGCACACCCTGTCTAACAAGAGTCATCCTCTGATTCACATCTCATGCCACAGACCAAAAATATGGGACAGCAAGGTTGGCTAAAACATCAGATGCCTTCTGTGCAAAACACCATCTTTAGAAGTTGCCTTTATCTGGGAATCAAGCAACCAGCAAGCAGTTATTGAGCACTGACAATCAACAGGCTCCTAGAAGAAAAAGTCCCTGCCCTCAGGGAGCTTATGTTCTAATGGAGAGATAAATGGGTTTATACAAGATAATTTTGGAGTTGATGGAAGATAACCTCAAAAGCCAAGATAACCTTAGGGGAAAGGACACTATATTCCAGTAGAAGGGCACTAAACCTGCATCTGATCCACCATAATTCCCAGAGGTAGGTGCTATGATTATCTTCATTTTACAGATGAGGAAACTGAGTCAGAGAAGTTAAGCAACTTGCTCAAGGTCACACAGCCTGTAAATTTCTAAGGCAAAAGTCAGGTTCAGATGGACCAGATTCTAAGGCTAGTCCTCTAAGACACTTTCCCTTTGACATAGTGCTATTTAGAGAGCATCTGTTCTAGAAATTAATGAAAACAGAGGAAGGGAGCAAGGTCAGAAAAAAATAATAGCCCCTGATATTCACATCCTGTGTTAGCATTTCATAGCTCACTTTCACATGGTGCCTTGCAGTTTAAAACCTGTTTACATCCCAGTAACCCAGTGAGGTAGGCAGAGCAGTCATTGTTGTACCCATTTTATAGATCAAGGCAAGGTAACAACATTTCTTAAATGTTTAACATATCCTAGGCACTATGCTAAGCAATGGGGATACAAATAAGAGCAACAACAACAATAATAATAATCTTTGTTCATAAAATCACAGATTTAGAGCTAGACAGAGGTCTTAGAGATCAGTGCTCTCATTTTACAGATGAGGAAATTGAGGCCCATTGAAGTGATTTGGTTTCAAATCAAGGTCAGAAAGTAGTAAGGGGTCAAGCTAGGACTCTGCCACATGTCAAAGGCAGAAACTACCTATTTGCTTCTGTATTCCCAGCTTCCTAACACAGTAGCTTCACCAAGTAGGTTTTTTTTTTTAAATAAAACCATTGATTGAATGATAAACCCAGTGCATGACACTGCAGCATGTCCTCTCTCCAAAACCAAGGACCAAACCATGTCAGAAGTAGAATGGGCATTACAGCACCCTTAATTTAAATGGTTTGCTGTAATACATGAATTTTTCAAAGCCATGCATTCCTCCTTCTCTGGACTCATGGAGGATGTGTGATTTATTGATAACAAGCACCCTCAAAGATGTAGGTAGCCCAAGATTTGCAAAATCTATAATGGCTATCATCCCCGAGGTTAGAAGTTCTTAACCTAGAGTCCATGAACTTTTTTTAAAAAGTATTTTGATAGATAGTTGTATTTCAATATAATTGGTTTCCTTTGTAATTCCTATGTATTTTGTTTTATGCTTTCAAAAACACTAATCTGAGAAGGGGTCCATAGACTTCACCAGACTGCCCAACGGAGCCATCACACACACACACACACACAAACCAGTTAAGAACCTCTGCCCTGGGTACATCAAAAGGAGGCCAGCTTTCAAGCTTTCCTTTTTTCTCTAGCAAAGCTCTTCCATCCTCATTACTACCATCAAAAAGACAGTGAAAGACTTTCAGCTACTGTTAATCTAGAACATGAACTACACCCTTACCCCATCAAAAACTAACCCCTGAGCCATCAGGGCCTCAAGGGTGATTTTTGCCTTTTAAAAAGCAGGACTTCAGGAAAGCAGATTGGATACCTTATCTCTATTACAGGAAAGCTTTGCAAGTAAAATTCAACTACAACAAAGCATATTAAAAAAAAAAATCTGGGGGTGGGGTAATGGACTGAGCTAATTAGCTCCCAGAGTGATTATCAATTTGTTAAAACAAATAATTACTTCCACATGCAAACTGCCCAAATTGAATTCAGCTCTATTTGAAAAAGACCCCAGCAGTAATCTATCCAAAGGACTCCTCGGGCTTCCAGTATTAAAATTCCCAATACCAACAAGAGATCTAAGGCCTCCTAGAATGAATCACCCCTGTAAAAACAAGTTTCCGACCTCAGTAGCTTACAGAGTTAAACAACTCCCCTCTAGCCAAAGAGCTCCAACATTCATCATGCTTAGATTAAACTTTCATTTAGCTAAGGACACAGCTTTAGCTAGAAAGATTCAGCTTCCTACCAGAGCTTTTCAAGATGCTTAATTGCATAGCTCGATATGAAATCCCCAGGCTTTTCAATCTCGCCTACGTTTAAAGGTCTACAAAATAAATGTATGCAAGGTAAAGGGATACAAATATAAAAAGGCCAAGCACAAGAATGGAGAAGTAAATGTTTTGGAAACACTAAAAAGCTCTTTATAAAGATGCATCCATCTCTGAGGTGCTCAATAAAAGCTATTGCACAGAGTGGGCAGGAGAGTTAATATGGCACATTACTCTCCATGATTGCAAAGAATAACATTAGCTCTGATAACAGCTGAAAGACTCTGAAAACAAGCAGGATACTTACTCTTTCCCCTCTTCTCAGCTACTGGCCAGACAGAGTTAAGGCAGCGACTGCTCCCCGCCCTTCTGCCACCCTCCCAGCTCGCCCGCCCTCCCCTCCCCTCCCCTCCCCTCCCCTTCCCCTTCCCCTTCCCCCTCCCAGCTGGTGGTGTATTCACCAGCCGGGAGATTAAGAGGCGCAATTTGCAGGCTGCAGGGCCCCTGGCCACATCTAACGTTTCCTCGCTCCCTGAACCGGGGAAATTGGAGACGGGGGTGACCTGGTATTAGATCTCCCCAGGTCCCATCCCAGTGGCTGAACGGGCCAGGGCGGGGGCAGAGACAAGAGCGGAGCAGGGCCTCCCAGGTGGGTCGGTAAAGCGATGCCCCGCAGGGCCGCAGGTTCCATCCTCCCCCACCCCACCCCACCCCGGACTCAACTCGGTTCCCCGCCCAACTACCCCGCGGGCCCAGCACCTGAGCTGTCCATGGTGCTGACGCCGGCCGGTGGGCGCCGCGCGGGACTTTTAGCTGCTACCGCTGCAGTTGCTGCTGCCGCTACCGGGGTCACTCCGAGCCTGACGCCGCCGCTACTGCTGCCGCCGCCGCCGCCGCTGCTGCTGCTACCGCCTCCGCCGCCGCCTCCGTCTCCGCTCCCAGTGCCCAAGTCACCGCTGCTGTCCACCAGCTGCAAAGATTCGTACCCATCATTGTTGGTCTTTTTCCGGTAGCTCCCGAGAAGGCTCATGGGCAAGGCGAGTGGGGAGCGGATAAATAAATACACGAAGAAAGGAGAGGCAGAGGGAGGATGAAGGCAAAGAAGGAAGGGGAATTTCAGGGGGGAAGAAAATCACAGGTGCATGACCTTCCTGGGGAAGGGGGAGGAGGTTGGGGGGCAAACAGGGAGAAAGAAAAGGAGGAGGCGGAGGCCCCCAGCACCCTCGGGCGCGTGCAGGGGCGTGCGGCTCCTCCCCACGCCCTAGGAGACGGTTTGCTCTCCGGCTACGCCAAGCCTCCGCCCTGGGCTGAGCGCGGATCCCCGGGCAATGGAACCGCCTGAGCTGGAGCGCACGGGACGCCTGGTGGGCGGGCCAGGGAGAGAGGGAGGGAGGACTGGGGGGGACGAGGGGGGGAGAAGCAAGAGCTCGTGTTGGCTGCTACTGCCGCCACTGCTGCTGCTGCTGCTGCTACTGCCGCTGCCGCCGCTACCGCCGCCGCCGCCGCTGCAAGAACCACCGCCCGCCTACCGAGCCCAAGCCCGAGCGGAGGAGCCCGGCCCTTCCTGGCTATTGGCCCCGGGCCAGCTGCCCTCCAGCTCCGGAGTGCCCGGAAGCAATCCCGTAGGTGTCCGCGGCTAGGTTGCAGAAGCCTCTCCTGGCGCTGCACCGGGGAGAGAATGAAGAAGGCTACGGGGAAGGGCGGCTCTGGGAGGGGGGATGTGAGTGGGAGGGGAGGAGGACGGCCAAGGGAGCGGAATGGGAGGAATGGAGAAGGACGTGTGGGTACCCTAAGCAGGTAGAGGCAGTCCGCCTGCAGACTCCCCTCTTGCCTTAAACCACACAAACAAACTGGAGGGTGGAGGCTCCCAGATATTTTCTTAGCAAATCCAAACACTAGCAATTGACATAACTGCCCACAACTGCATAGTCTTTCAAAAGGGGAAGATTAAGCCATCCCGTGACCCTACCAAAGGAAGACCTTTTTCTGGAAATAAGAAACTAGTTTATACATTGGAAGAGAGACCATGGAATATGCAGCCTTGAAAAAGCAGGACAGTGTCACATCACAGGTTCACTGTGAGCTGGAAGGGTCTTCAGAAGTCACCGAGCAAACTCTCCCAATTTACATTTGAGGGAACTGAGGCCGGGGAGTTTTCGACTTGTCCATATCAAATGGGCAATAAGATTAAGGTGGGATTTGAACCCAATTCCTCTGACTTCAGAAAGAATGTGTCATCTCCTTCAAATTAGAATGGCCCATCTGAGCAGCAGGAATTGTCTATCCCAACATATATTATAACATAACAGGCCCCTGCTACTTGGTGATCAGATTAATTTGACAGCAAAGTAACTGGATACACAATTGGCAAGTTGCTGGTAAGGGAACCCCTTCCTTCCCTACCCTTCCCCTATCCTCAACCAGAAAACCTGAGTCCCTTCTAACTTTCAAATCATGTGATAGAAGCAAATGGGAGACAAGAGGAAGAGCAACTAGTTTGTTCTGATCTTCCTCTCTCCAGCTGTCTAGGAACTGTCTAGGAAGCAAGCTGGAGCTCCCACTAGGTTCAGTAATCTGTGCAGCATATCACCAAAGAGCCAGTTATTCCTAGGTCATTCCAGAATTCAGATGAGAAAAAGTAATTCCTAGGAAAAGACTTTCCAGAGGCTTTTTAAAAGGAGTCACTTCAAATTCAACCTCCAGAATTACTGGCTTTGGCCCATGAATCTTTTAAAGGTACATAACTGCCTTTATTTAAAAATGAAAGTCAGAAACAAATTAAAAGAAAAATGTGAGGTTTCAGCTCTGATGGAAATGGAAAAACAGTAACTTACATTTCTGTAGCACCCTAATGTTTGCAACAGGCTTTACCCAGAACTCTACACAGCCACTAAACCTATGAAACAAGTTTTAATATCCGCATTTTTTAGATGAAAAGTGTCGAAGCTGCATTTATTTGAACCAACAAGATCTGGGCCTCAAAGTCCATGAAGATATTAAGCCTGCATGGGGTGTGAGGGGAGAACTTTGAACTTGGACTCCCATTCCCCATCCCCACACACTTTTTTTTTCCCTTCTAGATCAGCCAAGAAGAAAAATGATAAGGCATCTAGGTGTCATAGTGGATAGAGCACTGGGCCTGGAGTCAGGAAGATATGAGTTCAAATCCAGCCACAGACACTAACTAGTTCTGTGGTCCTGGACAAGTAAGTCACTTCACCTTTGTCTACCTCAGTTTCTTCATTGGTTAAATGGGGATAATAATAGCATCTACCTCCCAGGGTTGTTGTGAGGATCAAATGAGACAAGATTTGCAAAGCACTTAGGGCACATAATAAGCACCATATCAATGTTAGCTGTTATTATGATGATGATAGCTGGCGAGCTGAAAAGGACATTTTATATAAGAAAGGAGAATTGAATGGCCTTTTTCATGCCAAATTCACATTGAGCAAAGTACTTTTCACTACTATTACAATTGAGCAATTACAAAAATTTCAGCAATTAAGATTGCCCCATCTCTTCTGGATATTCTAGAAGAAAGAAAAGCAGTTTACCCATTACCAGAAGTTCTGAGTTTTTAGATAAAACATAAAAGCCTTGCAACTAATTTTGGGAAGTTGTTCAGGACCCCACCCCTACAAAATTGGCATTTGAATCAAAAACTTGGATTGGTCTCTTCCCAGATTCCTATCTTCCCTTCCTGCTACCATCCAGAAGTACATAAGAAGATGCCACCTGCCACTGGAGAGCACCCTATCTGTGCAGACAGGGTGTCTCCATCAGCCAAATGAAGAGAATTCTCTGGTTCATTTTGCCCACTTAGATACTCAGTCCAGATTTTTGTTGGCCCCTTCAGCAGCTGACTGCTAGATTGGCCAGCTCTATGAGGCAAATGTACCAAAGGGGTGATAATTAAACTTGGATGGTGTTCAGAGCTATTGGAACTCAGATTCTGTTGGGGCAGGAAGAAACGCTATAAGAGAGACAAGAGTTTTTTTAGCTGAGGCCTCTGTCTTCCTAGGGTCAGAGCTATTTATTTTCTTTGATAAGGCTGAACAAAAGTCAAGGAGTGGGCTGTGTGCTTTTTATGTAACTCTTATCTATATTCTCCGGTAAGTCATCAACAGGAAGCCCAACATACTAGGGGACTTCCTCCACATTTCTTGTTATTTTGATGGCTAACAGTGAGCATGTAGACTGTCCTTTGAACATGCCTTATTCTTGTTATATGACTGTCCCACCTCCTTTTCTGATTATACAGCACTCTGATGAAAGGATACATGAACCACACACACATGCACACACATGTGTTCATATGTGTATATCCGCATAGGCATACACATGCACATATGCCAAGGGTGTGTGGTTTCTTCACTGTAGGGAGCTTTCATTGTTGAAAACCTCAGCCAATGTAGAATACTACCACCAGCCTTTGACTTATCTAAGTTCAAAGAAGTTGCCTGAGGTGAATAGAAATCAAGGGGCATGCCCAGTTTCATACAGGTAATAAGTGCAACATGAGGGATTTGAATCTAGGTAGGTATTGCCTCCAATGCCAGCATTCTCTGTGATATGTATCACTGCCTACACACACACACACACACACACACACACACACACACACACACACACACACACATGCCATTTCTTCTAATATCCTCTACATTTAAGTCATGCTTCACCCACTGGGAAATCACCTGGCTTACCATTGAATATAAAATAGTTGGAACTTAGTCATAAAGGATCCTTGTAAAAAGATAAAATTCCTCTTTTAAAAAGATGTCAATTCTAAACCTTTTCACTAGGATGTTTGCAGATAAGATGCTGGGCTGTAGACATACTGCTGTGGGAACCTTTCAGATGAAAAATATGCCCGTGTGCTTTCTATCTCCCAAATTTAGGAATAAAAATTGGAGAATATGAGTTGCATAAGCCATCTTAGGTTTTATTTTTAATTTGATTTAATATACAATAAAATCAATCAGAATAATTTGGGAAGCTTTGACAATATCCCTCAAGATAAAGATTATATTTAATGCAGACTTTTTTTTTTAAAGTACATATATAAACACCCACCTAAATATAGACCTATTTAAGGAGAGAATCTGAGTCTGGAACATATAAAATCTGATAGGAAAATCCTTCTTTCTACTCTAAAGATCATTTTAAGAAGAAACTTCTGAAAATATTTAATTTGGACAAGAAAATGCGTTTATTTTTCACTGAAAGGGAATGTATTTCCTAGCTATATTAAATTTTCAATTTCATGTCTTGAATGATTCAGTTGTGGAATATTGAAAGCTCAGCCTGGTAGCTTACCTCAGGAACTTTGAAGGTCTGTGTTAGAAGCACACACGTTTTCTGGACACATTTTTGTAGACTAGAATCTGCTTAAAAAGTCTTGACTCTGTATAAGCACAATATGCTGTGTATAGTATTTTTTTTTTTTTGCAGGGCAATGAGGGTTCAGTGACTTGCCCAGGGTCACACAATTAGTAAGTATCAAGTGTCTGGGGCCAGCTTTGAACTCAGGTTCTCCTGAATCCAGGGCCACTGCTTTATCCACTGTGCCACCTAGCTGCCCCTGTGAATAGTATTTTTAATCAGCCACTATTCATTTTAAATACTTTTTAAAAAGTCAATAGAAAAGAAAATATGATCTGTTTTTTACTACCTACCCTGGGCCTTAACAACCCCATCTTAGCCTCCCAAGCCCAAGTTCTCCTTCAGAGGATCATAGGGTTAGGGCTGGCATCTAATTATACCCCTTTCATTTTATAGATGAAGACAGAAAAATGACTTGCTCAAGGTCACACAGGTAGTAATGTTAGCCCCAAACTTGGATCCAAATGAATAGTTCATTTCCCTGAATCCCACACTGCCTCCTATGGTTAAATGCTGAACAGAAGAAGGAAGAATCGTCGCGGACCATCCAAAGTAACAAGAAGCAAAAACATGTGCATCAGTAGTCATGTGAAACCCCACCAAGACAAAGAAAACTCTCAGAGTATCCCAATGGATTTGGCTGGAAAGCTTTCAGAGGTGGGGAAATACCCAAGACATTACTAGTAACAGTCTGCCTTGGTCCAACAACATCTGGAACATGGGATTTATTTATGGGAACTATATTTTAAGAGGGACATTGATAAGCTCTGCTCTGTCTAAGAGAGGGCAGACAGTCCTGGATGGGGAGAAGACTGGAGACTATATCATAAGGTTTGGCTGAAGGGACTGGGGGCATTTGTCCTAGAGAAGACTCGAATTATCACATGGAAGGATCCAACTTACTCTGCTTGGCTCCAAAAGAGAACCAAAATAAATAAGTAAAAGTCCCAGTAAAAAGAATTCCATTCGATATCATGAAAAGCTCCCTACCAATTAGAGCTTGCAAAAAAAAAAAATGCTATGCTATCAGTCAACCAACACCCCTTTATTTATCCCTTGACAGTAATAGAGAAGTTTAGAAGAGGAGAGGGCTTGGAGGGAAATGGTAGTTCTCTTTTGGACTTTGGACATGTTGAGTTTGAAATGCCCCCAGGACCCTGGAGATGGTCAAGCTCAGCCTGGAAGACCTTATCCATCATGTTGTAGAAAAGAGTCAGATTTCAAGGACTGGATGACCTTGGGCAAGTCCTTTCACTTACATGAACAGAATTTTCTTCATCTGTAAATAAGAAGATTAGACTACATGACCTCTGACATTTCTTCCAGCTCAAGATCTAGGATCCTTTCTGGGATTTTCCATGACCCCAGGGTCTTTATAGCTCCAACATTCTCTGGTTCTGCATGAGTTGTTATCACCAGGCTAGCTACTGCTAAGACAATCCTTTGGTACCTTCTCTTTCTAAGCTGACCTAGGAAAATGTCAGCAAGAATCACAAAGCCAGAGAGCTTCGGGAGCCAGGTGCAGGGAGCCATAAACAAACAGCTGAAAAAGCAACATGGAGAGCCACCTTCTGGGGGCTTCAGAGAAATGCAGAGACACCCTTAGGAGTCCTCAGAAAAGAAGATTAGAGGAAGACACGGCTTATAGGGGAAGCCCCCAAATTTGGGACCGATTGCCATTGAAGGACTTTGGGAGTTAATGGTTGCTTATGCAAAGGTTTCTGCTTTTCTGTGAAGAATTTTCTTTTTGAGTCTCCAGTCCCCAGAAGAGAACCTTGCATTACCACCTGCTCCTGTGTGATTCAGTGTGACAAGGGATGAGGATACAAAGACAGACAGACAGACACACACACACACACACACACACACACACACACACCAAGAACAGCAACAACAACCGCCAAGTCACTTAAACCTGTAAGTCTCAGTTTCCAAATGAGGTAGTTAGACCAGACAGAACTTCTCTGGTACCTTTTACATATAATCTATGATCCCTTGAAAACTGTAGAAAAGTCAGTTTTAGGAGATTGAATTAAATAAATCTCTTGGGCTCTCTCTTCTTCTGACATATTGTATGAGTACATAAAATAAATTAGGGTCAACTGAGGGTTGCATTTGGTTGGTCTTTACCTAGTCAAAGTTTTCCTGTATCAATAAGAATACCATGTAATTGGGGAAAAATAAAATACTAAATAACACCAACATTTTTTAAAAAGAATACAGTGATTTATTTAAATAGCAAAGAAATCAGAAGACATGGTTTCAAGCCCTGGTTTACAACTTCTCTGTCCTTATGAGGATAACCTTTTTTTTTTTTAAAGCATATACACACAAGGGGCAGCTAGATAGCACAGTGGATAGAGCACCGGTCCTGGATTCAGGAGGAACTGAATTCAAATGCAGTTTCAGACACTTAACAATTACTAGCTGTGTGACCCTGGGCAAATCACTTAACCCCAATTGCCTCACCAAAAAAAAAAAAAAAAGCAAATACACACACATACACACGCACACACACAGCCAATTGCCTACTGATTCAGCTCATAGATTCAGGGCAGCACAATACATGAATCAGAAGTCTAGAGTGAATGTTAACCCATTTCCTATACTTGTATAGCAAGGATTGGAGACTGGCTCAGGAAAATTAAGTTAAATTGTTCACTTAGGCCTCTGACAGGCTTTATGGCACCTTGGTTTGGGGTGTCTACTTGTTTTGCTATTTGCTATGCTTGCTTTCCAAGCTATAGCCCCTATAAATAACAGCATTCTATACCAAGTCCTATTGTTGGGAATTTTAAAATGAGGCTCCACAGATCCCATCTCCAGACTTTGATTTCAGGCCTCCATTTCTAAGAAGCATAGGATAAACTTGGGGGGTCAGCCATAGAATAAGCCTCAGCATCCATCCCTCTTTCTTTTAAATTTGTTTCTCCATCTCTGCCCCCTCAAGCAATTGACATACTCTATTCAAAAATTCAAAAGCATAGATTTGGGAATAAAGGCAACAGATGAACCCTGTGTCCAGATTAACTAATATTCTGCAAGGTCTAAAACAAAATCAAGAAGGGCGGGGTTAGGGGGGACAGGCAGAGGACTGTGACGAAGGCCAAGGCCACATGGGCAGCTGGGATTATTCCAGTCCATAGAGGCAGAGATGGCTGGAGTTTTCACCACTAGCTATCTGCATTTCTCCTGATCCTTCCTTCTTGCTGTAGGCATTGTGGGAATTTATTTTGATTTGGGGGCCCTGCCTTTGGGCTGAGATTAAAAAGCTTTAGGCCCTCAGGGGTTTTTTCTGTGTAAGAGGGGCTAGGGCCCAACCCCCTCTGTTTCAGCTGCAGGGAGGCCTCTGAGCTGGGCTAAACTGCGCAGATGAAAATCCTGAGCCACAGGTATGGCATGGCGCTGCCCCATTTGCACAGTGGAAAGGCCCAGGAAAACCCTCAAGGACGCTCGGGTTTGCTTCGCCCAGTCCTAGCTGTGGGTTCGTGAAGCACAGGGCTCGGCTGGCCCTGGGGGGCAGCAAGCCTGGGTTTCACCTGGGAGAGAAGGTTAATAAAAAGGGGGCTGACAAGAGAGATGGGGAATGGTACACTGAGGTTGGAGAAGACAGTTAAGGGAGAAGAGAAGGACTCTGGAGGATAGAAGAAAGCAAGAGAGGAGATATACAGAGGAAGGAGCAGTATGGAGAAAGGGCTATTCAGTGGGGACGGTCAGCACAGAGGGGTTGAAGAAAGGGCTTTCCAGTTAGAAGGTAGAGAGCAGGAGAAGACAGACAGAAGAGGGGCTGCTGCAAGGACGCTAAGGAGACTGAGGCTATGTAAAGAGAGGGGTTGACGGGGACAGAGAAAAAGCTAAGAGCAAGGAAGAAGGATGCTGAAGGACTACGAGAATGCAAGGAGTTCTGTGAAAGAGAGACGCAGGGGTTCAGGGAGGCAGTACAGAGAGGAAAGTTAGACGGTAAGCAGGGTCAACAAAGTGAAAAGAGCTTGGAGTTAGAAGAAAGGAGCTGAGAAGTGAAAGCAAAGCAGGGGAGCTGGAGTGAAGGAGAAAAAGAGTGAAAGTTGAAGAAAGCTGGAGCATACCCTAAGGCAAGAGGCGGCAACAGCCCTTATTGTATTAAAAGCAGACAGGTTGTATAATTTGCATTTCTTAACCATTAATGTTTACATTGATTTTTATAAACAAATTCTGCTTTGATTATTTAATTAAGAGGCTTCTTAATCTTTTGCTTATCAATTGGGGAGCAGAGCAGCATGGAGAAATTTTATAAATGGCCCATATTAAGTTAATAGCAGTCAGGTAGCCAGCCAGTCAAAAGTCCCCAGATTAGTCCTCCAGTCAGATTTGGCCCCAAGTAAATTTAAAATATTTTCTACATTTGAATGGTGACCCAGATGGGACTTATGGCCCAATTACAATTTTTCTAAAGTTATAATTTTCCATATAATTATAATTTTTCATATAAGTACACTTATAAATTTTTCAGATTAGATTAGTTATTAATTTTTTTTACAGCATACACCCCCAACTAGAAGGGCAAAGTTCTTCAGCTCTACTCCAAAAGATCAGAGGCCAGCTGGCTCCACCCCTCAACATTCCATTCTAGTGCCTATGGCTTCAGATGGGTTAAGTTTTGTAAAATAGCTGTCTTATCTTTCTGGTTTGGTGGCTGACTTATTACAAAATCTTCCTCTCACATTAGCATTTCTTGCTAAATGGTGGGGAAAACAGCAGAAGAGCTAACCATCTTTTACCTTCCCTAAATTCCTTCAATCTCTGACTCCAGGCATTGAGCAAATGGCTTTCTTGCTCTGAGCCTCATCAATAAAATGGAGCTAGTAATGGAGTAATAGATCCCAAGTTGTAACAGATGTGGGAGGTCTTCTAGATAAATCCCCTCATTTTACAGATGAGAAAACTGAGGTTCAGGTAAATTAAAGTGATTTACCCAAGGACTCACAGGGAGTAACTGTCAGAGGAGGGATCTGAAACTAGGTTCTTTGTAAAGCCAGTACCTTTCCACAGTGCCACAAATTTCTGCTTAAGAGAATCCCCTCATAATCTTTAGCAAAGTTATAAATGAATTTAAAAGCACTATGTGACTCCTTCAGATATAAGGATCACTACTATCAGTGTTATCTCATTCTCATTTTGGGGGGGGGGGAAATAATCTAAGGACAAGCCTATACCCTGTTATTCTTCATTTATATTTCCTGTTCTATGGATTATTCTATAGGTGAATAAAACGACTGTTTTTTGTCATTGAATAAATATATTGGGAGATAAGTTCATCTTCTACAGTATCACTAAAAGCATACTTGAGTCAATTTCAGTAGCAGACAGGATAACAGGAATGGTATATCTTTTCCTTGTCCCCAAAGGGTTTGAATTTCCTCTGCTAGGTCTTTATATTTGGAAAGTTTTTCATTTCATGAAGTTAGAAGATGAGGAGTATTCAATAGGAAGAAATATATCTATTTAAAATGTTCTAAAATTGTTATGGATCAATACTATGTTTGGATTATTTTGGGGAACAAATTCTGTATATGACAATGCCCCATTTCCAGTACAATTCATTCATTGAATTTTCCAGGATATTTTGGGGTTTGTGTTTGTGGAAGGTAGTTTCTCATCTATAGGTTTCTTATGGATAATTCTGAGTATCTGATCATGTCTTTCAAGGTATATCTTCTATATACTACATTTTTTCAAATGCAATAATTTTTTGTGCTGTTTCTTACTATTTCTTTGCATGATCAACTTACCAATAAATCCAAGTATAATTTTTCTGCAATTTTTAGGGACCAGGACCTGATTCTAGATTCCTATCAAAACCCCTCCATTTGTATAAGCAAACCTATATTTCTCAACAACTTTTTGACACTCTTGTTGATATAGTTCACTGTCGGCTGAGTTCATGTAGATGTAGCCCATGGAACACCTTTTGATATCCCCCTTGAATCTCAGTCTTTTTATAGGTTTGGTGTAGAAATAATCTTCTTTTGGTTTCCTTCGACAAATCCAAATGTGTCAAACTATTAACAGTTTTTATTATGTATTTACTTGTGAAGTGAGGACTCTTTGCTCCAAAAATATTTCTATAAATTTTCCAAACTGTGTACCATGTATTCTAAGAATATCAATTCACTTCCTTTTTTTAAAAAAATAAGGATGTGTTTGTTCATCTCTCTCTAGCTGTTTTGAGGCAATGAGCCCTGACTCCATTGATATTGGATAGGTTTTTGACTGGGTACTGTCTAAGATAGGTATTTGCAACCTTTTTTTTTCCTAATGGACATCCTTTAGAAGTCTTGTGATGGTGATGGGCCCCTTTTCTGAATAATTGTATTAAATACATAAAATAAAATAGATATGATTATAAAAGAAACCACTTCTATTGAAATATTTATCATTTGGGGGAGGGCAGCTAGGTGGCACAGTGGATAAAGCACTGGCCCTGGATTCAGGAAGACCTAAGTTCAAATCTGGCCTGAGACACTTGACACTTACTAGCTGTGTGACCCTGGGCAAGTCACTTAACCCCTGTTGTCCTGACAAAAAAAGAAAGAAAGAAATAGTTATCCTTTTTTTCAAGTTACAAACTACTATAGATGATTGTCATCCATTTTACCATGCCAGAAATAGATATTAAGACGACCATTGTGTTAGTATTCATTGCTCTAAATGTGTTCTTGCCATTAAATTTTGACTTAAGAAGGCTCAGTCATGCACTGAATATACACAGCCTCAGCTATCTCCTCCATAGTCTTATGTTTGATGGGTGTTATCTAGAGAACACCAAGGTATTTTTACCTTCATCTATTGGTCCAAGTGACCTCATGACTCAAGTTGAAAGCCTTCAATCCCTATTCTTTTTTGACAAACATTAAGAATTTGACTCTTACCAAATCCAAGTGACATTTTGATGTCATTGAAGAAAATGTCCGTAAGATGAAGTAGCTGTTTGGTGTGCTTTTCAAGGGAAACCTAAAACTCGATGTCATCCATGCATTGTTTTGGCAAAATTCTTCTTGGGCTCAAAAGCCATCCTCAGTTCTATGCATGAGTAATGATAATAGATGTAATGCAAGAAAGATCCAGAACGTGCTTAAACGGTTTCTTTGGAAGGTGCCACATTTTATATCGATTGTTCTCGACTTTTGGTCCATTCAAGGCAGCTTAGTGGAACAGTGGATAGTGTGTGGAACCAGGAGTCAGAAAGACTCAAGTGTGCATGCTGCTTCAGACAGCTATTAGCTGTGTGACTCTAGGCAAGTCATTTCACCTCCACCTCCATTTCCTCATCTGTTAAATGGCATAATAATAGTCCCTACCTCACAGGGTTGTTGTAAAGATCAAATGAGATTATAAAGTCCTTTATAAAGCCAAACCCTAAGGTGCCATGTAAATGCTACATCTTTTTTTAGAAAACAATTTTCCGTGAAGTCATCAATAATAATCATTATTATTTTTTCATGTTTTTGCTGTAGTATGACAGAAGAAGCTGCCAAGAGTTATTCACACTGACATAGAAGAGGTAAAAGCCCTGGCAATGTTGGAGCTGCACCAACTTTTCCGATCCCTATGCCTACAAATAGAACAATACAGGGCATGCAAACAGGCCGTTAGTGCTGTCAGCTGCCAAATATGTACTCTGAAGATAAGTTCATCTCAAGGAATCAGGCAAGTATTAGCGATCAGAGCAAGGTGATGAGTCAAAACCAGCTAGGCCAGCCAGAGACACAGAATGCATGACGAATAAGGGTCGGGGCAAGAAGGAGATAAGAAACAAAAACTGGGTGAACAAAGACTGGAGGGAAAAGTAAGGTAAGCCAGCCAGAATCCAGCGAAGTAGGAAGCGGGTATTTTAGAAGAATGGAAGAAGGCCAAAACAAAAGAGAGAACAGATACAAAGGATTGCAGAGTTGACATACTGGTATGAGAAAATTATCAATAATGAGATGTTTTGGGGACTCAGAGACACCCTACACACACACACACACACTCTGGCTGGTTTTGCAGGGCCAGGGAACTTATACTCTCTAGGCCTGGGACTCAGAAGGAGCAGTCATGCAGCCTACCCCCTCTCTCCCCTCTATCCTACGTGGGGCTTCTGAACTTTTGGAACCATGTGCTCTCTCTTTACAAAGTAATTTTGAGGGGTGGGGAGTGCTAAAAACTGAGATAGGAAATCAAGATCTTATTAAGTCAGAGAGCCTTGCTGTATGAGCCAAGAATCATGAAGACTAGGCAAACATGTTAAGACTTTACTATTGTAAATAAAATGAAAAAAGACAATAAAGTTAATCTGACAATGAGTGACATTTGTTCTTATCACACCATATGGCCAAAACCTTTTTTTTCTCTTTTTACTAGGTTAGTAGTGCTCTAGTATCTAAAAATCAGTATAATATCAACAAAACTCCATCACCATCATTGTCGTACACACGCACGCGCGCACACACTGTAAAAGCCAATGGCCCTGTGTCTTTCCATTGACACCTCTCCACTTTATGCCCCATGGTTGAAACTCCTGGCATTTCACACATGCAACACCATCTTGTCTATCTGCCCTCCATACACTCTGGTCTCCGATCCCTACATCATCACAATCTTACATTTACAAAGTCCTGGAATTAAAGTTCCTTTCAGTTCAAAATCTATGAACCCTCATTTTACAGATAAAATAAATGAGGCACAGAGAGAAGCTCATAGTTACCCAGCTAGTAGATGTCTGTGTTGGGATTTGAACTCAAATCTTACTGGTTCCAAGTCAAGTGTCCTATGCTTGTCCTTCTGACATTAACTTCCAGGCTCTTTGCCTTCCCCCCACTCTGCCTGGATGTTGATGACTGTGTCCTGGATGGGAGAGGAAGTTGTGGTACCTGGGGCTCCTGCTCCAGCCCCAGCACTTCCCATCTGTATGGCTCAGTGTGAATTGAGTAACCCCTCCAAACCTCAGTTTCCTAATCTATAAAATGGGGATGAATACCAACACCCACCCTCTATCTTTGTCTGGCTTTAAGAATGACACAGCTCATTCCTAAAATGCCTGAACTTTTCAGAGTTGGGCAAGAAGAAAAAGTACTTTGGAGAGAATGCAAAGTGCTCCTAACTGGGAGTTTTCCTGTGATGACCTCCAGACAGACAGGCCAGGCAGGCTCTCCTGCTGCCCGACCCCAGGCCCTGGGTTTCATAGGGTCATATACCTCCAACTGAAAGGGTCCTCTCTTCCAACAGCTGGAGCCCAAGACGCTTGGGTAATTGCCCACAGTCACCGAGGTAACAGTCTCAGGGACAGAAATCATCTCCAGGTCCCCTGACTCCCAATGCAGCACCCTTGCCCCTGTCTCACACATTTCCAGGGCTGCCGGGCCCTCCCTGCTGCTCCCCTTTATAGAATGCATTCAAGTTTCCCAAGTTGTAAAAAAGGGTTTATTACAAGCAATACTAAATACCAAAATGACCCATTAAACTTGATTTATAATGGTTTACATGTCAAATTTTCAGGCCTTCCCTCTAAGCCACCCTCAGAATCCTTCGTCTCTTTGTTCCAATTCACGTTTCCCCTTGTTTCATTCATTATTTGCATGTTCTTTCCTTTGAAAAATGTAAACTTTCTCATAAGGGTCTTTCCAGATTTATGCTTGGCCACTGGACTAGGAGTCAGGAGACAGGATCTCAAGTACCCTCCTCAAACACTGACTCTCTGTCATCTGAGGCAAGATCCTCCATCTCTGGGCCTCAGTTTCCCCAAGTGTGAAATGAGATCAATTGGGCATGAGCAGGGTTTAGGGGATTCTTGTTTTGTTTTCAATTGCATAAGGAATGCAATTCCCTGGTCCCTCGCAATGCTTTTGTCCTATTGCTATGGTAACCTCACCTATGGCATTAGGTCACACAGGTAAGAAGTGTCAAAGACCTCCTAAATCTAGGCAGTGCCTTCTACTGCACCACACTGCCTCCTTTAGACCATAATTAAAACCCAGGACCCCTGATTTCAAAGCCAGGACCCTTCCCATTGCTCCATGCTGTTCATCCCACTGATAAGTGGAAGTAACAAGCAAGTAGCCTGGGGCCAATGACAGATTGCCACCTTCCGGGGAAGAGTTCTGCCCTGTGATGGCCTAGAACTCCCCCAGAAAACTGCTTGTTCCTTCAGGCCCACTTCTTCCAGTGGCCCACATATGCTGAATGTTCCAGGAAACATTTTTAAGTCATAAAAAGTGGTTTTGAATTCTGAGAGAGACACAGAGAGAGAAGAGAAACAGAGAGAGGAGGGGGACAGAGAGACAGAGGAGAGGGAGGGAGGGAGGGGGAGAGAGAGAGAGAGAGAGAGAGAGAGAGAGAGAGAGAGAGAGAGAGAGAGAGAGAGAGAGAGAGAATCCACTTCTAAACCAGAGTGATTTAACACCACCAAAGGAAACGTCTGGGTCTGTGACTCATGTTCCACTTGGGCTGTGGGGGAAGCAGAAAAAGCCCAGTGGCCCCTGTGGGCCAAGCTTTTTGGAAATGAAATCAGTGCCTGACATGGGGCAAGGGGCCATCCCTCCTGGTTTCAGACGTAGCCATGTCTTCTGAAACCTTGTTAAAAAAGCAGTTTCTCAGGCTTTGCACTTGTTATTTATTCCTCCTGGGGGGTGGCAGTCATATAGAATTCCTCTTTGCTGTCCCAGCAGAGCCAGAATTCCAATGAAGTCCTGATTTCTAAGTACATGGCTCTGAACTGCATGTAATAATGCATCAAGCTGTAGAGGCAGCTTGGGCAACTTAGGCTGGGAAGGAACTTCTCAGAAAATAAATAAAAGCAGTGAGATACGATATGGTGGAGAGAGCCCTGGTCTTAGCAACAGGGATGAATGAATGAATGAATGAAGCAAGCATTTATTAAGCACTTAAAATGTGCCAGGGACTATGCTCAATTCTGGAAATATAAAAACAATAGAGAGATCGTCTCTGCCCTCAAAGAGCTTAAATTGTATTGGAGAAGGAGTGGTGTCCAGAAAAGGGATATTGAGTCTGGGGAATCCCAAGGATGGTAAGTAGAGCCAAGGTAGAGGATGGATGCCATGTGGAGCATGGTCTTGGGTCAGTAGACATAATGACTTATATGAGTTTACACTGTGTCACTTACCTATTTAACTTAGCTCAGTCTCAGCTCAAATTCAGCTTCAGATACCTAAGGGTTCTATCTCCCTGGACGAGTCATTGAACTTTTTAAAACTTCAGTTTCCTCAACTATAAAGTGGGACTAATAATACACCTAGAAACTATCTCACAGGATTGTGAGGCTCAAGTGAAATTCTGTGTGTAGAGCACTTGATAAACCTTACAACACTATGTTGTTGTACAGTCATGTCCAACTCTTTGTAATCCAATCTGGATTTTTCTTGGCAAAGATACTGGAATGGTTTGCTATTTCCTTCTCCACCTCATTTTACAGATGAGGAGACTGAGGCAAACAGGGTTAAGTGACTTGCCCAGGATCACACAGCTAGTATGTCTGAGGTTGGATTTGAACTCAGGAAGATGAGTCTTCCTGACCAGAGACCTGACACTCTATGGATTTTGGTGCCACCTGGCTGATATACATACATACATACATACATACATACATACATACATACAGTCATATATGGATTTGTGCAGGGTCACCTAGGTCTTAAGGAGTAGTGCCAGGGTTGCAACAGGTCCTAGGATCAAAGATTTAGAATTGTCAAGGTACTTGTAGAATAAAAAGACTTCTAAGACATACATGGACTATATCTTTCTTTTTTCATCCCCCACATCTAGCACAATGTCAGAATAAATGCTTGTCGACTGAATGACCTGAAGGGTACCCTTGAATGACCTCATCATTTTACAACAGAGAGAACTGAGGCACAGAGGTTGGACACCTTGCCCAAGTAGTAAATGGCAGAGCTAGGATTTGAACCCAAGTCCACTGGCTCCAAATTCATGCCACAAGATCCTGCAGTGAATGTATTTACTAACATTTCCTTATGTGTATTAGCTGCAACCATACTTCCTGCATAATTCCATCCTAGTTGGCATTGGCTGGAGACAAGAGTCACTGAGGTAATTCACTTTTCTGTCTCTGCTACCACCTCTAGTCCCTCAGTCTTGCCAAGGGACTGTGTTGTTGTCAAAATGGAATGGAACCTTCTGGATTCTTAAATGGCTCAAATCCGTGTTGCTCATTGGCATGAGTTCTGTCCTCCAGCCTGCAACTCTGATCTCTCACTGCCCCACATACCTATTCACCATATTAACATCAGGCCTTCAGAGAGAGTGAAAAGACCATCCCTTTCCTGGATTCAAGATGTACACCATTAGGAAAAACAGCCCAGATCTCCAAATAGTCCTCAAGACCCCAAGCAAGCCATCAGCATGTGCCTCTTGCCAACCATCATGCCAACTTCCCAAAGCATTGGTCTCAAGGAATTACCTCTCCTGACACTCACATCATGTACAGAAGAAGAGACGGCTAGAATTTAAATCAGCACTTTTTCCTGAACAGTTCCTCTTCACCGGTTAGGCTGGGAAGAGGGAAACAAGTGATACTTCTATATCTTCGTAATTAGAATTCCCGGGCTACCTTCTCATACAGCAGCCACCACTTTTCTTTGCCAATGTCACAGTAAATGGAGATGTTCATTTAGAGGGATGGCAGAATGTCAACTCTGCAAGTTTAATAAGAAACTTGCTTGAGTTCCCAGCAGCAACTGAATATTTCATCGGAGCCTTCTCAGCCTCATCCCTCTCAAGTATGTCTCACTATTCTTAGCGTTGTATTCTGAAATGCATTTTTTCCCCTGGATTAAGAACTTTCCAGCTTTCAAGGGCTGAAAAGGCCAATTAGCTCCATCTCATTTCATTATACCTCTCTCTGTCTTTACTTTTTGGTCAAATATTGTCATAGGTCAGCAAAATCACCTGTCCAAGTTGACATGTTTCTGAGAAGCTGTCACCTGGGAGAAGGACTTGATTTAGTCAGCTTGGCCACTGAAGATTGAACTAGAAGAAATGGGTGAAAGGTGCTAAGATGCAAATTTGGTTTGATGTCAGGAAAAACTCCCTACTAATTAGGTCAGTCCCAAAGGGGAATGGGCTGCTCAAGGGAGTAATGGGCATTCTCTCACAGTAGGTCTGCAAACAAAGCCTGGACAGCCACTTGTTGGGGATGCTTTAGAAAGGATTCTTTGCAGGCATGGCTTCCAAGTTCCTTTCCACTTTGGAGTTTCTATGCCTTTAGCAAAGGCTTCAAGGATAACAGTTAGACTGTAAACGCCTTGGGGGCAAGGACTGGTTTTCCTTTTGTCTTTGAATCCCCAGAACCTGACACAGCATTTTGTACATCAAACTACCAAGCAGTTGTGGTGATAACTACTTGCTGACCCCATTCAACAACAAAAACAATTTTAGCAAAGTCATAGAATTTCAGAAAGAGTTATAAGCTACCTGGGAGCCATTTTTAAAAGTCCACTGAAAACACTAAGCCCAGATGAAGACTCCATATTTAATCACCAGGTGACACTGATGGGCTTTCACCTGATCCTGCTCAGGAAAAGACTCTGGCCATGGGGAATTCCAGGATCACATTTGTAATTTATATTCCATTCCACTGGATGGACATAGACAGCTAGGTGGCATAGTAGATAGCGGCTTGGTCCTGGGGTCAGGAAGACATGCATTCAAATTCTGCCTCAGACATTTATTAGCTGTGTGACCCTGGGCATCTCACTTAATCTCTGCCAGCCTCAGTTTCCTCATCTGTAAATGGGGATAATAATAGCATCTACCTCCCAGGATTGTTGTGAGAGTAAAATGAGATCGCATATGTAAAATGCTTTGCAAACCTTAAAGCATTATATAGATGCTAGCTAATAATGATAATGATAAATACTAAGTGGCCAGTTTTCTATGGTTTTCAGGAGATTCAGAGATCTGCCCCTCAAATTTGTTAATTTATTAGCAAAGGATATTCAGATTTGTGACTTTACCCAATCAAGACCACTGTAAAGTTCCTATTCTACTTGCAAAACCCATCTCTACCTTGAACTGGTGATCTTTCAGGGAGCCCTAGAAACATAAACTGGCCTAATGGAGTCAATTCCCCATAGAACAGACAGGCAAGCATACAGGATTTCACATGCAGAATTTACTCTTGGCTAAGGAACAACAAAACCAAGGAAGAATACATGACGAAATACCTACAGAGTAGCTTATTCACCCACAGCCTCTCTCTAACCCCTGACATTCCTCAGACTCAGGGCCAATCCAAACCCAGGAGTTCTGGGAAATGTACAGTTTGCATATGTTTCATTTCCCTCAACCACTTTATGAGTGCACCAAAGACTGTCCCATTGATTGTTCAAATCATGCTTCTAGGAAGGCCAGTCTTTAGATGAAAACCCAGATCCTCTGGACTTGTGATCTCAGCTGAGCCAGGGGCATAGAACTGGTAAGAACTGGGACTCATGATGGTAGATATTTTTCCTTAGACCCAGTTGTCTAGTTGCTGGCAGGAGTCTCTCTCTGCTTCGGGTCTCACTAATCCTGTCTGGGAGCAGAGTGAGCAGGCTTATTCTCAAACAAGAAACAGTCCTGTCTGGCATCCTGCTAACCTTGAGTGTAGCATCCTCTGAGTGCGGCTACTTCCTGTAGCCATTTCCTTTCATATTCCCCCAAATGGGCGCAGTCCTGATGCTGCTGGGGAGTGGGAAGCAAGAGAGAGGCAGAGTTGAAAGGGTTGCTACACCCATGGTAAATATTATTGGTTTGGGTTGGATTGGATGGTCATTTGTTGACTATGTTCTGGAGAGTTATCTTAGTCAATTCTGGGTTGAACTAAAAGGTTTCTGAGGTTCCCTTCCATGTCTGTGATTCCCTGTGTGATGCAAAGAAATGTTCCATGATGTTACCAATTCATAGCAAGCACCATATACAATTGGGCACACACAAATACAGAATGGCCAAGATGAAAGATGCTAATGCATCTCCTGAGAAATCAATCACATATAGATATGTTTATCTGTATATGATAGATTTCTCATATATATATACTCATATATACATATACTTGTGTGCACATATGATCGTTTAACAAATATTCTTGTTTCTCCTCTGTCCATCTAGCACCATTTGGGATCTTCATTTGGGCCATTAGACTGTGAGTTCCTTGAAAGCAGGGAGGTTTAAAAATCCTTTCTTTGTGTCCTCAGGACTTATGACAGTGCCTGGCACATAGCAGGTCTTTAATCAATGCTTTTTTACTTGATTTGATTCCATGTGGTATAATGGGGAAAAGCTCTATCTCTGAAGTCAGACAGAGGACCCAGGTTCAAATTCCACCTTTGATTCTATGTAACTTTAAGCAAGTCACTTAAAGTCCCCGGGCCTCAGTTTCTTCACTTCTAAGATGCAGGGGTTGGCTAAGAAGGCTTCTGAGGTTCCTTGCAGTCCTCAATCTCTGGTTGCATGATGCCATCTTTGCTTTTACATTTCTCACCCACGAGCTAGAATCTTTGTTTTCTTTAATGTAGGGCTATTAGCCTTTTCTTGTGACTTTCCTTCTCCTTCCTTCCTATATTATCCCCTCACCAGCCTCAGGCCATTCAGGCCCACCTCGAATTTATCAAAATAGAAAGAATATCTTTCTAATCCAGGCACAATTTTCCTCTCCAGCTCCTAGGTGGCTTTAGAGTCATTGTCATTCAAAGCATGAAAGGTGAAATGAGACCAGGGCTGGTGCTTTATTCACTGTGCCACCAACTGCCCAAACTTGCGCAGAATTAAAGGCCATTCCCAAAGGCCAGCAGAGATGAACTGGAAAATGGTGCCGGGGCAGCTAGATGGTTCAGTGGATAGAGCACTGGCCCTGGAGTCAGGAGTACCTGAGTTCAAATCCGGCCTCAGACACTTAACACTTACTAGCTGTGTGACCCTGGGCAAGTCACTTATCCCCAATTGCCTCACTAAAAAAAAATGATGCCAACCTTACCACTGAACAGAGAGACCATTTGTCAGGCAGGAGAAGGATGTAGATACCCTATTTAGAATAGAGCCCCCTCAGCAGCTGTTGCCACAGTATCCAGGAAAGGAATCTTACAGCCAGAGCCAGATAAGCTGTTTCTTCCTGAGATTCTTGAAAACCATCTTTGATGCCCAGGTCTGCCTGGTTTCCATGATTCAAGTAGACTGATCTGAAAACTAGGCTTCTAAATGTAAACACCCTCATGGCTCCAGTAGAATGTAATCTCCTGGGGCAGCTAGGTGGCACAGTGGATAGAGCACCGGCGCTGGAGTCAGGAGGACCTGAGTTCAAATCTGGATTCAGACATTTGACACTTACTAGCTGTGTGACCCTGGGCAAGTCACTTAACCCCAACTGCCTCACTAAAAAAAAAAAAAAAAAAAAGAATGTAATCTCCTTGGGGGCAGACTCCACATAATTTTTGCTTCCGTATGGTTTCAAATGCTCATTGAATTGAATTGTCTCTATGCAGGTGAAAGACAGTAGGAAGGGATTCCCAGGACTATTTCTTCTCCTTATTCATAAATTCATTAATTAAATTTTCCCAGTAGTCAAAGTGTTCCTCCCAGGCTGCCTGATGTTTCCAATGGGGAATCCTTGCAGTTGCCCTTTCTCTAGACCCAAGAAGACAAAAGTCACGAGACTCCATCCAACAGCCTGGATCAAGGACAAGCAGCTTCTCTTTTAGGACTGACCTTTGTACATTATTCTGAGGTGAAGGCATTTTCCTAGAAGTCTCTGAAGGGAGTCTCTTTTTTGGAACACTGCCCATGCTAAAGGCCAAACTATCTCTGCCTTATGGTGTATTCTGGCAACCCACAGAATGTGATCAAGGGCGATAAAGGAGGAGAAGAGAGGAAGAACTTTCTTTTCTAACAATATCAGCTTTTGCCAGCCTTGTGATCTTGGAACTAGTCGTGACAGTAAACTGTGCTGATTGCAGACAGAGTAATACTCAAATTAGCTTATTAAGTACTTAGCACCCAGAACTACAAAGGAAGGAAACAAGCATTTATCAAGAACCTACTATGTGCCAGGCACTATGCTAAGTACTTTACAAATATTATCTCATTTGATTCTCACAATAACCTTGGTGGGAGGTGTTATTGATTGCCATTTTACAACTGGGGAAACCAAGGCAAGAAGGGGTTAAGTGACTTGACTAGCTTCACACAGGTACAAGTGTCTGAGATGGGATTTGAACTCAGGTCTTCTGCCACATAAAAGAAAGGATTATATGAGGTCTATGGTAGGACATGGGGGTGGGTGGGATGGTTCACAACAAACTCTAGGAGCAGCTAGGTGGCTCAGTAAATGAAGCACCGGCCCTGAAGTAAGGGGGACCTGAGTTCAAACCCAGACTGAAACACTTGACACCTACTAGCTGTGTGACCCTGGGCAAGTCACTTAACCCCAATTGCTTCACAAAATAAGAAAAACAAACAAATCATAAACTGAAAATCTGGTTCCTAATCTGGCCTGTCCTCTTGTAATTTTTTGTGAATTGTTTTGTGAACACCAATCAATATAAATATTCATTTATTAATGAATGAAATAATTTTAATACATTGATACTATTCTTTTGTTTTGTTTTGTTTTTGCAGGGCAATGAGGGTTAAGTGACTTGCCCAGGGTCACACAGCGAGACAAGTGTCTGAGGCTGGATTTGAACTCAGGTCCTCCTGAATCCAGAGCCAGTGTATTATCCACTGCTCCGCCTAGCTGCCCCATGAATGAAATAATTTTACAGAATTATAGTCTCCATGTTGGAAGAGACCTCAGTGGTCAGCGAGTCCAACCATTTTCTGAAATATGAATACCCTCTAAACTGTCCCCCAGGATTGATCCAAGCAGTGCAACTTCTGACTCAATCCCAAGTGACTGGGAAACTCCTTACCATCGTTATGATGGATTATGGACCACCTGGATTTGATGGAGCGTTCTCATTATCCAAAAGGATTTTATGAAACCCTAGATTAATAGGAGCAAAATGCCCTTTGACTGAGCTCCAAACTGAACCCAGAGAGCTGGCAGATCAGTCCCTACCTGCTGACTTCTTTCCCCAGGACAGCAAGTCCTTATCTTGTTAAAACATCTGAGCATCCTCATCCTTGTCAAACCCCCTTTTTGGAATCATATAATCTTATCATAGTGTTTGATTGGCATTTCCTACATTCTTGTTATAACTGAAATAGTTAAACTGATCTGCATTATGTCCATTCTTTTTTTTTAAATAAAAGTATTTTATTATTTTCCAGTTACATGTAGAGATAGTTTTCAGTATTTGTTTATATAAGATTTCAAATTTCAAATTTTTCTCCCTCCCTCCCCTAGACAGCAGGCAATCTGATATAGGTTATATATATATATATATATATATATATATATATATATATATATATATATATATATACACACACACACATATATATACATATATATGTATATACATCTACATCTACATCACAACATTAAACATATTTCCACATCAGTCATGTTATAAGAGAAGAATCAGAGCAATAAGAAAAAACCTCAAAATAGAAAAACAACAGCACCAAAACCAAAAGAAATAGTATGGTTCAATCAGTATCCATATTCCACAGTTCTTTTTTTTCTGAATTTGGAGAGCCTTTTCCATCATGAGTCCCATAGAACTTTCTTGTACCATTGTATTGGTGAGAAGAATCCAGTCTATCACGGTTGATCAACACATAATGTTGATGATACTGTATATAATGTTCTTCTGGTTCTGCTCATCTCACTCATCATCAATTCATTCATGTCCTTCCAGATTGCTCTGAACTCCTCCTGCTCATAGTTTCTTACAGCACAATAGAATCCCATTACATTCATATACCACAACTTGTTCAGCCATTCCCCAACTGATGGGCAACCCCTCAATTTCCAATTCCTTGCCACCACAAAAAGAGCAGCTATAAATATTTTTTAACATATGGGTCCTTTTCCCTTTTCTATGATCTCCTTGGGTAAAAGACCCAAAAGTGGTATTGCGGGGTCAAGGGGTATACACAGCTTTATAACCCTTTGGGCATAATTCCAAATTGCTCTCCAGAATGGTTGGATCAGTTCACAGCTCCACCAACAATGCATTAGTGTTCCAATTTTTCCACAGCTTCTCCAACATTTATTATTTTCCCTTTTTTGTCATTTTAGCCAATCTGATAGGTGTCAGGTGCTACCTCAGAGTTGTTTTAATTTGCATCTCTCTAATCAGTTGTGATTTAGAGCATTTTTACATATGGGAATAGATAGCTTTGATTTCTTCATCAGAAAACTGCCTGTTCATATCCTTTGACCATTTCTCAATTGGGGAATGACTTGGATTCTTATAAATTTGATTTAGTTCCCTATATATTTTGGAAATGAGGCCTTTATCAGAAGTATTGGCCATAAAAACTGTTTCCCAGCTTTCTGCATCCCTTCTAATTTTGGATACATTGCTTCTGTTTGTACAAAAACTTTTCAATTTAATGTAATCAAAATAATCCATTTTGCATTTCATAATATTTTCTATCTCTTCTTTGGTCATAAACTGTTCTCCTTTCCAAAGATCTGAAAGGTAGACTATTCCTTCCTCTCCTAATTTACCTATGGTATCACCTCTTATGTCTAAATCATGTACCCATTTTGACCTTATTTTAGTATAAGATATAAGATGTTAGTCTATGCCTAATTTCTGCCTATTATGTCCATTGTTGTTACAGTATTTGCTTTTAGGTTCATTTGTATCATGTTAATGAAACTGGATGACATCCTGTAACCAGTGAGCAAAGAAACCTTATATACCCTCAAAGAAAGGGAGTCTTGGAGCTCTTTCTTTGGAAGTGGTCTCCATATGATTCATGCCTGTCTGTTCTTGGAACAAATAAATTGGTACTCTGTTGTGGTGTTTGGTTTGGGGTTTTTTCCTAGCAGTTCTCTGATCTGTTGTTTTTTTCATAGGAGGACAGGTAGGGAAACACAATTTGTTGTTCAAACAGTCAGCCTCATCTTGAGTCCCAGGTTTCTTCTCTGTAACTCCCAAACCTTAGTTCTTCCCTAAAGAGCCACACTCAATAATATAGGGCAAGGTCATAGAGAGAACAAAAGCTTCAAGAATTGGAAGACCTAGGCTCACGTAGAGGTTCCCCAAGATGTATGACCTTGGGCAAGATCTTTAACCTCTCTGGAACTTAGTTTCCTCATGTACAAAAGACACAACACAGTATCGTGCAGAAGAGTCCCAGACTTGGAATCAAAAAGACCTGGACTAGAGTCCTTCCTGTATGAATAGCTCTCTACCGTACCAAACTTGGATCCAAAAGAAAACAAATTTCCCCTTGACCAATCTTTAGCCTTAAGCTTTGGCCTTGAAAAGTCCCTTCTTCCATCTACAGAGTTAAAAAGTCTCTGTCCAGGCTCTGGGCACAGAGGATCCCTTTATTTCATGGCAGAAATGAGCTCTTCGAAGTGCTTGCATTCTTAAGTGAAGACAGAGATACATTTTCTTAGTAAGCTCCGGGCATGGTTCAGTGATGCCCACTCAATCCAAGGAGGATGAGGTTTCCAGTTTGCAAATGTGATGGGCCAGCATCCTCTTTAAAAGAAAAACAAGTCCATAAAGCATGCCTGGGAGTGAGAATTTGCTCTTCAATTTATGAAGCTTTAATGAAAATGCCCTTTAGGTTGACCTGGAGAATAGCTGGGTAGAATGAATAGAAGAAAATGCAATGTAATCAAGATATAATTAACCTATGCAGGATTGCCAGGGGGACCGTTGTAGGAGGAAGGAAGAGGGCTTAAAGAGGGGCTTTTGAAGCCAGTTCAGGGCCCTACAAAAATGATTTAAGAACTCAGTGGCCAGATCACCTACGTGGGCCAAGGTGAAAAATGCTTAGATTCAGTCCAATTCAACAAGAACAACAAGAACTAATATTTACATAGTGAATTAAGATTTGCAAAGCAGTTTACATACTTTATCAATAAAGCAGTCAGTCAATAAGCATTTATTAAACACTCCGGGCACACTGGTAAGGACAGGGGACACCAAAAAAAGGCAAAAGCTCCACCTCCCCAGCCTATAGGGAGCTCACATTCTGGCTGGAAGAGAACCAGAGATGCAGGCACTGTACCAGGTGATAGAAAGACAAAAGATTAAAAAAAAAAAAAGTAAAGAATCCCAGGCTCCAAGGAGCCTACTTTCTGCTGTGAGCATAATGTGAACACAGATTAAAAAATACTAAATAGATGTGAAGTAATTAGTAGCAGTGTAGGGCTCTAACAACATGGTGTGGGGGTGGGGGGGTCAGAAAGGGCTCTCGAGGCACCTGAAGCAAGAAGCATCTAAAAGAGCCCGGAATTCTCCAAGGCAGGAGTGAGGAAGGAGAGCATTTCAGGCCAAAGGCACAGAGGTGAGAATTAAGCGGGCCAGTTTGGCCAAAGCCAATTGAGTACAGAGAGGGAAATCACAGGAAGCTAAGCTGGCAAGTTGGAGCAGGACTTTTGGACTTTCTGTGTGCCATGGATCCCTTTGGCCCCTTTCTCAGAATAAAACTTTAAAATACATACAATAGGGGGCAGCTAGGTGGCACAGTGGATAAAGCACTGGCCCTGGATTCAGGAGGACCTGAGTTCAAATCCCGCATCAGACACTTGACACTAGCTGTGTGACCCTGGGCAAGTCACTTAACTCTCATTGCCCCGCAAAAAACAAAAACAAAAACAAAAAATAAATAAAATACATACAATAAAATGCTGAGAATTGCCGAGGAGATCAATGATACTGAAATACCATTATCAAGGTGGATGAAAAAATTCAAATTCTTAGACCCACAGGTTAAGAATCCTTAGTGAAGCCTGGTTGTTATGGACTTTAAGCACCAAACAGAGAGGTTTATATATTATCTTAGGGTAATAGGGAGAACTTCAGTTCCTTGAGCACTGAAAAGACATCACTTCCACAACTACACAAAAGATAGACTGGAGGGGGAGAGATGGGATGCTAATAAACTAAATCAACCTCCCCCTACCATGCATTTTCATGAATATTTATTTTCATTAGATGGTTTCCGGCCATACTGTTATGCTGTATACCCAATCTGAATTTGCTAAGCTATTTGCCTCCTTCTTTGTCCATCATCCGCCCTCTCAAAGTGGGAGGATTCATGCCCACATTTTATAATGCAGTATCTGAAGTTTTACTTCTAGCAGGGATTAATCATTCAGTGAGGATGTTTAATTTTTTTTAAATCACATAACACGTCACTAGTGTCATCAAAAGAAGCACCTTCTTGCCATCTGATCTGATAAGTTTTCCTAGAGTAACTGAGGTTCTAGGGCTCGAAAAGTTTTGGAGTCAAAGCCTGCCATCTTAAGTTGAATTGGTGCTGCTGAAATATATAGTTGAAGGCATACAAGGGTTAGTCAGCCAAAGTTCACTGGAGAGTAATTGGGATTAATTGCTGGACATAAAGGAATTTATTAGCAGAATTAGGTGGGCTAATCAATGCTGGAAGCAAATGGGCCCTTTTAGCCCACGCCCACACAAGGGAATGGACTTAACTTGAGAGTTAGGGGAGAGGAAAAGGCTGGGGCAATAGGGGAATCATTCTGTCAAACAACACGATTTATTAAGCACCAACTATGGACCAAGCACTACCAAGGATTCTAGAGATATAACAACAAAATTAAACATTCCCTGTTCTCAAGGAGCTTACAATGTAGCAGGAGAAACCACACATCCATACGGAGGTATATAAAAAGTAGATACGAGGGAGGTTTGGGTTGAGAAGGAACTAGTACCTTGGGGTAGGGGGTAAGATTAGTAAAGTTTTCCTGCAGAAGATGCTGCATCCCAGAACTGGATGCATTGTGACCTCAATCTCTTGCCCAGCTTCAGTAGATGGTACTGATCTGAGTCATCGTTGTGCTGCCTATTGAGGCAGCTCCCAGAAGCTGATAAAGTGGATGACTCCAACCTGGCAGGTTTCAGGCATAGACATCTCAGATATGGGGGAGGAGGGATCCGGAAGAGGGGGGAGTGAGGAGAAGGATTGTGGTTATAGTAATGATAGTGATAGGGACAGGGGGAGAACTCACAACAGCAAGAGTTATTAAGGAGAAAAGATGAACAAGCTAAACAATAAGCCCCTTCCTCAAAAAAAAAAAAAAAGGCCAGTGGCTTCAGGTGGCCTTCAGGATCAAAGATGGGCCCCTCTGCTTGCAATGGAAAACGGTTCACACTTTGATCCCTTCTTGCCTTTCCAGCCTTGGCTTCCCTTCCCACTCTCCCATCCAGGCAGCCACAATGGGTCACTTGCTATTACACACACACACACACACACACACACACACACACACACACACACACACACCTCCATTTCTAATTTCCATACCTGGAAAGTGCTTCCTATCTCTCAGCATCCTTGGTTTCATTCCAGACTCAGCTCAAATGCCACCTTGTACTTGAAGCCTTTCTTCATCCTGTCAGTTCCTAGTACCTTCCCTCTAATAACCACCTTGTATTCATTTGGCATATATTCTGTACACATATTGGAACATAAGCTCCCTGAGGGCAGATGTTCACTTTTGTCTTTGTATATCCAGCATTTAACATCATATAGGTAACATTTAATAAACACTTGTTGGATGACTGACATTTAAGTGCCTATTATCAATTAATCAATCAATATTTGTTAAATACCTACTATGTGCAGAAACTGTTCCAGACTTTAGGGAACTCTGGAGAATTGTTTGGGAGGTAGACAGGGGCTCAATCAATCAATCCATGCATGTATTATTAAACAACTACCCTGTTCTAGGCACTGCAATAAGGTAATGAGGGTCCCTAGACAAAGGTCTCGGTTAACAGATCAGGGTAAATAGAGGGCAGGATTCATTTCTGCCCCATCCAGCCTCCCTTAGGCACAGCTCTATTTAAAGGCCATGAATAAGTCCAAAGGTAGAACTTGCAGAGATTGTGTTTGTCAAGTTAAGTCCATCCTTTGACCTGCTCTTATAAGGAAGCAGCCAACCTCTGCACACCAATGGATCAAATCAGTTTCCCTGACTCCACACTGCCACAGGCACTGAACCTCCAGCTTCCCATGGGCTGAAGGCACATAACTTTCCTTGGGAAGAGGGGTATGGGATGGCACAAATGTATCTGAGTGTCTGGTTGTCACTGTTCCTTGAATCAGAGAGAGACCCACAGAATTTTAGAGCTAAAGGAATCATTAGGGATTATCTCCACATTTCCTCTCAACCGTCCCCTTTCCCCAACTTTTCTAGTACTTTTGAGGGAAGCCACTATCTTCTCGGGCACCCAACCTTGCAAGCTGGGTGAAATCCTTAACTCTTCACTCTCCCTCACTCCACATATCCTATCAGTTGTCAAATCCCTCTCCAGTAAACCCCTTTCTTTCTACTCACACCGACATACCCCTAGTGCAGGCTCCCCATCCTGGTTGGTCTTCCTGCCTCCAGTCTCTCCCAGTTTTAATCTATCCTCCACTTAGCTGCTGAAATGATTTTCTTAAAGTCTGACTATGTCACTACCCACCCCCCAAATAAATTTCAGTAGCTCCCTATTAGCTTCAGGATCACTTTTTAAAATATTCATCTGTTTGGCATTTGAAATCTTTTCTAAGCTGGTCCCTTCCTGCCTTTTCAGTCTTCTTATACTGTACTTCCTATCCACACCATCCTATGGAAAAGACAAATGACTTTCTTGCTGTACTTTGTACACAATACTCCATCTCAGCTCTGTGTCTTCAATTTCTTTTCCTCATGTCTGGATACACACCTCTGACTCATGGCTTCCCTGACTTCCTTCTAGACAGTTCAAATATACCAAGAAAACATTGTACACAGTAAGAGCAAAATAGTGTGATGATCAATTGTGATAGACTTGGCTCTTCTCAGCAGTGCAATGATCCAAGACAATGCTAAAAGACCCATGATGGGAAATGCTCTGTGCATCCAGAGAAAGAACTATGGAGTCTGAATGCAGATGAAGCAGACTATCTTCACTTTGTTGTTGTTTTTGTTTTTTTCTTTCCTGTAGTTTTCCCTTTTTGTTCTGATTTTTCTCTCACAACATGACTAATGGGGAAATATGTTTACCATGATTATATTGTATAACATATCAGGTTCCTCGATGGCTTCAGGAGTAGGGAGGGAAGGGAAGGAGGGAGAAAAATTCGGAACTCAAAATTTTGTAGAAATGAAAGTTGATGACTAATGTGGAAATAAGTTTAGTGAAATTGTACATATACAACTGATATCAGATTGATTGCTATCTTGGGAGGGTAGAGGGAGGGAGAAAAATTTGGAACTCAAAATCTTATAAAAATTAATGTTGAAAACTATCTTCACATGTAATTGGAAAAAATAAAATAAAAACTCTTTTAAAAAGTGATATAAAAAGACAGCTCAAATATGTGCTCTCTCTGCATCCCTTCTACCTTCTATCTGAGGATGTTGTATATGATAAGATACATAGTATATGTCTTTTATGTACTTATTTATTGATATGTCATCTCTTCCACTAGACTATGAGCTCCCTGAGGGTAGGGACCGAGTTTTTGCCTTTCTTTGTAGCCCAGAGGTTAGTTCAGTGCCTGGCATATACTAAGGCTTAAGGAATACTTATTGACCGACTAACTGATGGACACATCCTTTGTTCCAATCAAACAAGATAATTCCCAAAATTCATACTGTCCTTTGGAAGTTGGTCAGTAAGCATTTACTACATGTGTGGATCTGGGAACTTCATCTCACCAAGCCTCTGTCTCTTCACTGGTAAAATATAGGGATAGGTTAGATGAGCTCTAAAGTCTCCTCCAGTTGTAATTCCTGTGCTACTTTGTGCCATGGGTGTTTTGAGGAGAACTCACTGTGGCCTAGAGAAGATGGAGATGAGGCCAGTGATGTTTGGTGAGTTGCCCAAGGTCACAACATAGTGAGTGTAGGGCTATGTTTTATATCCAGGTAGATGCTAGGTTTTAGGGCAACTAGGAAGCACAGTGGATAAAGTGCTGGCCTGGCATTGGGAAGATGTCTTCCTGAGTTCAAATGCCATCTCAGACACTTACCAGCTGGGTGACCCTGAGCAAGTTAATAAACCCTTTTTGCCTCCATTTCCTCATCTATAAATTGAACTGGAGAAGGAAATGACAAACTACTCCAGTATCTTTTCCAAGGAAGCCCCAAATGGGGTCACGGAGAGTTGGACACAGACATGACTGAAATGATTGAATGGTGACAACAAAAGACTCTAGGTTTAGATAAGTGTCCTTTCCACCAACCACATCCTAAAATTAGCTAATGGGGGAGGGGGGAGGAACAAGGTAGTCAAGCAGTCTGGATGATCTCTTTGGAGATACTATAGAGAAGATTCCCATTTAGGTACTGTGTGGGCTAAAGGGTCTCTGAGGCCACTCACAAGGACTTCTGTCCATCTTCCTCATCATCATGGCATTACAGATGTCATCTCATTTGAGCCTCAAAACAGCCCTAGGAGGTAAGTACTATTATTATCCCCAGTTTTGCCAGTGAAGAAACTTAGGCAGACGGAGGTTATGTGACTTGACTAGGGTCATGCATGGATGTCAAGTATATTTGAGGCCAGACTCAGGTCTTCTGCACCAATAAGCTGATGCCTCATAGAATGTCAGGACTAGAAGGGACCTTAGGAAACATTTCTTCCAACTAACTCTCTTTTTACAGATTAGGGAGCTGAAGCACAGAGAGGTAAAAATACCTTGGTAGAGGAGATTGGCTTTGATTTACACCTTGAAAGAGCAGCACAATTTAGAAATCTGCAGAGAAGAAAATAGGGCATCACAGGAGAAGGAGAGTCTAGAAGGTACAAAGCCAGGAATCATTGTGGTCATGAGTCATCATTGGCCAGAGTTAGAAGGGGCTTTAGATCATCAGGTTTTGCCTTTTCTTGTATCCCAAGAGCTTAGCTCATGGAAGGCACTAGATGAATTCTTGTTCATTTGACTTGGTCAAGTTTAACTTCCTTATTTTACAAAGGAGGAAACTAGGGCCAGAGATGTTATGTGACTCGTCCAGAGTTACTCAGTGAGTGCTTAAGGCAATATTTGAATGATGTCTGACTGCTGCACCCAACTGGCTGATATGAGTTTTGGATAAGCAGACCTGAATGGAGCCCGGGTGTCATGGGTTCTCCTCAGATGTGGAAGGGAGCTCAGTGACCATCTAGTCTAACCAGCACCGGACCAAGGATCCTTGCTACATCATGCCTAGAAGCAGTTGTCCAGCCTTGGCCTGAAGACCTCCAGTGACAGGGCCCCAGTGATAACCAGAGGCTGTCGATTCCTCTTTGGACAGCCCTACTTCTTAGCAAGTGTTTCTTGACTTCAAGCCTGAAATCTATATCTTTGCAACTCCCATCCATCACTCCTGCTCCTATCCTTTGAGGCCAAGCAGAATGCCGCCTCCCTCCAACATGGGACAGCCATCCAAATACTTCACACCAGCCATAATGTCCGTATCCACCTCCACCCCATGCCCTCTGTTCTCCAGGTAAAACATTTCAAGGTCCTTCAACCAATTCTCCTGTGACGAGGTTTCCAATCCCTTTAGCATCTGCTTCAGTGTCATCCCTGAAGGTCAAAGGGCCTTTCCATTGGACTTGCTGCTGAAGAGGGTCATCCCTGCCTTTTAGAATGGGATCTCCTTGTTCTATTTTTTGGTTCATATCCCCACTGATTATCACAGTGCTTACACGCAGTAAATGCTTGCTAAGTCTTCTTTTTCATCCATTCATTCATCGTTACTCTCTGGTCATTCATATCGGTGAACAGTAGCAATAAGTTTTAATAGGAAAGGCAGACTCAGTTGATGGCAGGCCTTGAACGCCAAGCAGAGGATGGCCAGGAGCAAACCACTCTGAGATCTCAAGCACAATTCTCACAAAAGTCTACCCTTCAAATCACAAGCAAAGGCCTAAATTGTCTGAGGAAGGGGGCAGTAGAGCATTGCTTGGGGCCCAGGGTAACTGACTGACAGCACACGTGTCCAGGGCCAGGCTTACTTTCCTGCAGGGGCTGTTTCTAAGACCCCTCTTTACTGCCGGCTCACAGCTCACCAGGGCCAAGACTCTCGTCATTGACACTCCTCCAGTCTTTAAATGCCTCCTCTGCACTACACAGTGTGGCTTGTAAGAACCCTGGAGAGGTTTGCAAGGGGTTTTTGTCTGTGTGAGTTATTCTGGTGCTTTCCTCATTAGGGGACTGCTGGCTACAGGAAGCGATGAAAGATTGCTTTCCACAACAAGACTCCCCATCAGGCAGCTGACTAGCTGGTTTGAACATTTCCTTCAAAAGTGTAGAAAATGGCCTCTCCTGGAGCATCTTGTATTTGTCTTGTTTACATGTCGTCTCTACCATTAGACTGTGAGCTCCTTGAGGGCAGGGACTGTCTTTCACCTTTCTTTGTATCCTCAGCCCTTAGCATAATACTTGACACATAGTAGGTGCTTAATAAATGCTTAGTATAAGATTCAAGTAGGTCTGGAGTCATAAAAACCTAAACTCAAATCCTGCCTCACACAATTACTAGCAATGTGATCTTGGAAATGTCAGTCAGCTTCTGCTTGCCTCAGTTTCCTTCTCTGTGGGATGGAGATAATAATAGTACCTACCTTCCTGATGATGTCATGAACAAATGAGATAATATTTGTAAAGTGCTTAGCATTGTGCCCAGCATGTGGTAGATGCCATATAAATGGTAGCTATGATTATAGAGGAAGATTAGTGGCCCAGTGGAGAGAGTCCTGGGCTTGGATTCAGGAAGACCTCAGTTCAAATCCATACTCAGACACTTACTAGTTATGTGACCCTGGAAAAGTCTTTAACCTCTCTTTGCTTCCATTTCCTTGAAAGCAAAATGAGGCTGACACCACCTACCTCACAGGCCCTTTTTATCTCTCATCTGAACCATTTCAGAAACTTCCTAACTGGTCTCACTGTCTCCAATTTCTCCCCTCTCCCTTCGATCCTACATTCTGCAGTAACAAACACTTTGCAGATCACATTACTCCCCTGCTCATATTCGATGACTCCTGTCACCTATAAAGTATAATAGGGGTAACCAGAAGAGCCCCTTTGACCTTCTGGATGGGAGCCTGTGGAGGAAATCCATTGGAGCCTGTTCTCCTCCAGTACCATCAACCCTCCTTATGTGGCATGGTCTTCAATCCTCTCATCAGCCTAGTCATGCTCTGTCCACTTGATTCAATTCAGTTCAACAGATTGGACTGTGAGTAAGGAGCTGTCTTTGTCCTCCCTGAAGCATGACACTGAGACCTGAATCTTACTGTTGTGGTCTGAAAAGAAGAACAGGACAAGCAATATCTTGGGTGTGGGTGTCATCTTAGATGTTGGCACCATGATTGCTTCACTTCCCCAGATCAAGATCACATTAGCTAGCTTTCTGCATTCTTACTGCAAGGTCTCATATTGATTATCCAGTTCCCCCAAAATGTTCAGATCTTTTCCCACAGAAACTATTATCTATCCACATTTCCCCATACTCTTCCTGCAATGTTGACTTTTTGAACCCACATGTAGAACTTTGCATTTATTCCTACTAAGTCTGCAGAACACTTGATGATTCACCATGTGTTTTCATGCATATTCTTTATCTGTGCATTCCAATAGCCTTGTGAGTATCCGCAACAAAGAGATTATTATCGCTGTTTTCTAAATGATGAAGGAATTGAGGCTCAAAATCAAACAGCTAGTATGGGGCAGAGACAAGGCTCAAAGGTAGTTTGTTGGACTCACACAGCCCTTGTTCTTTTCACCATCCCAGGCAGATTTACCATTGCCCAAGGGGGCTCAAACACTGTAGGGACTACCAGTGGGTAATTACAACTATGCCTTTCTTCCACAAAGACCCAAGAAAAATCCCAAGCAGCTTCCATATGAAGAAATCCAACATTCTGAAGAACACATCACGGTGAAATTCAGGAGGAAAGCCAAACAGCTGGCACTGGAGCTTTGTTCCAAGCTGGGGAAAAGTATTCTGTATTTTTAAAAGTTACAAAGACTAAAAATGGACCAGAAAGGGGGCCAACTATACCTTGTGCTTTGTGCCTGTTAGAATTCACAGGCACGACAGTCCTTTTTTTAAGCACAAGGGTTCAACAGATCCAAATAGCAATGAAAACACTGCAGTTTTGCCTTCATGTGAGATAAAAAGCATTTTACTAGTCTTAAAGGACCAGTACAAGAGGATAGGAGGAAGAAAAAAACCCTGAAATTTAATTGATAACTGGTTGAAGTAACATTGTGTGTCTGATGCTCTGTGTTGGACTTGGATCAGGTTCTGACCCTTACAAGCTATGTGACCCTGAAAAAGTAACAACCTCTCTGAGTTCAGGTTTCTTTATCAATAAAAGAGGAATAATTAACATTTGGGGATGACTTTTCTCAGAGAATTGTTAGGAGAGAAGTATTTTGTAAACCTTAAACAAAGTGCTATGATAGGGAAGAGCTTTTTAATTTTTTTGTGGGGCAATTAAGGTTAAGTGACTTGCCCAGGGTCATGCAGCTAGGAAGTGTCAAGTGTCTGAGGCCGGATTTGAACTCAGATCCTCCTGAATCCAGGGCTAGTGCTTTATTCACTGTGCCACCTAGCTTCCCCCTAAGGAAGAGCTTTGATTTCCATCCTCTGGCCAGAGACCAGGCCTTGGAGTACTTAACCCTTTCATCTCTGGGACTCTCACTCCCTCCTCCCATTGACAGGTACCTTACATGACTTACCAACCAGGCTGCCACTAGCCATACTTCACTTGGCATCCCTGACATCTTCCCAGCCTCCTTCCCTCTGAACCTTCCTTTCAAAGATGGATGGATGGATGGATGGATGGATGGATGGATGGATGGATGGATGGATGGATGGATGGATGGACAGATAGAGAGATGATAGAGATGATAGATAGACTAACAGACAGATAGACAGATAGCATTTATTAACCACTTCTTATGGGCCAGGCAGCATGCTTAGCACTGGGTGTACCAATACAAGCACAGAAGTCAACAGCCATTTATAAAGCACTGACTATGTGCCAGAACTAAACACTGATAGTCCCTATCTTCAAGGAGATTACATTCTCATTGGGGAAGACAACACATAATAGTAATCTGGAAAGTGGGGACAGGGAGAAGGATACCCTTGCCAATGCAAGATGGCAGGGCAGGAAAAGAAGGAAAAGTCTGAAGAGTGAGTCAGGACATGAGTGTGACCCTTTGTGAAATAGTGGTCCTGTTGAGACTAGTCCATTCTCCATTTGCCATGTCTGCATTTCCCCCATAGTTCTAAAAGATCTTTCTTTTGTTTCCAGGAACCCTAATCATGTGAGACCTAGATGACATTTTAATTAGATGCAATTCAACTAAAGAGTTATCAAAAACCTACTACTGTGTGCAAGGCACTTTGCTAGACATTGGATAAAGTCAACAACTAAAAGCAAAATCATCCGCACTCTGTTCTAAGGGAATGGGAAGGACAGGTACACCGAGAATTCAAGAGAAGATAATTGGAGGAGGAGAAGGCACTGAGCAGAGAAGGCTTCCTGTGGGAGGTAGTACCCAAGCTGAACCTGGAAGGAAGCTAAGGATTCTAGGAGGCGAGGAAGAAGTACAGCATGGGTGTGAGGGATAGCCTGGGCTATATGCATGGACTCAGGAAGTGAACTATTGAATTAAGGGAGCCGATTAGGAGCCGGTTTGATGATTAAATGCACCTTAAAAGGCATGAAGTTGAATAATATAAAATCTTTGAAAAAGTAATGTTGGAATTTGACTGTGAAAGACTTTAAATGCCAGAAGCTGAGGCATTGATATTTTATCCTAGAGGGAAGATGGAGCCAATGGAGGTATTTTTTTTAACTGGGAAATGTCATTGTCAGATCTGTTCCCTAGGACAATGATTCTGGCAGATATAAGACAGGAGATGGGACAGCTAGGTGGCACAGTGGATAAAACACTGTCCCTGGATTCAGGAAGACCTGAGTTCATATCTTACCTCAGACCCTTGACACTTACTAGCTGTATGACCCTGGGCAAGTCACTTAACCCTCATTCCCCCCCCCAAAAAAAAGAGGTTATTATGTTTAGCCTTTAGGAGACAGTGTTGTCTAGTGGATAGAGCTGATTTTGAACCGCAGAAGACTTGCTTTCAAGTCCTACATCTGACCCCAAAAGACTGTGACTCTGGGTAAGTCTTGTAACCTCTCAGTGCTCTAGGGAACTCTCATAAGTTGCAGAGGTGTCCTTCATTGGTTGATGTCCATTCCCTCCATCGATGAAATCCTAAGTCCAGTCTTTAGCCCCTGCTTAGCCCCGGGGGTCAGAATTAGGAGTAATGGGTGGAAGTGGTAAAGATGTAAATTTAAATTTAATGTCGGAGGGGCAGTTAGGTGGTGCAGTGGATTGAGCACCAGCCCTGGATTCAGGAGGACCTGAGTTCAAATTCGGCCTCAGACACTTGACACCTACTAGCTGTGTGACCCTGGGCAAGTCACTTAACCCCAATTGCCTCACCAAAAGAAATAAAGCTAGGAATAAATTTTATGTCGGGAGAAAAATCCTAAGAATTAAAGCTGTCCCAGTTGGGACAGGCTCCTTTGGGAGATAATAGCCCTCCTCCCCCCTCCCCCTCCAGTGGAGGCCTTCCAGCAAAGCTATGTGACTCTTGATTAGGAGCAATGACTGGGTGGTCATTAAAGTCGCTTCCAACTTTAGGCTGCTGGCATTCTAGGAAATGGGATTTCGACCTTAACCATTCTAGAAAGTCCCCACTTCCCACTTGTTACCTATAAGAAAAGATATTTTCTCTTTACCATGGCTTATATTTCCCAAAGATTGGATAAATTCTCTACTTCTAATGCCTAACAGCAACAGCTATGTTGACTCAACTTTCTGCATTTCCTACCACTATTTACTTTTTTTCTCTATCATTATAAAGGGCACTCTTCACTCTCCTATTTGGCAAATTCTGGCTTTTAAATAGTTCAACTATTCCTTTCTTATGTATCATTGATATTTTGTCAGGCGTGGAAGGCATTTTGAGCAAACAATCAGCTTGTACAAGACAGTGTCAAATTTTAGGAGCCTCACTACATGTTTTTAGGATTGTATCTGCCTGCATGCATAAGAAGCACACATACACACATATAGGCATCATCACAGAGAGGAGAAATTTATTAAATCATGATTCAACATTTACCGACCATCAGAAATATGTCTGTCCTGAGCATGGTACCCAGAAGTGAGCACAATACTCGCAATGCGATTTGAGCAAAGCCAGATACAGGGGCCCAGCACTTCTTTCTTCCTTTATACTCTATTTACATTAGGGTTCTTGACTGCCACATCACACTGTTGACTCCAATACTGACTTTGCCTGTATTTCCAGTGGAAATACCCTGGGAATTGAGGGGGAAGGAGTCAATGCTTCCATTTCCTACAGGCATGCCACTGTTAGCATCCTCCACCCTTCTCCATCTCCCATTGTTCCCAACCTCACTGGTAGCCTACCTAACACAGATGGATCTTTGCTCCCACCAGAAATCAGAAAGGCTTCTAGGAAACATTTTGGTCCATCACGGTCCAGACCTGTGATTTCATCAGGAGGGAACTCTCAAGTGAGTAAACTCCTTGTACCAACACAAATTAGAAACCATTCTGCATCAAAGAGTCTTGGAGTGTTACCTTAGACACTGGGAGAGGCCAGGTGACTTGCCTAGCATAACACAGACAGGATGCATCTAAGGCAATATTTGAAACCATAGCATCCTGACTCCATCTTCTATTCTGGGAAAAAGAAAAACTGCAAATGAACTCTCTTCTTCAAAACAAAAGTATGTATATGTGCGGGGGGGGGGGGTAGTTTAAAGCATACTTACTGAGCTAATGGATTCTTTTAGGCAGCTAGGTGGTGCAGTGGATATGGTGCTGAGCCTAGAATCAAGAAGACTTGAGTTTAAATCTAGTCTCTCAGACACTTACTGGTTGTGACCCCGGACTAGTCACTTCCCCTCTGTCACCTCAGCTGTAAAATGAACATCAGAACTGCTACCTCCCAGAGCACTCAGCACAGTGCCCAGAACATAGTGGGTGCTTAATAAATGATTATTTCTTTCTTTCCTTTCTTTTCAGTATCAACCCAAGGTGAAAAAGGATTGGACAGAAACTTCAAACTTCAGCCCATCACAAGCCTTTTTCCTCTTTTTTTTTTTTTGCCCTGGTATCTTTCAGTAAGCACAACCTGGTGAATTCAAAGACTTCTCTTCATGGTATTAATTTTCCTTTTAAAGAGATGGCTTTGTCCTGACCGATGCTCTATACAAATCAACCAAAACACTGGGATGGAGTAGATAGAATAAATTTGGAGTCATAAAACTCCAAATGGGCTTGAGCAAGACTCCACCACTTCCTTGATGGGTGACCTTGAGCAGGTCAGGTTTTTTTTATCTGATAAATGAGAATAATAGTACCAGGAGTACCTTCTTCTCATGAGTACCTTCTTCTCCAATTACAATTGGAAAGGACCTCAAAGGTCATCCAGTCCAACTTCTGTCTCACAACACATCCAGCCTGTGGTGATTTCAGCCTTTGTTGGAAGACCTCCAGTGGGGGAGAGGCAGCCCACACAAACGTTTAGGTACGAAATTCTTCCTGACGTCAAGTCTAGATTTGTCCCCCTCCAGCTCCTACCAGTTGCTCCTCACTCTGCCTTTTGGGTCAAATAGAACAAGTTGAAACTTCTCCCATGGGCCAGCCCTTCAGATATTTGAAGGTGGTGATGTTTCCCCAGACTCTGTCCCAGTCTTCTTTAGGCTAAAACATCCCTATGCCTGCACATAGTCCTGACATGACCCTTCACCACCTTGGCTGCTTCCTCTGGATACTCTCCATGTCCTTCCTCAAATGTAGGAGCCAAAACAGACTATGATAATCCCTACATGCTCTAAACAGGGCAGGTTAGTTGTTGTTCAGTCACGTCTGACTCTTCATGACCCCATTTGGGGTTTTCTCAACAGAGCCATTTCCTGCTCCAGCTTATTTTACAGATGAGGAAACTGAGGCATACAGGGTGAAGTGACTTGCCCAGGGTCACACAGCTAATAAATGTCTGAGGCCAGATTTCAGCTCCCAAAGATGAGTCTTCTTGAATCCCAGGCCAGAGTTCTATTACCCTGGGCAGCACAGTTTACAGCAGGACTTCCTAGTCCTGGATGCCAAGGTTGATTCTCTTAATGCAGCTCAAAATCGTATTTACTTCCTTGGCTGACATATCGCACTGGAGACCAAGACCGAGTTAGCAGTTCACTAAAACTCCTGAACCTTTTTCCAGTAAGTATCTGTCTACTCACATCTTCATATCTTACACTCGTGATGTTGACTTTTTGAATCCGTGTCACTTTACATTTGTGAGCATCAAATGGGATGTGAGTGACCTTTTGTCTATCCATAGTTAGAGAGCCCACATCATCCTAACCCTATCCTCCAGGCCATGCTGCTTCTCCCTGACTCTAGGAAATGAAAGGGGAAAAAAGAAAGAAAATTAACTCCCTTCCCAATCAAAGTGGGGGTTGGAGAGTCTGTTATTTTAGATTAAAAAGAAGTCTTGGGGCAGCTAGGTGGCACAGTGGATAAAGCACCGTCCCTGGATTCAGGAGGACCTGAGTTCAAATCCAGCCTCAGAAACTTGACACTTACTAGCTGTGTGACCCTGGGCAAGTCACTTAACCCTCATTGCTCTGGGGGAAAAAAGTCTTGTCTTAAAGGAATACAATGTGGGTTTCCTGCCTAATGGGGGTAAGAGTAGGTCTTGATGGGTAAAGTTGGGTATCCACATAGACGTGGGGTAAGCAGTGATGCTGAACAAGCAATGGGTCAAGTGCCTGCTAACTCAAAGACCTCCTACTGTAGACCCAGTTACATTAACACTGCACATTCAACATTTCCTGAATTTTTTTTCACTTTTATAATGAATCAGAGGCAATCTTAGAAATGGTGACTGCAGACTATTTTCTACTATGCTCACATTTGCTAGGTTGAGAAATTTACTTTAGGCTTTAAGATGGGGGGTTTGAAGGGAGGGAGAGGAAATGGGGGAGTAAGTACTTTTGATCTTATTGTAATATATGAGGAGCTCCTGGTATGGTAACTCCCTCTATCACCCCCAACTTGTCTGTAATTTATAATCTTAGGGATTTGTCTAGTCATTGAGAGGTGAGTGCTTGTAGGCCCATATCCAGTTTGTGTTAAAGGCAAAACTTGAACCCAGGCTTCTTGCCTTCTACGAAAGCCATGCTTCTTCTTGCAACATTAAATACTAAAACACCGAAGTCTTGTTTGCAAAAAATCTGGAAAATTTAAATGGCTTAGAGTCTAGTATGTTAGTACTAAAACTCCAAGTCATTTCTGCCCTCTTGGGATAGCTGGGCTCCAAATAGAACATGTATTCTACTAAAAGTTGGGAACTGTTGAGCATATTTCTGTAGGAGCCTCATCATTTAGTTTAGTATTGGGTTTTGGCTAGGTTATTGGGGAGGGATGCGTAGAGGGAGTTACTGTCATCTCTGTACATGGCGAGGGAAGCATCTTGGGCAAACTCCTAGTAGGGTGTTCACCTGGGAAATCTACACTGCACAAATGATATATATATATATATATATATATTCATAAACTGCCTACTATGTGCCTGGCACTGTGCTACGATAAGTGCTGGGGATACAAAGTCAATAGAACAGTACCTGCCTTCAAAGAGCTTACATTCTGCTGGTAGCTATACAGTATGTAAAAGAGATGCAAAGAATAGCTAGCATTTATACGGTTCTTTGTGATGTACTGTTATGTCATGTGAATATGTATAATACATATATACCTATACATACATGCATGCACACACATATCTTTGTGAGCTTAGTTGATTGGGGGGGGGGGGATTGATGGAGTGAGAAGAGGTCATGCGGCATAGTGAAAATAGTCCTGGATCTGGAGAAGATCTTGGTTTAAATCTCAGCTCAGCTGCTCAGTCACATGGTACATGCTCCATATACATTTGCAGATTGATTAAGTAAATAACTAGACATTTAATTCTGGCTTGTTGAAATTCTGCCCGTGAAATCACCTCCCTGCTCAAATTCCACCTCTGCCAGGAAGCCTTCCCTGATTATTCCAAACAGACCCAATCTATCCTTCCTCCAGGCCTGATCAGCATTTGGTCTGGATCTCTCAGGTTTTGTTTGGCAATACGATGGTTGCTGAGGAGAGAAGCAGCGAGTGTGGAACAGGGAAAAGGGAACTGTGGGAACTGGAGCTGGAAGGATGGCACAGAGAGCTCTAGGGAACCACGGGTGGAAAGGAGGGAATAGGAAGAAGCGCTGACCAGAGAACCTGGAGCAAGAAGGAGGGAAGCGGGATAAACTGAGTCTGGAGCGAGGAGGGGAGACCAGGGAGGAGCAAGGAATGGGGACCTCGGAGCAGCGAATCAGGACCCTGGGACAAGGAGGGGAGACCGGGGAGCAGCGAAGAGAGAGCAGGAAGGAAGAGGGCGCAAGGAGGAGGAGGAGGGGTATTGGGGGTGGGGGGGCTAGGGAGGCGGAGGAAAGCAGCAGGGCCAAGCTGCAGAGGCCTGTGCAGCCAGCCTCAGACCTTGCAGCCTGAAGATCCCCTATCCGAGCCAAGCACTGGATTAGAGGAGAGGGTGGCGCTTCGAGCATCCGAGCATCGGGCCACGCCGTGCCGCCAGCCAGCCAGCCCCCAGGGTTCAAGGGCAGCGCCGGCGCCTCCTAGAAGCCAGCGGGGGCCAAGGCTGCGCCGCGCCCGCCCCACTCCGGCGCCTCGATTCCCCACCACGGGGCAAAGGGAGAGACTGCGCTCCCACGGCCCTGGGGGTTCCCGCAGCCCCAGCTCCAGCCCCACCCCCCACGGCGCGCGGCGGTCATGGTGGTAACCCTCGCCCGCCAGCGGCTGCAGCCCGCATCCATCCGGGAGCACCGCTAAGCCCTCCTCAGAAGAGGGAAGCAAGGCTGAGGATGGGGAGGGGGCGGAGAGAATGGGAGGCCCACCCCCAGTTCAGCGGTCTTTCAAAAAGCCTGGAATCCGCCGCTTCCTGGCCCCTCCCTGATGCAACCCAAACATGAATCATGGCAAACGCCGAGGGAGGGAGGATGAAAGGGAGAAGGTAAGAGGAAGGAGGAAGGACGACGGAGATCTTCCTGTCTGAGTCTTAGCAGGAGCAAGTGCAGCATCCTATAACGATACCGACAGCAACCCCCTGCCGGAGGGAGTCCTCGAGACGGTCGCCAGGCATCCTGGCAGCGCGGGCACTGGCAGCTCCTTCCGGCCCCTCCACGACCCCCAGCCCATTTTGCGACCTGGCGCCGGCGCCAAATGAAGGGCTCGAGACCCCTGAGAATGCTCCCCATAGCCTCGGCTGCCTTCCCAGCAGCGCGCCCCTTCTCGTTCGCTCCAGGGGAACAAATATCTACCCTCCTTCGTCCCTCATTTCCAGAACCCCAGGGTTTGCCTTGGTGCTTTTCTGCGCGTTTTCCGGTTAAATATCTGCAACGTACCCCGTCCTGAAGGTCAGCTAGCTGGTGCCCCTCTGGGCCTGGAAAGGATTAATAGTCACTGGCAGGGATTCCCCAGCTGTCTTCCAAAGAGATCTTAAATCCCCAGCCCGGAAGTCAGGACCCGTGTGCTTCTGGATAATGAAATCGCTTTTCACCTAAAACCTTTCTGTCAATTATGACATGCAGTCATTTATTCTTTTTCTTCCCCCCCTCCCCCCAAATCATTTCCCACGTTTGGGCTTCTCTCCCTTTCTCCATCCCTCTCTGAGTACTGAGTGCAAAGGAAATCGAGGCATTAAGTCATCCTAGATGAAATGCAAAATGCCTAAAATGAACCTATTTGCCTAATTCAGCATCACAACTTCTAATGAAATAACAGTGGTTGGAACCTAGAAACTGGCTTCTCTGTAACAGCAACAGCAACAACAGCAACAGCAACAGCAACAGCAACAGCAACGAAAGCCCGGCTGTCATCTATTATATAACGAATTTTGCAGAATGGGAGACCGCGAGCTGCCAGCACGCCAGGGATCCCTGGATAGCTCCCTCCGCATTCTGGGGAAGCTCCCCCTTCCCTCCCCGTGCCTTTAATCTGCCCCAGGTGTAAGTTTCTCTTACCTTTATTTGCAGAGTCTGTCATTCTCTCCTTCCTTCTCCTCGGGCTGTAGATGAGCAGGAAGCCCAGCTGATGACTTGTGCCAGGCTGACTTTTGATTTGTCATTCACAGGCTGTCAAAGGTCACGAGGCATTGAGGCTAGCCTTTCTCAAGCTGGGGCACCCCAAGGGAGCGATGGAGCTGTGATAATTGCATGCAACTGGGTATGGCTGGGCTCTATCTAATTGTGATTATGCAGGACCCCAGAAGGGATGAGGATCCAGGCAGACATAAACACGGAGCACAAAACGTGGCATGGAGTCGGATCTGGAGCCTCCAGTGATTTGTCCTTCATCGATGGGCTATTCAGTTCAGTTCTTCTTCATCTCTGTCCAGATCTGTCGGAGGATGAAGGGGAGGGAGTCAGTGTCATGCCGAGGGCTGCCAGAAGGAGGACGGACTCAACTGAAGACCCCGAAGTTAAAATGAGGCTTTAGGGCATTGTGTCTTATGACCAACCTTTACATAATGTCAGCTAGGATATCTCATAACGTTGTAAGACTGGGTAAGCACTTTAAAAGAATTACCTCATTTGATCCTCACAATAGCTATGGGGGGAGGAAAGGTGCTATATTATCCCAACTTGACAGATGAAGAAACTGAGATAAGTGACTTATCCAGGGCCACACAGCTACCAAGTCTCTGAGGCAGAATTTGGACTTAGGCTTTTCTGACTCCAAACCCAAAAATCTATCCACTGTGCCACCTAGCTGCAGAGAGGAGGGAGGTTGTACCTATTCTATTACTTTGTAAGTTGTCAATCAATAGGTGTTTTTAACTACTTAAATGCCAAATGAGTAGAGAGAACACTGGATCCAAACTCCCAGGACCTGGGTTCAAACCCCAGCACTATATTTCTATCTATCTCATATACGTCTGTATATATCATATGTTGTATATAGGGATATGTATGTATCATGGTATGTGACTATATGTGCGTTTGTACCCAGTTGTTTCCACGTCTCCCCTATTCTCCTTGGAGCTCCTCTGGAGCAGGGACTGTTGGAGCCTTTCTTTGTACCCCCAGCACCTACCACAGTGCCTGGCACATCCTAGGCACTTAATCAAGCTCATTGGCCCCCTGACTTTTTGACTCATTCAACCGTAAGCAAGTTTCTCCCTTTATTTGAGTCTCAGTTTCCTCTCCCTTAATAGGAAGGGGTTGGATTAGGGCAACCAAGAACATGAATCGATAAGTATTTATTAAACATCTGAATGTTTCGTGGTAATGGGGATACACAGGTAAAAACGAATTAGTTCTTGTTCCCAAGGGGTTTCCAGTCTATTGGGAGGAACAAGTATGTCTACATAGAAGTAGATACAAAATGTATACAATATAACCAAATACAATACAATATAAATAAATATAATAAAAATAAAAGCCTTGTTGCAATACAATACAAATAAATACAAGGCATGGGGGAGGGTGATGGTAGTGAATCTGTAAAGCAGGGGATGAGGCTAGGTCACCTTTATGACCCCTTCCAGCTGGAAATCTCAAATGTGTGACTCTTCCAAACCCACTCCAAGGGTCGGTGGCTGAGCCACCAGCAACCTCAAAGAAGCCAAGATCACAGGAGCCTTTTTAGTGAGACCAAGGAATAATCAGGAAGGAAAAGCCTTAGATAAATTACGTAATGTCTTCAGTCACTGGCTCCCTGGGGTCATCTATTCTGATTCTCTTATTTTTACAGGTAGGGAAATGGAGGCTCAGAAAAGTTACTTGTCCTCAATCGCCCAGAGCCAGGAAGGAAACACAGATGCTGTGATTGTAAAAGCTTCATTATTTCCTAATACCAAGGATTTCAAATGGAGATATTTGTCCTACTCCCCTCCCCTAGCCCCACTGGTGGCGAAATAAAGCAGTTCAGCCCCAGGCTGCCCTGTTAAGATCAGTGCCATCTTTTCCCCGAGATTGAAATCAGGCTTTACAACCAGACTATGACACTCACACATGAGGCCTCTCCCTCCTCCCCTCCCCACAACCTCTAATTTTAAGTAAAGAGGTGTTTATTTCCCATTGTACTTAAGGCTAACTGGTGAGTCAGAAGCTAAAAAAATCCAAAATCATTTCCTCTAGGCAGGAAGATCTTTGGATCATAGATTTACAAATGGAAAAGGGATCTTGGAGGCCACTAAGTCCAATGGCCTTCTTCATTTTACAGATGAGGAAACTGAGGGCACGGGAAGTGAGATGAGATTCCCAAGGGACTAAGGAATAGCATGGGTATTTGAATGCGGGTCTTCTAACTCCAAACCAAATCATCCTTTTTTGGAAAAAATCATGTTCCCCCATAGGTGGTAGGCATCAAGAGGAGTACTGGCTGAAACAAAGCAGCTGATCCCTGAAGCCCCGAGGGGACAAATGTGGCAGCAGAGCCCAAGTGGCTTTGGCCAGGTGTTTAAGTTGGGGAGCAGGGTAAAGAGGGGAGCTAGCAGGCATGGCTTCCTTCTGTAGATTTTTAAAAGCATGCATTTCACATCTCTAAGAGTCTGGGGAATTTTAAAGACACAGACTTTTCTTTTCTTGGCCCCAGATTCTATTGACTCCTGAAGATTTTGTGGCTCAAAAAAGACATGAAAAAAGCTACTTTCTGAGGGATGAACTGTCAAGTGCCCTCCCAGTGTAGGGGAAGAGAAGTCTCAGGGCCAGAGACTTTGGATTCATGGGAATGAGAACCGAAGGACCCTTAGCTCATCACACAGAGAGCAAGCAATGAAATGAAAATGCAAACCCACAGCTTCTCACTCCCAATCCACTGGATTTGGTCAGTACAACCCCACATCCCCTGCTTCCTGGGATTCCTGGTTCCCTTCAAGACTCAGCTCAAGGCCTTTCCTGCTCTGTCTGCCTGCTACTCCCTTCTCGGCCATGGTTTTTTGCCTCTTGTGGGTCTTGTCTATACCTAGAGATGGACATTTTCACTTTGGTGTTTTTATCCCCAGTACCTAGCATGGTGTCTAGAACTCAGTAGGTGCTTAACACATGCTTGTTATTCAGAATGATTCCTTGCTTTTTAAAATGCCTTGCATGTGGGGCTCCAGGAGTAAGTGTGGGGGTGGGGAAGGCAGAAGAGTCCAGTCTTCTCATCTCTTTTTAAAAGAGGGAAGAAAGAGCACTGAATAGAGAACCAAGGGATCTCTTCTTGGATTGTTCTTACCTTTCTTTGCATGCCAGAGGTTAGCATGGCGCCTGGCACACAGTAGACACTTAATAAATGTGCATCGGTGGATTGGCTACTACTTCCTTCCTTTCTCTGTGCTCATTTTCCTCATCTGTCAAGTGACAGGCAGGAGCAGGTGAGCTCTGAGACACTTCCCAGCTCTCATTCTACCAGCCTATGATTGAGAAGGTTTTCTTTGTGTAGCATCTTCAAGGCCTAAACTAGACCTCTTTTCCTTCATTTGATATAGCCTTTTAAAAATGCTTAGATGTACCTGAATAGGATCACAGATGGGTGGCTGCAAGCCACCAAGTCCAGCCCCTTCACTTTACAAATGGGGAAACTGAGGCCCAGAGAAGCTAAGTGGCTTGCTTACTATCACACTGCTACTGAGTGTCTGAGGCAGGATTTGAACCCACGTTATCCTAATTCCCAACCCAGTATTCTACCCATTACCCTTGCCTCTTGTGTATTATATAAACTGATCCAGTTCAATCCTAATCACGGAAAGAGCTGGAAGGAGGCTTAGAAGCCATCAAGTCCAGCCATCTCATTTTAAAGATGAAGAAACTGAGGCACAAGTGACTTGTCCAGACTTGTACACAGCCAGAAAGTGTTTCTAAGGCAAGGGATGAAGTCTATGGTGACTCCAAGTCCAGTGCTCTAACCACTGCACCACCCAGCCGCCTCCTCCACTACTTCAGTAGATGTCCCAGGAGTCACCCAAGCACCATGGGCAATCTATTCTCCCTGCTCCACAAGGCCCATCCCAGCCACTCTCCTGCTCTCCAGGAAGAATGGAACCCTCTAAGCTTCCCCTAAGACTGTGCGGCCCCACACCACAGCAATGACTCATACAGACCAGCAGGCTTAATTAAGTTGATATCAAGAACAATTTAAAACACATAATTATGAAAATATGCTCCAATTTAAGGATTCAACAGAAATTATTTCTCCACCTCTGCTACAAGGAGAGAGCATTTTGTGTCCAGTGCCAGGCCCAGTAGGGGACTGGGAGAAGGGATGCGGCCTGCCCAGCTCCACACAGTCCTTGCTTTGTCACACAATTGTTCTGAGTCACTCTTCCAGTGACTCATGCTGGGCAAAGTGGGCCCTTCTGGGAGCATGATCAAGGTCACAGGGATCAGGAGTGTAACCCCGAACTGAGAGGAAGAAAGCTGCCTTGTTTTCATGGGAATGGAATCTGCTGGGTTATGCTAACAGACTGCTCAATATTGTCTGGGGATTTTTTATTTTTTTGCCAAAAAGTCTTTATCTCTCTTGGGATTTTGGCTATTTATATTCTCCAGAGATGGAAGCAAAAATTAGATGTTATGCTCAAATCTAATGCCAAATTAGCCAGCCACATCCCTGTACCTCAGCTTCTGGTCCTTTAGAGGATATGACCCCGCCCCCTCCCGCTGCCACCTCATGAGTACAGTTATGACTTGGAACACATGAATTATTATCATAACGACATCTAACATTTTTATTATGCTTTAAGGTTGGCCAAGGGCTTTAACATATCGACGCACTTGATCCTCACAACAGCCTGAAAGGTACCTCCTATTATTATCCCCATTTTACAAATAAAGAAACCAAGGAGAATCAAGGTTAAATAATTTGCCCACAGTCATACAGCTGCTAAGTGTCTGAGGCCAGATTTGACCTCAGGTCTTTCTGACTTCAGGTCCAGGACTGTATCCACTACACCAACCAGCTACCCATGTATTACTATCAACAGTAATAATGATAATAATAATAATAATTCCCATTAGTAGGTGGAAAAATTGAGTTTCCAGGCGATAAAGTGCTTCACCCAAGATTCCATAGTAAAGGTTGGATTTAAACCTAGATCTCTTGATTCCCTTGGCCAGTCTAAGACCTCCAGCTCACAGCTCCAGTGGGAAGGGACCGGAGAGGTCATCAAAGCCCAGAGTCTCATAACCCTTTTTGCAGCACAAATGACCTTAGGTTATCTGGAGAAGCTTATGGACACCTTTTTGGAATAACAAATTAAAGGTATGAGATTAAATCCATAGGATTACAAAGGAAACCATTCATATTGAAAGGCAGTTATCAAAATATTTTTTTAAACAGGCTTATGGGGTAGCTGAGTGGCACAGTGGATAAAGCACCAGGCCTGAATTCAGGAAGACCTGAGTTCAAAACCAGCCTCACACATTTGACACTTACTAGCTGTGTGATCCTGGGCAAGTCACTTAACCCTCACTGCCCCACAAAACAAACAAACAAGCAAGTAACAAAACACAAACTCATTCCTAATCTATTCCAACCCCCTCATTTTACAGATGAAGGAAACTAAGGCCCAGAGAGGCATCTCTCATATCACCACAACATGTCTTCTCTCTGATCCTCTTCCTCCTGATGTTGCTGCCACCCCTGATGGTGCCCTAGCATAGGCCTTCCAATACACCAGCTGGTGCGATAGCCTCCTTTCCAGTTCTCCCACCTCTGCTCTCTGACCCCTCCAATCTGTCCTTCACACGCTTTCCAGATTGCAGAGAAGGTACCAGCCTGCCCTGATATAGTGAGTTACATCAGAGAAATCACAGGTCCGTTCCTATCCCCATCTGTATACATGCTCATTTTTACATAGCTAACTCCTCTGCTCAATAATCTCCAATGGCTCCCCACTTTCTGAGCAAAACTCCTATTTCTGTGTTATTCAATGGCCCCCCCACCTAGTGCCCCCTTTTCCAAGCTTCTCTCAAATTAACCCCTCCCATCGTCTCTCCTACCAAAGCAGAATTACCTTCTGCTCTTCCATCTTTGTCATCAGCTCATACCATGGCAACAGACATTTCAATGGGAGCAGGGAAAGGCTAGGCAGGTGGTCATAGTCCAAACCCAAGAGCCAGTCATTCCCACCAAATGAAATGAACAAGGTCTGAACCTGTCCCTGGGAAACAGTGACTTCCCAACTGTCACCAGCCCCAAATATAACCACTGAAACCACGCTCATCTACAATGCATTGCCAACACATAGGACTCTTCTGTTCTCTAATCTCACCCCAACCCCCAGCCAAAAAGATCTGACTGCACATGATGCTTCCTCACTAGAGCTGCAGTTCTCATAGTCACTCACTCTTGCATGCATTTATTAAACACCCATTATTAAAGGAAGAAGCACAGCACATTGGAAAGGATTAGATCTGCAACCAGAGGACCTGGGTTTGAATCCTGTTTGACTCATTTACTTACATATAAGGCCTTGAATACATCACTTACCATATCCAGACCTTGGCTTCTCATTTGAAAACTGAGGGGACAGAACATGAGGCCTCTGAGAGCCATTTCAGTTCTGGATTATGCTCCCAAGAGAGCCTCCCTCCCAGATTTGCCATGAGAATAAACCATGCAGATATTTGTCAAGAGCATGACAAACTTTAAAGTATCTTACAAATGCCAGTTATTGTGGTTGCTCTCATCATTAGTGTCATTGTCCAACTGGTGAGAACTGGGCAAGTCCTGTCGTCTTTAGGGCCTCCAGCTCCTCATCTGGGAAATGCAGGGATTAGACCAGATTGCTGTAAGAACCTTTGAGCTCGAACTCTCTGCTCCTATGACACACTGTGGAGTAGGCACAGAGGATTCACAAAGGCCCAAGAGTTCCTGACCTCAGAGGGGAGACAACACTCACTCACTCACTCATTTATTCATTCACTAAACATTTATTAAGCACCTACTATGTGCCAGGCTCTGTGCTACATAGGTATCCAGGCATATGCACAGATACAGGGATTTGAATTTACACAATTCAAACAAAAGGGCTCAGCTGGAAAACGTTTAACAACCAGCTGGATGGGGGAGATATTCACACACGCTCTTATATTTAATCTTGCTTATTAACATTTTCCTCAACATTTTCATAAGCATAGACAATCAACAAAACGACAAGTGCCAAGGTCCCCTTTGTAGCCTTTGCCAATTTCTAAGGTGTAAATGCTCACACTGGAAACTTAACAGTTGGCTTTCAGCCAACCAGCTAGAACTATGTTCAGCCCACCCCTGGATATAGCAGCAGAGAAGGCACTGGAAGTTGGGGGGCCAGGAAAGGCCTCTGACAGGCCTGCTCTGAGATGAGCCTTCAAAGACCTAGGTGCCCCAAGAAACAGAGGCAAGGAGGGAGAATTCATGGGGCAAGCACCAGTTCTGAGGCTTCTTCCTCCTGCTTCCAAGGACTCCCCCATGGAACTGGGGAAGCCTGCTTCCCTTTGCAGTCCCCAGATCAAGGCTGGCTTCTTTCTCCATTCACCCCAACAGGGTCTCCAGCTCCTGAGCAGAGATTCACAGATCATCCTAACTAAAGGGGACCTTGGAGATGAAAGATACACAAGACCATAGCTAGGGAGCTGGGAGGGACTGAAGAGGCCATCTCATTCTACCTCTCATTTGACAGATGAGAAAACTGAGGACCAGAGTCTTCAATGACTCGTCCAGTGTCACACAGTAGCCTGAGTAAGCCAGCACATAATAAGTAATTGATGAAGGCCTGACTGATTGATTAATTGGGGGAGTATTCCATTGATCTTTTCAAAATGTGCTATGTGCTTTGATCGGTTTTCACGATGATGGTAGGGTGTGCCTGTGCTACTTGGTGAATGTCCTGGGCCACAGGTCTCCAGGAAGGTTTCTTTTACCTTTAACTTACAAATCAGGGTGTAATAAAGAAATTCGCCACTAGGTGGTGCTGTGCCCCAGCCACTGGCCAAGGTGGGTCTAAACCTGAGTATAGATGCAAAAGATCTCTCCTGACTCTCCTGTCAACAGTCTTCCCCCTCACCCAATGGAACAGCCTCAGGATTGGAGTCAGAGGAACAGCGTTTGAATCCTGCCTCCATCGATCTTGCCCTCTCTGGGTCTCCATTTCTTCATGGGTCAGATGAGGTGTTGGGACTTGATGAATTCTAAAGCCCCTAATCTAAGTCTCTCATCCTAAAATCTGCTCTACAGATGGAGACTGTGCTTCATTCTGACCAATCCTCTATATTTTGATTATTAAGACATTATCACACTGCAGTTAGATGATTTATTATGCAAAGAAAATGAAATAGAAACTTCCTAGGAGCCCCTCCAGGCAGCACTCAGACTAGTTATCTCCCTTTGATTCACCCAGTCACTCTCACTGCTCCCAGGAGACTCAGGGAGAAGCTCCAATCAACAATGGATTGTGCTCTGGTACCTTGATATTGGAGTTTAAATGAGAAAGCTAGGACATGGGAGGGAGAGAATTTGTGTCTCCCTACTTCTCCTGCCTCTCTCAGCATTCTGAAATTCATCTTGGATCTAAATGTTCCTTGCAATCTCAGACATAAGCCTGTATCTCCATTCCAGGGCTACCCCTACCTTAGCTCTCCCACAGCCAATACCAAAGTAGAGACATCGATCAGTTGAACAGGTCAGATACACAAAATGCAGAAAGAAATGTATCTGGTAGCTTAGTATTCAATGAACACAAAGATTCCAGTGACTGTGATAAGGATTCACGACTTAACAAAAACTCCTGGGGGAAATTGGACAGCACTATGGAAGAAATTAGATTTACTTCAATGCCTCACACCTTATGCAAAGATAATCTCCAAATGGATACTGACCTAGATATAAGAAGTTATATAATAAATAAATAAATCAGAAAGACATGGAAAAAATTACCTATCAGATCTATGGATAGGAGAAAAGTTCATGACTAAACAACGAATAGTGAAGTTCGGAGAAGATAAAATGGATAATTTTGATCACATAAAAAATTCTTTGTACTCACAAGTCCAATAAAGCTCAGATTAAAAGGAAAACAACTGGGGAAAAATCTTTCCCCAAGTTTTTCTGATAAAGGTCTCATTTCCAAGATACATAAGGAACCAACTAAAATTTATAACAAGAACCATTTCCCAATTGATAAATGGTTTAAGAATAGGGACAGTTAGTTCTCAAGGAAAGAAACCATATTTCATATTTCATATAGGTATATTTATAAAAATACTCCAAACCACTCCTCATTAGAGAAATACCAATTAAAGTCATTCTGGTGCTCTGTCTGACATTCACTAGATTGGCAAAGATGACAAACAAGGAAAATGATAGATGTTGGTGGGGCTGTAGGAAAAAAGGCATGGAGTGCGAATATATATAAACATTTGATCAAAGAAAGAGAAAAAAAGGTCCTTTATGTACAAAAATATTTGTAACAGATCTTTTTGTGTCGGTTAAAAGAAAAAGACAAACAAACCCTGGAAACTAAAGGCATGTTCACCAATTGAAGAAGAGCTGGAAAAGGTATGGACTATGAATGTGATGGAGTACAGAATGAGTAAACAGGTAATTTCAAAAAGACAGAAAGACTTGTGTGAACTGCTGCAGAGTCAAGTAAGCAGAACTAGAATAATTTGCACTATGATATCAGTATTGTAAAAATGAACAGTTTCAAAGACTAATAAATCGCTGAAGGATGAAATGAACAGAAAAATGAGAACAGTTTATACAATAACAACAATATAAAAGCAAACAATTTTGAAAGGCACAAGGACCATAATCAACACGATGACCATTAATTTATGAACCCAGAGGACCGAGAATGAAACATAGTATCCATAATAGAAAGATGGAATATTTAGAGGACAGAATGAAACATAGACATTTTTGTTTACAGCCATTGAGGAAGTTAGCTTTGTTTGATTATAAATATTTGCTCTAGGAATTTGCTTTCTTTCCCCCAATGGGATGAGGGGTGAGAGGCAGAGAAAATGGAGATTTCAGTTATTACATATTTGCTACAGATATGGAACATTGCGTGTACTTTCAGATGAGGTCATTATATTATGACTTTTATTTAATTGGTTTACTTTACTACAAGAGACAAGGGGGAGTAATATGTAAATGATTGCAATAGAAAAACAAAACATATCAATAAAAGCTTTTTTAAAAAAAAAGCACAGGCAGAAGCTGGGGTTAGGGAGAGAAGAGAGCTTGAGTCCAGCTGGTATAGTTTTCTGTTGTAGCATAGAAGCCCAGTGAATGCTGAAGCCAAGGGGAAATCTGGTAAAGGGCAAAAGGGGGAAAGGATAACTTGCAAATGTCCCAGGTAATGGCAATTCCACAATAGCCTCGTTCCTACTTCAGTATACTTCCAATGTCTTAATGATTCAGTATCTAGGATCATAGATTCAGAGTTGGAAGGGTCTTTGGAAGCCCTTAGGTCTAATCTCCTCATTTTACTGAAGCACAGACAGATCAACACAGGGTCACACTGCTAGTAAATTGTCTGAGGCAGGTTTGAACTCACGTCTTCCTGACCTAAATCCAGTACTCCACCCACCATACCATTTAGAAGCCAAGATCTTCCTGACTCAGTTTTTCCCATTGTAAACCTTTGGGGAATTCTCCAGCTACTACAGAGATGAAGAATGAAACCAGAATATCTGTCAGACATAGAGATTTGCATTTTGGGAGCTAAAATTCGATGGGCCACAATGGCTTGCCAGGTTCTTCTTGTCAGAAAGATATCCAGAGTTAGTCTTTATCTCAGTGGGAGCTGAAGGATGCCCCAGAGCTTCACACAGGGGAAATGGAGTTATCAAGAGTGTAACAAGCCAAGAGGCTCTGTTCCAGCCCATAAGACTTCAATCTAAGCATGTGGCTCTCCACGTCTGAGAGATATCCTGGGATACAAACATGTTGTTCATGATAAAAATGAAAAGAAGTTTTGGTCTATGAAATCACTGTTTCCAGGCCTCCAACTGTCTGTCACTTTCAGAGTGATGATTGCTTCCCTTAGGGAAGGATAGAGGATAGACAAGGGGAACAGTCTAGTCTCCTGGAGACTGCTCCAGATGAGATCTAAGAAAGCCAGGAAATGGAGGGTTTAATTTCTTATTCTTAAGGTAGAACAATATCAGGACAAGACTAAAATATTTTCCTACAAGGAGGAATTTTCAGTTTTGTGGTGCCATTCATTTTAGCCCTAGCAGGAGAGGAAAGCCAGATTCAAGTAGTGAGCTGTCTCCTCCAAATTAAATGAGCACATCCTCATTTAAATAATAAGGACCAATAACTAAGTTGCGGGTAATGGAGCTTTAGACTTGCTCAACCATTCTGAAAAAAAAAAAACAATTTGAAATAATGCAAATAAAAATGTTAAATTGTTTATACCCTCTAGTGCAGGGATCTCACTACCAGATTTTTAACTCTATGGTCAATGACAGAAACCAAAACGTTTATAGCAACCTAAAGGCAGAACAAAGCTAAAAACAAATTATGTGCACATCAATTTTGGGGATGGCTGAGAAAATTGTTTCTAGGAATGCAATGGCACATTACTATATCATAAGGAATGAGAGTTAGAGAGAAGACCAAAAAAATGGGAAGACTTGAATGAACTGATATCAGGCAGAGAAAGCAGAACCAAGAGAATACAGAGCCAATTATTACAATGGAGATAGTTCTTGACTGTGAAAATAATGAACCAGTCCCTTAAAGTTGTTGCATGTATTTGAATCCACAGTATTTAAAGTTCTAATAATATAAAATGTGGCCATTGTTTCCAACCCAATAGAAAAATGCAGTGTTAATGCAACCACTTCAGTGGTTTCATTATTTGCACCAATCAGGAATTAACTGTATCATAACTGAAAACAACAGTAAAAGAAAATAAAATCATAATATCATAAATAAATTAAGATATCACAAATGAAAATAATTGTAAATTATAACAGAACTACCAAGACAATGTTGGTTGTAAAGTAAAAACATGCATTCTTCTTTTATCTCAAATGGTAAACTTCAAAAATGGAAAATGACATGTAGTGTCAGTTACGATCCCATGTTACATGATTTTGCTTAAATGTGTGTGTTTTAAATATTTTATTTGCCTCCAATTACAAGTTAAAATAATTTTTATCTCTTTTTTAAAGTTTTGAGTTCCAAATTCTATCCTTCCCTCCCTCTCTTCACTTCCCTCTTCCAGAGGCACTAAGGATTCAGATATAGATTATACAAGTGTAATCTTGTAAAATATTTCCATATTAGTGATTTTTATACAAGAAGACTCAAAAGAAAAAGAATGAAAGAAAGAGGAAAATAGCATGTTTCAGTTTGTATTCAAATATCAGTTCTTTTTCTGGAGGTAGTAGTATGCTTCATCATTAGTCATTTAGGATTGTTTTGGATCATTGTATTACTAAGACTAGCTAAGTCATTCACAGTTCTTCCTTGAAAAAGTTGCTGTTACTGTGTATAACATCCTCTTGGTTCTGTTCATTTCAGTATGCATCAGTTCATATAAGTCTTTCCAGGTTTTTCTGAAATCATCCTGCTTCTCATTTCTTATAGCACAATAATATTCCATCACAATCATATACCACAGCTTGTTTAGCCATTCCCCAATTGGTGGGCATCCTTTTTATTTCCAATTCTTAGCTACCACAAAAAGAGCTGCTAAAAACTTTTTTTGTGCATATAGGTCTCTTTGAGATACAAACCTAGCAGTGGTATTGTTGGATCAAAGCACGTGCACAGTTTTATAGTCCTTTGAGCATAGTTCCAAATTGCTCTCCAGAACAGTTGCATCAGTTCTCAATTCCAACAACAGTGCATAAGTGTCCCAGTTTTCCCATATCCCCTCTAACATCCATCATTTTCCTTTTTTGTCATATCTGATAGGTGTAACATGGTACCTCAGAGTTGTTTTAATTTGTCCAAAGCTCCATTGCCAGTGACTTAGATTATTAGTCCTTTTTCTTTAAATGAGGGTGTGTTCATTTAATTTGGAGGAGACAATATTGTATTTGCATTTGTCTAATCAATAATGATTTAGAACATTTTTCATATGACTATAGAAACCTGCTTGTTCATATCCTTTGACCATTTATCAATTGGGGAATGACTTGTATTTTTATAAATTAGACTCAGTTCTCCATATATTTGAGAAATGAGGCCTTTATCAGAAATAGTTGTTGGAAAACCTTTGCCCAGTTTTCTGTTTTCCTTGCTGTGTGATCCTGTGCAAGTCACTTAACCACTTAGCCTCAGTTTCCTCATATGTAAAATGAAGAGCTTGAACTTGCTGGCCTCCAAGGTCCCTTCCAGCTCTAAATTTATGATTCCATGGTGGATTCTATGATAATAAAAATGTTGATTGGTTCAAATAAATTTCAATAAATGCTGTATGTCAGATGATTAGGCTGCCTAGCAATTTGTTTGTAGTACTTTTCCTGATTGAAGCTGGATAACCCTTTCTTAGATATGTTCTAAAGAGAATTCTGTTCACATTGGGCTAAGATTACATGGTTTCTGAGGGCCTGTTCAACTTGGCTATTCTTGGACCTCATATGTTCAACAGAACCAAAGCCTAAAACATGAAGATAGGTACTCACCAAAGGCATTCACTACTAATGTGGAGAATGTTCGGCTAAGAGTCCAAAGGGACAAAAGTGTTTCTAGAGATAGTGAGATCCTCCAGAGAATTTTATTTTCATATGATACTGTATTGATTACATCAAACCCCAGAATACTTCAGAGCAAAAGGGCTAAGAGAATGTATTTCCAAAAATACTGTCTTGAAAAGAAACATGAAGGGAATTAATAAGGAGAGACTTTAATTGGCATCCAGATAAAACTAAATGATGGGACATAACTGAGAAGTCAGAAGTTGTAGTGATGGTTAAAGGTGACTTTGACTATGATTTTTTTCACAGCAGATTATAAATAATTCTTTGTGTTTTTATTTTGTCATTTTTCACACTATTGATAAATAATATAATTGGATGGTTATTTCAGTCTAGGATACTGGGATGAGGGAAGGAAGGAGAGAGGGAAGAGAGAGAGACAGAAAGAAAGGCAGAGAGACAGAGAAAGGGAAAGACAGAGACAGAGACAGAGGAACAAACGAAATCAAGAAATTTCTTTAGTTTATTAAATTTATATGTGGGGGCCACTAGGTGGCGCAGTAGAAAGAGCACTGGCTCTGGAGTCAGGAGTACCTGAGTTCAAATCCGACCTCAGACACTTTAACACTTACTAGCTGTGTGACTCTGGGCAAGTCACTTAACCCCAATTGCCTCACACACATAAAAAAATTTATATGTGTACATTTTGCTTCCTCCCAATAGAATTGGGAGCTTTTTGAGGGGATTATTTTGTTTTTGTCTCTTTATTCTCACTCCCTAGTACAGTACCTGGTATTTACTAGGTGATGAAGAAATGCTTATGGAATGGCCAATTAATGAATAAATGTCAGCTATATTCAGGATTGTACTTCTATTTTTTAAGTCTTCTTTATTGGGTGGTTGGAGGAGACATAACAGTGAGCCAGGATTTTGAGGAATAGATGTGAGAGACAAGAGAACAAAAGACTTGGGAAACAAAGTAGAAAGCAAACAATACTCAAAGGGCAGGCAAGCTGGAACTAGACAATAGGAAGGTGTGGTTCCAAGGGGGATGCACTGCCCTTGATGTTGAAGCCACAAAAATCCAACTCTTCCTTTCATAACCTACTACTACATTAATGACATCTACTGTTTCTCATTTTCCTCACTATGGTGCCTAGTAGATTGGCAGGTACAAGGAAAGCACATAAAGCCTAATTGTTGCTAGATATACATACTGATCTCCCGGAGACCTGCATGAAGTCCACAAGGACAGGGAGTGGCTTTTCTGTCTCTATTCTTTTTCCCCGTGTCTAGTCCAATGTTTTGCATGAAGAAAGCAATTAGATGTTTGTGAATAAACATGTGGTACATATTTTAGCGGAATATACTGCATTATAAATGATTCATATGACAAATTCAGAGAAGTATGGAGAGGCTCACATGAAGTGGTGTAAAGGACAGTAGGCAGAACCAGGAAAAAGAACATGCACAGCTACTCAGACAGTGGAAATGGAATAAACAAAACATGGAAACTTAGTGCTGCATCATTAAAAGATCAAGAAACCAGGTTCCAGAGAACAGCTGAAAAAACCCAGACCTTTTCTTTGAAGAAGTGAGAAGACAATGGGAGTAGAACCATAAGACTCAGTTGATGCGCTGGTTTATTTTGCTGAACTGGGGTCACTAGTTTCTAGGATCCCAGAGTTAGAGGTGGAAAAGACAATAGGGGCCAGCCAGCTCATGCAACTCTCTTGTTTTACAAGTTATGAAACTGAGGCCCATTTTCTTTTTTTATTACTATTATTCCTTTTAAGGGATTGTTTGGTGAGTAGGGAAAGAGGGAAGGATATACTCAGAAATAAAAGTGATATAAAATAATTCAATATGATTAATAAACTATTAACAAAATTGAAAACATCAATAATTTAAAAAAAACAGTAGCTGGTACTTCACAGCTCTTCTACAAGTGCAAAAGGAAAAGATAACATATTGAATTCTAATGACTCTATGCTTTTAAAGTATTTAGAGCTTAGCTCAACTTCTGCTGCTCCAAATTACTTTTCCACTTTGCTCCTTCCTATGTGGATACCCTCTTCCTCATTTATGTGGTGTCCTTTCCCATTAGAACATAAGCTCCTTACTGTAACGATTGGAATGACGCCACCTGCTGGAGACTTACTGTAGAAGAGTTCCGCCCATGAAGCGAAGGTCTTTGAGGGCAAGACCAGGAGTCTTTTCTTTGGCGTCAGGAAGTGACGTTGGCTAGTGGGAGGAGGAAGGAAGAGACTGGCGCTCGGTCTCACGCTCTTTCCTGAGGACGCTGGTGGAGAAGGGAGCTAGTAATGCGCTCTCCCTTTAATAGATAGGAATCTAGGCCTTTTCTTCTCTCTTTACCAAACTCTTATTCTCCTTAATAAATGCTTAAAAGTCTAACTCTTGCTAAAGCTTATAATTTATTGGCAACCACTCATTAGATATTTTAGACAGTTTAGCTAGAATTTTAGCCCTTAACATTACTATTACCAAAGGACTACAAAACTGTGCATATCCTTTGACCCAGCCATACCAATGGTAGGTCTATACCCCTGAGGAGAATTTTTTGTTTGTTTTTTTTGTTTTGTTTTGTTTTTGTAGGGCAATGGGGGTTAAGTGATTTGCCCAGGGTCACACAGCTTGTGTCAAGTGTCTGAGGCTGGATTTGAACTCAGGTACTCCTGAATCCAGGGCTGGTGCTTTATCCACTGCACCACCTAGTTGCCCCCCCCCCCAGGAGATTTTTTTAAAAAGAGGAAGAGAATCTATATATACAAAACTACTTACTGTAGTGGCAAATAAATGTAAATGTCCATCAACTGGGGAATGGCTAAACAAGTTATAGTATATAATTATGATGGAATACCACTGTGCTATGAGAACTGATGAGCAAGAAGGTTTCAGAAAAATCTGGAGAGACTTATATGAATTGATGCAAAGTAAAGTGAACAGAATCAGGAGAACATTGTACATGGTAACAAGAATATTATAACAATGATAAACTTGTGAAAGACTTGGCTACTCTGATCAAGACAATGATCTAAGACAATTCTAAAGAACCCATGATAAAAAATGTTACCCACCTCCAGAGAAAAAAGTGGGGAACTCAATGCAAATTGAAGTATACTTTTTTTTCCCACTTTCTTGATTTTTCTTGCTATCTCTTATCTACCTATCTGCCCTTCTATCATCTACCTCCCTAGCTCCCTATCTACCTTTCTACCATCTATTTACCTTTCTATCATCTATTTATTTGTCTATCTACTTTTTATCATCTTTATGGGCCTTTCTATCATCTATTTATCTATCTACATCTCCAGATTTCTATCATCTATCCAATCCACACTTTGCAAAGGCTGACATGTTCTTACAACGTAGACACACACGGGGGCGTGTTGAACAGCCTGGATTGGAGAAATCCTTTCCTTTAGCTGTGAACATGCAGAAAACATTTCTGAGGACTCTTAAGCAATGACCCTGATGTCACCTGGCTTCTGCCTGGTGCAGCCTCACATTAGACACAAGCCTTTCAGCTGCTCAGAGGTAAAGGGCTCTGACTGAGGGATTTCATGAAAAGGACAGGCTTTGGGTAGAGGAACAACGCTCCTGATCTCAGTGTCTCAGCTCTGGCATGTTTGGGGGTGAACTTCCAAATAGACTGGAGATTCAGCTGCCTCTGGCTCCCCACTTCCCAGCGGTCAGAGAAAACTGGCCCATTGCTCCTCTTTGAAACTCCAGAGATAGCTAAATATCTTTAAGTAGTAGCCAAGCAAACAGAAGAAGAGCGCACTCCTTGGGAATGCTGGGAATGTTCTGATTTCAACCTGTTCCTTTTCCCCCAGAGCAATAACTAACACGGGGAAGATGAGACTTTGTCACAGGGTGCTAGCAAGCAGAAAGAGGCACATCCCCACACCTCATCTTGCTATCCCTACATCTCATTTTGGGGCTACCACTTGCCCACACCTGTTGCAACTTCCCCAGTTTTGCCTCCCTTCCCCTAATTTGGTTTAACAGAGCATTCCTCTTCTCCTCCATAATCCCTGGGGACAAAGATAGAACTAGCTCCACCCTCTTCTGGTGCAATTTCATCCATGGGGGAATCACCTAGTGCACGACTGTCCCCTACCCAACCCACCCAAACCCTGCTCAACTGTTTTTGCCCCGGGGAAAGTATTCCTAGTTACCACTCTGTCTTTTCCATTAAATCATATAGGAGGCTCACATATTAGGCATTGGGGAAGCTTCGTGGTTCAGTGTCTGGAGGGCTGTATTTGAAGTCAGGAAGACTTCAAATCTTGTCTCCCACACTTACTAGCTATGCAGCTCTGAGTGAGCCTCTTAACTTCTGACTGACTCAGTTTACTGATCTATAAAATGGAGATATTAAGAGCACCTACCTCCCAGAGTTGTTGTGAGGAGATGAGATATTTGTAAAGTGTTCTGTAAAACTCAAAGTTCTATATACATGTTAAATTATTACTTATCTTCATCAGTTGTGCTGAAGACACTGACTTTGTTGGCTTTGGGTAGTCAAGCAAATAAACAAGGAGCTCACAGGGCACTCTCCTTCCCCTGCATCTCTCACCCAAGGGATGTTGTTTTCCCCAACTCACACTGGTCAGGGCAACACTGGTTACTAAAAGGTTAACACAATGTTTTTTCAACAGGATGAAAACATGCTATTTGGCAGCTTCCCAAGACTGCCAGTTAAATGTCAGAGTCAAAGCCCCAGTCACCCGGGGAGCCAAGCTTCTTCCCAGCATGATCGATGTTAAAGATGGGCAAAACTACAGGAGAGAGGTCTGGGTGGAGAGTCAGAGACAATCCTGAAAACTGCACTCTATCCATAGGCAGCCTGGTCCCCAGGCTTGCTTCCTTCTGATGCCTTGTGAACATTTCTCATGGCTCAACTCTGCCAGGACAGGAGGAGAAGTTATAGCTATTAACCCAGACACACAGCTACACAGCTTCCCGATTTATCCTGCTCCTATGTCCCTCCTCTTCCCCTTCCCACTCTGAACCTCCCTTCTACCCAGAGGTGAAGGCATCACATGAAAAAGACCCACTCCTAGGAAAAGACCATCTCTTCCAGGCATAGTCCTTCTCCAAGATCTCTGTGTTGTTTCAGCCCATCGTTCATTATCAGCAGCACGAAAGCAATCATACAGCCACAGGATCAGAGATAACACAAAACAAAACCATAAAGGGGGTCTCAGAATCTAACCTCTTCCCTTTACAGAAGAGGAAAGTGAGGGTCTGAGAAATGTGACTTGCCCAAGGTCACACAGCTCATGACAAATCCTGTTTGGGAGCCTGTGTACTCAATTACATAAATAGGTATTAAATTCCCACTGGGTATAAAGCACAGTGCGAGGTTATGGAAGAGGTATAAAGTTTAGATATGATGCCACCCCTGCCCTCAGGGGGCTTGCAGTTTAGTAGAGTATCTCATGTGGAATGCTGTGCTGGCGACTGGACAAAGGTATATTAAATAAGTTCCCTTCATTATAACATCATGGAACATGTGCATTTCTTTGCGGTGTACTTTGAAGACTTGTCCAGATGTTTGGATTTAAAAACAGTTGGAAAACTGGAATTGAACAGACATTTGAGGGGCATGTATGAGGAGGCAGGAAAATGAAATTTGAGTCGTGGCACCATCTTGTTAGTCTGAGCAAATCACTTCCTTTCTTTGAGTTTAAACTTCTTCCTCTGTCAAATTAGATGGCTGGATCTGATGACTTCTATGGTATCTTCTCAGCTCTGTGATTAGTATAATTTCATTATGAGGGATGACTTTTGGAAAGCAGGATAGTGGGAAGAATCCGGGATGGAGCACCAGAGGATGTGTGCTCCAGCCTAGCTCTGCTACTGATTAGGAGCTGCTGTGGGACCTTCAGCGAGTGGCCCCGCCTGTCAGGGCCTCAGTTTCTTCATTTGTCAAATGAAGGAAGGGGTCCTTTCAGGCTCGGTGGTTGGGTTCCAGCATGGTTTGGTTTTCCCTCATTCAAAGGCATTACACAGTACCTGTAAACTCTTGGAGAGATAGTACTGTTTTGTTTTTGTCTTTGGGACCCTGCCTGCCACTAAGTAGGTGCTTAATAAGTGAAGTAATGAATTGAATTGGAGTTTCTTAGGAAGATAATCATGCCTGGGTTTTGTAACACAGTGGGATGCACAACATTAGTGAGGTTTGCATAGCGCTTTATATATATCATTTCATTTGATCCTCACAACACCCCTGCAGTGCTATTTTTGTCTCCATTTTACAGGTGAGGAAGCTGAGGCTGAGAGGAGAAGTAACCTGCCCAGGGTCACAGAATTAGTGTCTAAGGCAGGATTTGAACTCAGGTTTTCCTGACTCCGAGTCCAATGCTCTAGTCACTGGATCGTCTAGCTTCCATGAAGTATGTAGTAATGTCCCATTTAGTGGATGAGGGAAAGGAGGCCCATGAATAATTTGCCTTGAGTCACACAGAAAAGGTCAAAGAGAGCATTGGAGATCTGGCTGTAATGTATGATCCCTGTACGTGTCATGAGAAAATGCCCCTTTAATACAAAAAAATCCAAAACAAAATCAAGAAATAGATCCTTGACAGAAGAGCTATTCTCAAGGGCTAGCTGAAAATGCCAACAACAACTCTGAGACCAAACACAACATCACAGCCAGAAGTGACTTTCAGTAAACCCCTCCAGTAATCAACAGATTTCCCCAGTCCTCACCATCCCGAGTAGGACACTTACCTCTCTTCTTCTGCCTCAGACTTCCCTGTTCCGGGAATGACTGCTCCTGGATTGTCAGCTGCTCTTTCTTTGCCATCATTGGTCAGGACTCTTTGCTCCTCACTTCTGACAGGCACATTCTTCAGCCTGTCCTTCGACCTACACGCCCCATGATCACCCTGGCCAAGCACCAAGTTGGAACAGGGCCAAAAACCCTCCAGTTTTAAAAGTTGCCTTGGTTTCTTCCTTGGAGGAAATAGGGTCTTGCAATGATGACCCCCAACCATGAGAGGTCACCTGGACACCCAGCATCCATGACATTCCATTAAAAATTATTTTTAAAAAAAGCGAAGGGATTCAAAGGGATGATCTGTCTCTTTTGTGACTGGGTCACTAGAAGAGATAAATAAACAAAACAAGACAAAACCGAGCTCTGTTGGTCTTGTGAAATTATCTCAACGATGGCTACAATTGTGAAAATTACAAGCCCTGGCTTGTAATGGAGCAGAGACTGCTGGGCTGGCTCATATACAAGAAAGGGAGAGAGCGGATGCAAGGGCATCTCCGTGCTTGATGCTTCCACATAAGAAGAGCTCATCAGGCAGTTCTCCCTGCTCCCCTGCCTTCGACAAAGGAGCTCTCATAGGCACATATGTTGTTATCATTGTTGTCTCACCACCCATGGAGGAAGCTGGCCAGAAACATGTCTTACTTTCCATTTAAGTTCTCGGGGCCCCTGAACATTATATTTAGACAACTGGATGATGCCATCCCCAGGAGTATCTGCTTGTTTTGACCCATTAGAGAAAATCAGTGGGTTTGCCTATGGGTCACATTACAGCCACTGAATGTTAATGCCAAGAGAGTCCTATTAATAGCTTCCCTTAGGCAGACCGAGGACTGTCCAGCAGTGAACTGGCTATTCACTTCAATACTGCTTTTTAATAATGAATAGGATCATAGAAATAGAGATGAAAGTGACTCTAGAGGTCATTTAATCTAATTCTTTCATTTTACAGATAAAGAAACTGAGGCTCAGAGATGTTAAGTAACTTACCCTAGGTCTCACAGAGTCAGGATTTGAACCCAGATAGTCTGACTTCACAATATACAGAAACAAATGAGAACAGTAACCTAGTCTTTGATAAACCCAAAGATCTCAGCTCAAGAACTCACTATTCAATAAAAGTTTTCAGGGAAAATGGAAAGCTATCTGGCAGAAATGAGGTGTAGACCAACATCTCATAGCATATATCAAGTTAAGCTCAAAATAGCTCAAAACATGTTCTGGACATAAATTGCATATTATAAGAGAAGTAGTGAAACACATCAGATTGGGGAAGAATTCACTACCAAAAAAGAAATAGAAAGGTTCACAGGATGTAAAATGAATAATTTTGATTGCATAAAATTAAAAAGATTTTGCACAAACAAAACTAAAGCAGCTTAAAGGAGAAGAAATGCAGGAAACTGGGTGGGGGAATTTTTTGCTGTAAGTTTCTCTGATAAAGGTCTCTAAAATTTATATGGAACTGAGTCAAATGTACAAGAGTAAGAGCCATTCTAATGATAAAAAGTCAAAGGATATGAACAGGCAATTTTCAGAGGAAGAAATAAAAGTTTTCAATAGCCATATGAAAGTATGATCTACATCACTAATAATTAGATAAATACAAATTAAAACAACTCTGAGGTACCACCTCCTACCTATCAGATTGGCCGATATGACAGAAAAGGAAAATGACAAATGCTGGAGGTACTGTGAAAAACTAGGGACATCAATGCACTGTTGGCAGAGATGTCAACTGGTCCAATCATTCTGGAAAACAATTTCAAACTGCGGCCAAAAAGCTATTAAATTGTGCATACCCTTCGACCCAGCAATACCACTACTAGGTATATACCCAAAGATATCAAAGAATGAGGAAAAGGACTCATATATGCAAAAGTATCTGTAGCAAATCTTTTTAGTGGTGGCAAAGAATTGGAAACTATGGGGATGTCCATCAACTGGAGAAGACTTAAACAAGTTATGGTATTTGAATGTGATGGAATACTGTGCTGTACGAAATGATGACAGGTGTGATTTTAGAAAAACCTCTGAAGATTTGTATAAACAGATGTAGAGAAAAGTGAGCAGATCCAGGTTAACTATGCAATAACAACAATATTGTGAAGATAATAAATTGTGAAAGATTTAGTAACTCTGATCAATAAAATGACCCATCACAGTCCCAAAGGACTTATGATGAAACATGCTACCCACCTCTAAATGGAAGGGCAGCTAGGTGGTGTAGTGGATAGAGCACTGGGCTTGGAATCAGGAATACTCATCTTCCTGAGTTCAAATCTGGACTGAGACACTCACTAGCTGTGTGACTCTGGGAAAGTCACTTCACTCTTTTTGGCTCAGTTTCTGCATCTGTAAAATGAGCTGGAGAAGGAAATGGCAACCCGCTCCAGGATCTTTGCCAAGAAAACCCCAAAAGGGATCACAGAGAGTCAGACATGACCGAAAAATGACTGAACAACAACAAACCTCCTGATAGAGTACTAATGGACTCAGAGGAGAGATTGAAGCTCTGGACATGGCTGATAGGGAAATTTGTTTTGCATGACTGTATGTCATTGTAATGGGTTTTGGTTTTTCTCGACTTCTCAATTGGTGAGAGAGGAAATGGGAAGGGAAAGGATTTGGAACCAAAAGCACAACTGAATTTTAAAAAATCAAATAGAATAAAAACAAAGCTATGGGAGTTCAGGCTACAGAAAAGAAAGGAAAGGAATGGAGAGGAGAGGAGAGGAGAGGAGAGGAGAGGAGAGGAGAGGAGAGGAGAGGAGAGGAGAGGAGAGGAGAGGAGAGGAGAGGAGAGGAGAGGAGAGGAGAGGAGAGGAGAGGAGAGGAGAGGAGAGGAGAGGAGAGGAGAGGAGAGGAGAGGAGAGGGGAGGAGAGGAGAGGAGAGGGGAGGAGAGGAGAGGAGAGGGGAGGAGAGGAGAGGAGAGGGGAGGAAAGGAGGGAGGGGAGGAGAGGAGGGAGGGGAGGGGAGGGGAGAAAAAGAAATAAGCATTTATTATATGCCTACTATGTGTGAGGCATGATGCTAAGTGATTTACAAATATCACCTTATTTGATCCTCATAAAAGCCCTGGGAGGTAGGTGCTGTTATCAGCCCCATTTTACAATAAGGAAACTGAGGCTGATAGAGGTTAAGTGACTTACCGTGGTCACACAGCTAAGTGTCTTGAGCCTGGATTTGAATTCAGATTTTCCTGACTCCAGGCTAACTGTGCCACCCAGCTGCACACATCAGGCCTCATGGAAAGGGGACTAGAAAATCATCTGGGGCTGTTCTCTCTCAGGAAATTTTCAAGGAAGAGACATGTTCACTGCAATCCCTATTTCCCCAGCAAAAAAGTGAATACTGACCAGCAGGCCAAGCCTGGCAATTTGTGCACCAATGGGAGTGGGACATCAACAAGCATTTACTAAGTGTCTGCTGTGTGTCAGACACTGTGCTGAGCACTGAGGATTCAAAGAAAAACCAAAATAGTCCCTGCCTTCCAAAAGCTCAGTCTAATGGACGAGACCCTAGAGTGAGTGACCCAGGAAGCAGAAGGACTCAAGCTATGAGATCAGAGGAACAAAAGAGAAAACCTAAATAAAAACCTAGGACACAAGTGGGTCAAATGAGAGAGCACCTTACAAACAAAAGGAAGAAGGAGCAAAACCTCAAAGAAAATCAAAATCCATTCAATAAATATTATAACATGAAGAAGAGTGAGTCTTGTGGACTCCTCAGAGATTGTGGGACAATAGCAAGAAATTCCAGAATGTTTAAAAAGAGAAATCCAATCCCTAAGACTGAGTTCAGCTGCCCCCCTCCCTCTCCTAGTGTCTTTCCCTCTATCACCTTCTCCATCCGCATCTCCTTTGTACCTTATTATTGTGGAATGTTCTCTCCTCCATTAGACTATTAGCTCCTTGAGGGCAGGAACTGATTTTTGTTCCTATCCCCAGAGCTTAGCACATAGCAGGCACTTAATACATGCTTGCTTATCCATTGATAAAAGAAGAAACTCTGGAGTCAGAGTCCAATCAAATCCATAATCATGCAGTTTTATCCTGGGCTTGAAGAAGGCCGGAAGGCAGAGATGAGGAGAGAGAGAATTCCAAGCAAGGGGGCAGAAAGTGAATAGGCCTGGAGTCTGGAAATGGAGGAGATCTTGGGTAAGGAACAATGAGGAGGCTAGGGTCACTAACTGACAGAAGATGTGGAGGGAGGTGAGGTGGAAGAAGCCTGGAAAAGTAGGAAGGGGTCCAGTCATGGAGGACTTTAAAAGCCAACAGGATTTTATATTTGACACAAGATGGCTCCAATAGCCAATGGAGTTAACTGAATGGGGGGGGAGGTGTGACATGTTCAGATTTGCTCTTTAGGAAGATCAATTTGACAACCAAGTAGTGGATGGACTGGAGTTGGGAGAGACTGAGGCAGGTAGACCCCCCCCACCCCCGCCCCAACAGCTATTGCAATAGTCAGGTATGAAATGAGGAGGGTCTGCACCATGATGGGGTCAGTGTCAGAAAGGAGAGGAAGTATAGATGAGAAATGTGGTGAGGCCAGAAATGATTTGTTGTTGTTGTTCAGTCACGTCTGACTCTTCTTGACCCCTTTTGGGGTTTTCTTGGCTAATAACCAGGAGTGATTTGCCATTTCCTTCTCCAGCTCATTTTACAGATAAGGAAACTGAGGCAAACAGGGTGAAGTGACTTGCCCCGGGTGACACTGCTAGTAAGTATCAGAGGCTAGATTTGAACTCAGTTTTCCTGACTCCAGGCCCAGTGCTCTATGCAATGTGGTGCCACCTAGGTGTCCCATATAAATGACAGGACTTGGCAACATTCAACATGGGAGGTGAGAGTGAAAAATTGAGGCTAACCCTTTGGTTGGGAGTCTGGGTGACTGAGGATGGTGGTATCCTTGAAAGTAATAGAGTGGGAGAAAGCAATGGCCAAACATTCACCATTCCGGGATCTTTGTCATGGGGATAGGATCGGAGGACAAAAGCTCAAATCCCCCCTCTGCCATTGAGTTACTTTTTTTTTTTTACCTCAGGCAGGTCATTTAACTTCTCTGTGCCTCAGTTTCTTTAGCTGAATAACAAGGGGATTGGAGTAGACAGCTTATGAGTTACCTTCAAGATGTAGAAGTCAATGCAAAATTTTAAAAGCAGAATTCACAGCGAGACGGGACTATGCTAGACTGCTTTGTGCCCCTGAGCAAGTCACTCAACCTTTCAGAATCTACCTCAGCTTCTTCATCTGTTAAAGTGGGGATAATAGTAACACTTACCTCACAAGGTTGTTGTTGGAAGCACATGAAATAGCGGGCAGAGCATGTTGTGAACCATAAAATGCAATATTAGTGCTAGCTATTTTGGGTGAAAACTGGACGTATGATGATACAATGACCCAAGATAATTCCAAAAGACTCATGATGGGATGTGCTCTCCACATCGAGAGAAAGAACTATGGAGTCTGAATGCAAATCAAAGTACACTATTTTCACTTTTTTGGTTGGGTTTTTTTCCTCATGGTTTTCCCCTTTTTTTCCTGATTCTTCTCTCACAACATGACTAATATAGAAATATGTTTAATATGATTTTCCCGTATAACCTATATCAGACTGCTTGTTGTCATCGGGAGGGAGAAAAATTTGGAATCAAAAACTTATAAAAATGAATGTTGAAAACTATATATATAATTGGAAAAAATTAAATACTATTAAGTGTGGGGGGGGAGGAAAAAAAGAAAGTTGAATGCACAATGGAGAAGCCCTCCAAAGAGGTAGAGAGTGTATAGAGAGAATAACAAATGTAAGACACAAAAACATGAAGGCAGAGGAAAAGAAATGGACCTTTTTAGTTATGTAAGACATTGCGCCAATCAACACATTTGAACAAAAGAAGAAAACCCATTTTCTCAAACTGAAAAAAAAATTCTATTTTCTCAATAGGTTCATGTCATCAAGCTCTCTGAATTGGAAGGAACCTCAAGAAAAATGGCTGATTGGGTTTCCTGCTTTCATGTAGGCATGCTGTGGTGCTAGTGTTCCCATTTTATAGATTTTATCCACTTTCACACAGCGGGGAATAAATTCATGGAGTTTGTCAGGCCCCAGGAGGTAGGAGAGGTAAAAAAAAATGTAAAGATCTTAATCCATAATGAGTCACTGAAGTCAATGAGACAGAATGTTGAGCCGCAGGAGGCCCCCAAGAGACACGATGACTGGCAACACCTATTCCTCTTTCAACAAAATGTCAGGATTCACAAGCACTCTCTTCCCAACAATCTGTCAAGTTGAAAAGGTACAATTTACAGATAAGGACACTACAGTTTCATCTGTAACCTTCAGAGGGTGATATAGAGGCAGTGGAATGGAGTGGATAGAATGCTGGTCCTGTGGGCAGGGACACCAGAGTTCAGATCCTGCTTCAGATTCTTTCAAGCTGTATGACCTTGGGATGGTCACTAAACCTCAATAATGGACTTGATGATTAAAAAAAAATGAGAGTTGGGCTTGATGATCTCTAGAGCCCTTTCAGCTCTAAATCTACAGTCCCCTGAGTCTTCATGCACATATTGGCTACCACACAGTGTCTAGGAGGAATTAGTTGTCATCTTTCAGATAAACCTTGAAGCTCCCAATAGCCAATGTCTTAGCACCAGGAGATTTGGAATAGAAGGAATCTTAAAGCCCATCCATTCCAACCTCCTCAGTTTTTAGATGAAGAAATGAAGACAAGGTACTTAAATGATTTGTCGAGGTCATGCAGGATTTGAACTGAGGCTCCTTATTCTTTCTGTTATCCCATATGACCTTTTTAAGTGAAACTGAAGATCACATGATCCCCAATGAAGTTACCAGTATAGAAAATTCCAGTTGATTCTCAGAAAGCAGGAGAACCCCATTCATGAGAAAAGATCCTTCCCTTGGATGGGAAAAGCATTTAGCAAAGGTTAAGGGAGGTTTCCTGACCTTTTGGGGTAGGGGCTAAGAGTTTAAAAGCTCAATCCTGCTGGACTAGCTAGACCTTGATATTCCATCAATCTGCATTTCTTTGGTGTGGCTACTCCCTCCACTCACACATGAGGCAACCTCTCTAATAGATGATCAATTTTCACAAGCAGCTGTTGCCAAAACATTAATTACTTGGTGGTCAATCTTCTGTTGATGAGATTATCCAATCTTGTCCAAACTGATCCTTAAGTGATCCCCCCCCCCACACACACACCTTCTTGTCTCTGACTCTCTGAGTCCATATAATTCTTTCTCTGCCTCTATATGTCTCTCTGTGTGTCTCTGTCTCTGTGTGTCTCTCTCTGTTACTCTGTGTCTCTGTCTTTCTCTTTGGCTCTCTCTCTCTCTCTCTCTCTCTCTCTCTCTCTCTCTTTCTCTCTTTCTCTCTCCGTCTATCTCTCTCTCTCTCCCCCCCTCACCAAGCTACCCTAATTGGTTTCTATCCTGTTTCAGAAAGATTCCTTAAGTAGAACATTCCAGAAAACTCCCCTCAATTACCTGTATTCATATCCAACAATCCCCAATAAATATCTTACCATCTCTGTACTGACTCTGCCTCAGTGAGTTTCTAGGAGTCTTGCCAATCAGTGCTGGGAACCTTCGAGTTCAAAGTCCCTCCTGCCTGTTCCTCCCAAACTGAGATGTGGACCAGATAACCCCTGTACGATGTGGCTCTGTGCTCTCCTGTGATGCTTTGCACCCATTATATTTAACCTCATATCTTTTCTTCCCTCCAACATTCAAAACCAAAGGCTGAACACTTCCTCTTAGGGAAGTGAGAAACTCCATAGAGCAGTTGCTTTGTCCTTTCTGTGGCTCCTCGTAGAAAGGGGCCCATCAGGGGATGGCAAGCACGAAGTCGGTCTGGCACAGACTGCTTGCCCTGGGCAGCTAAGTGTTATTAGTCAAGCTAAGTTTAGTAGCAGGCAGTGGGGAGTTGGGGGATAAGTTATGGCTATGGGCTAGATTGGTATGGGCTGGCCAATGGCTCGAGATGCTCTGAGGCCACGCTGGGACACTCACCTGCTCTAAGGAACAGAGCTGCTATCTCTTCATTCAAGCAGGCAACTCACTCTTTAGCTCTACTCTTCTTTCTCTCTCAGGGCAAGTCCAAAGCCTCAGTCTAGTTGGAGTCTACCAGGCCTAAACAGCATCCTGGGCATGGGGCGTGGCCAGGGAGCATAATTCCAAGGCAGAAGCTTAAGATGACTTGTTTAAAACCTTCTAGAGGATGGAAGAAACCCAGCTGGACTGCACAGGCAGGCAGTACCAGGAAGAGACTTACCCTCTGGGAGGGAGCAGGGAGGGTGGGGTTTGTTGTCTTCCCCCCACCCTTCCCCCCCTTGCTGGGACACATTCAGACGGAAAATTTACCATCCCTCTGGCAAGGGTTTCTTATGCTTGTGGAGTCTGGGAGCTGGGTGGGGCTCCCTCAGTCATTCAGAAACAACTGGCATCTGTGTTTTGGGGCGTGGGAGGGAATCTCTTTGTTGGAGGCATGCTTGGCATTTTCTTGTCCATAGGCTGGTACAGGAGATCATGTAGGGTCAGGATCTCAGCTCCCTGAGAGTCACAAGATCATAAATTCAGAGCTGTGAGGGAGCTCTGAATTTTTATTTTATTTTATAGGTGAGGAAATAGGAGGCCCAGAGAGGGGATGATATGCCCCAGGTTACGCAAGTGATGAGAGGTACAGGTGAAGTGCCCGAGTAGCTCCTCTGGACATATGTGGATATGGTTTCCAACCTGGTATTTCATTGGCAAAGGGAGCTGCCAGTGAGGACATTTCTTCTACCAATGTAGAATGTCCAGGAATGCTGAGAGGTGAAGGGACATGTCCAGAGTCACAAAACCAGCCCGTGTCCATGCGCCTGTGGCCCTTTGCTTGGATTGGCCAGTTTCTATCCAGCGTTACCATTTCCTGAAACAGCCAGGCTATCCCTGCTCGCTTCTCTCAGGCCTCCACCCCTGACTCTCCAGACTTTCCGTCTTCTCCCCAGCAGCCTTTAAAGCCCTCCTATCCTCCCTTCCCCCACTTTCTTGCTTCCTTTATTTAGTACAATTTTAGCATTAAGTGTATTACTACTCTTTGAAGATCGTTGCAATAGATGTGACATCTCTCTTTGTTAACCTCGAATATAAAGATTTTTCAGCACACCCCATTTCCCAGTCATCCTGAATAAATGAGTCAAGTATAAATACAAAGTTCTATGAAGCCTCTATTTGTAAAATTTTCCTGTGATATTCAAATCTTCATGTCTTTTTTGGATATTATTGTCAAAATTTTCCATTTCCTTTTTAAAAGGATTTCCTACCTTCCTTTTATGTGTTGTCTTCTCTCATTAGAATGTAAGCTCCTTGATGGCAGAGATTGTCTTTTTTGCTTGTATTTGTATTCCCAGCACTTAGTATAGTGACTGAACCACAGGAAGCATTTAAGAAATATTTTATCTGACTATCTATGTATCTATCTTTGTAGCAGAGCCAGGAAATAAACCTAGGTCTTCCCAGTTCCAAGGACAGACTACGTATGTCTTTCATATGTATGTATTTGTGTGAATCTATGTATGTGTGTCTCAAAAACAGTGTTGTTTTAGGCTTTACTACTTCAGTCAGTCAATTCCATGCATACTATGTACCAGATACATAGCTTAAGCACTTGAAGATACAAAAAGATACAAAAAAGAAGCCCTGCCCTCAAGGAGAGCATAATCTAATAGCAGAGACAACAAGGAAATAGTGATGTATACGAACATGCTAAAAACAAGATAAATGAGAAATAACAAACAGAGGGAAGACGCTAGAATTAAAAAGGGTTGGGAAAAACTTCCTGTTAATCTTGGCATTTTAGTTGAGACTTAAAGGAATCCAAGGAAACCAGAAGGTGAAGATGAGAAGGGAGAACATTCAAGGAATGAGGGACAGCCAGAGAGAATGCTCAAAGCCAAGAGATGGGTGGTCTTGTTTGTGGAACAGCAGGAGACCGAGGGCACTGAGTTGTAAGGAAGGGGATACAGAAAGGTCTAAGGTGTAAGGAGACTGGAAAGGGAGGAGAGGGACAGGTCGTGAAGGGTTTTGAATGCCAAACAGATCACTTTGCATTTGATCCTAGAGGTGATAGGAATCAGATAGTTTATGGAGTGTGTGTGTGTGTGTGTGTGTGTGTGTGTGTGTGTGTGTGTGTGTGTGTGAGAGAGAGAGAGAGACAGACAGACAGACAGACAGACAGACAGACAGACAGACAGACAGACAGACATTATCCAGCCTGCATTTTAGGAAAATCATTTTAGTGAATGGATGGAGGATAGAGTAAAGTGAGAAAAGACTTGAGGCAATGGCTTGGATCTGTGTGGCATGAGAGACAGTGAGGAGTCCAGGATGACTCTTAGGCTGTGAGTTAGGAGGACTAGGAGGATGGTGGTACCTTTGATAGTCATAGGGAAGTTTGGGGGAGGAAGGATTTAGGGGGAAAGATAATGAGTTCTTTTTTGGACGTGTTGAGTTTAAGATGTTGACTGGACATCCAGGTCAAGATGTCTGAGAGGCAGCTGAAGGTATGACTAGAGGTGAGCAGACCATAGATTCTTTAGTGCACAGTTGTCAAGTCTAGATTTTACTTATATAACATCTCTTGCTTGGATTGTGCATCTGAACCAATCCAACAGCCATTTGTTGTGTCTATCAGGTGCCAGGCATTGTGCTACATGCTCCAGGCTTCTTCACTCTGGGACCTTCCCAGAGGACCTTGTTAAACTCTGGATCCAGTATTCTGACTTCATCAGACCCACTACTAACAAATGCTCTCCTGACCAATGTCTCCCAGACCATCACATAGGTCTATGTGATCCTCATTTTCATGAGGTGGGCTTCCTGGCTTCACAGGACACAAAATTACCACCTACCGGGAGGCTGAATGTTCAGCGATAGTCTATAATCACCTGCCTCCATCAACAGGCCTCTCTCTTGTCACACATATTTGGCCTGGACTCCTTCCTCAATGGTTAGCACTCTAACCATAGTACATAGCTGGTAAGACCTGAGTTCAAATCCAGACTCACACACTTACTATTTCTATAACTCTGGGCAAGTTACTTCATCTCTGTTTGCCTCACTTTCCTCAATTATGAACTGAAGATAATAGCACCTACCTCCCATAGTTGTTGTGAGGATCAAATAGATAATATTTGCAAAGTGCTTAGCACAGTGCTTAGTATATAGTAGGTGCTATTTAAATGCTATTCCCTTCCTCCTTTCCCCCCTTCCTACTCTTCCTGTTGCAGTGATTCTGAGTTTCCAGCTGTTGTAGAGCTGGACAAATCCTATTCCCCATCCCAATGACTTGTTCCCTCACTCCAGTCCCCCTCAATCCTATCCACCAAATGCCCCACTCCAGATAGACCAAACCCTTTCATCTGCTCTCTGGAATACTTGCTCCATAATGAAAAAATCTACTTTCATTTTAAGTCTTTTTATTGTCCCATCTTTCCTTCTGCCCTATGAACTCTAATTCTGTTCTTCATCCCCATCGTGACCTCCAGTCCCTTTGCCCCTTGATTTTTTTCAGGCCATCAGACACTTTCCTCCTTTCCCTATCTCAACCCCTTGGTGAATTGTTTCAATTCTACATTTTAATGCCTTGGTCCCTTGTCCTATTGATAATCAGGACTTGCCAAACCCCAACCTTGAATTATACCTACCATATGGTGCTTTTCCTCCGATTCATGTGCTCCTGAACAGACAAAGAAAATAATGAAAGCAGACTGCTAGGTCCACTTCGAATTTATGTTACATAATCTCAACTGGGCCCTCACTACAATGAGACAATCCTTTTATTATCTCTTAACCAATTCACTTTTCCACTCCCTATGGAAACTATTTCAAACCATAATATCTTTGCTTAAGCCTTTCATGGTTCCCCTTCTTCTCATCTTCCAAGCTAATGACCTTACCTCATACTGCTTTTTCTTCTTATTTACTGTTTTTCAATGAATGGAAATCTGCCTCACTCCCACCTCCCCCACCCCCACTGCAAAAGAAAGATAAATAACCCCCTCATAATAAACATACATCATGAAGCAAAACAAATTCTCACATTGCCCATGTATAAAAAAATGTCTCTCTCTGTGCTCTGAGTCTATAATTTCTCTGTCAGGAAGTGAGTATTATGTTTTATTATGAGTACTCTGGAATTGTGGTTGGTCATTGCCTTGATCACAGTTCTTAAGCTTCTCAGAGTTGTCTTTCCAATATTATTGTTATTGTATAAATTGGTTGCCTGGTGCTGCTCACCTCACTCTGCATCATTTCAGACAAGTCTTCCAGGTTTCTCTGAAACTGTCTGATAGAACAATAGGATTCCATTACATTCATATGCCATAATTTGTTCAGTCATTCCCTGACTAATGGACATTCCCTTAGTTTTCAGTTCTTTGCCACCACAGGAAAAGAGCTTAGATAGATAGATAAATACATACATACATACATAGATGGATAGATACATAGATAGATAAATACATACATACATACATAGATGGATAGATACATAGATAGATAGATACATAGATAGATACATAGATAGATAGATAGATAGATAGATAGATAGATAGATAGATAGATAATTAGATAGATAGATAGATAGATAGATAGATAGATAGATAGATAGATAGATAGATAGATAGATCGATCGATAGATAGATAGATAGATGATAGACAGAAAGAGATAGATAGATTGATCTGTTATCCCATAGCCCCATCAGCATTTGTAATTTTCCTTTGTTGTCAGCTTTGACAATCTGATGGATACGAAGTGATACCTCTGAGTTGTTTCAATTTTCATTTCCCTAATTATTAGCAATCTGGAGCATTTTTTCAAAAGGCTATTTATAGCTTGGATTTTTCTTCTGAAAACAACCTCTTCATATTCTTTGACCACTTATCAATTGAGGAATGAATTTTATTCACATAAATTTCAATTGTACCCAATATATCTTAGAAACTTGAAGCAAAGAGGTGAAGTGGGATAAGAGATGAATTGAACTATTCAGCAACTTCTGCTAAAAGTATCATTCCATAAAAATCTGGATTTATTTTTCGTACTTCTGATGATCTATGTTTTCCCTGATTTAGGTACTCCTTCCACTGATATAGGTTGCAATACTTAAGCCAATAGTTAAGTATGCACCAACAGTGTGATATAACATAAAAAATTAAGTATTATTATTATTTTTACTATAGGAATGCAAGAATTGTCTCCAAATAAGGAAAGCAATGCCTCTGCTGTATGGTCAGATCATTTTTATAGGGACCAGTAAATGCAATAGAAAAGTGAAAGAGGAGGAGGAAAATAAGGCATCAACTATGGTGCCACCTCTTCCATGAAGCCTTCTCTGATCACTCCTATTCAATCAATAAAAGCATAGATTATATACCTGTATTCCAGGTATATGAAGACCTTGGGATACAAAGACAAGAATGAAATAATCCTTGCCCTCAAAGATTTTACATTTTCTTCTACAACATGTTTACAGATAAGTAAATAGAAAATCACTTAGAGCTAGAAGGAACATGTAGCTATGTAGATCAGGAAGATCTTCATGGAGGAGACAGAACCTAAGATTAGCATTTAAGGAAAGAAAAGGCCTTGTCTAGCATACAGGCATTGCTCAGCTGGAATTCACAGGGGTTGCCAACTTGTATAATTGTAGTTTTCTTGAGTTCATTCATAGGGAAGCATTAATTATGATTATTATTGGTCATTCTCACATTCATTTGCTCATCAAGTCCCCACCTAGAATCCCAGAGACAATATCATTTTGGGCTCCTGTCTAGTTCTTCCTAATAAAAATGTACAAGAGATAGGAAGGTCCTAAGAATAAAAGAATCACAGTGCATGTTACCAAAATGATTAGAACAGAATTCAGTAACTTAACATCCCCTTCTAAATCACTGCTTTGTTATGGAGGAGGGGCTTGAATAATAATTCAACGAAACTAACAGCTATGCTGTGCAGTTACCCAAGGTGGAGAGGTCATAGTGAAAAATTTTTACAAAAGGTGATCCACTGGAGAAAGAAATGGCAAAATCACTCCAGTAACTTTGTCAAGAAAACTGCATAGACAGTATTAAAATGACAAAAGATATGACACCAAAAGATGAGCCCCCCTCAGGTCAGAAGGAATCCAATCCACTACTGGGGAAGAGTAGAGGGCCACTACAAGTAGCTGCAGAACTAATGAAGTGGCTGGACCAAAGCCAAAAGGAAGCTCAGCAGTAGGTGTGTCTGGTGACAAAAGGGAAGTCCAATGCCATAAAGATCAATATTGCATAGGAATCCAGAATGTAAGAATTATGAACCACAGAAAGCTGGATATGGTCAAACAGGAAATGGAAAGATTAAACATCAATATCTTAGATGTCAGTGACCTTAAATGGATGGGAATGGGTGAATTAAATTTAGGTGACCATTATATATACTACTGTGGGCAAGAATCCCTTGAAAGAAATGAAGTAAAGACTGAAGATTTTGGGATAAGAATTCATTATTTGGTAAAAAAAAAAAAATGTTGGGAAAACTGAAAAGCAGTATGGCAGAAATTGGGCATAGACCAACATCTTACACCATTCACCAAGATAAGGTCAAAATGGAACATGACCTAGATAGAAAGAGGGATTTTACAAGAAAATTAGAAAAACATGGAACATATTACTTATCAGACTTATGGATAAGTGAACAATTTATGAATAAACAAGAGATAGAGAGCAAAGTTAAATGTAAAGTGGATAATTTTGATTACATTAAGATTAAAAGGTTTTATACAAATAAAGCAAAAGGAACCAAGATTAGAAGGAAAATAAAATTTGGGTGGGAGATTTCTATACACTTTTTATCAGATAAAGGTCTCATATCTAAAATATAAAAACTTTGTCAAATCTATAAGAATATGAGTCATTCCCCAATTAATAAATGGTCAAAGGATATGAACAGGCAGTTTTCCAATGAAGAAATTAAAACAATTAACAGTTGGGTAATTTAAGATTCCAAATGTGGGTTCTAATCTGTTTCCCCAGTTTTGGAGGAAACTGACTAACATCACTGATAAAACGAGTTTAGGTTTTTAAGGGTTTATTGATAGATAGAAAGAGAAAGATTGAGAACAGAATTCCAACAGCATGACAATCCTATCTTTCCTCACTTCTCCTGTGAAGTCCTCCACCGTCCCCACCACCAAGTGAAGTCAGGAACTCAAAAAGAGACCGAGTTCTCCATGCAGGCCCTCCTTCCTCCTTCCTGTCCCCTCCCAGAAAATGGGAGGCTCCTCAAGTTGATTGGCTGGTAGCCTTGATAGACAGTACCCATGAGCAAATGTTACTTCCTGATGCCAAGGAAAAGCCACGTGGCCTTGCCCTCTGAGGCATTCTCCTCATGGTGGAGCTTTCCTATAGTAAGTCTCCAGTAGGGGGCATCATTCCAATCATTACACAGTCATATGAAAAAATTATCTAAATCATTGATTAGAGATATGGAAATTAAAAGAAACTTGAGATGTTATTTTACACATACCAGATTGGCTAAAATGATAGAAGGAGAAAGTGACAAATGTTGGAGGGAATATGGAAAAAATGGCACACTAATTTGTTGTGGGTGGAACTGTGAGAACTGATCCAACCATTTTGTAGAACAATTTGGAATTATGCCTAAATAGTTATTAAACTACCTATATCCTTTGACCCAACAATACCACTACTTCAGAAGATGATTAAGGAAAAAGGAAAAGAACCAATATGTTCTAAAAATGTTTATAGCAGCTCTCTTTGTGGTAGCAAAGAACTAGTAATTGCAGGGATGCCCATCAATTGTGGAATGTCTGAACAAATTGTGGTATATGATTGTGATGGAATACCACTGTGCTCTTAAAAATGATGAGCTTGATGATTTTAGAAAAACATGGAAAGATTTGTACAAAATAATGAAGAGCAAAATGAGCAGAATCAAGAGAACATTGTATGCAATAACAGCAATATTGTTTTAAGAACAAATTTGAGTGAATAAGTTATTTTGACTATTATAAATACCCAACTTAACTGTAAAGAACATATGAAGACACTATCTTGCATCCAAAGAAAAAACTGATAAAAAGTATGTATAGAATAATTTCACACATATACACATATATTTGTGTCTAATGGTAGCCATCTGTAGGGTAGAGGTTAGGGGGAGGGAAGAAAAAAATTACGTGATGATTTTGTTGTATATTTGAAAGGAATAGCAAGTTGTGCATACTAGATTTGCAGTTTGATGTGTAAGCATATTTTTACTATATGATATTGTGGAAACGCTTCTTTTATTCCAAAAATTAAAAATAATATTTTAAAAAGAAGAAATGGAGTAACCCTCATAGCCAATAAAAAAGTGAGAAAAGCAACACTGGGGTATAATCTCAACATTAGCAGAATGATATCTGTTCAAATCCAAGACAAATCATTCAACATCACAGTAATACAAGTCTGTGCTTAAACCACTGATGCCAAAGAGGCCAAAGTTGATCAATTCTATGAAGACCCACAGGAGCTTCAGAAATAATACCCTCCAAATGTCACATTCATCATAGAAGATTGGAATGATAAAAGTAGGAAACCGAAAGATGATTGAAATAATTGCCCTTGGAGTACAAAATGAAGCAGAGCAGAGACTAATAGAGTTTTGCCAAGATAACTCACTTGTCATAACAAACACTGTTTTTCAACAACCCAAAAGGCAATTCTGCACATGGACATCACCAGATGGTCAATACTGAAGTCAGATTGGTTATATACTTTGCAGCCAAAAGTGGAGAAGCTCTGTATTGTCAGTTAAAATAAGACCTGGAGCTGACCATGGCTCAAATCATGAACTTTTTATTGTAAAATTAAGACTTAAATTGAAGAAAGTAGGGAAAATCATCAGACTGTATAACATTCCTTATAAATATGAAATGGAGGGGCAGCTAGGTGGCACAGTAGATAAAGCACTGGCCTTGGATGCAGGAGGACCTCAGTTCAAATGCAGTCTCAAACACTTGACACTTAACTAGCTGTGTGACCCTGGGCAAGCCACTTAACCCTCATTGCCCTGCAAAAACAAACAAAAAATAAAACAAATAAATATGAAATGGAAATGAAGAATAGATTTTAAGGGATTAGATCTGGTAGGTAGAGTGTCTGAAGAACTATGGTCAGAGGTTCACAATATTTTACAGGAGGCAGCAACAAAAAACATTATGAAGAAAAAGGAGAGCAAAAAACCAAAATTGCTGTCTGCTAAAGCTTTACAAACAGCTGAGGAAAGAAGGAAAGAAAAAAAGGAGAAAGGGGAAAGAGAAAATATACCTAACTAAATTCAGAATTCCAGAGAATAGAAAGGAGATATCAGGTTTTCTTAAATGAGCAATTCAAAGAAACAGAAGAAAGCAATAAAACGGGAAAGACAAGAGATATTTTCAAGAAAATTGGAGATTAGAAGGTTCATGCAAAAATAGGCATGACAAAAGACAAAAGGGGTAGGGGTTTAACAGAATTAAAAGAGATTAAGAAATGGCAAGAGTATACAGAAGAACTATACAATAAAAATCTTAACATCACTGATAACCGCAATGGTGTGGTTCCTGATCTAGAGCCATAAATCTTGGAGAATGAGGTAAAATGGGCCTTAGGAAGCATTGCTACCAATAAGACTAGTGGAAATAATGAAATTCCAGCTGAACTATTTAAAATTCTAAAAGATGATGCTGTTAAAGTACTGCACTCAATATGCCAGCAAATTTAGAAAGCTCAACAGTGGCCACTGGGTTGTGAAAGATCAGTTTATGTCCCACTCCTAAAGAGCAATGCCAAGGAATGTTCAAATTACCAAACAATTGCACTCATTTTATACACCAGCAAGGACATACTTATGATTCTACAAGCTAGACTTCAGCAACATATGAACCAAGAATTACCAGAAGAGCAGGCTATTTTTTGAAGAGACAGAGGAACTAGAGACCAAATTGCCAACATCTATCGCAATTTGGAGAAAGCAACAGATTTCCTAAAAAGTATCTACTTCTGCTTCATTGAATACACTAGAGCCTTTGACTGTGTGGATCACAACAAAATGTGGCAAGTCGTCTAAGAGATGAGAGTATCAGATCATCTTACTTGTCTCGTGAAGAACTTTTACCCAGGTCAAGAAACAACAGTTAGAACCAAACATGAAGTAACTGATTAGTTCAAGATTGGAAAAGGAGTATGATAAGGCTCTATATTGCCACCTTGTTTATTTAGCTTATACACAGAGTGTATCACAAGAAATGGCAGGCTGGATGAATCAAAAGCTGAAATTAAAGCTGATGGGAGAAATATCAACAATCATAGATATGCAGATGATACCTCTCTGATGGCAAAAAGTGAAGAACAGAAACCTTTTCTTCTTATAACAAGTCTCCTGAGTCATCAGCTCTTCTGGTTTAATAGCTAAGTAGGGGGCTCTCAGCAATGAGTAATTCATGGATGAAAGCCAGCCCCTGAGAGTTCCCACATGGTTTGTTGGAAGCAAGAAGAAAATATCTGCAGATTCTGGGGTGAGGTGGAAGGGATCAAAGGAACTATCTATACTTGTAACAGATGAAGGTGAAGTGGGAGTGCATCCCAGGAATGGATAAAAGCACTATGTAAAGACCCAGAAATGGTAGACTGAATGCCAAGGTCAAGGAATGTCAAGCAGGTCATTTTGGCTGTAACATACAACAGCTGCAAGTAATCTTTCCTGTCTCAAGTTTTGCTAGTGTGTTTTGCCTGCTCCATATTCTTTGCATCATATTTCTCTGTATACTTCTCAGCATCACAGAATCTGAGAATTGGAAAGAACATCAATAATCAATTAGTTTAATCTTTACCCCCAAAAGAATGTCATTATAACATACCTGATGAGGTATGAGCCGTTGGGAACCTTTGTAGGCATCCAATTACACTTTGGCACTGCTCTCATTATTAGGAAACTTGTTAGTGGGTTTTTTTTCCTGACATAGCACATTTCTCATACTAGACTGGAAGCTCCTTGAGGGTCAAGGTGTGTGTGTGTGTGTGTGTGTGTGTGTGTGTGTGTGTGTGTGTCTTAATAGATAGATAATAGATATGAGAGAGGGGGGAGAGGAAGACAGACAAAGAGACAGAGAGAGAAGCATGGTTGTCTCAGTGTGGCTCACAGGTAGGCAAGAATATAAATTTCTTGTATCTCTTCCCCTGTAGCCTTCTCCAAGGGAGACTTTGATTCTTGCCATTAGGGGAAGCTGGAGGTTGGGGCCAGAGACTGGTCACTCTGCTTTCCTCAGAGAAAGGAAAAAGTGGACTAGAATCATATTCCTCTGTTCCCTTAAATATTATTAGTCTAGGGTAAATAAATTTAAGGTTCAAGCTAAACTTCTGATCACCATTCCTCATGAGGAAGAAAGGCCCCCAAGCTTTATATCCAAGACTTAGATTCCTACCTACCAAATACTAGTTCCACAAAGAACGCACACAACAAATAGGAAAGAAACCCATTTCTCCAAGTTCCTAGCAAAACAAAAATCAGAGAAATGATAAATATGAGAATATATAACAAACAACATATTAGGTTCCTAATGGGAACAAAATAGCTCAACCAAGAGAAAGAATCCTTGATCTTACCAAGGGGTAAAATTCATCCAAGTCTCTTATGTCGCAATCTGAGTTTAGGGACATGATCCTCTCATGTCACAGTCTTTCTAGAGTCTTTCTCTCTCCTTAACTACCTGATAAGGTTGGCGTCATATATCTTCTTTCTCAAAGCTGGAAACCAGAAGAGCTTGGATCTCTCTACTCTCTTCGTCTTGCCGGCTCCATCTTGCCCCTCACACAGGTTCAGGGCAATGATCTTGATCAATGAGGAGGGGGCCCGTACCAATAGACTTTGAGGCTTAGGTTACATACACACACACACACATACATACATACAATTATTATATATACAACATAACAATAATAACATGTATGTGATGTGCACACATGTATATGTATATATTATAGAGATATATGTAAGTATACACACATATACACATATACATACATACCTATATACATATATACATATACACACACTCCTACTACTGGGACCTAGCACAGTTCATTGCACATAGTAGGGACTCACTTTGGGAATTGAATTGAAGTGCCCACCAGGACACAGGAGAGCAGTGTGAATCAGCCTCCTGCCTATGCACACTCTATAGTAAGAGTCTTGTAAGGGTCTGAGGAGGGATGACTCACAGGGGTTGATTGAAAGTGAGAAGACCAGCAAAACAAGAACATCTGTTCTGTCCCCGTCCCGGCAGTCAGCCCTGCTGGGCTCCAGCTGGACCTGTTCCTGCTCTGACTGGGCCAGTGGAAACCCAGCGGGCCAGGGAACATCCACTCTTTCTGAATTCTGCTTCTTTCTTGCCTGATTCCCACATGACTTCTTGAGATCTTAAATGCATACAGCATTTTTTTCAGTTTGGTAAACAAGCTACCACCCACAGACATCAGAGTACCTATGGGAGACATAGGATATTTAATTCTTGGAAAAATACAGGATGAGGATAACAGAACATCTAATGGGCTCCCATTTCTAAGAGTTCATTGTTATGTATAACATTTCTCTATTGACAAAGAACCTCCCTTACAAAACAAAACCTAGCCTGGGAGTGATCATGTGAATATTATTGTCCTTTTTGGTTTTGTTGTTGTTTTAATTGTTCAGTTGTGTCTCCCTCTCCATGACCCCTTTTGAGGTTTTCTTGGCAAAGATCCATTTCCTTCTCCAGCTCACTTTACAGATGAGGAAACTGAGGCAAACAGGATGAAGTAACTTGCCCAGGGTCACACAGACAGTGTCTGAGGCCCAATTTGAACTCATGAATATGAGTCTTCTGGATTGCAAGCCCAGTGCTCTATGCATTCTGGTGCTACCTAGTTGCTCATCCTTCCTTTTAGTGATGAGGAAATGGAAGCCCCAGCAGGGGAAGTGATTTTCTTGAGGCCACCTAGCTAGGAAGGAGAAGAGCTGAAATATCCTGCCTTTCCCACCTAGCACCTGATGACTCTGGGCCAGTCATTTCTCCTCTTTGAGTTTTGGTTTCCTCAGCCATCCAATGGGGATGGTAATACATTCAGCACCCACTTAGGATCACAGAGCTTGAGATGAAAGGGTCCTCAGAGACTACTCAATCCAATCTGTTCATTTTATGGAGAAGAAAACTGAGGCCAAAAGTAGTTGAGTGTCTTTCTCAAGGTTACACAGCCAGTAAGCATTAGTGGTAGGATTTGAACCCAAACCCTCAGCTTCTAGAGTCAATGTTCTTTCTGCTGCTCTTTGCAAATAAGCCAAACCAATAAACAATATGGTTCAGGGCTTCTCTCAGAGTAGCAATTCAGTTCAGTTTGATTCAATTCACCAAGCACTTATGGAATACTTAATGTGGACCAGGCAACCATGCTAAAAATGGAAGATAAGAAAACCGAAATGAGAAGCTTAAATTCTACTGGAGAAGAAGAAACTGAGACCTAGGTAGGGACCATGATGATGTTCATGCCTCCCCTTGGGTGTTCCCTTGTTAAGCCACGTGACCAGTTCAGCTATGCAGCCTGCCTATTAAGGCACCAAAGAGATTTTCATTTTAATGGAACCAATGGTTCATTGCAATGTTGATGGTCCTTCAAGCTTGCCCAGCCAGTATTCTAAATCTATGATGTCAAATCTCTAGGTTCTAGAAGAGAAACAGACACAAATAGACAAGCCTGGTCAATGGAAATGATGTAGTTGTTGTCCCAAGGGGGCCTTCTTGACTTAATGACATATTGGATTGAAATTGTAGTTGACTAAGACTTTCATTAAGAGAGGTCTCTTCCAACTCCATGTCTGTGAGCCTATGACCTGGGTTCGAATCTCTTCCCCAAAGCACTCACCGACTGGGCCATCTTGGGCAGATCTCTTCATTTCTCATGGCCTCAATTTTCTCTAAAATGAAGAGGTTGGACTAGAGATCCTTAAGCTCAGATTTGGGGAAATGAAACTGACCAATATCTTGGAGGCTACCATGAACAACAAAGATTTTAATTTGAAGAAATAGTCAGAAATAGAGAAGTGAAATGGGAAGCAATGGGGTACAGTGGAAAGAATGTGATCTTTGGATCAGTGGAAAGACTCTGACTCTGGAGGCTCAGGAGCCAGGTACAAATTCTACCTCTGATGCATACTACCTATGTGACATTGGGCCAAGTAGGACTCAGTTTTCTCATCTATACAAAATGAAATTAATGAGCTATGTCACAGAGTTGCCATGAAGCTCAGCTGAGATAATGAATGCAAAGTGCACTATGTAAAGGTAAGCCATATAACAGCAGGCTTTCTTCTTCATGTAGGGGTTGGACTGGTTGTTGCTAACTTCCCTTCCAAATATTTCATTCTGTGATTCTTTGGAAGTCAAGAGCAGGGAATAATGATGATAGATCATAATTCTATGTCATGTTGAGCTTTACAAAGCACTTCTCTCACAACAATCCTGTGAGGCAGGAAGCTCAAGTTGTTCTTGTTTTAACCAACTTGTAGGTAAGGAAACTGAATTAAAGTTGATTCAACTTTATAAATAGAAATATATAATCATATATGTAATCTAAATATTTATGAATATATAATCGTGCATATTAAATTATCAATATAATAACATAACATATAATCACATTCTATTGGGAATATAGAATATACTATATTCTAATATGTAATCATATTTTACTCATCGATATATAATCATAATCTTTAATATGAATGCTATTAAAAAAGTAGAACAGTGTTTGCTCTAGGGAAGTGATTTCAACATTTCCATCTCCCATCTCCACGCCTTTGCTCAGCTTGACCCCATGCCTGGAATTCCCTTCCTTTTCATTTCTGCCCCTTAGAATCCCTAGCTTCCTTCAAAGCTTAGTTCTAGCTAAGGTCCCCCATGAAGCCTTTTCTGATCTCTGCTCATCTGCTAATTCCTGCATGCTGAAGCCAACTTGGATTTATTTTGTAAAGACATATACATATGTGGCATAATAGCTTGAGGACTTGACTTGGAGGCATGAGGAGCTAAGTTCCAATTCTTCCTCAGACCCTTACTAGCTATCAGGGCAAACCCCTAACCTCTCTGTACCTCAGTTTTCCCATCTGTCAAATGAGGGGATTGGATTCCATGTCCACACAGGTCTCTGCCAGCTCTAAATGAATGGTCCTATGCTGCCTCTTTCAGTAGAGTAGAAACTCACTGAGAGTAGAGAAAATTTCATTTTTGCACTTAAATCACCATCATATAGGAGGTACTTAATAAATGCTTGTTAACTGATTCATTATTAAGCATCCTTCTGGGTGATTTAGTCACCTCCTAGTAAGTGAACAAGCTGGGATTCAAACCTAGATCTCCCCGTGCCAAGCCCAGTGTTATTTCCACTGTGTCATGCTGTCTTTCGAGTTGGCTCCAGAAAGAAAAACACACGATTTTCCAAAGCAATATAGGATAATAAATAGCTACATTCGTGCACAGGAAGAGAATTCAGGGATCCTCCTGAATGACAAGCTGAAGATGAGTCAGTAGTGGAACAAGTCAGAGGGAGGGGAAGAGAAAAACACTTGCATGAAGGGTAACGAATCTTACAAGGAAAGTGCCAACTGCCCCACGTCATTTAGACTATCTGACCTACAAATGCTTGTGGCCATGCACCCCCAAGTTTCTTGGGTGCAAAACCATTTCCTGAAGGAGATTCTTAATGCAACATAAGAGATTAAATTTTGACCTATTTTCCAAATACTCAGTTGCTCATTCACTGAAATTTTATAAATTATATAAATGGGAAAGATGGGGCTGGTAGGCTGTGGATAGCTAAAAGTAACTACTCCAGACCCTCTCTAATGGCAGATTGTGCTTTGTTGATGGTAGAGTGCTAAGTACAGGTAAAATAGTGTAAACCTTAGAGAAGGAGAATGGTAGGGACAAGTCTGACAGCTGAGCCCAAGAGACAGAGAACAGCTCAGTTCTTTGTCATTACTTATTTGGGCTATAGAGGAAGAGAGGAATTAAGATGGCCAGGAGGCTGAACAAATCCAACCCTTCTGGAAGAGAAGACTGCCATCTCTTGAGAGAAGTGCAACTGAGGAGCAAAAGGCAAGAGGATTTAGGTCTTGTCAAAGCAGCGCATCTTTGAATGAGGAGGAGGCAAGGGGTGAGGGGGGGGGAGAGAAAGGGAGGGCAACTCTTCTCCTAACCAGACAGGAAGGGCTGGACAAGAGGTCAGGAGTCCTGCTTCTGATACCTACTGGTTGTGTGCTCCTGGACAAGTCACCTCCCCCACCTCAGTTTCCTCATCTGCTTCTACTTCACAGGGTTGTTCTGAGATCCAAATAGGATATGTAAATGCTTCACAAGCTTTAAAACACTAGGATAATATTAGTTATCATCATTTTTCAAACCATTTCCCAATGACACAGTCAGTAATTGAGTCATCTCAAGTTCTGGAGTTCCTTAGTTAATGTGCCTATGAGCCTGCTGGAGGCTGGGAACAGCTTTATTACTAATAATAGAGCTAACATTTATATGGCACATGAAGGTTTGCAAGGTGCTTTACAGCTTTTGTTTCATTTGATCCTCACAACAACCCTGGGGGCTAGATGCTATTATCACCATTTTATTGATGAGGAAACTGAGGCTGAGAGGTTAAGTGACTTGCCCAGGGCCAAACATAGATACCAAGTGTTTGTGGTAAGATTTCAACTCAGGTGTTCCTGAGTCTTAAGTCTAGTGCTCTCTACTCTGTTCTAGCTGCCTCTATTACAGTGTGAGCTCCTTGACTTGCTCCTGGGTGTTTTGGGAAGGGGGACAAGGGTGCAACTAGTGGCCATTAGAGGCTACATACAATGAAACTGTGCTTTTCCAAAAATTTCTGGGTCTTAGGCATCCAGAATTGGGAAGAAGCTGTGGATATAGTTGTGTAATAGAAGAAAGAGAGAGAGAGAGAGAGAGAGAGAGAGAGAGAGAGAGAGAGAGAGAGAGAGAGAGAGAGAGAGAGAGAGAGAGAGAGAAGCATGCTCATCTGTGAGGCTGATGCTCCATTCCTATGTCTAAAGCTCAATGAAATATGGCCAACCCAAGATGAATGTTTCATAGGATCCTAATTTGGATGTGGCTTCCACAACCTTCCAGTTAAATTCTCTTGTTTATAGATCCAGAAAGACTACAGATATCACATTTTGTATGTGGTATAAGGTGGGATTTTAAACTGGATTCTCTGCTTCTATATATTTCTTTCCATTGTGTTTCATGTGAAAAAGAGTTCAGTGGACTGAAAGCTCAATGACTCAAAGGCATGACTCTCACCAAAGTAGGATCAGGGTAGTGGCAAGTAGTACCTCCTGGTGGAGGGAGAATGGAAGGGAGAGAAGGAAGGAGAGAGGGAGGAAGGAAAGAAGGAAGGAGAGAAGGAGAGAAGAAGAGAAGAAAGGGAGGAAGGAAGGAAAGAAGGAAGGAAGGATTTAAATTCCTACTATGTGCTAGGCATTGTGATGTGTGCTAGGGATACCAAAAAAAGGACAAAAGACAATCCCTGCTCTCAAGAAGCTCATACACTAATAGGGAGACAACATTCAAACAACTATATACAAATGAGACAGCCAAAAAATCTGAGAGAAGAATTTGGACTTGTTGTAGAAGGAAGCCAGGAATCATCAAAGCTTTCTTGGCAGGAGAATGGCATGATGAATGTGGTATTTAAGGCAAGTTAATCAGACCAGTTTTACTAAGTCTGGCATGGCTCGGTGGAAAGCACACCAGTTCTGGAGTCAGAGGACTGGGGTTCAGATCCTGCCTCTTATGCTTACTTACTGGCTGTAAGACTTTGAACAAGTTAGTTAAACTCTCTGGGCCTCAGGGTTCACATCTTCAAAAGGAGCAGATTGAAGTTGATGACCTCTGAGGTAACTTCCAGTTCTGGACCCTATACTTTGAGTGTACAGACTGTGTCTTACTTCATAGAATCACAGATATGTAGGTAGTTCACATTGTCCATGCATGATGCCTCTGGGCCAAACTTGTGATCAGTTTCCCCATCTCATCTATTTCCTCCCTCTGTCCAGGTGGCTTGTATGTAGTAAGTGGCATTACAAGAGCAATTAGACTTCACTCAAAATTTTTCTACTATGCTTCTCTCCTCCAGTATCTAGTGTATCTTCTATACTACTCGTCTCTGTTCCCCTTTATCTTAAGGCATTCACTTGAATTTTGGTGTTTCTGGGAGAAAACCATGAGGGAAGAAGCAGCAGAGAAGTATTTGAGCTGAATAAGGAGAAGGAAACTGTATAGGTGACTTGGAGGGGTTTAGATTAGGGAATTAGACTGTCAAATTTTGGAGGGAGAAATCTGACAAAATTTGGAAGGAGGACAACCTCCATACCTGGATGCTGGGTGGGATCCTGCTTCTGGGTTGTAAGAGGAACATGAATTACTCATCCCATTTGCAGGTGACACCAAGCTGGGAGGGATGGTAAACACCCAGGACATCAGAGGCAGGATCCAAAAGGAGCATGGGGGGCAGCCAATTGGGCTGAATCTAGGAAGATGGAATTCAACAGGGATAAATGTGAAGTCTTGCCCTTGGGCATGAAAACTCAATTTCAAAAGTACAAGATGGGGTAAAGCACAGAGAGAGGACAGTTCTTCTGAAAGAGACCTGGATGATTAGCAGACTGCAAGCTACATAAAAGTTAGTAAGATGTGGCAACCAAAAGGGCTGATGGGATGTTGGGCTATAATAAGAGAGGCCAGCTTCTGGAAATAGGTGAGGAAGAGTCACCTTCTGCTAGGAGGGCTCAGGGGATGGCTCTGGGGGCCCTTTGGGGAAGAGATGGGGAAGACAGAGCACATTTGGGGCTCAGGTTAAGGGGTGCAGTTGTCTACAGGAAGGCATAGAGATGACTAAATAATAATAACTGCATTTCAGGTTTTTAGGGTTTTTTAGGATTCCAAAGCACTTCTCATACATTCCCATTTGACTCTGTCAGATCATTCATCCAATAAGTACAATTCCAGGCTGGGTGAAATCCCTGGAGTCATGTACTGCTTGGGGAGGATCTCACTCCAAGATGAGAGATTCAGGATGAGCCAGTTCTATTCAAATATAAGTATAAAATAAGCCATGTGATTGACAAAATTAAGGACTAGTGAGGAAAGTATTTTATTGTTAAAAGGTCTTTGTACTTGTCTTGTTATAAATTGTTTCTTATTTAAATATAGTCATTGCAATACTAATTGATGTTTACATGTAGCTGTTTTTAATAGAGAGCTCTATTTCTTTTTTTTTAAATATGAAAATTCTAAAAGAGGCTGCTGGGTACGCAGTGCCAGGGGTCAATATGCATTCAAGGTATCATGATATGGGAGAAAGTACATACATAGGACTTAGTGTCAGTGAAAATGGGTTTAAATTCTGTTTCTGCTACATGTATGCTCTTAGGCAAGCCACTCATCTCTCTGGGGATCAGTTTTCTCATTTGTAAGGAGCTTGGCCTAGATGACCCCCAACCTCCCTTTGAGCTCTAAATCTGATACTGTGAACTAACTTCAATGAAACACGTGGCAGCAAGGTGGAGAGAGTCCTGGCCCTGGAGTCAAGAAGAGTAGAGTTCAAATTCTGTCTCACCCACTTAAACTCCAGGGCAAGTCACTTAACCTAATAGTGTTAATAATAAATAGCTTAATAATTATAGTAATTAATAATAATGACAATAAGGATAATAACAGCAGGGTTGTTGGGAGGCTCAAATGAGTTGATATTTGCAAACTTTAAAGTGTTCTATAAATCCTAGCAATTATCGTTAATAAATACTGCTCAAAAGCATGGTCAATGTCACCAGCCACTAACTGACTCAGCAGATTAGTAAGTGGCTTTTTGTGAGGTCAGCTTTGTTCTTTCCCATAGCAGCTGACCAAGGAGATCAGTTTCTGGATGTGGCGGAGGGTTTTCATCTAGGTTTGGGACAGTGACCACAACTGGAGGCCCCCCAGAGCTGGGGGCTTTCTCTTGGTATTTCCTCATCTCCTAAAGAGAATACAGCTTTCTAGCTGCAAAATCAGAATGGTCTCATGAAACTTAGTTCAAATTCCTCAATGCCCATGAAGTGACTGAAAAGTTTATGCCACCAGTCCCTGCTCCTCCCTGCCTTCCTTCCCCACCCCACCCCCCAGCACCTCCATGTTAAACTCATTTTGCTCTTACTCAAGGCTTCTCTACCCAAATCATTGCCCAAATTTTGGAAGTTTAGAAATAAAGGCAGCTTGAAGTCATATCCATATACACTGGCCCTAGAAATAGTTTCCAAAAGGTGTCATTCCTGCAAAAAACAAACAAACAAAAACCAAAGCAAGACCTTGTTTTCTTTTACACACAGGAGATTCTTGGTTCTGGATGGTTCACTCACCATCTAATATTCTCTCTAGCTTAGGGTCTCAATCTGTGTGTGTGTGTGTGTGTGTGTGTACATATCGTGGACCCCTTTGGCAAGCATTCTGGTGAAGCCTCTGGACCCCTTCTCAGAATCATGTTTTTAAATGCCTAAAATGTACAGGATTGAAAAAACCTAGTTATATTAAAATACAATTATTAAGATATTTTTAAAAGTTCATGGACCCCAAATGAAGAATCCCTGTCCTACAATGTGCAATGTAAGTTTCTTGAGAGAAGGGATTATTTAATTGTAATTTCTATGTTCCTAGGGTCCATCCCATGCAGGTGCCTAATGCATGCTTGTTAGGTGAAATAAAATAGAATTATGAAGGGTTACCCTGGCAATAGTATGAAGGACTATCGAAAAGTCTTTCAGATAGACAGGTGAGGGGAGAGACTGGAATTGGGATGAGTGATGGTGGACTTGACCTATTTAGCCCCACTTGCTAAAAGCCTCATTCCCCTAGGGCGGAGGTACTCTGATCACCTTTAAGGGTCATGATTCCACAGCTTGTTAAATTGGAATGATTGGAACAATGGTTATGCCAAGGACCCTGTATAAGCAAGCCCTTCTGGGCCTCTTCTCACATCTACAAAACAAAGAGATTGGCCTAGAATAGCATCATACAAGGAAAGAGACTTGGCTCTAAGTCAGAGGACTTAGATTCAAATCCTCTCTCTTCTGCTTACAGCATGGGTGAATTTGCACAGGTCACTTTTCCTCCCCAAGATTCGGTGCCACATCTCTGATGTGTGGCACTGGACTGGATGGCCTCTGAGGACCCTTGCAGCTCCAGATGTATGAGCCTAAGAACTTGAAGACTTTCTGCTTAGGTTTTTGGTTTTCTCATTTCATGAGTGTTTATGGGGTGAAGCCAAAGCAGGAGAACATTCCCAGCATGGTGGGATCACTGATGAGAGATGGGAGAGAGACGGCAGAGATTTGGGATTAAATGTCATGTTTGAGGAACTGAGGAGCCCTTTGTAACTGGACCATAGAGTGTTGAAAGGGAATAAAGTGGAGGAAGACTGGACAAGTTGGCCAGATTTGGAAGGGCTTCAACATCAAACAGGATATTTGATCCTGGAGATGATAGGGAGTCACTGGAGTTGATTGCGTGGGGAGGAGAGGGACATGGTCAAACCTTGACTTTATGTGCTGCAGATTAGCCACTTGGGGGCAGCTTCCCACCAGCTCATTCCAGCTACTTGGAGTTGGCCATTCAATCATGTCTGTGGCTTTGTTCCACTCCTGGCTCACCAAACCAGTGCAGAAAGACATTTTCTAAAGTGTTCTTTGGATGAAATCCTGCTTCCCAGTTTCCTAACATCTGCATCTTGCAGAATCAGTATTTCCAAGCTTATTTGAAAACCAACTCAGAAGAGTTCTGAGGACATGGAGAGGACCATTATTTATGACTCTTTCACATCTCCCCTATGAAATTTAAGTCTTCTTCAGCAGGGTTTGCTTCTCAGAGTGAAGAATATAGACTCAAACATCATAGCTCCAACAGAGAAACAGCAGAATATTCCCTGCCTCTGGAGTCAGATGCCCAGGTTCAAATCTAGCCTCTGATGCCTCCAAGTTGGCTGTCCTTGGACAAGCCAAAATGAGGGTACTGGAGATGAGTGAGCATTGAGGTCTCTTCCTTCTCTAGACCCATGGTTTTATGCCTTTAGAAGATGACTTTACCTCAAGGAAGCACCAAATTGGGAAATCAAGATGGGATCATAAACTTAGAGCTGCAAAGAACCCTATAGGTCACCCCATCCAAATCCCTCATTTCAAAGATGAGAGAACTGAGGCCCATAGGCAGTGACTTGCCCAAGAACACATAGCCGTTATCAGAGGTGGCCTCTGACTCCAGATACAGCACTATTCCCACTAAAGCAGGCTAATGATACATTCCCACTATTAAAAGGAAGACTTGCTCAAAGGCTAGAAAGGACAATGTCTGCTACAAAGACAGAGGCCATAGACCCAGCAGCTGAGAGGGAAGGACAAAAATCCCAATCAGACAGAAATGAATTCATCTAAATGACATGTTGATAGAAATCCAGTATCAGGTAAAGCAGTTTCCAAGCTGCCCACTTCTACTCCCTTTTCCTTTTTTCAGCACCAGAGGGCAGCATAAAGAGATACTAAAGCTGTGCATGGAAATGAGGTCAACTGGGAATTATAATGGTGAGCTAGAACCAGGGGAAAAATCCTGAAAATGCCTTCCCTAAAGTTTACTGATCAGTCCGAAGTGAATTTAAAACCAGAGGGAAGCCACACCCAGCTAAGGCGCTTACTGAGTTTACCTGAATGAGGCATGAGGACTATTTTCTCTTAATTCCCTCGATTACTGATTTAACCAGCCCTACTGGTGTCCAGAAGTTGGGAGTTAATGACCCCAGCAAACACTGCCCTTCTCGGCCCACATCTGGAATGCGGTGTTTGGTCTTAGTCATTACCTTTGGTTAAAGAAGATGCTGACAATCGGGAGTGTCCAGAGGGCAGCCAGGATGGAGGTGGCATGAGATTCCATGTCATGTAAAGAAAGTAGGGATGCTTAGCCTGGAGGAGACTTAATGAAACAGGCACGTTACAACTAGGAAATACTGGAAAGGTTATTATGGACTACCACTTAATACTAGGAACAATGGGTGAAAGATTCCAAGAAGCAGTTTTTGTCTGTTATTAGAGTTGTAAAAATGGAATGAGTTGTTTCATGAGGTGTGGTCTCCATCACTGAAGGCATCTAAAAAAAAGATGAATGATTTCTTTGGAGTCAGTATAAGGGAACTAGTAGTATCTAAAAAATCAGAGACCTTTTTTTATTCCTGTAGCACTCAGCAGGTGCTTAATAAATTATCCTTGTACAATGGAACCAGCACAGGTTCTGCAGTCAGAGGTTCCTGAAGTTTACTGTTATGGGACCTTGGCAAGTTGCTCAAACTCCCTGGGCCTGTTTCCTCATCAGTCAAATGACAGGATTGGACTAGAGGATTTCTAAAGGCTCTGGTCAACCTTTGGATTTAGGAACCTATGAATTGGGTAGAATGAAAGATTGAAAGAGATCAGGTTCTAAAATCCTACTCTATTTCTTTTGTCAAAAGTACATTAGAAATAAGATGACTTTGAGGGTGGCAACCCTTCTTCTGAGCAGAGAGGAGTTGGCTGCCAATCCTTGGAGATGGAGCATGAAGTAGAGACTAGTGGTGAACCTCATGTTAGGAAAAACCAGATTTGGATCCCACTTCTGACAGTAGTCATGGGGCCTTTTTGTCTCCTCTTATGGTAGCCTGACAAGTATAAGAATATGGTTTATTGGGTGTAATTAGAAAAATAACTGATCCGTGAAAATAATTTGAATCCTAATGAAAATTGTTTCAGGAACACAGAACTAGGTACCAGTTTTCCTTGGGTTTCTTTTGCCCCCACATAACATACCCTCTGAGAAATTCCTAATTCCAGATGTACACCAAGGTACAATTTGTCCTACCAGATTTACTTTGAATTTGGAAATGCTGTCACAGGTCTCATGTTTTTTAAGGCAAGTGCTTTTTGTATCTGGCACCCAAGAGAGGGTCTGCCCTTTATTTCTGAGCAGCTTCTCAGGGCCTATGGCCATGCTATTCCAGGAGCACTTGTCCCCTCTGCAGAAAAGCTGCTTCAATGGAGAAATAGCTAAAGAGATCTCAGGGTTCTGAATGTTCCTTCAAAGACAATGCTTAAGAAGTCCAGAATGGAGAGCCCATGGCCACACTGGGAAGGACTTTCTCCCAGTGTCGTGGAAAGAACACTGGATCAGAAGGCAGAGGGTTGGGGGGGCAGATGTTCAAATCCCATTGTTGCTATTGTCCCATGCAACCTTGTGAAAATCACTTGGCCCCTTGAGGCTGCTATTTTCTCATCAGTAAAAGGAGGCCTTTGAATTAGGTGATCGTGAAGGGGTCTTCTAAAGCTTTAATTCTGGAATCAGAGTGCACTTCGTTATAGTGACGGGCACTGGAGACCTGGGCAGCCTAAGCTACAGAGGTTCCCATATGCATCAGTGGAGGGAATTTCCCTGCCCCAGACTTCCCTGGAGTAATGAAATCTGAGGTCCAGTCCTTATCCTTATGTGTGAATGAATATGGATGCCTTGATGATATCCCTTCCCATGGTATTGTGGGGTCACAGAAGAGACTTGATTCAGTTCTGGCAGCATAAATCTGGAGCTGGAAGGATTGTAATGCCCATTTACTCTAATCCCCTCTTTTAAGTGAGGCAGAACCAACCCAGAGAACTGAAGGTACTTGCTCAAGGCACGAAGGTACATAAGGCCCTTTGACCCCAGAGTCCTGTGCTCTTTCCACTATGCAAAGCCCTTCAACAAGGTCAGCTGGAGACAGGTGCCCAAACAGGAGCAAGCCGAGCAGAGGGTGAGCCCCACAGCAGAGGGCTTCCTTTAAGGCATGTGCCTGGCATCGGGGACTTTCAGAGCATACCCCTGGGACAAAACTAGCTACTTGCTGATGTCAGTGACAACTTTCTGCTCTATCAGGGGACAGGAATGAGAGTAATCTGAGGCATCAATTCGCTTGCTGCTCCCCAGCACGCAAGATTGTAACAACCAATAAGTGCACATACAGCATTGTAAAGTCTGCAAACCACCGTACGTGTCATCTCATGGTGTCCATTTCCTTTTCATAGTCTTCATGCTTAGTACAGAAGAGGAGCTAATGTTTGCTGAAATGAGGAAACCTAGAACCTAGCCATTACCCCTCCCCCTCCAAAAAAAAAACCCTCTTTAAAGTCTGAGGAGCAGAGATTTCCAACTCAGAAGGGGCCTTGGAGATCACTGAATCCAACCCTTTCATTTTCCCAGTCAGGATACTGAGGTATTACCCAGGTAGAGCAGCAGAGCCAAGACAGAAGCCCAGCCCTCCATCTCCAGAACTCCTTTAACTCTTCAACCCTGCCTCCTCAAGTCAAAGATTGTGTTTATCAGGAGCGGCCTCTGCAAGGAAGGTGAGATTAACCTTGAATGCATGGGTGGTGCTGGACAGCTCTCTTCCTTTGGGGAGCTGGGATGCCTTGGTAATAAATGCTCTAGTACTGGAGGAGGCCAAGTGGTGGCTGACCAACCCCAGACAAGGATAGTGACTAGAAACAGGGTTCCTACTCAGATTCCGATTTCTATGGAGGCAATTCACTATCAGGGTAAATGTAATAAAAAGTCCAATCTTTCAATTATAATCTCCAAATAACTGAAGCTTCTTGTGTTCTCCCAAGAAAGGGAACAACCTTCATCTTTCACAACCCCTAGTATCGGTCAATCTGTAAAAGCATTTACTAAGTGTCTACCGGGTAACAAGCAGGAACAAAGTGCGGGGCAGAAAAAACAAAAGGGAACCGGTGATTTCTTGCTCTAAAGGAGTTTAAAAGATAACATCTCTCTTGTGCTTTGGAGTCTGCAAAGCACTTTACAAATGTCATTTCATGTGATTTGCACGACTCAGGGAGGCAGGTGCTAAGGAAATCGAGGCTGAGAAAGATTCTTACATTCTGTCATGGACATCTATGTTCACAGACAAGTAGATACAGGCAGATACAAAATAAATGCAAAGTGATAGGTGGCGGGATGGCTGCAGAGAGAGATAATTGAGCTCAGGAAAGGTCTCATCAAGGAGGTATCACTTGAGCAGGCCTTAGAAGGGAGCTAGGAGTTTCAAAAGGAAAAGATGAGAAAGCATGGAAGGACATCCTGTGCAAAGGTGTGGAGGTGGGAGATAGCAATCTGCGAAATGTACATGAAGCATTAGACAAAGCACTTTAAAGCACTACATAGAACTGCTCCTATTCCTGCTGCCGTTGCTCTAGTGTTTTGCTCTTTCCTTATAAATGCTGGCTTACTGCCACGTTCCCAGACTTTTCCTTCACTGCCACAAGGACTTCTGTCTAGGAGCAGCTGATACACCTGGTACACACCTGGAGCTCTCTCCTGTCATTCAGACATCCTTCCTCCCTGAGGTCTGTGGAGGCAACATGAGGCAATGACCACATTCCAGAAACCCATACCGGGCATTTTAATTACACAAATCATAAAAATTAACATTCCCTTTCCATCGCCACCACCCACCCACTCACCCAATAAAACAGTAGAAAACTTGGCTCCCCACCAAGACAGCTGGAAGAGAACACAACCAATAGAATCCATCAGGAGGGCAAAGAGGAGAAGGGAAGAATTTGGCAAGAAGCTGGGTGGGTCCTTTTTTTTTTAATGTCTAGAATATCCAGTTCACTGATGCTAAGACACCAAATGAAAGGGGCGTTGCTTAGATATCAAGGAAGCTCCACTGAGTATAGAGCAACTTTCAGCTCCATTGACCAAAGTGCTGAAATGGGTCCTTCTTCCCAGTGGTGTGCAGGGTCCCATGGGGGGAGGGGGTCCTTTCCAGAAACACTAGCAAACAATCTCCTGGTGGAAAATCTCCCCGTTCCTCGCAGTCATGGGCAGAGGACACTGGTGAGGCATAAGGCAGCAGGAATAAATGTCCTTGTCTTGGAAAATAAGGAGAGGGGACTAATCCTTTGGGATCTTTTCCCCCAACCCCATATGGATACCCTCCATCCTATAGTATTAAAGCTATCATACTGGGCCTAGGCATAGCTAGTGCTGAGGCTTTCTTCACAAGAGGCTATAGGGCTCTCTCCCAGTGCCCTGCACTAACATTTAGCAGCATCTCTCTAATATGGTTTATTTTGAATAGTAACTAGAACATCTCTTTACTCTGGTAGGATCCAAAATTTCGAATTGGGACCTTGGAGGTCATCCCATCCAATCTTTCCATTTTACAGATGAGGAAACTGAGGCAGGCAGAGGGTAAGTGGCTTGCCCGGATCATGCAGCCAGGGAGTGTCTATCTGTAGAAGGGGGGCTTGAACTGGGACCTTCCTGACTCCAAGGCCAGCACTCTATGCACTATACCACACTGCCTCTAGCAAAGTTGCTGTAATTTTTTTTTTACTGCTTTAATATTTGAGATGTGGTCTTTAGCACTTGAGATGATGTATGGGTACTCTGTGAGAGGTTTTGAGGGACCTCAGTTTCCATGAAAGGAAGAGAGCTGTGTACCACAGGGGGAGTCAAAGCTGGGGGTCACGGTCCCCATGGATGATTCAGTCCCTGGGGGATGGGTGGATTCTATTCATTCCACCCTCAGAGGATGTCTAGAGGTTTCAAAGGGATGGCCAACTCTACTATTAGATATGGGCATCTTGGGAAAGGAGGGAGCTGAGGAGCAGTGGAGGAAGAGGTCCTTAGGCCTTTCTTCCCACAGGGCATGGGAAAAAAATCTTCTGCAGCTGGAGGAGCCTGAGAGAGAGCATTCACCTCCCACAGGAAGGAAAGGGAAGCAGATGTCAACCAGAATGAATCCCAGAGAACCATCTGACAGACCCAATGGGAATAGCTGGCATTAGCTACAAGGGTGAAGACAGAGGCAGAGGATCTGTGATCAGGATGGGGCCACAGCTCTTGGAGGCCTCCAGTCCACAGGCTTTTGGCTTGGCAGCCCTTGGGGGGCACTGTCCCACCGCTGCCCATCACCACCTCCCTGAGGATGCCATGATGGAAAACCACATGCCTGTTCCCAAAGAGTTGCAGGTTAGGTAAGTCATCCAGGACCTGGTACCTGGACAGCCTGCTCTCATGTAGGGGGTCCGGACAAATGTCGAGTCTTTTTTACACCATTTGAGACTTCCTTCCTAAGTGGAAGAGGGCCCTACTTTCTGGTCACCTCTCTATATAGAATCATTTTGACATCCACTCCCTGGGATAACCGAGGAAGGCGCTTCAAGTGATCTCGATTAGCTTCTAATTTGAACACAGCACCGATACTACACACACAATTTAATGAACAACCACATCTTCCTTGTTCTTCCATGTTATAGGCTCATCAGGCTTCTTTTACTCCAATAGACGCCATCTTGTTGGAAAACAGCGAGTAAACGTATGGCCAGATTTTGTTAGTTTCTGTCCCAGAGAAGGAGTGAAGGATACCCCGTGTCCTGAAAAACAAGGTTCACAACACAACAAATGCACATTTAGGTTTTATTTCTAAAACAATCCTCTTACAGCCTCCTCCTCTAGCTGAAGGGGTAGAAGACTGTGGGTAAGAAATGCTGGTGATTTATGAGTTTCATTGGTTTTCCTGAACTTGTTCTTGGGGTTTTATCATTTGGGAAGGGGAGGGGAGGATGTATTTGATATGAAAGTAAGAAACATAAAGGCATTTTGAAAAGAAAATTATATTACTGTATATCTCAGGTCTTTAGTATAGAAAAACCCAACACACACAAGGCCACCATGTTGGCCAAGCATCCTTTCGGGTCAAGTCAATTAAACTCAGTAGAAAGATAGTAAGTGTCTTTTATGGGAAAAGGCATTGTGGTAGGTGCTAAGGAAACAAAACCAACCAGTCCCTGCTCACATTCATTTGTTTGTCAATCCATTTAACAATCAAGGATTAATCAAAATGCATTTATTAAGTACCACTTTTGGATCAGGCACCAAGTTAGGGGCTGGTCTGGATACAAAGATCCCATGATCCTAAGTAAACACCAAGTAGAGGTCAATAGAAAGGGACCAGATCTGTGATCTCACTGACATATAGGGAAATTCCAGATAAGGAAGCTGCCCCCAAATCTAGAGCCTTCTAGAAAGTGCTAGAGTGAGGTACCAAGATGACCTTGATGGAAGTTTCTTTATTTCATTGCATGACTACACACAGATTCCAGAAGTCCATTCTCCCAACTTAGATGAGACCCTGAACAGGAAGCAACCGGATATGGGCAGCAAGTCCTAGCCCTGCCACTTAATCACTTTGGGGCCTTGGGCATTTTCCCCATTTATAAAATGAGGTGGTTGGAGGAGAAGATTTCTAAGACATTTTGAGTCTAAGAATAGGAGAACCAAAAGGTGGCTGGAAATTCATCATCCCTGTCACTTAAAAGGAAAATGAAGGGAGCAGCTAGGTGGCGTAGTGGATAAAGCACTGGCCCTGGAGTCAGGAGGACTTGAGTTCAAATCCAGCCTCAGACAGTTGACACTTACTAGCTGTGTGACCCTGGGCAAGTCACTTAACCCTCACCCCCCCCCCAAAAGAAGAAGATGATTAACTTTAAAAAAAAAAAAGGAAAATGAAAACAAGCCTCGTTTTTAACCTTGGATAAGATGAGTCTAGGGTGACAACGACAAAAAAGAAGCTCAAGAGCTCTTCTTGTTTCTCGGTTGTCTTCAGTTGTGTTTGCCCCTTTGTGACCCCATTGGATTTTCTTGGCAAAGATCTTAGAGTAATTTGCAATTTCCTCCTCAAGCTCATTTTACAGATAAAGAAACGGATACAACAAGGCTTACCTGATTCGCCCACAATCACAGAGACACGTCTGAGGCCAGATTTGAATTTAGGAAACTGAGTCTTCCTGACACTAAGCCCAGTGATTGGTGGCGCCACCTGGTGGCCAGGTTCAAGAGCTAACCTGTATTTTTGTTTAACCCAACTGCACAAGGTTTTGAATACTCTGAATTAAAAAGGAAACTGTATGTTCATAGTGATGGATTAGGTGACTGCAGATCTAGAAGTTAATATAAATATAAAATGAATGTTTATTTTTTCTATATTTTTTCCTCTGTATTTTCATTCTGGTCATTAAGAAACTGAAAGGGAATATGGCAAGAACCAATGGCTGAACTTGGAGTCAAGACAGCTCCAGGTTCAAATCCTACCTCTAATGCTTACTAACCTGTGACCCTGGGAAAGTCTGATTCCTCTGAGTCTTGCTATCCTCACCTGTAAAAAACAACCACCACCTGTGGCACCAACAGTCTGTCTAGTCCAACCCTCCCTCCCATTTCACATGTGGAAAAACTGAGAAGCAGAGAAGCTAAAGGACATTCCCAAGGTCACAGGGCAGGAAAAGTAGCAAAGGCAAGATCTGAACTCAGGTTCCCTCACTCTAAATCCATTGTCTCCAATAGAATAGAATGTTTGTAAAGTTCTTCACCAACACTGACAAATTAAAGTGTCAGGTATTGTTATTCATACCACCAATGCCATCATTATTATTAGCATGAACCAGTGATTTCACTGATGTGGGGAAATGCCAGTGTAGAAACTCCCTCTGCCAATATAGATTGACACTGGCTCTGCCGCTTGTCGTGGGGCATAGGGTTAGGTGAGTTGTCCTATGTCAGACAGCTTGGGTGTCCCAGAGGCAGGATTGGAATCACAGTCCTCTCAGTTCCGAGACCCCCCTCATCAGTTATCAGTGGCAGCAATGCCTTTTTTTAAGTTTATGCCTTTCTTTGAAGAGTTTTTTAGAGTTAAGACAGAAACAGACCTGGGACACATCACTAGCCCACTATTATTCCTCTATGTTTAATGTTCTGCAAGCAATTGCATGAGGGAATAAAATAACTCCATCCTGTAAATGAATCAAAATATAAAGATGTGAGCTCATCTTGTGGAGGTTCGCAGAAAGCTTGCTGTTGTTATTATAGTTATCAATTGCCTGATTCTCTGTTGGTACTATTATAGTTGTTTAATACTCATCAACAACCCGATTCCCTGCTGCCATTACTGGTGTTAGCAATAGCCTGCTTTCCTGCTTTATTATTATGGCTTTATAGATATCAATTGCCTGATCCTTGCTGCCATCGTCATCATCTCATCATCAGTGTCATCGTCTCTGTCAATTTTCCAATTCCCTGCCTGGCATTTCAATTCAATAAACATTTATGAAGTGCCTACTATGTACTGTGCTAAGTACCATTATCAGCTCCTCAGGCACATGCAAGGGGCTGTGGGAAGTTCTCAGATTGGCAGCTTCACTGGCTTAACTTCCCAAAGTTTGCTCCTGTCTGGGAGGAGATGGAGATGCTGGGCAACAGTAACACTCACTTGTATAATTCTATAACAGGCTTTGCGACCTCCTTGTACTGCCTCAGCTTGGCAGCCACAGCCTCGGGTTTATCATCCTCCTGCTGGATCAGCGGCTCACCGGTGACATCATCAACGCCCTGGAAATGCAAGAAAAAGCAGGTTAAAGGGGCCTGGCTCCATCCGTGAGAGCCAGTGGTGTCATTATGTCCTGTCACCAGCCACTGATGAGAGCAATCAGGACCAGGAAGCAAAGGGAGGTGGGGATGACGGAAGCAGTGGAGTCCCTTTAAAGCACAGCGACAGGGCTCATTTTCTGAGAGCTGGGAATCAGCAGCGACTTCCAGCCAAGTGTCTCTGGGACTCTGATATACAGGACTTTGGCTTCACAGCTGTCCATGAGCACGGTGTTCCTAATAGACACTTTCTGCCCCAGGCGCCACATTTTAGGAAGGGTCCCAGTAAGGTGGGGGGACACCAGGAGAAGGGCAGCTTTCAATTCATCCCATAAACAAGCACTAAGTGCCCACCATATCCGGGAACTCTGCTATGTGTGGGCAATAAAAAGATAAAAACAAAACAAGCCCTGCCCTCGAAGAACTGACATTCTGCTGGTGGAAACTGGTGAGGCCAGATGGGCTTTGTCATAGGAAGACCAGGAACAGATGAAGGACCTGGGTATGCTTAGCTTAGGGAAGGAGAGCTCGGGAGGGCACGGGTGGGCATAAAACGGGAGCTGTCCTCCTGATTCAAACATCTGAAGGACTCCGACAGGAGGAGGGACCTGCTTAGTCCCAGCAGGCAGAATGAGATGCAACGAGCGTCAGTTGGAGATTTCAGTGGGACGTCCTCATGACCACTGCAGCCTTCCCAAACTGCAATGGCTACCTCAGGAGTGGGCAGGTTTGCCCTCAAGCTAAGGCTGGGGGGCCACTCACTTGGCATGTTGGACATTTCTTCTCTTTCTAACTCATTGTACCCCAATCCTTGTAAAATTGTAAAGGTTAAAGAAAATGGCAGGGTCACCCCAACTTATTCTTCTGTCACCACACACTCCAGGTGGGACAACGGGCACAGTGCTGAACTTGAAGGCAGAAAGACTTGAGTGTGAATCCTGCCTCAGGCATCCATACACCACCTTTCCACTTAGCTGAAACTTCACTTTTGTCTCCTAGTATATTTCTAGCAAAAATGCCATGATTACCATGATTCCATTTTCCAAAAGTATGTACTGTTTTTGGTAGCTGGACAAGGATCTCACATTGAGAATATAACAACAATAGCAATAACAATAAAAATAGCTCGCATTTTTATAGTGCCTACTATGTGCCATGAAAAGTGCTTTACAAATATTGTCTCATTTGATCCTCACAACAACCTGGGGAGGTAGATACTATTATTATCTCCATTTTACAGCAGAGTAAACTGAGACAAATAGTGGTTGTCACCTGCCCAGGACACAAAGCTACTGTCTGAGGCCAGATTTGAACTAAGGTCTTCCTGATTCCAGGCCTAGCACTCTATCCACTGTACTACTTAGTTTACAAAAATCTAGATTTCTATCTATAGGTAATTCTCTAAAATTTGCACCTCTTCCCCTCTTCCCCTGCTGACAGTGCAGAAGAAGAAGGGGGCCTTGAAGGACTAGGGGGCATTCTATCTTCTGTGCAGTTTCTAGGGTCGCCATGGCCAAATTCGCCAGCAAGTGAAGGATCCTCCTTATCCTTAGCCAGGGCTCTCTTAGAGGAGAGCCCCCCTGGGCTTGAGCTTCCCTGGTAGAGTCTTCCACAACCCAGGGTCACCTCTGGGCCAGCATGGAATCACAGAGCAGTACTTTCCAGAGGAAAAGGCATTTCATATCGATAAGAAGTGGGATTCCTCCTTCACTTCTCCATCTCTGACACTGACAAAGACAGAACTCCCTGATTCCCCTAAGCTAGGCAAAAAGTCTGGGAGCTTATCCATGTCACAGCAGGCCAACGAGCAGGAGGAAACCCAACGTAACCGATTCACTGCTTTTTTTGATTGAATAAAAAAATCCTCTCAGCAGAAATCTGCCATTTTGAGGAGTACAAGGACAGAAGCTCCCTTTTCACAAAGGGACTGATACAGACGAGCCGGTGATGAGACCATTCCTAAATGCCTACAGAGATGCTGCACATCAGTGACAAAGAAAGAGAAAACAACTCTGGAGGATGCAGGAATTCTCCTTGTAGCCATCAAAACTTCATCTTTCAGGGCAGCTAGGTGGCACAGTGGATAAAGCACCGGCCCTGGATTCAGGAGGACCGGAGTTCAAATACGGCCTCAGACACTTAATACTTACTAGCTGTGTGACCCTGGGCAAGTCACTTAACCCCAACTGCCCCGCAGAAAAAAAAAAAAGAAAAAGAAAAAAAAAGACTTCATCTTTCAGGATGAAACAGAACAGCCTCGACAAGGAGACCAAGAGAGCAGAGAGAAGATGATCAGGGCATGCTTGGATGTCTCAGGGATATAATCGACTGTGGTCGGGCTAATAGACGGGCCAGCCATAATATGGAGCCAAGAGAGGAAACTGTAAATGAACAGAAGGAAGAAAAGTGAGATGGAATCAAGGAGGCCTCTTAGAAGGCACAGCCACTCAGCCAGTTACATGAGAAAAAGGCTGATTCACAGAGGACTCCTGTCTGGCAGGGCTCTGTCTGTGAGCTACACAAAATAAGTGGTAACAAAACAGAAACAATTTAAAAGGGGAAAAAATCCATAAAAACATTCAAGTTTTCATAAGAATCGTGACCTGTCAGATGAAAGGAAATCTAAGAATAAAAATCACAGGAAAGAAACCCAACAAGGTTACAAATTTCAGAGGGAAATGAAACATGCTAAAAATAAGGCCAATAAGACTGAAGGGGACTCCAAAAACACAGAACTATATTGTTAAATAACAATGATAATGCTTCGTCAAAGGCGGGATATGGCGGAGGGAGAGAGACAGAAACAGAGACAGAGACAGAGAGAGAGAAAGACAGAGAGAGAATGACTGCCAAAGAGAATATGGTGACAGTCATAAAAGGTGCCAAATGGAAGTAAAAGAGAAAAAACTATTCCATTCTGTGTCTTGTCATTTTTCAGTTGTCTGACTCTCTGTGACCCCATTTGGGATTTTCTTGGAAGAGATATTGGAATGGGTTGCCATTTGCTTCTTCAGCTCATTTTATAGATAAGGAGACAGAGGCAAATGGTGTTCAGTGACTTGCCCAGGGTCATACAGCTAGCAAATGGCTGAGGCTGGATTTGAAATCATGTCTTCTTGACTCCAGGCCTGGTGCTCGCTGCACTATGGAGCCACCTAACTATACCTCTCATGTCTTTTACTCTCATTTCAAAGCATCTCAATGCACTACTTGGCACCCTAATCAATCAACAAGCATTAAGTGCCTAGTTTATGCCAGCTACTCTACAAAAAGAGTTGGTGCCAAGCCAGGCTAAAGTGCAGCTCTTCCGAGGCAATCATCCTTGAAAAAGCAATGCAGCGACATGTTCAAAGTAGACCACGGTTCAATACCCACGTGACCTTGGGAAAATCAGTTACCTGTCTTGAGGCCTATCTACCTGCTTAGCATGGGCTTCAGTTTCCTCTTCTGTAAATGGGGAGACTGGCTCTAACCCAATGACCTCATGAAGTACACAGACAGCAAGTACCCACCTCCCTTACCTGTACTTGAGGGGGGTTGAACTCCATGTTGTAGACCCTCCCGCTTGGAGGATGAATCCAGCGCCGGCTGAGCCGGTCTTTGAGCGTTTCGAACGGAATGTTTAAGCTGATCACCAGGTCCGGCTGACAGATTTTGTCCAGTGCTTCTGCCTGCGTTAATGTCCGAGGAAAGCCTAAACACCAAAAACCAGATACCAGAAAAGGAAGAATAAGCATTTTTAGCACCTACTATGTGCTGGGCACTGTACTAAGTATTTACAAACATTGTTTTACTTGATCCTGGTACTATTATGGCACTACCCCCAGTTGTCCCTTAAAAAACAAGAGCTCTGCACCAGCATGGACATAGGAGGGAGGTCAGACACTGCCCATAAAGGAAGCCTAGAATCTGCCCATATCACAGGTCCTGGGGTCTGCAGAGCTGACTGCTGCACAGGCAGGCCTTCTCACTGGAGCCTAGCACCCCACCCTCACTCCCTGTGCCTTCATCTGCACACTATCCACAAACACCCTTTTCTGGACCTGGAATGCTGTCCCCTTCCCTGACTCAAAAGCAGACTCTGTCTTTTAAAATCCTAATAATCCCAGGTACTAGCTCCCCTTCCACAAAAATGTCCTTGATCCCCATAGGGGTCAATGGTCCCACCTTCATCTAGCTTCAAAACACTGTTGATTGTGGATCCCTAGGAAACAAGGCCACTGGACTCACTCTGTGCCCATCACTGGGATTTTAATGAAAATATTACCTGCTTTTTAAATAGCAGACCTGGATCCCCAAATCCTGAAGTAGGTAAGGCACAGAGGACCTTAGGAAGTAAGTACTAGGCAGAGAGATCACTGTCTAATTACCATAAACAATAACAACCCATGTTTCTATCACACTCTAAGCAAAATACTCCCAATCAAACTGTCAGGTGCTGGTGCCAGTATTATCAGCTCTGTTTTACAGATGAGAAAACTGAAGTTCAGAAAGGCTGAGCTATTTTCCCAAGGTCACATAGCTAAGTTGCATCTAAAGTGAAATGAACTCATATCCTGATGCTGCTGAGCCATGTGGTCTCTCCAGCAAGGCCTTTCACATATTCCAAATGAAGAAACTCTGCAAGGAATCCCCAGGAGGAACTTTGCACCCAGAGCATTAATTCAACAAATAACAAATGTTAAGGACCTGTTTTGTACCTAGCACTAGCAATACAATAACAAAAATGAAATACTGCCTGTCCTCAAAAAGCTTACATTCTATCAATCATGGACTTTTTTCTTTTTTTATTGTTCTAGCCCTTAACACAGTGCCTGACACATAGTAGATGCTTAATAAATGTCTATTGATTGAGAACTTGCTACTATGTGCTGGCACTATACTAGGTGAGGGGCACACAAACCCCAAAATGAAACAGTTTCTGCCCTCTAGAGGCTTACATGCTATTAATCAATGAAGAATTTTCTGCATGAATACTATGTACCAGGGACTGGAGTTCCTAAGATCATACAGAACACGGGATCATCTATCCACAGCTAGCCACATCCAGTCCAACCCCTCGATTTCACCCATGAGGAGACAAATTAAGCAGCCCTGCCCCCAAGGAGCTTATGATCTAGCAAGGGAACCAACATGTATCTCAATTATGACTAAACTGGCCACAGGTTGACTCTTTAACGGACTTTCAAAATATCTAAGCCTCAGATGGCCAGAATTCTTTCAGAAATGGAATTATCCGTATTCTCCTAAGTTGTGGAAGGAGACACAGAGAGTGCCTCTTTGTCTTCAGGTCAGGTTTCCCTCAGAGTGAGACCCTTCTGAGGGGCTCCCAGAATCTGTTTACCAGGCTCATCTCTCTGTTTTCAGCATTGTGCTTTCTCAATGCCAACTTTTGGGCTAACATGCCCAGATATTCCATTCTGGAAGGAATGACCTGGTTTAACTTGGCACTGTTTCCTTCCCCCTCTTCCAGCTCATCCAGCACCTCATCCAAACATGACCCCAGAAATTCTCCTAGTAGCAACTATATATCCCTTGTTTATTTGGTATAACTCTTCACCCCAGGTGCCTCTGTTACCATGGAAACTGGATCCCAGCTCTATGGATACATTTCCTTAATGCACTTTAAATCTTACTGAAGAAACCAGCTAGGATGGGGTTTCTGGAGTGAACATGGACAGAACCCTTCCAAGGATGGGGAGATGTCTTCTCCCCTGGCCACCAATGAAAAAGTATTTGAATCCCACCATCTTAGAGTCAGAAGGATCAACACTGGCCACTTGATCCAACACATACCTGAAGGAGAATGTGTCTCGCCAACATCCCCATGTAGTCATGCAGGCTCAATCTGAAGACCTCCCCTGAGGGACAATGTGGCACATCTGGACTCCAGGTCTGGACACAGCTCCAAGCCTAAATGGGCTGCTTTACAGCTCTCTACCCACCCACCCAACCTGCCCCACTGATCTTGGTTTTACCTCTGGGATCAGGCAGAACAAATCTTCTTCCATTTGGGAAGTCCTTCAAGAACATCCTGTCCTCTCCCCTACCTTCCTCTGGACGCAATTCATCTGACTGATATACTTCCTAAAGTGTGCCAGTCAACAAGCCAATAAACATCTATTAAGCACCAACTATGTACTAGGCACTGTGCCAAGTGCTGAGGTGCCCAATCGTGGTCTGACCAGGATAAAACAGGACTATTACCTCCCCAGGCCTTGACACTAAGTCCTCACGTAGCTGAAACTGTCACATCTTCACATCCGAAGCCAACTCAATGCCCCCAAGAATTATGTTCAGTACTGCAACAAGGCAGGGGTCTGAAAATGGTCATGTGATACAATATGGAGAAAGACCAAAATGTCCAATGAGTACCAGGCCAATGGCCAAATCTGACAAGACACTCCGTGTCCACAGGTCTTCCTTAGCTTTCTTTTTTTTTGCGGGGCAATGGGGGTTAAGTGACTTGCCCAGGGTCACACAGCTAGTAAGTGTCAAGTGTCTGAGGCCGGATTTGAACACAGGTACTCCTGAATCCAGGGTCAGTGCTTTATCCACTGCACCACCTAGTTGCCCCTTCCTTAGCTTTCAATAGAGTTGGTCCCCATTCACTCAGTAAGCAGCTAGGAGCCAAGCACTGAGGGTACAAATACAAAATGAAAACCAATTCTACCCTCAAAGAATTAACATTTTACTCTGGAGAAACAACACAGCCAACAGAGAAAAGTCAAATATATACAAAGAAAATGTTTTGAGGTGGGAAGGGAGCCAAGAACAGCCACAGGACTGAGGTAGAGCGAGGGTCTCTGGAAAGCCCATGCATAGGCATAGATGGAGACAGAAGACAGCATGCTATAAACAGACCAGCTTGCCTATCTTCCCTTTCTTATCAAAGATCACTCCTTCTTCATGTACTCTCTGATCCAGCCAAAGTCCTCACATACAACATCCAATCTCCTACCTCCATGCCTTTGCCCTGGTTGTTCCCCATGCCTGCAATGCACTCTCCTCACTTTTGCATCTTCAAATCCCTGACTTCCTGCAGAATAATTTCAAACACTCTCTCTGACATGAGATGTTTTCTGATCTTCCTGCTCCGTGCCCCCAGTGACTTCATATATATTTTGTATATACCAGAGATGTACATGTTGTCTCCCCTTGGAGAAAGTAAGTTCTTTAGGAACATGGATTGTTTTTGTCATTCTTTGCATCTCTAGTGCCTGACCTGGTGTCTGGCACACATAAGGCCTTCAATCCTGACAGACAGAAACACTGTGAGTGATGTGGTATACCATGGAATAAATCTAAAACATCTCAATTGGGAACAAGTTGTAGAGGGCTTTCAAGAGAAGTCCCATTTTTACCCTTAAGATAAGAGATCCACTGAGGGTTGGTCTGAGCTCTTTAGAAATTAGATTTTTTTCTTTCCATATCCCAGAACCCTAAAAGAGAATCTCTGCTCTCATGAATACACCTTTGAAACCTCCATGTGGCTGAGATCACTAAATAATTAACATTTACATTAATAAAAAGTTTGTTGAATTGAATGTCATCTTTGACCCCACTCCTTCCTTTAGCATGGTCAATCTCTTACCAAGAAAGACACATGTACCATACCTTCCCCTCCTCTCAATTCCCAAGGCTGCCACTCTATTTCAGGTCCTTAGCATCTCTCATCGGACCTCCTGCAATCTCTTTTTCTCTAGTGGCCTTGCTGGTTTGCTATATAATGTAAAAAGCAGTGGCTTTGGAATCAGAGGTCCTGAATGCAAATCCTACCTATACTATGTGGGACTGTGAGCACATCACTTAACACCAGGGCCTCAGTTTCCTTATCAGCAAAATGAATCGGGGAGGGTTAGTTGTTCTCTGGACCTTAACACTCTATGTAAATGCTGCCTCTGTTTATTAGTATGCAATTCATATTTATACTGATCCCTTATCCCCAACTCAAATTCAATAATATTCATTCCAGGAAAATACAGCCAGTATCTTGTTTATGACATCACTGCTCAAGACACAGCCACCTCCTCTACGGCGCCATCCACATTTTTCCCAACTGGAAGTGATTTCTCCCTCATTTCTCCAGCATTAGATTATAAGCTCTTTGAGGGCAGGTTCTGTCTTTTGCCTCTTTTTGTATCTCTGGAGCTTATCACAGTGCCTGGCACCTAGTGAGCACTGAATAAATGTTTACTGATTGACTGATTTTATCTCACCACAAACTATAGTCTCTCCTATACATACATTCTATCTTCCATGTCTACCTGTCTCTTCTTCCCTTCGTCAGAGCCATGCCACCTTCAGAGTCAGAAGACCGACATGCAAATCCAACTCTACCACTAACTGCTGTGTGACTCTGGGCAAGTCACCTCACCTTTCCCAGGCCCTCGGTTTTTCACAAAAAGGTGGATGTGACTGAAATGACTGAACAACAACAGCCAATGTGCCAGGCACTATGCTGGCTAGACAAAAATAAAGAACTTCCTGCCCTCATAGGCTTCCGTTGAACCAAGGGGAAGAAACAACAACACAATTAGCCATTAAGGAAAAGCAGAGTATATACTAATTAATGTGAAGTAACTGAGAGAGAGAAGGGAGGAAAGGAGGGAGGGAGGGAGAAGGCAAGGCTATGTGTCAGAGGCAGAATTCAAACCCAAGTCTTTCCTCACTCCCAAAGCCAGTCTTATGTATCATCTTGTGGAAGGCCTTCTGTGCTAGGCTAAGGAGCTTAACATTCGAGTTGGTAAATGCCAGTTGGTAAACGTCAGTGACATGATCATGCCTGTCCAACATTCAGAAGATTAATCTGGCAGTTGTGTCTAGAATGGCTTGGGTTCCTGGATCTAGGTGCATAGGTCGTATTTCAGAAGAAACAAATAACTTTTCATTTGAAGGCAGCATGGCGAGTGTATTTCCTGGGAGTGAAGAGTGGGATGAAGAAATTCTGTGGTTAGCTTCCATTAATCAAGAACAGCAGGAAGGTAGGCTTTTAAGAGCTCCTTAAATGAAGCTGGGAGGACTCTGGCTGAGCTGCCTGTCTGGAAAGGACATAGCTTGAAGGTAGAATAAAGACTCGTTCATTAAAGCCAGCAGACATTTAGTAACTGCTAGCTAAAAGGTACAAAAATCCCATGCTAGGTGACATATCAGAAGAGAAGACCCAGGCCCTGGACTTAAGGAGCTTCAAACTATTATAAAGCTCCTATCCTCTTCACAGCAATATGGTAATATATCCTCCTATCCTCTTCACAGCAATATAGTAAAGAAGGGCAGGTATTTGCCCCAATTTATAGAAGAAAAAAAGATTCAGATGTCACTGAAAATGATGGAATAACAACAAAATTCTAAGTCAAAGGAGGCAGCAAGCCTGTTATACTTAGTCCCAGTCTGACCATGTCTGGAATATTTATTCTAAGGATATTGACAAGGCACAGAAAGGGGGCATAATGGGACCTGGAAAGCATCTCATTAAGGAAAGGTGGGGAGGGGGAGAAAGAAAGGTGAACAGAACCAAGGCTGCTTAATCTGGATAAGAGGAGACCTGGGAGGCTGTGAGAACCATCTTCAAGGATCTGAAAGGCTGTCCCACAGAAGAGGAACTGGCCTTGTTGTGCACACCATCAATGCAGGGAAGCCGCAGGCTCATTTTCAATCAGTTACTAACGTCCATTTCGGTTGTGACTTTTTCTATCCAAAGCCCTTCTCCTTGCGCCAGAGAACAAAAGCAAAGTCATGGTTGTCCAAGTTCTACCTTCTCTCCAGGTTTTCCTATCACGGTTACCCTCTCCCACAGCAGCCCTATTAAACTCTCTGATTCTCCTCTTGTCCCGACTATCACTTAAAAATGTTTGTCGTACTTAACTTCCCACCCCAATGTCACTCAATCTGAACTTTGGCCTCCCCAGTCCTAATCTTGCCCCACATTATGCACCATACCATGGTCTTGTGGTTTTTTTTTTATATTGCTAGCACCTAGGACAGCATCAGTCAGTCAGTTGGTGATTACTTGTAGATTGATGGTTCTTTTTGCATGTTCTAGATGTATCTTTTAAGGATACACTCTGGTCAGCAATTTCCCTATGCATCTGCACCAGTTTCTTTAAACAACTCCCCCCCCCAACCACCTTCTTCATCACAACTAAAATTTGAAGATAAAAAGAAACATTCTTGATAGATTGCTTATTGTCCCTCCTGGTCAGCCAACCCCTAGCCCCATTTAGTCCAATAGATCCTACCAATATTTCCCTAAACGTGTCAAAACTGACCCTGCTACATGTCATACAATACTCAGCCTTCCTCTCCCTCTCAATCCTAAATTTCAAGATGGGGCAGCTGGTTGCTTCCTTTCAAAGTTCCCATGACTTTTGCTTCAGCAACCAGCTCTTCCTCAGGGATAGGAGTACAAATTTTTCTTGTTTGGTTTTTATCTTTTATTAGGGTTGGAATTATTCTTAGGAGAAGCCAGGATGTGTAGCTCATGAGATCACAGGCTCATTTGGTCAGAACAAGAAGGGATCTTAGAAGCCATTGAGTACAAACTCTTTATCTTACAGGTGAAGAAACAGACACAGAGCAGGTAAGAGCCTTGTCCTGGATCATGTGGCTAGTAAGTCTCAGGGAAAGGACTAGCACCCAGGTCCAGCATTACTCCATCACACCTGCCTCTTCACCAGGTTTGCAGCATGTTTCATGAGAGGAAGAATGTTCTCATTCTGGAAATGGTGAAGATGGGGGCAGGGAGAATGAATATGTAAATACATAGAGATGGGAGAGGAAGAAATGAGGACAGAATGATAAGGTAGTCAGTCTGGCCAAAAAACAGTTAAAATGAAAGGGTGAATAAAATTAAGGATAAAAAGATAAGTTAGAGACATACCATGAAGGGCCTTAAATGCCAGCCTATGTAAATGTCAGTTGGTCAAAAAGCATTTAAGTGCCCACTCTATGTCAGGCACTGTGCTAAATGTCTCCCTCTAATGAGGGAGACAACATACAGACGAGCTCTACAGATAAGAAATAGGAAATAATCAACAGAGGGAAGTTGTAGAATGAGGAGGGATTGGGAATGTCTTTCTGTAGAAAGGAGGATTTAAGCTGAGACTTCAGGGAAGCCAGAAGGTAGAGAGGATGAAGTAAAGCGTTCCAGGAATGGAGGACAGACAAGGAAAATTCTGGAGCCGAGAGACAGAATATTGTCAAGACAACCAGATGCCCAACAGATGGCTGGTAATAAGAAGGGGGAGCTCGGGGAAGAAGATGGCAATTTAGTAGTCTTCTGCATAGAAATGATCAATGAAAACATGAGAGAGTAGGAGATTGCCCAAAGGAAAGAGAGAATGGGAAAGATGGCCAAGGACAAGAACCTACAGATCATAGAGGAAGAAGAGCCCAAAAGGAGAATAGAGAAGTAAAAGGAAAACCAAGGAGATGCACTTTGAGGGGAGTTCAGTGACAATCGATGGCACTCAACAGTGACTGATGCCACAGAGCAGCCCAAGAGGATGTAGACTGAAAAAGAAGCAATGAGTCACATGACCTATGACCTCAACTTACCTCCTATGTAAAAGTGAGGGGAGCAACAACTTATCTGTCTTAAGAATGGAGCTGAAGCAGATGATTTGTCTTGGTCCCTTCAATCATTTTACTGAGTGGTCAGTTAACAGGCCTACTATGGGCCAGATACTGTGCTAAGGTCTAGAGAGACAAAGAAAGGCAAAAAGACAGTCCCCACCTTCAAGGAGCTTACATTCTAATTGGGAGAGACAATGTGCAAATGATTCTGTGCATTCAAAATATGCACAGTGTAAATGAAAGGTAGTCTCAGGGGGAAGGGACTAGCTGTGGGGGGGGGTCAACATGGATGGAATTATAAATATGATTTTTAGCTCAGGGTTTGGTACTCTAAGAAACGCAGACAAGTTCAGGCACAAAAATCACAGAATGCCAGGGGAGAAAACACCTTACAATTCATTCAATCCAGTTTCTTCCCCATGTTTCAGATAGGGAAACTGAGGCCCAGAGAGGTTAAATGAGCTGCTTGAGGTAACAGAGATTACTAATTATCCAGGATTTGAACACAGGCACTCTAACACTAACATCAGGATATGGAGGGCTAGACTTGGACTCAAGAAGCCCTAGTCTCCAATTTCATCTCTCAAGCATCTCATAGTTGTGTGTTTATGGGCAAATCACTTCACATCTCTGGAACTTGATTTCCTCATCTGTCAAGTGAAGGGTCTGGAGCAGAAGCCCTAATTGGTCCCTTCCAGCTGCAGATCTCTGAAATCCTCTGAAACTCAGTTCCCTTATCTGTAAAATGGGGATAATACTCCCCATTAGCATCTATCTACTCGAGAGGCTCTAATGAGATCACATACATCAAGTGCTTTGCAAATTAAGTGCTATTATTATTTCTACTTAGAAGCATTTCACAAATGCAAAAACACCTAGTCTAGGCACCAAGGTGATGTGTGGAAAGAGTATTGGATCCAGAGCTTGGAAGATCCAAGTTCAATCACTTCATCTCTGTTGGCTTCAGTTTGCTCAACTGCAAAATGGAGATGATAATAGCAACTACCTCCACAGATTGGTGTGAGGATCAAATGAGCTAATGTTCATAAATTGCTCTTCAACCTCGACATTTTTCAATCTCCCTACTTTGATCAATTCAGCAAGCTAAAAATTCCATAAATAAAGGTTCTACAAAAACATGGGATAATGGCATAGTCATTTTCCCATAATTTATTTTCAATCTGCATGTGGGAGAGACACAGGCAAGGGAGAGAGTGAGACCAGAGCCCACTCTCCTTGAGAGCTTCTAAAATGAGATTTTTATAACCAGCTCTATGCTACATGAACAAATGCAGGGTAACCTCCTACCCTCCCCCCACCCGCTCTATTCATAATTTTTCAAAAGCAGTGGGTCCCACTCAAGGATATCTGTCCATCCATCCATTTATCTATCCATCCATCCATCCATCCATCCAACTATCTATAAATATAGATTGCTATCAATCTACATACTTATCTGAGTTCATCTACATATCAATCTAAATATCTACATATATCTATCACCATCAATGTAGATACATTAAATATCAATCTGTATTATTGTTGTTGTTCAGTCATTTCAGTCATCTCTATCTCTTCATGAACCTGCTTGGGGTTTTCTTGTCAAAGACATTGGAGTGGTTTGCCATTTACTTCTCCAGCTCATTTTACAGATGAGGAAACTGAGACAAGTAGGTTTAAGTGACTTGCCCAGGGTCATACAGCTAGGAAGTGTCTGCAGCCAGATTTGAAGTCATGAAGATGGGTCCAGCTGCCCCATCTACCAACATAAATATAGATAAAATCACCAAGGCCAGGAAGAAATCTCAGGACTTAAATGTGAGGTTTTTTTCATGGTGGCCTCTGAAGACTGAAGTATCGTCATTTATTGAGTATATCCCCATCTTTGGCAGTTGCCAAGTCAAATGGTTTGGTACAGAACAGGTCAAGTTAAAGCAAAGGCTAACCAGCATGATGATGCCCCACCTCCTAGGTGGCCCCTGCCCACCCTCTCTATGCCCCTGCTAGCTGCCAGGGCCTTGACATTCTTCAATCAATCATGTGCCTCCCAGGATTCCAGGAGGCTGGTCAGGGAGACGCAGTTGGGGAGAACCACGTGCTGGCACATTCTGTACCTCTGGCAGATCTTGCTGTGCTCTCCATTGTTTTCTGGTTCAGAAAGGAGCTGAGGAGGGAGGTTTTCTCCCCTCCTTTCAGAATCCCTCCCACAGACCTTGACAAGGACAGCTCAGAAATGCTTTTCAGAGGTAAGAATCTCAGATTCCTTCCCAGCACCTGCTGCCTCGCCAATACCCCTCGAAGATAAACATACCGAGGAGCCACCTCTTACCCAGCATCACAGAATGAAGTGAGAAAATACAGAAAAGGCTCACTGGGTCATAACAGCACCATGTTCACTTAAGTCAGCAAAGGGAAACTAGCCGTCCTCTGCTAGACCCAAGCCCAGACCCTGGAGTCACAGGCTCATGTGAGTCCGAGTCCAGGTTTTGCCACCTACTCCGTGGGTGATGACCACTCTGGGCTTCAGTTTCATCCTTTGTAAGATGAGGGAGATGGACAGAAGACTACAATGGTCCTTTCCAGATGCCGATCTGTGATCCCACAGTTATTCATCTATTTACGGTTACTGGCACAATAATTTGGTCTCTAGCTTTGATATGGCTTAATGGGGAAAGCCCCAGATTTGGGGAAAGGGGCCTCCCTTTGACCCATCATTAGCATCCCTTGGGTAAACCTGGACAAGACAGATCATCTCCTTGGGCTTCAGTTTCTTCTCATGTAAAAGAAGGGCACTGCACACCCTTTGACCCAATAATACAACTACTAGGTCTATATCCCAAAGAGATCATAAAAAAGGTTAAAGGACCCACATATATAAAATATTTATAGCTGTAAAGAATTGGAAATTGAGGGAATACCCATCAATCGGGGAATGGCTAAACAAGTTATGGTATATGAATGTAATAGAGTACTATTGTGCTGTAAGAAATGATAAGCAGATGGATTTCAGAAAAACCTGAAAAGTCTTACATGAATTGATGCTGAGTGAAATGAGCAGAACCAAGGGAACACTGTACACAGTATCAACAACACTGTGTAATGATCAACTGTGATAGACTTAACCCTTCTCAGCAATACAGTGATCCAAGACAATGCCAAAAGACTTATGGTAGGAAATGCTCTCCACATTCAGAAAAAGAGTTATGGAGTCTGAATGCAGATTGAAGCATACTCTTTTCACTTTTATTGTTGCTTTTTTGCTATTGTTCTTGTTTATTCTTTCTTGCATTATTTTGTCCTTTTGTTCTGATTCTTCTCTTACAAAATGGCATCTGGGGAAATATGTTTAACACGATTGCAACGTATAACCTAAAAACAAAAAATAAAAGGACGGCAGTGGCCTCTAAAGTTCCTATGACCCCCAGGTCTCTTGATGGAGGGAAGTGCATCCTTTCTTTCCTGGCTCTCCCAGCACCCTGCAATACCTGCTCCCCTCCTCCAAAGGCAAACAAGTTCCACATTCTAAGTATAGTCTGCAGTAATGGCAATAGGTGGGAGAACTAGGAATTCTGCTCACAGCCTGACACACAAGCTTTCATCTTAAAGAACAGATAAATAAACAAACTCTGACTTAGGGTCATTTCTTTTTGGGGAATAGATCTGACTTTGGTCTGATTCTGGTATGCCAAAGTCCCAGCAAGCAAACTCGCTTTCCCAATCTAGACAGATAACCAGCTCTTCCCTCCCAGGCTTTCAGAGTCACCTGGATATACAGAGAGGGGTTAAGTGACTTCCTGGGGGTGGAGCAGAGAGGGGTGCCACAGTCAGTATGTTTCAGAACCCACATCTTCCTGGCTCTGAGGTTGGCCGGCTATATACTCTCCTGCCTCTTCAAATGTACATTTTCTTTCTTTTCTTTTCTTTCTTTCTTTTTTTTTTTTTTTTTTGGTGTGGCAATGAGGGTTAAGTGACTCGCCTAGGGTCACACAGCTAGTAAGCGTCAAGTGTCTGAGGTCAGATTTGAACTCAGGTCCTCCTGAATCTAGGGCCGGTGCTTTATCCACTGCGCCACCTAGCTGCCTCTCAAATGTACATTTTCTAGTGGTTAAGGTGGCTGTGTTTTAGCTCCTTTCTTTCAACAATAGACTATCCTCCCAAGCCAGGCTGCTGAGGATGCCAAAGCACTTAAACTGCTGAGAGGCAAAGGCTCTTTTAAGAACTGCTGGGCACAGGACATTTCCTTTGTCACTAAGGAACTTTAACTGTCCCTAGCCAACACCAGAACACTCACTTTGGGTGGGATTTGGGGCCGGAAGGCATCCATCTAGTCCCTTCTCCTCCTTTTACAGATGAACAAACTGAGGATCAGAGAAGTGACAGAGAAGGAGCCTTGGCTCTCGACAATTCTTTCCTTTTCACTCAGGAATGGTGATTTCACTGCCACAAGGAGCTGAAGGCATATAAAGCCAATGCCCTCGCCAGGCCATCTTTCCTGCAACTGACTTCTCGTCTCTGAGAACCACCGAGGACACCAACAGGGGTTAAATGACCAGAGCCAGGCACTGAGCTAAGTGCTGGGGATACAAAAAGAAGCAACAATTAGTTCTGCCCTCATGGAGCTTACAGTCTAATGAAGGAGGTGAACAAATGCACAAAGTAAGCCCATCCAGCATAAACAGGAAATGATTAACAGAGGAAAAGTTCTGGGGTTGAGAGGGGTGAGGGAGGCTTCCTAGAGTGAATGAGAATTGAGTGGAGACGTACTGACAACTCCTATTCATCCTCTATGTAGAATATTTGCACACGGTGGTTTGGAAATTGTCTCCCCACTAGGGTGGGAGCTACTTGAGGCTTGCTTTTTGCCTTTCTGTGCATCTCCTGTATTTAGCAAAGTGCCTGGCACTTAGTAGGTGCTTAATAAATGCTTGTCACCTTGCCTTGCCTTCAGAAACTTGCTACTTGTTTGATGACGACTGGACAAATCACTTGACCTCTCTGGGCCTCAGGTTCCTCATTTGGAAAACAGGGACTAATAATATTAGTATTTACCTCACGGTTTTGTTGTAAGGATCAAAATTTCAAGCACTATGGGTGAATAGGAGCTATTTTGTAAATCCCAAAGCAACGCATCCTCTGTACAAAGAGAGGTGTCCACTTCCCACATCTCTGTGGTGCCATTTCTTGGCTTGGATCCTCCCTCCTTGAGTGAAGGACTCTGCCCTTGGCACTACGCCTGCCTACCAATGCCAAGGGCTCCAAGACTAGTTGAGCAGGAGGTGCCACAGCAACAAGTCGGGACAATGGAGGAGGAAGAGAGAACGAAAACGCTTCTGTTTTTCTAATTTGGAGAGCATTCACGCCGGGGAGAGGGAGCCAGGCCAGAGGCCTTCACTACACTCCAAGACAGGAAATAAGAGCTTGGCCTGATGGAAACTGAAGGCTCCTTTGAAGGAGAGGTCCCAAGTCTTCCCAAAAGTCGGGAGGAGAAGGGTAGTTTTCTTAAACCCCGGTAAAAACTCTTTATAAAGCTCAGGCTCCAAGCTTCCCCAAACACCATAAATAGCTGTCATTCAGTCTAAAGATTAGTAATACGATCACAATCATTTGGGGTTTCAGGGTGGAATTATGAAAGAAAATAAACAAACTGTACATGCCCTCTGATTCAGGATCTGACCCTGGGCACACACATACTGTAATGAGGTCAGAGGCAAGAAAAGAGAAGCTTTCGATGACACCCAAATAGTCAGAGCAGCACTTTTTGGGGTAGCAAAGAACTTGGTGGGGAATGGATGCCCTTTGATTGAAGAATAGCTGAATAGCCCGTGAAATAAGAATCGAATATGGAAAATAACTGGGCAATGACAAAGGAAAAGCAATCAACAAGCACTTATGAAATGACTGCTGTGTGCCAAGCTCTTTGGGAGACTCCTCCACAGAATAATCCTTGGCCTCAGGGAGCTTGGGTCTATTGGGAAAGACAAGACATATGTGTGCAAGTATATGCAAAAGAAGGTCAAAATAAATATGGGGTATTTTGATGGCAGAAGAAATGAGCATCTGGGAGGTATCAAGAGAAGAGTTCTTCCTAAAAGAAACCTTAACCATGCCCCTTTAAGGCCCATGCCTTCCTTCATGGAGTACTTCTGCTTCACTCTCTCTTGTTCATACATAACTGCTGGCATGTTGTCTCCCCCATTAACCTGTGAGCTCCTAGACAGCAGGGAATGGGATTATTCTTATTATTTATTTTTGCCTTTCTTTATCTTCCAGTGCTTAAGACGGTACTTGATATACCATGGGTGCTTAATAAATGCTTGTTGACTTGACTCATAAATAACTTGGAAAAAATAACAAGCATTCTGAGAAATACAGGAAGTCTTATACGAACTGATGTAAAGTGAAGAAAGCAGGCTGGAGAAACAGTATACAGAATGACTACAACAATGCAAGGAGATAAAAATCCAATTGTGGTTCTAGAAAAACAAAATTTGAACATGACTCCATCCTTTCAGAAGAAGTGGGGGAGCACTAGGGAAGAATGTTGTAGACACTGAGTCACCCGTACCCAGTGTCTCTGTTTAAACTGTTTTTGTTCTAAAGGGAAGCTTTGGGAGGGGGGGGCATATTTCTAGAAATTACTAACACGTGACTACAATCTATGACCTAAAAGATAATTATCATCTCAAGCTTCATTGACCATGATTGTTCTCTTCATCTTGCCTTTGTCTAGCCCCAGTTGATTGTATCTTGACCAGAGCGCCAGAGCCAATCATCTTTCTTCACAGTTGCTACTGATTATCACCATCAATGGTGTTTAAGTAGGAATTGACTTTGCCGGTCTCTCCCCTCAGGTCCCAAGCTTCCCCCACCTACCTGAATTCTTCACATTTTTATAACTCTCTGAAACTTCTACTCACATTCACATGCATTTTTATTAGCAGAAGCTGTAAGAGCAGAGAACATGCCAAGTAACACTGTGCTACAGATGTCAACAGATGTCACAGCCAATGATCTCCATCACCCTAAGCATCCCGACTTTTCCATCTGGCTGGCAGCCCTTCATCTGTTCCCTACTGACAAACAGTCTCTGGATTACCAAATGGCTCCTTAAGCTTTCCTAGCTCATCATGTCTGAAGTTAGAAAGGGCCTTAGAGGTCAGTCTGATCAACCTGTTTGTCTTACAAAGGAAGAAGATGAAGCCCAAGGAAGAGAGTCATCAAAAGGCCCTCTCGTGCTGCCCAACTAGAACCATTATCCCCTTTGCAATATCCTCAACACTAAGTTATCTAACCTTTGCTTGCTGACTTCTGGCCTAACAATAACTTTGGAGAAAGGCAAAGCTACATGGGATCCCAAACATCAGGACTCACAAGTCCAGCTATTGATGGAAAAGAAAAATCACCACCATATTTATTTTGTATGAATGCATTACCTGCAGCAGCAACAAAAATCAGCTTCATACATGTATTAAAATAGGATTACTGTGTTGAAAAAAGAAAATTAGATGCTTTTTTAATAAGAAAAAACAAATGTGTGGGGGGGAAATCATGTCTCTGATATCAAAAGAATTTCTTGTATCATATGAAGAGGCATAAAGAACTACTAAGTATAAAGTCTCACTTAAAAGCAGAAACCACCTATTTGCTACCTGCAGCTACTGATCCGGTGAAAAGCACTTTTGTATAGTTCTAAGTGCAGATAATACTGTGGTAAAAATTATCCTTTTGTCTCAAAACCTTTGAAATCAATTAACTGAGAAATCAAAAAACTTCCTAGTTTTCATTGAAACTGGATGAAGCAACAAATGCAATTTAAGATGCTCATTTGATTACACATGGACTGTTATGTTGTTGAAACTGATGTTAGGCACAAGTAACAAGTAAGCTTGGTCCCAGAGAAGATATGAGAAAAAAAGTACCTCCCTCCCTTTTTTGCTATAGTGAAAGATTACGGGTGTGGACAGAACACTGACAGACTCAGTAGATGTGTGGATAAGCGTTGCTCACTTGCTTTCCCCACCCTACCCCACCCCCTTTACTGTTTTATTAATTGTTATAAAGAATGACTTGCTGGGCAAAGGAGGAGAGAGGCAAATAATTGGAAATAAAGGCAAAGGAAAAGGTAACAATATCAATACATTTTTAGAGAAAGAAATAGTAAATGTTTATTACTTTACATACTTACTGAAAGTAAAGTTATATCAAAAGAAAATTTCTAAAAATGTGTAGGGATTTAAATATATACGTGTATGTATATATATATATGTATATATATATACACACACACACACACACACACACACACATACATACATACAGAAAGAGAGAGAGAGAGAGAGAGAGAGAGAGAGAGAGAGAGAGAGAGAGAGAGAGAGAAGAGGGAGGCAGGGGAGAAATTTCATTAAAGTCTACAATGAAGGAGGCTGACTGATGCCAGGATAAAATACAGGTATGAGCACTGACTTAAAAGGTTCCTACATACATATGGTTTTTCAAGCCACAATCAATTTTTTTTTAATCTGTTAAGAGGCTCATTGAAAATTCATGTGATTGTGTCAGGACAGAGCATAAAGCACTTTTGTATTACTGAAAACTAAACCACTTTCTGGTGCTTATGTAAGTCAATGGGTATTCAGAATAAAGGGCCATTTTCCTTAGCAATAATTGTTCAAATGGAGTAAATTCTTTTTTTTTTAATTGCCCTCTGTAGGTGCTTAATCAAGTTTAATGACTGACCGACTGCTAATAACACCACGAAAGCTCCCTTTCCATCTGCTTTGCTACTGCCTCCTAAGGCCCACTGGGCCCTTCCATCAGACTGGCAAACGAAATCTCCTAGGGAGCCCCTGAAGGGCATGGCCTGCCTCCCTCTTCTGTTTTCCCAAAGCTCAGCAGAGTGCTTTGGATATCACTAAGCAAGCATTGAACAAAGGCTTCTCCGTTTCTTTGTTCCATATAGTCCTTTAGAGACTGTCTCAAGAGGCTTCAGTCAGAGCCCACCCTCCTCCCTTATGGACAATGCCGGGCTTCTGCAGGAATGTGGGGTACAGAGATCCACAGCCCGTCCTCAAGAGCATCGTTGAGAGCTGCTCACCCCACCCCCACCCCAAACCTCTCTCTTCAATCAGGAGCGCCCAAGAAAGGGATCTCCCCCTGCCCCTTTAACAGACTGGGGAAGCCCATGGATGCCTTATTAGAATGAGATTGTAAATGAATAAAATAAAATACAGGTGATTGCAAAGGCAACCAACTATACCGAAATACAATTATCAAAGTCTTTTTTAAAACTGGGTTTTCGGCTCTGTCATCTCAAATCCTCCCCACATTCCTTCTTCACAGTATTATCTGCTCCTGTGAGAATCACAAGTCAGATGCAGCAGTGGGCAGGAGTGACAGGTTTCCCCTGACTCTCCTTCATGGCCTGGATGCAGGCAAGGAAGGCAGACAGCATCCCTGGCTATGCTTCAGGTCAAGCCCAGATAGCTACCTTGCCCCTCCACAGCAGGGATGAGTTTTTTCAAGTTTGTCTCCAAGTGAGCAATGTTCACTCTGAGCTCCAAAGGGTCGATGGATCTTAAGGACAGACCACTGACACATTTTCAGAACAAAGTGATAGGTTTACAATCTGTCCGGCAGTTCCCTCATCACTGTTTGAAAATTCAAAAAGGGAAATCCCAATGGGAATGACCTCTTACTTAGGTGTTAAATGCTTGAAAACCAGCAGATAAATCCAGCAGACTTATGTGTTGTCACCTCCATTAGTTTCCTAAGAGCAAGGGCTGTTTTTGCTTTCCTTTATACCACTTAGTACATAGTAGGTATTCAATAAATGCTTCCTGTCTTCCTAACAGTTTTCATTTGCAGAGTGCTTTACATATCTCATTTGATCCTCACAACAAGCATGTGGGATAAGTGTTATTATCTTCACTGAGATGTTGATCAGTCATTTCCATTGTGTTCAACTCTGCGACCCCTTCTTCCAGTTTTCTTGCAAAGATTTTGGAGTGCTTTGCCGTTTCCTTCTCCAGTTCATATTACAGATATGGAACTGAGGCAAACAGGGTGAAGTGACTTGCCAGGGTCACCCAGCTAGGAGGTGTCTGAGGCTGGATTTGAAGATGCATTATGGCACCCCCTAACTGCTCCTTAAGACAAAAGTATGACTTAGAACTTTAAGAAGTAAACAATCATGTTGATTTTTAAAATACTGGCGAGGACAGCTAGATGGAGCAGTGGATAGAGCACTGGCCCTGGATTCAGAAGGACCTGAGTTCAAATCTGGCCTCAGACACTTGATATTAACTAGCTCTGTAACCCTGGGCAAGTCACTTAACCCTCATTGCCTGCAAAAAAAAATTAAAAATAAAAAAGGAAAAAAATAAAATACTCATTGGCTTGTAAGCCCAGTGAGTTCACAAAACAGCTTAAGGACTGCCCTTCTTATCTCGGTGACTGTCTAGTCCACGAAGCTTTGGGGCACAAGCTGCTGGGTGTTGCTGCTGAGGAAGGACATCCATCCTTCCTGGAAGAGAGAGGCCGAGCAAAGGGCCAGAGAGCTGCCCAAGAAGCAGAAAGGTGGTCACAGACCCAGTGCAAGAGACTCCTTTGCTCTATCTGCTCATTCCTAGAAGGTAGAATTGGGAACAATAAGGAAAGAAAGGGCAGGAGTTTTCATAGATTTACATTCCCTGTAAAGGGGGGGGGGGGGAAATGCCCTAAGTCATAAAGCGGGAAAGACCTGGGTTCGAATCCTGCCTCTGACACTACCTGGGTACTTGACCTCACCTGTAAAAATCAATGGGGATAGACATATGATGCCTGAAGCTGCTTCTGCTCTACATTTTTCGTCTACTGTCCCTATGGGGTTTTGTTTTGTTGCATTTACATCACTGTTTAATTTATTGTTCATCAACTTGACAAAAACAAAGTGTTGCTTGCTTTGCCCTTCTCTGGTCACTGGATCCAGGATCTGCCTTCAATTGGGCAGAGCCCATCTAGGAAGTGAGAGTCGGCCTGTTTCTGGATATGGGTCAAAACACAGTGTATTTGTAGGGTCCTCCTTCCTCTTTCCCCTTCTCCAGGCTACTTGCAGGGAAAACTAAAGGAAGAACACACTTTCTGTTACTAATCCAAGATAAATGGTCCCCCCACCCCCAGAGAGGAGGCAGGAAGCTACTGACCAGTCAGTATGTGGACAGAGAGCTGGGCTTGGAGTCAGAAACACCCAAGTTCCTGTCTCCAATCCTAGAGTGTGGAAAAGAGCAGCAAGGAATGGGTCAAGGGGACTGGGGGGGGTTGTAAAGGGTTAGACACAATTGAATCACACCCTGAAGGGGGCAAGGAAGAAGGTTAATAATAGCTCACTTCAGTAGAGGGCTTTCAAGTGTACAAAGCACATCCATTTACATAGATTATCTCATTTGATCTCAACCACCTAGTGGGGCAGGTAGTACAGGGTTGGGGTAGGGGGTGGGGGGTGGGGGGTGAGAGGTGGGGAAGGAGAGACAGAGAGAGAGGGACAGAGAGGCAGAGGCAGAGAAGGGGGCGGTAGAAGGGAGGGAGAGAAGAACATGATAGATGAATAGACAAAGATGAGAGAAATGTATGGATGGTTAGAGAGATAGCTAACAGATAGAGAGATGAGAGATGAATGGATGGACGGACAGACAGACAGACAGATTTAGAGCTGGTAGGAACCTTGAAGGCCAAGTACTTATAGGATCATCAGTTTAGAGCCAGAAGAGAACTCAGAGGCTATCTGGTCCAAGCCCCACATTTTACAGATGAGGACCTGAAGCTGAGAAAAAAAGGAATCATTTGTTCAAGGTCATACAGGTCATAAAGGGCAAAGGTAGAATTTTTTTCAAATGAATATTTATGGGAAAATATTGAATTAAATATTAATAAAATAGGTACTGTTATATTAAAAATGTATTCTCTTTTACTAAGTTAGCTTTAAGTCTTTTTAAAAAATAATATATTTTATTTTTCCACCAATTACAAGTTAAAAAATGTTTTTAAAGTTTGGATTTTTTTTAGTTGCTCATGTATCCCTTCTTCCCTCTCTCCCTTCCCCTCTCTCTAACATGGTAAGCAATCAGATAGAGGTTTTATGTATGCAGTCATGTAAAACATTTTCATATTCGTCATTTCATACAAGAAGACAAATAAAAGAAGAATGAAGGAAAATAGCATGTTTCGGTCTGTATTCAAACAATATCAGTTCTCTCTTTGGAGATGGATAGTGTGCTTCATCATTAGTCCTTTGGGATGGTCTTGGATTGTTGTACTTCTGAGAATCATCAAGTCATTCACAGTTCTTAATCAAATGATAATATGGCTGTTACTGTGCACAACATTCTCCTGGTTCTGCTCACTTCACTATATATCAATTCAACCAAGTCTTTCCAGGGTTTTTCTGAAATCATCCTGCTTGTCATTCCTCATAGCACAATAATATCCCATCACCATCATATACCACAATTTGTTTATTAGCCTTTCCCCAATTGATGGTCATCCCCTTGATTTCCAATTCTTAGCCACCACAAAAAGAGCTGTTAGAAATATTTTTGAACAAATAGGTCTTTCCACCCCCTCTCCATTTTTCAGGCAGTCAAAGGTAGAATTTGAACTGAGGTCTTTAGACTCAAAATCCAGTATCCTTTCCCTTGTAAAGATAACTCTAGATCGCGCCACGCATGCTCTTTCCTTTTTATCCAGGGCTCCATCTAGAGTAGAACCCGTCGCTGCCACCAAGATGTTCATGCCCAAGAAGAAACAAATTGCTATCTATGAACTCCTTTTTAAGGGGGGAGTAATGGTAGCCGAGAAAGATGTCCACATGCCAAAGCATCCTGAGTTGGCAGACAAGAATGTGCCCGATCTCCACGTGATGAAGGCTATGCAGTCTCTAAAGTCTCATGGATATGTTATGGAGCAGTTTGCATGGAGGCATTTCTACTGGTATCTCACCAATGAGGGCATTCAGTATCTCCAGGATGACCTTCACCTGCCCCCTGAGATTGTGCCTGCCATGCTTGAAGAAGTCGTCCTGAGACAGGGAGGCCAAGGCCTAAAGGCCTGGGGAGTGAGCGACCTGCCCGGCTGACTCCTGGTGAAGCTGACAGAGACACATACAGATGAAGTGCTGCTCCCCCTGGTGCTGACAAGAAGGTGGAGGCTGGTGCTGGGTCAGCAACAGAATTCCAGTTTAGAGATGGATTTGGTAGTGGATGTGGCCAACCTCCTCAATAAAAAGTGTAGAGATATTTCATATTGAATAAAGTTTGGGGAAAAAAGATAACTCTACAAATATTTATCCTTCCCATTTTACTGACAAGGAAACTGAGGCCCAGAGGTTCAGTGACTTGCCCAAAGTCACAGAAAAAGATTTCAGAGCTTCTGTCCTGTGCTAACAAGGCTAAGAGCCAATAAACCAAAAATTCAAGTTAAGTCTCCCATGACTTTTACCAAGAAAAGTGACAAGGACTGACCGTCTTCACATGCCTGGGGCCCCATCACCAATCCTTCCAGGCCCCTAGGCTCATCCTTAACTCCCCCCTTCTCTGTTGCCAAGTCCTTTTGACTCTACCTTCCCAACGTCTTTCATGTCCATCCTCTTTTCTCCTCTGATGCCACCCCCACTCTGGTAACAAGCCCTGGTCACCTCATTCCTTAACTACTGCTGTAATTGGCCTTCCCCGCCCCAAGTCTCTGCTCACTCCACTCCATCTCCCACTCAGCTCCCAATGGGTGCTTCCTAAAGCACAGTTCTTGATATCCCTGCACATGGAATGATCTCCTTCCCTCCTCATTTCTACCTCCTGGCCTTCTTCATATCTCAGGCCAGAGCCTACCTTCCACAAGAAGTCTTCAATGCTAGGGTCTTTCCTTTGCAATTAGCTCAACTTGATCCTGTTTATAAACTGTCATTTGGTCTTTTCAGTCACATCCCAACTCTTTGCGACCCACCTGGGGTTTTCTTGGCAAAGATCCTGGAGTGATTTGACTTATCCAGGGTCACACAGTTGGTAAGTGTCTGAGTCTGGATTTGAACTCAGGGAGATGCCCAGCGTTCTGTGCACTATGGCATCCCCTAGCTGCCCATTTTGGCTTCCTTTACTTCCCCAGGGCTTAGCACAGTTCCTGACACATAGTAGGTGCTTACTAAATACTTGTTGACTTGATTCCTAAAGTGACTAACTCCTTCTCCAGACCTTGCTTACAAGATTTAAGATCCATGACTGAAGGCAAGAATGGAAAAGCACTTAAGTACCTACTGTGTGCCAATCTTTGTACTAAGAACCAAAGATACAAGTAAAAAAGGCATTTCCTCCCCTTGAGGAGCTCACAGTCTGAGAGACAACATGAAGGGCAGATAGAAAGGCCCTATGGGGTCCTTAGGATCCTAGACTGAGAGCTAGACATGGGATGAGAGATTTATGACTGGAAAGGAGCCCAGAGGATACCTAGTCCTAGTCCCTCATTTTACAGAGGACAAACCAAGGTCGAGAAACCCAGTACCTTCCCCAGGATGTCCCAGCTATCAAGCAGCAGGGCCAGGATAAGATCCCAAGTCCTCTGACATCAGCAGTGCAACCTTGAGCCAACCATTCACTAGCCTCCGTATCTTCTGTAAAACAAAGTTTACTAGATGACCTCCACAATTCTGCTCTCATCCCAAGAGAGTGCCAAGTAGCATAGGGGACTGAGGGCTGAAATGAGAGCCAGGAAGATTTGTATTTCAAATCCTGATTTGGACACATACTGTCACTTAACCTCTGTCTGCCTCAGTTTCCTCATCTGTAAATTGGGGAAGAGAATAGCATCTACGTCATAGGGTCATTGTGAGGATCGAGTGAGATGTGTATCGTGCTTAAATGCTGCCTATTATTGTTATTATTATGACTACATTCTGACTCCAAGTTCAGTCCTTTTCTCACTTTACTGCACTGGAATTCCGAGCTCCCCCCACCTTCAACCCCCCACCCACCCACCCCCACACACACCTTGCTACTTCTGACCTCTAGGGCTGAAAGAACCACTTAAGGTTGGATGGCTACAGCAAACCCAGAGCACCAGCACCTAGGACAGCGCCTAGACCCAAAGCAGGCTGCATCAGACCAGACTTGGTCGGGTCTTTCCACTGCAGTGCAGGAGCCACACCAGCATGCCCATACCTAACTCAAGCCTTTGGAGTAAGAGGAATATGTTTGATTAATTACAGCGTCTTTCACCCAATTTCTTTCTATTAAGTTTAGCACCTCCTCAGTAAAATCTGAACAGCCACGGGCTCCCAGAAGCACATCTCCCAAGTTGTGTTTTCACATGATTTTCAACGTTCAGAATGCAAAAATGTAACTTATTCTATTTTTTCTAGTACCTTTCAAATAAAAATTGCAGGTTGCTTAATAACAGTGTTCTAAGAGTCTTATCAAAAGTAGTCCTATTAGGAAGAAGAGCCTCATGTCTGGAATACTCTCCCTTATGCCTCTTACCTCTCAGAAGCCCCAATTTCCTTTAAAGCTCAAATCAATCACATACTGCTGGCATGAGACCCTTTCTGCCTCCTTGTAGACTCCTTGTAGAATCCAAGTGTCCCATGGGCAGGGACTGTTTTATAATCATGTATGTATCCCAAGTCCTTGGAATATGCCTGGCACATAGTGGGTGTTTAATAAATGTTTGCTGGTTGATTGGCAATTCCCTCTTTTAAGGAGTCAAAGGACTTCATCCTGATTTCTTAATTCAATCTGTCTAATTATAAGTCCCACATGAAGCCAACAACACATCTCCCTGCTAAAGCAAATCAACAAGCATGTATTAAGCTCCTATTATCTATCATCTCAAAGGAAGGCCCTAAGGGAAAAGAGGATCAGAAAAGGCTCCTTCCAGAGGGTGGGGTTTTAGCTGGGACTTGAAGGAAGCCAGAAGGCAGGAGGTGGAGATGAGGAGGTGGAAGAGTACCAGGCATGAGGGAGGGAGACAGCCAGGATGCCAGGAGTCAGGATATGGAAGCTCCTTCTCAAGGTAAGGCAAGGAGGCCAGTGTAACTGGTTACATGGTGGCGAGTCATGTGCTAAGTGTAAGGGGATACTGAGGCAGAGTTTGAACTCTACTGGGGCTGGCAAGGGGAGACATAAGCGTGTGGATACACACACATTTGCACCCGAGTGTTTATGTACTCATACGTGTGTATATGCAGGATGGACCTGACACTTTGCTGATTTGGGAACTCTTAACGAACAAACTCCCCAGACCAACAGAGATTCGTGCCTGCTCTGCAATGTGCAGTCCTAACTAGATGCCCAAGACACGGAGAGGTTAAGTAACTTGACCAGGGTCACAGAGTCTGTGTCTAATGCAGGACCTCCAACTCAGGTCATCTTGTTTCTGAGGCCAATGACCCAGCAGGAGCAGAGGATCCTTGATCTAGAGTTGGAAGGCATCACAGAGGCCACTGAGTCCAACCCCGTCATATTACAGATGAGGTAGCCAAGATCAATAGAGCTTACCCAAGATCATACGGAGAGCAAGCATGAGAGGTGGGCTATGAACCCAGACCTCTTTCCCATCACACCATACATCCATACACACACATGGAGTAACAAAGTCACTGGGTGGGGGAAGCACCACAACTGGGGAAATTCTTGATGGGCAGGAGGTGGCATGTAAGCCAAACTGCCATCCAACAAGCCACAGAGTCACACAACTATCTCGTTGGGGCTGGACAGGACCTCAGGAGTCATCTAATCCAAGCCCTCGTTATACAGCACAGGAAACCGAGGCCCAGAAAGGTGAAGCTACTTGCATAAAAAGATGATATGGTCAGTCAGTGAACAAGCATTGATTCAGCACTTCCCATTGATTAAGTATTCCCTGTGTGCCAGGCACTGTTATAGGTAAAAAGAGATAGAGTCAAGATTTGAACCCAGGCCTCCTGTCTCCAAATCCAGGGCTCTTTCCATCCTGCCACACCAAACAAACCAAATGGCAAAATGAGTTTGACATATATGGTAGCCCAGTCTCTCCAAAGAAGTGAGGGACTCTGGATGCGGAATACTATCTATACCTCACTATAGATGTAGATCTAGATCTGTATATACATATATCACCAGACTTTTCCAACATTAATTAATGTTGCCGGATTATTTTTACCTTTGCCATTCTTTATTATTAGTGATGACTCTTGGGGAAAGGGAGATACACAGGAAATATAGGATAATGACTAGATTTATTCAAGGTTAAAAGGAACTCCCTGAGATGGAAATTCCTTCCAAGAGTGCAGGCTGATATCTTCTCTACCACTTAGTCTTCCGAGAATTGCCCAGAGCACTAAGGGCTTAAGTGACTCTCCCAGGGTGATACTTTCAGTCCATGTCAGAGAGGCTGGACTTGAACCCAGGTCTTCCTGGCTTAAAGGGTGGCAGCTCTCAATCCATTTCCACCGGGAAATGTGGGTGATGTGAAAGCCAAACGGTATCAATATGTCAAGTGTGTTTATGTGTGAACATATATGCTTAAATCCACATGTCCACCCACAGATAGGTACACATATGCTCATACTTATGTGTGTGTGTTCGTATAAACATACATGTGTGTACATACACACATACACTTGGCATCCTAAAAGTCTTAGTTCTGCTTTAAGCTTTGATAGTTTAAACCACCAGAAATGGTTTCTTCCCTGGGACACTGACAAAGAAAATCATGAATTAACATTGTTGTTGTCTTGTATTTTATTTATTTTGTTAAATATTTCCCCATTATATTTTTTTTCTTTTTTCTTTTTTTTTTTTTTAGTGAGGCAGTTGGGGTTAAGTGACTTGCCCAGGGTCACACAGCTAGTAAGTGTTAAGTGTCTGAGGCCGGATTTGAACTCAGGTACTCCTGACTCCAGGGCCAGTGCTCTATCCACTGCGCCACCTAGCTGCCCCCTATATTTTAATTTGACTCCGTAGTACTCAGGAGTTTTGCTGCTGGGAGCATGACATCACTGCTTTAAATGACACTAAGCCTGCAGACAGATATAATCTTATCAGCCCCTCATGGGGGTCAGTTGTTAAATATGCAGAAGGTACCCAGCAAAGGCAACTTGTTTTCTAGCTCAAGGCCCGGCCCCCACACAAGCCTCAATGAGGCTCCCACACCCCCTAGACCAGCCTGGTGTTTTCTTGGCTCTCATCTCTTCCACTCCCACCCACCATTTGCTGGATGCCGGCTCCAGAGCCATCTGCATCATGGAAATTTCTAGTTCTCCAGCAGCTCAGATTCTTTTCTTGAGATCCCCTTGTTCAACCAGTTTTCACACACATACACACCACATGCACACACATTTATTGCAGGCATGTATATACATGTGTGTATGCACATTCGCACACACATGCTTATGTGTTTGTATATACCTATCTGTTTGTGCATATATGTATACACACAGCTGTCATATCTGTCACCTGCACAAGGAGAACTGACAGAGAACATAGAGACCACACCCTCCTTGGACTTGTCAGGGGCCAGAGAGATTCACTGAGCCCTTTAAGAAAAGATACAACTCAAAGAAAAGAGATAAATACACCACTAGAAAGCTGTAGTTGTGAGAAACATCTCCTGAATCTGAGATCAGAAGATCTGGGTTCAAATCTTGCCTCTTATTTATGAGCTGTGTGACTGTGGCCAAATCACTTTTTTTTTTTGCTGGCCCTCAATTTCCTCATTTGTCAGATGACGTGATTGAGTGAGGTGATCTCTAGGGCCACCACCCAGTTCTAAATCATTTCATACACATACACACACACACACACACACACACACACACACACACACACACTTTTTTGCTTGTTATTCCTTGCAGTAAAATGTGAGTTCCCAGAGGGCAGGAACTGTGTGTTTCTGTTTTGGTTTGGGGTTTTTTTTGTATTCCCATGGTCTGAAGCATAGTAAATCCTTAAATGCCACAGAGACACCAACCTGCACTGGGGACAGGTGCTCTCTCACTCACTGGGTATTCTCTCTACCAATGAAACCACAGTTCCCATCCCTGGTCCAGACACGACTAGTCAGCACCAGTGTCTGGGCCCCATCACTCAGCAAAATTTGATTTCAACCAAATTAAGGTGGAAATAAAAGGGATCACATGAATAAATCAAAAGACAATTTTAAATTCAAAGAACATTGGGATGAGTTTGCCTCATTCTTCAACTGATGTGTCTGTAAAACATGGTAAGCCCAATGTGCTGGCTTCTTTAGCAGGGCAGTTTTGTACTGAAAAGACCCCCACAGGGAACCCTTTTTCAAGTCAATATCTCTTGTGTAAAATATTAATTATGCACACACCACCATCCCCTTCAGGGGAAAAAATAAAACCGAGACTTTCCAAATTTGGTTAATTCAAGACAAGGTATGGGTGTATTTGGTCAGAACCTAGGATTTTGTCTGTGTAGGAATATATATGGGATATAGGATCGATTCAGTGCTAAGAGATGCCTGGGGCACTGAGAGGTTACTTGAGGAGAGGGAGAATGGAATAAGCTTCCATACAGCACGGCCTCTGTGTTAAGTGCTGTACAAATATTCTCTCATCTGATTCTCACAACAACCCTGAGAGGGAGGTGCTATGATTATTCCCATTTTGGAGCAAAAACAAGTCACTTGTCCAAGGTCATACAAGCAGTAAGTATCCAGATCAGCACTCAGGTCTTCCTGACTCCAGGCTCAATGCTGTATCCACTGAGTCACCAGCAGCTGTTAGATAACATAGCTAGTCTCGGTTGATGTTATATCATATTATCTCCCTCCCAACAATCTAGCAGAGCTACACCTGTTTTCTTGCTGTTCCTCACACACAATACTCCATTTCCCACTTCCTTGCCTTTGTCCTGACAGACTTCCATGCCAGGAACGCTCTCCCTCCTCACCAAAATCTCACGGATTCCTTCATGTCTCAGCTCAAACAGCACCTTCTTTAAAAGGTTCTACAAGGGGCAGCTAGGTGGCGCAGTGGATAGAGCAACGGCCCTGGATTCAGGAGGACCTGAGTTCAAATCCGGCCTCAGACACTTGACACTTGCTAGCTGTGTGACCCTGGGCAAGTCACTTAACCCCAATTGCCTCACCAAAAAAAAAAAAAAAGAATCTAGTAAAAGGTTCTACAAGGGGCAGCTAGATGGAGGAGTGGATAAAGCACCAGCCCTGGATTCAGGAGGACCTGAGTTCAAATCCGACCTCAGACACTTGACACTTACTAGCTGTGTAACCCTGGGCACGTCCCTTAACCCTCATTGCCCTACACAAAAAACCAAACAAACAAACAAACAAAAAAAGGTTCTACTTTGTCTCCCCTGCTGCCGGTGCCCTCCCTTCAAAGGTGACCCTGGTATCTTTTTTTACATGTTTTATTTAGACTAATATATGTGCATCTTTTCACTATATATAGTCATCAGACTGTTAAGCTCACTGAGGTCAGGGGCCATTCATTTTTGTCTCTGTATCCCTAGAAACTAGCATAGTACTTGGCATACAACAGGTGCTTATTAAGTGCTGGTTGACTGATTCTTAACTCCAGATCTAGCAACCTTCCCACTATGCCTGTTGCATGACCCTTACAAACCATTTAAAATAAAGCCATTATTTAATCTTAGCAAGCAGAAGCAACCTCGGGTAAGCACACTTTGGTATTTTGAGCAAATCGTCCATTCTGGGACGATGCAAGATTGCATTCTGTGCAAGGTTGGAAAAGTTAACCCTTTGTTCATGGAATATCATGTTCCTAGACATTCCTGTCCATTGGAGGTCTTGTGGCTTCATGGGTCACTCATGCAATCTGACTCATCTCCAGAGAAGTAGGAATGGGCCATGCAGAGAGGAAATGCTTAGGCATTAGTAGCATACATGCTTATAAAAAGCAACATTTAAAGGGGCCCTTCTTGAAGCCCATAGTCAACTCAACAAGCATTCACTAAGTACCTATGATATGCTAGCCATTCTGCCACGTGCTGGGAATGCAAAGGCAGAAAGAGTGCCTGCCCTCAAGGGGCTCACATTCCCAGGGGAAGCAGACATACAAATAACTATGGACAAACAGGACCCAGAAAGGATGGACTGGAGACAGTCCCAGCAGGGAGCCTTGGTTAACCATAGGGCAAGGTTCTTGAGGCAGTAACCTGGAGGCATGGATAGAGTTGGATCACCAGAGCCATTCCCAGTCCCAGATTGGGATTCAACTCATCCTGTACCTGTTCCACTTCTCCACCTCTTTAAACAAACCATTAAAGCATTCCATGCAGTGTTTTCACATTTAGGAGACTGCCAGGGGATACAAAGAAGACCGTCCTCCGGTTTATCTCTAAAAAGTCAGCTTGCCCACGCACCCCACTCACCATCAAGCAGCCACGGCTGGACCCGTCTTAACTCCAGTTCAGTCACCATGAGCCGTGTGATCACATGATCGGGAATCAAGAGACCTTGTTGTATGTACTGCTTGGCCAGAATACCCAATTCTGGTGAAAGAAAAAGGTGGGGAGACTCATTGAAATCACTCCAACACACTCACAGCACTTTCCAATCTTCTCGTTCCATCCCCTGCACTCCTCCCTTTCTTCCCATTCTACATCAACCTTGTTTATATAGTGGAAAAAAATTCAAGTGAGTTGTTACAGCATTTCAAGGTGTCCAGTTTACTGGGAAGGAGCCTGGACCTGAGCATTAATGGTATAAGGGAAATCCCAACAATGCCACGTACCGCTCCTTTGTTGACTTATATTCTTAGAAACATTTCAAAGTCATAGAGGGTCTAAATGGGAGAACACTCATTAGTAGATGGAAAATATTTACCTCTCAATGTCAAACATCAATTCATAGGAACCTTGACTTAAGGCTGAAAGGGAGCCTCTGTTGTTTAGTCATTTTTCAGTCATGTCTGACACTTTGTGACCTCGTTTTTGGTTTTCTTGGTGAAGATAATGGAGTAGTTTGCCACAGATGAGGAAATAGAGGGTTAAGTGACTTACCCAGGGTCACACAGCTAGTAAGCGTCTGAGGCCAGATTTGAACTCATGAAGATGAGTTTTCCTGACTCCAAGAGTAGCATTCTGTGCACTATGGTGTCCCCTAGTGGCCAACTATGCAAAGGGTCATAGGATGACATAGAGCTGGGGAAGAGACACTGATTGATTGCTCCATAGTCCTATCCAATCTCTGCTAATGAACCTGAAGTGGGAATTGGTTTGCTTTTAAACTGGCAGCTGTCTAGAAACTAAGCACATGGTGGGCAGGATAAAGCACCGGCCCTACATTCAGGAAGACCTGAGTTCAAACTCAACCTCAGACACTTGACATTTACTAGCTGTGTGACCTTGGACAAGTCACTTAACCCTCACTGCCCTACCAGAAAACAAAAATGAAATGGCATTGATTGGAATCTGGAATGCTGCTAATGTGCGTATAAGCTTCTTTCTCCAGAAACTAAGCACTTGGAAAACTTATTAAAAGCTTCCCAACAAGAGATATACTATCTTCTTTCCAGGGCTGAGAATCAGCCATTATCTTAAGTAGTGTAGCTCAGACAGTTCTATTACATTCTCAGAAAAGCCCAGCATTCCAAGGATGGTAAGCCTGGAAAAGGCCTGGAGGTGCCATCGTATGGTCCTGGATTTTCAAGTCCGGCTTAGTCTGATGGGCACCACCTCCTCCAGGCGCCACCCAAAGTGTCACAAGGTGAGCCAGGGATGGCTCAGCCTGGGGACTGCATATCCCCCTCCTCCCCCGCTTCCACAAGAGGCCCAGAAGAGGTGCAGAGTTAGAGAACAAAACCATGGCCATCTCTAACAAAAGGTTTCTTGGAAATAGGAAGTACCCGAGCCTGGCCCGAGGATGGGAGCAATTAAGCCTGAGTCATACCCCTGGGGAGGCTCTTGTTGTTGATGCCACTCTTGGCCCCCTGGAAGAAGGAGACATTTTTTTTTCCAATAGGAAGAATCCTGGCCTTTGTGTAGTAAACACCTCCGCAAAGGCTTTCCTGTGTTTTAGGCTGCTGGTCTGCAGTGGAAAGCTGGTCAACAAACATTTATTAAGTGCCTACTATGCGCCTGAACTGCGCTCAACACCAGGAATACAAAGAAAGGCAAAAAGGGCATCCCTGCCCTCAAGGAGTTCACAGTCTAGTGAGGGAGACAGCAGGGAAACCACTATGTACAAACAAGATAGAGATGGGGATAGACTGGAGAAGGTGCCAGCATGGAGAGGGGAAGGAAGGGAGAGGGAGGTTACCAGGAGAGGCCAGAACCTTGCCTGGAGACTTAGACTTTTAGCAAATAGCCTAGAATACTAAGAAATTGAGCGATTCGCACACAAGATCACATAGCCACAATATGTGTCAGGGACAGGACTTGAACCCAGGTCTTTCTGACCCCAGGGCAAACCCTCTCCACTATACCAAACAAGAATCTCCGAGGAGGGGGAATTTTCACAATGAGGGATCAGGGCAAAAGGGGAAGAGTCATCTCAGAGACTTGTTCCAAATTTCTAACTGTGCCTGTGTTCTCAGCATTATAACCACTGAATCCTGAAGCCCAAGAGGCTCTTATCTAAGAAAGCAATGTCTGGGGGGGTGGCTAGGTGGTGCAGTGGATAAAGCACCGGCCCTGGAGTCAGGAGGACCTGAGTACAAATCTGGCCTCAGACACTTGACACTTACTAGCTGTGTAACCCTGGGCAAGTCACTTAACCCCCATTGCCCCACCCAAAAAAAAAAAAAAAAAGAACGCAATGTCTGGAAGGCAGCTGGGCACACAGTAGGTACTCAGGAAATGTTCCCTGAATTGAATTTGTTGCCCCGATCACCAGGATGAACGAATTACACAGTTTATTGAACTGGTTCCTTGCTGGATTTTTATCTGTGTCCCCTGCACCTAGCATAATGCCCAGCACACAGTGGGTGCTTAACAAATGCTCGTTGATCTGGCTGATCCTATGACTGGGCTGGTTTGGGTCAGTCCAAGAGAGCAAAGTGAACCACACCACCTGGGGCAGAACTCCTGGGCTGAGCCTGGTCAGGCTCCGGGAGGCAGACAGAGCTGGATGCCACCTCAGAGATAAGCCCCACTTCCTCTTTTAACAAACAAGTGAGGTCCCATGCATCTTCAAGTGCAGGAGCCGGGAGGAATTCCGAGGACTGAGAGCTCAATAGCCCATCCTGTGATTTCACAGGGGACAAAACTGAGGCTCAGCACCCAGGCCTTGTGTTGCAAAGCCTGCCTCCACCACGGGCCTCCCATTCAGGTGGAAGTTAGTATCAGCAAAGTGAGGTTTAACATCATTCTCTGTGAGCAGACTCCAGAGCCCACTGCTTTGAGTCGGAGGCCGCCCCCTGGCCTTCCCAACAGGCCGGCACTTCCTGGCAGCCTCAGCGCTTCCTCTCCGGGCAGGAACAAGAAGCCAGCCACCTCCTCCAACCTGGGAAAAGATAACATCAGCCTCACCTCCCCCTTCCAAAACAGGAAGCCGAGCAGGCCAGAGGGGCCGGAATGTGATGAGGAGGCTGCTGGCAGGGAGAAGTTCTTAGCTTAGGTACAAATATTTGTGTCGGAAAAGAGAGGGCCATCCCAGGAAACTGGGCCGCCGGCCACCCTTTTCACTTTCCCGGGGCCAGACCTAGAAAAAACACTGTGATGAAGAACGGAATTCTACAAGGCCGGCCCTCAGGCCGGGCCCCGGAATCTCCAACAAAGTCGTATTCATAGGGAGGGATCGCCCAGGCCCCCCACTCACCAGGATGTCAAAGAACACGGTAAAGCATGTTCTGGTTGACTTCAGGCGCCCTAAAGAGGCCGGCAGCTTGTCATTCCTGCTTTCCTTTTTATTTATGTTTGCAATTCAACAAAAAGCGTTTGAGATGAAACAGAACCACAGTTTGATGAGGGCCACATGTGAGGAAAGCATCCCTTCAACAGGGGAAGGATTAAGGTTTGGGTTACAAAACACCCCAAGTGACTGGCACATACACAATCACAGGCTTGTGAGTCTCAAGCTGGGAGGGACCCCAGAGGCCATAGAGGACATTTTACAGATGGGTTTACTGAGGCATGGGGAGCCCCTCATCTTAGGGTCATAGGGCTAGGTCGGGAAGGGAACCCAAAGACCTCTGCATCCAGCCTCATCACTTTACAAACAAAGACACTGAGGCACAGGGAGGTTAAGAGACTTAGTCAAAGTCACATCGGCAGTAAATGTTAGCAGTGGCATCTGAACCCCCCACCCCAGTCCTGTGATTCCAAAGGGAATGAGGGTTCTGTGCTCCGTGGCCACGAGACCACAGGTCTGCTGCAGACAAATGGTCTAGAACATCCAGGAAACATCCCCCCGGGGGGGCCTAGCCTGTGGAAGGACAGTCACAAAGATGTTCTAACTAGGCCTCTGGCCAGTCTCCCTTGTCCTCCTGCTCTGTTAGGCCCCTTTAGCTCTAGAGAGTCACAAAGACTCAAGCTCAAAGCTGGCCTCAGATGTTTACTTGCTGTGTGACCCTGGCAAAGTCACCAAACTTTGCCTGCCTCAGCTTCCTCCTCCGATAAAGTGGCATAAAAATAGCACCTACTCCCCAGGGCAATCATGATGATCAAATGAGATCACCTTTGCAAGGCAGGTGGTAAACAGAAGCACCAGACGAACGCTCATCAGTGTTACATCACACTTCCACTTACATACCACTTCAAAACTGTGGCCAGGCTCTTGACATACATCACCTCATTTGATCCTCAGGACAATCCCTGGAGGTAAAGTGACATAGGGAGTGTTGGCCCCATTCAGGAGAGCGGGAGACTGAGAGGCTGAGTAACACCCCCGGAATCATGGCCACTGTGGGTATGGAGAGGCAGGATGTGGGCACCAGTCTTCCGTCTCCAAGTCCAGTAATCTACCCACAAGCTCAAAGTGAGTTTCAATGTTTTTAAGGTATTCATTTAAAAAAAAGAACTGCAACCAATACTTCTGCTCAGTTTTTATTAAATTTCAATTAATGAGGCATCTAGGTGGTGCAGTGGATAAAGCACTGGCCCTGGATTCAGGAGGACCTGAGTTCAAATCCAGCCTTAGACACTTGACACTTACTAGCTGTGCGACCCTGGGCAAGTCACTTAACCCTCACTGACCCACAAAACAAACAAAAAACAAACCCAAACAAACAAAAAACCCTTCAATTAAAGGAGGTCTAAGTGCCTGAAGACTATTGGGAACATTTCTTCTTCAGTCTCTATTTGAGTATGAGGAATGATTTAAATTATCTCATAGAATTGGAAGATATCCTTTTCCCTTGATCAACTGCCTAAATGACATTGGCTAGTAAAGGGTCCAACAAGTAAGATTTTTCATTGGCGTAAAACCTTATTTCCTCTTGGAAACCAGATCACTGGAGTGACCCAAAAGCACTGGAAAAAAAAATGAGAAAAGATCTCTGTATTTGGGGCTGGAAAAAGACTAAAACATCAGTAAACTGCTTATTTGGCTGGGAAGCCCAGAATTCAGGGCCAACCCTAACTCAAGACGCCTTTTACTTGCAAGTGGGCTTCAGGTCTCTTAAAGATGCTCATTTATCTAACAGAAATCCAGGCCAGGCAGGGGAAGGTGTTGGATCCTTATATGCCCAATGCCCACCACAACAAGGTGCCTGTGCAAAGAGCCGGTGCTTAATATATGCTGGCTGGATTGAATTCATGGAGTTGAATGTAACCACAGAAAAGAGAGATGGTGTTCCAATTTGTCACGCCAACACTAAATGAATCGGACAGATGGAAAAACAAATTAACACCCAAAAGGTCACTGATTTCAACATTCCTGGGGCCAAAATGCTTCCAGAGGGGAGTGAATTGACAGGTCTTCCTAATCTGGGAAACTAATTTCCTTCATTCCTTCCTCAGCTCCACCTCTCAGAATTCTTCCAAGACCCAGCCAAAGGGCTCCAGCCTTCTGGAAGCCTGTCCTGTGCCCCTTAGTCCAGTGTCCACCATGACCTTCTCAAATCATGTTGTATATGCTTCTGTTTACACATTTTCCCCTTAGAATGTAAGGTACTCCCTTTGTTTCTATCTTTGGAACCTGCTACTAGAACAACATGGGCAGCTAGGTGGGGCCGTGGATAACATGAGGGACTTTGGAGTCAGGAAGCCATGAGTTCAAATCCAGTCTCAGACACTAGCTGTGTGACTCTCAGCAAGTCACTTCAACCTGTTTGTCTCAGTTTCCTCATCATTAAAATCAGCTAGAGAAGGAAATGGCAAATCACTGCAATATCTGCCAAGAAAACCCCAAATGGTGTCACGGAAAGTCAGGCTAGACTGAAACAGGACTCAACAACCACCTAGCATGGCAACTGAAACATCGCAGACAGTTAGCAAATGCTGGCTGAGTGATTCATTTTTAAATTTAGTTGAGTCCATACTATTTCTCCTCTGTAATAATAACAATAATAATTAGCACTTATAGCATGCCTTGAGGTTTGCAGAGCATCCCAGAAGGTGTGCCATGGTAGCCTTCAGCTTACCCAGAGCCTCGGCACCTAAAAGGTGCTCAAGAAAACACCTTGATTGAATGAGGATGAGGAGGAGGAAGGCAACACTGAAAAGGTAATGGTGTTCAGTTACTTCATATCAGTCCTGGAATTTTTTCCTTTCTAACAATTTAACAGAAATAATTATAAGTATTATTACTGATAACAAGAGTAACAACAATAATAAGACATCATCTCATTGGGACTTCAAGACAACCCTCTGAGATAAAGAAATAGATACAGGCTAGAGCCCTAATTTTATACGGAATTCTGAGCTGAGGAAACTCCTGTCAACTGAACTTTTTCCAGAACTGGTCTTTTACCTCTGTATGGTTGGAGCTGCACAGAATAGAAAATGAAAATGAAAGTGGGGTTAAAAAAAATATGGATTGTTTTTAAAGTAACATTATCTAGATGTCATTGTTTTTAATCAGGTGAGAGCTGTAGTACTTAAAACGACAAGGACTGAGTCAGAAACCATGAGGAAGGAGAGAAGGGAGAAAGAAACAAAGAGAAATGGAAGGAGAAAAGGAAGAGGTGGAAGAGAGACAACGACAGGGAATTGGACGACTTAGAAAAGAGCTGCCCCAATGCAGAGAAAAGCAACCTGGGCCAAGTAGGGACTGTGGAGGGGAGGATAAGGGAGAGCCAGAGAATAGTAGACAAGGAATGAGATGGGGAAAGGAGATGAAGGGATGGCAGTAGGGAGAGGGGTAAAAGTGGAAGAAGTTCAACAGGAGTGGAGAGGGAGGGATGAGACCCTCCCCAGCAGTGTTTCAATGACCATGAGAAAAGGATGATGATGATAGCTGACATTTATACTATGCACCAGTCACTGCTCTAAATGCTTTACAAATATCCCGTTTGGTCCTGCGGGATGGGTGCTCCTATTACCCCCATTTTGCAGACGAGGAAACCAAGGCCAACAAGTTAAGTGACTTGCCCAGGGTCACATAGCTAGTAAGTGTCTGAAGTTGGATTTTGACTCCAGACCCGGAGATCTCCCTACTGCACCACCCAGCTGCCCCATCCCATCCTAGGAATAAGAGAGAAGGGTGAAAAGTGGATGAAAAGTGGATGAAAAGTAGAAGGCGGAAAATCCTTATGAAGGAAAGATCGCACTCTGCCTGATCTACAGGTCATCGAAGAAGAAAGGGTCCCTGGGGCCTCTCATACAAGAAGACGTAAGTGGTCCTGCAAGTGAACCCGGGCTGCCAGAATCCAATTATGAAAACTACAAAACCACTAACACAACGTCACCACATCACAAAGTCAGTCCAGTCAAAGGAATGATGGAAATCGCAGGACCTGGGTTCAAATCCCAGGTCTACTGTTCCCTCCCTGAGGGACTGAGTCTCTTGGGTTCCCTGGGCTTCTTTCCTAATCTGTACAATGAAGGGGTGGACTTGTTGGCCTCAGAGGGCCCTCTCAGCTCCAAATGCACCAGCCCATGCCCTCCAGGCTCCCCTTGGTACTCCTTATGGCCAATGCATAGCACATCACAGAAGGGAGAGAAAACGGCTCAGGAAACGGGGGGCCTCAAATAGCCGTGAACCCCCAAAATTCACCTTCTGGGGACATAAGTGAAATTTAACCTGCTTAGGGGATCAGGAAGGAGTCTGAGACCAGGAGTCCCTGACTCCAAGCTTAACTGCAAAAAGTACAGAGCCAGAATTACTTCATGGGGCTAGAATGCTTCCCTTGGAGTCTCAGAAAGTTTAAAGCTTACCTCCTGGCAGCACAGGATCAAAGACTGAAAGTTGGCAGAGATCTCCAACAGAACCACCTCCCTCCATTTTGCAGATAAGGAAACTAAGACACAGAAGTTAAATGACTTACTCAGGGCCATTCAACCAGAAAATGTGCAGCATAACACACATTAGCTGTGTGACCAAAAAGGTGACCACTTTAACCCCTTAATATTCACTTATTCATCCATAAAGGGGGCTAATAACAACTTCAGTACTAACTTCAGCACCAGCTTCCCAGGGTTGCTTTGAATATGACCTTATACATTAGCCTTTGGAAACCTGAAAAATGCTATATGTCAGTATTGTTGCTATTATTAATTTATCATGGCATGTCTTAAAAAAGTAAAATTGATAATACGTTCAAAGTGCTGAGTCCTTGTGATACACACAATGTTTTCTAGTTGTGTGCATTACTGTTGTTATTGTTGTTGTTTATAAATATATATGTATGTGTATGCCTTTCTCTCTATGTCTATATATACCTCTCTCTATATATACATATATACATTCCTCTCTCTATATACACCTCTCTCTCTCTCTCTCTCCATATATATGTGTGTGTGTGTGTGTGTGTGTGTTTCTATATACACATAAATATACATACATACATACACACATACATACAGTATATAACAATAATTTCTAGGACAGAATTCAGGAAATACATGAAAATACCAGAACCACAATAGGAAGAGCGCTACACTAAGAGCTGGCTGATGTGGGCTGTAATCTGGCCTCTGCTAACAAAGGGTTTGGCCCAGCTGAGCTGTGAGGCCCCGGCCAGCTCCCAACTGATGTTGTTCATCTACCAAAGGTGGAGGGGCTGGCCCTCTCTCATTGCACAGAAGGCCTTGGTGGCCAACAACTACCATACTGAATCCAAAGAGGAAAAAAACAAACCCTACTTCTCAGAAAGGCTTTCCTTATCCTGTCCTGATGACCGCCCAAAGATGATAGCGCTCTGTGGTTTTCCTTTAAATGAACGCCTGTAAGTCAAGATGCTAAACTCTCTTACACAGAGATGAACAGAAGTCTATTTTAAGTGGCAGAGGAGGCCCTGGGCTTTGCAAGGAGATGACTCACCGGAGTGAGGTGCCCAGGATCCATCCACCCTGCCCAGCCGGAATGGCTTTCCCTTCACACATGCCTCTATCTTCCCTAAAGATACGAATTTAAGGGGAAAAAAAAAAACCAGCCAGTCTCCAATCTTTTCTGCTGTTGCTGTTAAGAGTGGGTGGAGAGAGATGGTGAGAAGGAAGAGAAGGGGAAAAGAAGGAAGAGACCTAAAAGCTACTCCCTCATCATAACCCAGGAACCCATAAACGGGGAACACGGGAGGGGCTACCCCAGGGAGAGTCACCTCAGGAGCGAGGATGCCTTCCTCATTAGATGGTGCAGCCAGGAACAAATGTGGGAGGTGTTTGCGGGTGGGGAAGGGGTCATTTAAAAGTTGGCTTTTCTGAAAGGCACAAGGAACCAGTCAACAAAAAGGAGTGGGGCTCTGGAATGGTTTCCAGCAGCTTCTGTGTCCTATCCCCCCCCAAAATCTCCAGGCCTGGGGAGGCTGCATGGGTGTCTATCTCCCAGCCCCTAGTACAGTGCCTGGAAACAATAGGCATTTAATGAATGCTTTCTGAGTTGCTAAATTTGGGTGACCCTGGGGAAGTCATTTAACTCCTTGCCCCTCTCTCTTCTTGGCTGAAAAATCAGGTAATACACAAGGAGTTCCCAGAGTCTTTGGGTAATTGTGAATGCTGATGGCCTGACACTTTGGAACATCCCGTATTTCCACTGCTTACCTCTCAAAGTTCTGAGAGGGGAAGGACACACTGAACTGAAAATCACCTGAGAAATACGCACCAATTATTAAGGATGATGTTTAAAAAGCCTTTATTCCCACAGGCTACTTGGAGTGACCCTACCCCTATAACCTCAGTCAAGTCCGCGAAGCTCTTGGGGCCTCAGATCCGTCATCTATAAAATGAGGAGGTTGGATGAGGCAGCCCTGGAGGTCCTGAGAGGCAGCAGAGCACAGGGGATAAGGCACAGAATTTGGAGTCAGGAACCCAACTTCAAATCCTGGCTGTTATTTACTGTATGTGCTGGCTTGTTCAAGTCACTTGAGCTTCATGGGCTTCATTGTTCTCATATGTAGAATGAGAGAACTACACTAGAGCAGGGCTTCTGAAACTTTTTCCACTTGCCACCCCTTTTCGCCCAATAAATTTTTGCTTGACCCCAGGTATACAGATATGTACAATAGGTATGCAAAACCTTTTACTGCTGCCAAATCTTTCATGACTCCCACATTCAGATATGGGATCAGGACCCACAGTTTCAGAAGCTGGGCACTAGATGATGCCTGACATTTAAGAAGTCCTAAGTAATTCTTCTCATTCACTGATTCGTTCATTCATTCATTCATTCATTCACAACTGTTCTCCCCAGAGTCCTTCTCTTCCCTTAAGGTGGAGCTCAGGAGGACCTTCTCAATGCAACCCTTCCTAACCCCTACAAATGCCAGGGGCCTCCCTCCCAAATCATTGCGTTTACATTGACATTTGTTCATTTTAAACTTAAACAGCATACATTTCTATATGTATTTGCCCCACACACACACACACTGGAAGGTAAGCTCTTTGAGAGAAGAGATGGTTTCCTTTTTTTAATTATTATTAGTATTCCTAGTGCCCAGCATATAGTAGACACTTAAACAGACTTGATTGATTGATATTGTCTGAGTAAATAACCTCCATCATCAATGGGAGGAAGCAACAGAGAGAATTCTTATTCTGAGTTCAGAGAACTGGGATCTGAATCCCTCTTCTGCTACTCACCATCGTCGGCAGGACAGGTCTATATGGGGACCTGAAGCACCTGCCTCTGTCTGGGCAGTTTCTGATCGGTAAATGAGGAGCCTGGACAAGACTTCTAGGCTTCCACCGTCTCTGGTCCACAGTGACAAAGATTCGGTCTAGATTCAGGGTAACTTGATGGAGTAGAGAGAGCAAAGGCCAGTGAATGAGTCAGGAAGGTCTGGGCTCGGCTCTGCACCTGACACATGCCAGCTGTGTGGGGAGGCTCAGGGGAGCAGACAGTAAGCCACCTGGGGAGCAGCAGGGGATGGGAGGACAAAATTTCTGAGTGATCCTGGACCTCACCACTTCCTCATCCATATCATGAGGGGCTTGGACCAGGTGGCCTCAAAGGTCCCTTCCAAGTCTCAGCCTAGCACCTTTTCCTATCTATGATTTCCCACACTACCAAGAAGGAACTGCCCTCCTCCGTAACTCCAATGGCTCCCTACTACTTCCAGGAGCAAGTACACAGGGCTCAGTTTGGCATTCAAAGCTCCTTCCTGCCTTTCCCATCTTATGCCTTACTCCTCACCCATCTCCTCTTTGATCCAGTGACACCACCATCCTGGCTGACCCACAAACCAAACTCTCCATCTCTGGACTCTCAATGCCTGGAACATTCTCACTCCTCATCTCTGACTACCCACCTCCCAGACTTCCTTTTAAATCCCAACTAAAATCCCACCTCCTACAGGAAGCCTTCCTCAACCCCTATGAATTCCAGTGACTCCCTCAGTTAACGATTCCCTCTTCATTCTGTATATAGCCTGCTTTGTATGTCTTCTTTTCCAAGTTGTCTCCCATTAGACTGGAAGCTCCTGGAGGACAGGGACTGCCCTTTGCCTCTTTTTGTACCTTGGCAGCTTAGCACAGGGCCTGGCACAAGACAGGCACTTAATAAATGTTTGTTGACTGACTGATAAAGATAAGAGCCTATAGTTCATTAGGAGGTAAGTGCTAGGGAGATGCTTAAGACTAAGAGCTCACACTACTGTAAATTTAGAGCCAGAATGGACCAGTGAGGTTGTCTAATCCAACCCTTCATTTTCCCAATGAGAGGTCAGAGATAATTGTGCAACTTGCCTAAAGTCACACAGGTAAGTTAGTGTAAAACAGGGGTTCAAATTCAGGACCTAAGTGAACTGCCCAGGATTATCCAGGTCCTGTCAGGGGCACAACTGAAACCTCCCTCCCTCTCTCTGTCTCTGTCTCTGTATGTCTGTCTGTGTGTGACTGTCTGTCTATGTGTGTGTGTGTCAGTGTCTGTATCTCTGTGTTTGTGTGTGTGTGTATGTGTGTGTCAGTGTCTCTGTGTGTGTGTGTCAGAGTCTCTGTCTCTCTGTGTGTCTCTGTTTGTGTGTGTGTGTGTCTGTCTGTCTGTCTGTCTCTTCCTCTCCCTCTCTGGCACTCTCTCTGTCTCTCCCTGTCTCTGTCTCTGTCTCTCTCTGTCTCTGTCTCTCTGTCTCTCTCTCTCTGTCTCCTGAATCCTAGCACTCCATCCACTATTTCAGCTAACCAGAATATCCCATTAACCAGAGCATTCATTCTCAGATGAACACAGAGGCATAGACGCTTTTGTTCTTTGCTCCCAAAGGCGGCTGTCACCTCTCCCCAGCTAGCTCCCAAGGACAAGCGCTGCCACTCATCCACCACCAAATCAAGCCCAGACCTGACCTCCCAACAGGAAGAGATGTGTTCTTACAAAGAGGATGCTACTCCTGAAATTCTCTGCAAGTCTTGAATATTAAAAAGTGACGTGAATCACCTCTTAGCCATGTTGTAGATCACAAGATAAAAGTGTATCTGATCAGGGAAGCAGAGGGGCGGTCCCAGCAGCCCTGATGGATTATGCTCAGATCCTCATGAACACACGGAGCTCCCTTCAAGCACAAAACAAGCAGGGCATCCTCTTCCCCACACCTTCACCCCCCTGACCACCACCACTCACAAAGCATTTACACACAACCCTTTAGGGTTTGCAGTGCTAACTCATTCCATCTATGGAGACCAGCAGCAACAGCTAACATTTCAAGAACAATTTGAGGCTTCAGGAAAATGCACTGATAGAGTTTGGAGTCAAAGGATCTGGGTTCAAATTCTGACTCTGATCCTTAGCATCCATGGCCTTGCAAGAGTCACATGTCTCTGGGCCTCAGATTTCTCAGTTATACATGGGAGGGTTGTGCTGAAAGACTCAGAGGTCCCCTTCAGGTCTAACTCAGTGGTTTTATTCCTAACCATCCTGTGAAGCAGGCAGTGTAGTTTTCGTGATGGTCGATTTTACCTCGGTGAGGTTAAATGATTTGCCCCAGATCACACAGCAGAACATTGTCACAATCTGGATTCCAATGCACATCCCTTGGGCCTAAGTCCAGCATGCTCCTCCTCACATCAAGCTGAGGAAGCTTTAGACCAGGGGGCCCTTAATCTTTTGAGTATCATGGACCCCTTAGACAGTACATGGGGAAGGGGGCCTGCCTAGGGGTTCCTTCTCAAGATAATGCTTGGTTGCCTCCGCTCATAACTGAAGAAAATGTTTTGTTTCTAATTAGATAAAATAAAGATGTTTTTCCCATCCAAGTGCCCAGGCTGCCCCCCAAAAATCTATGCATGTACTCCAAGTTAAGAGTTTTCATATTGATCTATGTTTCTTGCTAAGTCATCATCATGTGACCAGGGATCAAATCAGTCAATAAGCATTTGTTAAGCATCTACCATTTGCGGGGCTGGAAACAGATAGATGGATCTGTGGATAGAAGGCTATGCCTGTAGTCAAGAAGACCCAAGTTCAAATCCAGCCTCAGATACTTCCTAGCTGGGTGACCCTGAGCACGTCACTAACCTCGTTTGTCTCAGTTTCCTCATCTGTAAAATGAGCTGAAAAAGGAAATGGCAGACCACGCTAGTATCTTTGCCAAGAAAACCCGAAATGGGGTCACAAAGAATCAACACAACTGAAAAATGACTGAACAACAACAATGTGCCAAGCACAAAGGTACTCCTAAAAAAAGGGAATAAGAAAACAGCTTGCTTTGGACCCAAAGAGGAGATAGCTATGGGAAGGCACCTCCCTCTTTCCTTTGCTGAGGTGGGACATTGAACATGAACCACCACCTGTGATGTCAGATGAGTTAATGTGCTGCTAAGTTCTGCTGAATTATTCTTTCAGCCGTTTTTTGTAGGAAAGGGAGAGATTTAATAAGAATCAAAGGTGATATAAAAACAAAAGATATCCATTTTTTAAAGCTGACTTTGAAATTGTAAAGCTCTTGGGTCTGTTTACTGTTTGCCACTCAGAAACACATATTTCCAAGCTCTGGTTTCCAAGGAAGCACAAAGGGCTTGCGTTTGCTTCAAAGACTTTGAGTGGCAATGTACAAATTAGTTCAGGATAAAATAAATTTAATTTAAAAAGAAATGTTGCATGCGTATTCTGGGTGTGCTCTATGCCTGCCTCTACCTCTGACAATCTTGGTCTTCCTGTAAAACTCAGGGCTCCCCCTCCTCTCAGGAAGGTCCGCCCCCAGAACTGAGTGTTCTCTTCACCTCAGCTTTTCATAAACTCTACTTAGGTAGAGGTGTTGCTTACCCCCAGTAGAATGTAAACGTCTTGAGGACATAGGCATGTGCCAGTGAATGACCCTACTGCAGGCTACATGTTGAACAGATATTTGTCAGTCTGTCATTTCCTCCCAGAAGAGGATAAGCTCCTAGAAGGAACCTTGCACTACCACTAGCACATAGTAGGCACGATGCCTGGCACATAGTAGGCACTTGTTGAATTGACGACTCTCCACGTTGTATCGTCACCAGCTTCTCCCTCCCCACCCTTTGTCCCAAGGAAACATTCTTTTCTGGAAAACTTTGCTGCTTATTTCTTAGTTTAGTAATTCATTTTAGAACAGAAGGAGAATTGGGGTTGATTAGACACCAGAAGCCTGGCCTGAATCACTGTTCAATGAGTCACTTATTTGTAAATCAATGACTCTCTAAGTCAAAAGTCTGAACATAACTAAGTTTTGCCCCCACCCCCCTCCAACCTGTCATCCACAAGGCTGCCAAGCTCCTGTTCCTAAAGCCAACGTCTGGCCAAGTCCTCCCAGCCCCAAGAAACTCCAGGAGATCCCTGGTGATTGGCAGTTCCAGCTTTTCCCAGCCCAGCTCCACACAACCTTTCCCTGTTTCTTGCACATTTCCATCACTCTGAATCTCTCCCTCCATTCAAGACTCAGGTCAGGTGGCACCTTCGGTGAGGCCTTTCATGCTCTCCTCTCCCTCTCCCCGCCCCCCGAAAAAAAATTACTTGGAATTTACTTGGTTTATATTTTGTATTGACTTACAAGTATACATCTTGTATTCCTTTCCCCTCTCCCCTCAGTGGAATGTTAGCTGCCCAGGTCAGCACCAGCTACATAGTAGGCACTCAATAATTACTTGTTGAACTAGGTGCCATGACACACACCTGGAACTCCTGCTATTGGCTCTCTGCACTAAGCAGGCCCCACAGGGTGAGCCCCCGGGATCGAGGGCACCAAGCTGCCTCAGGAGGACAAACCAACCCAGGACAGAAACTGTGCAGATCAAAGCCTCCAGAAGCACCCAGGAGCAGCGCAATGGGCCCAAGGGGCCTCACTGCACTTTCAGCCTCCAAAATAAAGAAATAATAAATAAATGACTCATTGAACAAATGAGCAAGAAAAAAGACATTTCAAAATGGACTGTGGAGCTGAAGGTCCTTCTGACTCAAATTCCAGCAAAGCAATCGCTCACATGCCACTCAAAGTTCAAAGTAAGTTACCCTTGGCACATCGTCAGCACTTAATAACACTCTGATTGACTGACTGCTAAGCATGAAACTGGGCTCCGAGCATCCCTCTCCTCTTCCACTCATGTCAACCCGTTCCTCTCCAGTCAGTGAGAAGGCACCCCAAGGTACACTGGAGCCATACCCACTCAAGTCTGGGGTCGCAGTGCAAAGGAAGGCCCCACCAGGATGGAAGCAGGTGGGCAAAGAAGCACATAGTTTAATCACAGGTCTGATTAGGGACTTGGAGATTGCACTAGGGCAGCTAGGTCACGCGGTGGATAAAGCACCGTCTTGGATTCAGGAAGACCTGAGTTCAAATCTGACCTCAGATAGTTGACACTAGCTGTGTGACCCTGGGCAAGTCACTTAACCCTGATTGCCCTACAAAAAAGAAAGAAAGAAAGAAAGAAAGAAAGAAAGAAAGAAAGAAAGAAAGAAAGAAAGAAAGAAAGAAAGAAAGAAAAGAAATCTCACTAGAATAAAGAAAACAATTCACCCAGCATCATAAAACTAGTCATTTATGAAAGCCTAATGTGGTCCAGGGGTTAAAGAGATTGGAGTTATCAAACCTAGGTTCAAAGCCCCTCTCCAATACTTACTAACAATTTGTTGACCAAGTAAGTCACTTCTTTGTTTCTGAGACTCATTTTCCTTATCTGTAAAATGGTGATGATAATACCTGTAATATTTATCTTGTGGGGAGTCTAAGAGGATTTTAGATTTAGAGCTGAAAGGGGTCTTGGGAGTCATCTAGTCCAAGCTCCACATTAAGAGATAAAGAAAATGAGGCCAAGAGAAAGGAAAAGCAACCCACTTTGCCTCCTGACTCCAGGAATTTTCCTCCCTGCCTGGAAGCCTCTCCCTCCTCATCTCTGCCCCCTTCAAGTCCCAGCTAAAATTCCATCCTGTACAACAAGGCTTTTCCAATTCTCCTCAATGCTGGTCCCTTCCCTAGATTCCTGACCTCCAATGGATCCTGCCTATGGCTTACTTGTATGTGGTTGTTTTCATGTTCTCTCTCCCATTAGATTGTGGGGTCCTTGTGAACAGGGATTGGGCACTGTGCCTGGCACAGAGTGGGTATTTGATAAATGCTTGTTGACTATTTGATTTTTTGAAAAGCACCCAAAAGCCACAGGTGAGGATTAGTTCAAGGAAGTCTATTGATCCACTGATCCTTCATCTCATTTTTCAGTCTCCAACACTGTATATCTGGTTCCTTCCCTCCCATCCACCTTCCAGGTGAGCTGATACAAATCAGAGTAAAGTTCTGGGGGTCTTGCTACAAGCCTCTGCAGAATCACTTCCCTTAGAATCAGCAGCCAAAGAGGGGGAGGGACTGGTTTGTTTGTGTGTGTGTGTGTGTGTGTGTGTGTGTGTGTGTGTGTGTGTGTGTTTGGGGGGGGGAGGGTTCTTAGCATATCCTACAAGCAAGCTCCTTCCACTTCCACCGGTCCCTGGGCTGCTCACAGTTTTCAGCCTTGCCAAGTCCACAGGCCCTCATCAGCTGCCCGGCTTGTGTGCTTGTGCACTAACTTGGCTGCTTTCTCTGGACCAGCACCATCTCAGTTGCTTCTCCCCGGCACCATCTGCTCAGGCAGGATGACTTGTGAACACTGCTGCCGCTACTGCTTCCATCTTTCTATCAGCTTTCTGGCAATGTTCTCCAGAGGATAGATTGCAAGAACATCCATAACATTTGCCTTTCAGCATGTCCTTGCTGCCATCTTGCAAAAGGCGAGATAAGGTTTGGGGAAGGAGTAGAGGGGCAACAAATCCCCAAGGGATCTCAGAGGCCGACCAGCCCAATCTGAACACAAGTCTCCACCACTCCCCAAGAGCGGCCATTGAGCCTTTTCAATGAAAAGAAACACATTGTGATCGTGACAGAGAAGACGACGAGGAAGGCCAGCAAGGAGCACAGACAGGCTGGACGGCTTTGAAAGCGATCTGCTGAGTTTATTTCATACTTGAAAAGCAAGTGATATATAATAAAGTTCTGCAGGTTCTCATAGGTTCCTCTTTAGAAAGAGACTTCTACTTGTATATGGAAATAACAATTTCAAGTGATATTAAGTTCAGAATAAAAATAAACTTTAAAAAAAGAAAAGAAAAACAACTAGTCAGGGGAAAGGGGAACCAACACTCTCCCAAGGCAGCCCATTCCACTTTGGGAAATCTGATCCCTGTTAGCTGTCCAGAGACGCTCTCCATTCAACTCCATACCCTCCTACCTAATCTAAACCTGTTTCTCCCAGGCTGTCCACTGATAAGATAGCTCTAGTTATGAGGACAAGTCCAAATCTGCCTCCTCTGTGAATTCCATCCAGGGCTTGAGGGATATAATTTCATTTTATTTCATTTCAGTTTAGAAATGATTGTGGTACTTTGGCTGGGGTGGTAACAAACTCCATTCAAAAATGCTGAAAGAGTCCTAAGAATTCAAAAGAACTTTCACGTACTTGTGGTCACATTAAATTCTGAAAATACCAGAGTCACACACAAAGAGATGCTGTAAGTGCTTTCAATGACGACCTGGACATATCGTGAGCACATCGCCTGGCACATAGTAAGTGCTTAAACAATCCTAAGTGACTGATTAAGTGTTTTTTGTTACTTTTTTAAAATAAAAAATTAAATCAGGAAACAAAATTTGGTCAAGTTTTTTGATGGAAAACGTTTCGATGGATGGCTGGTACTTTGTTATATGAGTAAAAAACAATAGTGAGCTACACACTAAAGTTAGGAATGGAGCACTCCAAATTCATACCAGTCCTATGCATTTGAAATGATGAAATCCTCATGTCATAATAATCAAATGAAACTTGAAAGTTGTTTCGTTTCCCCTGCCTGGAAATGGATCAAAGATAGCTGCCTCTACAAGCCCTCCGAGATTGATCCCTCCCATTTTACAGAGGAGGAAAGTGAGGATTAGAGTGATTAACTGGTAGTAGTTAGTGATCAGCAGGGGCTGGATTCAAATCCAAGTGCTCTGACTCCAAAGTTCTTGAAACTATATCAAGAAGGAAAGGAATAAACAGCACCAGACACAACTCAAGGGGGAAAGTGCCAACAATGTTTTTAACTTTGTAATGATGCTAGTGAGGCAAATGGCTTCTGGAATATATGCAGAACATGAGGCAAAAAGGGAGAGTGACAGAGCGCAAGAAATAAATACATATGATATTGAATGGTTAATCACCAAAGGATGCTGCAGGTGTCACCCGTACCAGTAATCCAACATCTAACATGTTTCCATATTCTTACCATGAAGATATTGAATTCTCTTAGCTACTTCAAAACTGGATGGGTAAAGGGAGGAATTTTTGGTTTTAAACAACCCTTTTTAAAGAACGAAAATCAAGGAACTATAAACATATTTCCAAAAATATTTTCACTATGACCAATTTGGATTTATATCTGAGATGTAAAGATAGTTCAATAATAGGATAATAAAATAACACATAATCATATCAAAAAAAAATTCCAACCTGTTATCAACAGGTACAGAAAAAGCAATTAACAATATACAACATTCATTTATGCCGAAAAAAACCCTTACAAAACATAGAAAGGCTTTTAAATGTTATTTTAAAAGCATATACCTAAAATCAAAAGATAAAAAATCAAGGTATTAGAAATTAATAAGGGGCAGCTAGGTGGCACAGTGGATAAAGTACCGGCCCTGTATTCATGAGTACCTGAGTTCAAATCCGGCCTCAGACACTTGACACTTACTAGCTATGTGACCCTGGGTAAGTCACTTAACCCCCATTGCCTGGCCCCCACCCCAAAATGATTAAAAAAAGAAAAGGGGGGGGAAAAAGAAATTAATAAGAGGGATGGCTAGGTGGCGCAGTGGATAAAGCACCAGCCCTGGATTCAGGAGGACCTGAGTTCAAATCCAGCCTCAGACACTTAACACTTACTAGCTGTGTGACCCTGGGCAAGTCACTTAATCCCCATTGCCCCACACAAAAAAAAAGAAAAGAAAAGAAAAGAAATGAATAAGAGAAAAGGGCACAGCACTTCATCTAGCAATGCAAAAGGCCCTAAATGTAAATCAGATGAGATTTCCAAATCTGCTTGCTACCTAGCTGAACTTGAACAAGTCACTACCCTGGCACTAGTTTATAGTTCACAATTCACAGGCTTTGGAGCTGGCAAATACTTTAGGTATTATCTAGCCCAACTACTCTGAGAACAAAATCCTAAACCCAGAAGTTTCCCTCCCTGACCAAACAAAAAACCAACACCACTCGCCAAACTGTCCTTGGTCTCCATTCCCCGGCATTTGAAGCCCGCCAAAATGGTTCCCACCCCGTAGAATGTTAGCAATAGCACAGAGCACTAAGGGCCAGAGGACCTTTTTGCATAAGCCCTGTTACAAGCCTGTTTCCTAATCTGTAAAATGACTATTGGGCCACTAGATGACACAGTAGATAGAGTGGCGGGCCTGGAGTCAGGAAGACTCATCTTTCTGAGTTCAAATCTGGCCTCAGATACTTACTAGCAGTGTGACCCTGGGCAAGTCACTTCACCCTGTTTGCCTCAGTTTCCTCATCTGTCAAATGATCTGGAGATGGAAATGGCTAAACCCCTCCAGTATGCTTGCCAAGAAAACTCCAAATGTCACAGAGTCAGATGTGACTGAAAAATGATTCAACCACAAGAAAATGGCTGCTAAGAGCTCGTTCAGTTCTAATTCTATGATCCTTTAATCCCTCAGGGCAAGAACTGTTTCAGTTTTATCTTGGTATCACAGGTGCCTGACACATACTAAATGCTTTTTTGTTTCTCAAATTAAAATTAGATCCAAAGCCCTCATTTGGCGAGACCAATTGGCCAAGGTCACACGGGAAATAACAGAGCCAGTATCTGAACTCAAAATTTCTGCCTCTCAATCAGACAAGCAGCAGGCACATGTAGCAAAAACAATATCCAGTCAGAATCATAAAGATTGGTTTCAAACTTCTACTTTTTTGCTTACAACCTGTATAATGCCTCACAACTCATTTTCCTCTCTCTAGACCTCAGTTTCCCATCAGTAAAATGGGAGGGAGGGGAGGGTCGAAGAAATAACCTTTGAAAGTCCTTTCTACCTCCATATCCTTTGAACTTATGATCTCATGGTCCCAACTCAAGTTGGGATCTTGTGGTTTTTCCATCAACCCGTAAAATGCTGAACTGTCTCTACTGATCCAAGCTAACATTCTCCATGGGACAACCATACAAGGAAGCTTAGAAAGTAATGTCCTGGAAGATGGGCCCCATGACTTTTGTTTAACTGCACACCATCCAGAAAGTTGAGCTCTTACTCAAAGAAAATGCCCATCTGGTCCCTGGGTTTATCTAAAGGAAAGGCATTGTAAGCCTCAAAGCATTCTTTAAGTATGAACTATTTGGAATCATTGCTGTTATGATCTGATGGCCAAGGACCTTGAATCTCAGCAGCATCTCAAGAGTTGGAAGGCACCTAAGCAGGCATCTTTACAACTGTACCTGACAAAGAACTGCAGCCTCATTACAAGTCATCTGACCTTTGCTTAGAGGATGGATGCTAATGAAGGACAAGCCAAGGCAGCCAACCAGCCTTCCAGACATCTACAATTCGCTGGCATGGTTACCTGGTATCATTCCCAAATCTGCCTCTTTGCACCTTCTTACCTCTACTCCTAGTTATACCCTCTAGGGCCAAACAGACCAAGTCTAGTCTCCTTTCTGGATGACATACAGCCTACCACATACTAGAAGACGACACTCAAATGTTTCCCTAACTCTAGGCTAAATCTGCCCAGTTTGTTCAACTCACTCATCTGGCAAGGACTCGAAGCTTTCCCTATCTTGGTGGTCTCCTCTGAACACTCCTCGGCTCAGCAATGTCCTATCTAAGCTGTGAGGTCCAGAACTGAACATGGTGCCCCAGAGGGGGTCAGAGCTGAGCAAAGTACAGGGGGCCTAGCAGCTCCCCAGCCCTTGAATCCATGTCTCTCCTAATGCAGACCTTCCCCCAGTCAAGAGAGTAATCTTGCCATCTTACCTACAATTTCAAACCCACACCCAACATCTTGGCTCTGAGATCACATCCACATTCTTTTCAATTTTTACCCTTTTCCCATCTTTTCCACCTGTCTAAGTAAATTAGGAAAGCTGAAAAGGTGACAGGCTACTTGGCAGTCAAGGAAGCTAACTGGCTGCTTTCTAAAAATCAAGGCAAAGGTGAATGAATCACATAAATCTGTTTGGAAAGAGTTATTTTGTTAAGCCCTTCCAACATGACCCAAAGAGTGCTGGGAAAACAACGGTGGGTGTAAGAACACCACAGCACATTACCAGGGTGATGATTCACCTGCAAGCAGAGTCAGACTTCACCAAGGACATATAGAAATGGAAAATGGCCAGAGATTCAGAGGAAGGCTTCTGGCATTAGGCAGCTCCTCCGGGGATGATTCATGGAAGGACAAAAGGTTAGTACTACAGGACACTCAATGCTGGCAAAGCTGTGGAGAAACTGGTACATCCATCCACTGCTGGGGCAAATGCATACTGGTAGGATCTTTTTGGGTGGAAACCCTCCCAATGTTCAGTTAACGTTATAAAATTAATCTTACCCTATGGCCCATTTAAGTCCATTTCTGGGAATATACCCTGAGAGTATCATCATAGAAACCCAACAATAAATAAAGCTATCAATTCAAATACATTCATAGCAACATTACTCATTATTGCCAAAAACAAAACAAAACTGGAATCAATCAAAATAGTCAACAACAGGGAATAACTGAATCAATTATAGTACGTTATTGAGATTAAATGCTCTACTGCAATTAAGACTGCCAAGTTTGAGTGATATAAGGAAATCTGGAAAGTCCTTTATGGAGTCATATAAGGGGAGGAAGGGAGCAGTATGAGGATAAAGAACATATGAGTTATGGCCATAAAAGAGAAAATGGGAAAGAATTGAGGAAGAATCCCAGTGACTACATGGAGGGAGTTTAATGGGAAAGTTACAGCATTTGGGGGGGGTTGAATTTCATTGGCTTAAACATAAATATTTCAAAGCAAGTTTAACTTATTATATTATTCAGCCCCACCTCCAGCAACCCTCTAAGACTATCTTTATGGTTTTGGTTTATAATTATTGGGCTGGGCTTGAGATTCACTGATCCAGGGAATGAATTCCCCAGTGAGGAAAGTCCTTCTACCAATGCACACACCTGCTCCCCCTTCTCCACCACTCGGCCTCAGGAAGCTGCCTGGGATGTGCAACGTCGTACAGGTGGTGTTGCAAGCAAGACTGAAATCATCTTCTTCGTCTACATTACCTCTTGTCATAATTTATAATATCATTAAAAACGAGTCAACAATCATTTATTCAGCACCTACATTGTGACAGGCAGGCACTAGGTAGTGCACTGGAGAGAGCGCCAGACCTGGCGTCAGGAAGACTCATCTTTGTGAGTTCAAATCTGGTCTCGGACACTTATTAGGTGTGTGACCTTGAGCAAGTCACTTAATCCTCTTTGCCTCAGTTTCTTCATCTGTAAAATGAGTTGGAGAATTATCTTTGCCACAAAAAGAAACAAGGGAGGGAGAAAAAGTTGTAACTCAAAATCTTATAAAAACAAATATTGAAAACTATCTTTACATGTAACTAGAAAATAATAAAATACCTTGAAGATTACCAAAAAAGGGGGTCAAGAAGTATCAGAGATGATGAAAAAACTAGTAAATGTGCCAAGAATAGGGATTAAAAGGAAAGGCAAAAAAAAAAAAAAAGGTCCCGGCTCTCAATAAGCCTCCAATCTAAGGTACCAACAAGATCTAGGCAGGATAAATGGGGGATAATCATATGAGAACGTGTGGGTGAGCTGCAATCTGCACTACTGAGTGAGGAGAGGATGCATCCCCAATGGCAGCACAAAGCCCCCCAGTGAAGCCAAACCAATGTCTGAAGCAAACAAACTGAACATGACCTGGGCAGCACAACATCTCACCATGACAAGGCAGATGAGGAACCAGCAACGCCCAGCAGCTCACTTCCACGGAACCTGACCCTGCAGTTTCCCAATGGGCCCTGCCATACCTGCTGGCACAAGGCCCTGGGACAGAAGATCACATTCCATTAATTTCTCCCTCAAAAAGAGGCAATCATTTAGAGCTCATGACAGCTGGCAGCCAAAGTGCAAGGGCAGTTATTAACCAGTCACGCCCCCCACAGTCCTCACTTTCCCATTCCTTTCTGAGTTTTTCTTTCATTGTAAAGGCCATGTGGTCAAGTGGAGGAAGAGGTAATGGGAGGCCAGGGTTCAGCCTCACCTCTGAGTCACATGGGCCACGTGACCCCAGCCCAAGTTCTGAATGTCTCTTGACCAAGCAATCCTCTGAGGGCATCTTCTGCAGAGAAGGTGGCAAACCTGCATTAGCGAAGGGACTTTCCCCATCCAGGAATCCCTGTTATCAAAGAAATCTCCATTCCAGTCCCAACCTCTATGACTCCTTCATACCTCATCGCACCCCCAGAACATGGCAGGGCTCCCCAGAGGCAGGTGGTCCTGCCTTGGTCTGAACCACAACACAACTTCTCATGATTTCATCCTGACAATAATCCTGCAAGGTAGATTATTATTATCCTTATTTTAAACAGGAGCAAACTAAGGCTGAGAGAGGCCCAGGGTCATACAGAGCTGTCTAATAAGAGACGAGGCGATATCTGACTCCAATTCACTATCAAAGGTACCTGCCCACCCCCAGCTCCTGGAAATAAAAGGTGGGGAAGCATCACAGGTCTGAAGGGGCCTCTGAGGTCATCTGGCCCAATTCTGAGCTAAGAATCTGCCCAACTTCACCCCAACAGGTCATCAAGCTTCTGGAAGAATGCCACAACAAGGGGACTCACTATCTACTGAGGCAGCTCCTGCCCCTGCAGGAGAAGTCTCAGCCTTGGAAACTTGTCCATGAGGCCCAAATCTACCTCTGACACTTTCACCTACTGCGCCAAGGTCTCCCTTTGGAAGATAACAGGAGCAAGAAGACAGAGCATGGGGCAGGAGAAAGCACATTGGCTTTGGAGTCAGAGAGGCACCCGGGTTCAAGTTCTGTACCTGTCACTTAATACCCGTGTGACCCTCTTGTCACTCACTACCTGTTCAGACTTGGTTTCTTCTCTCTGAGCCTCAGTTTCTAGAAGGAGGCCACTGCCCTAAGGCCCCTCCCAGCTCTAGATCTAAGTTGACCTCAGAAGGTTAACTTGCTAATTTTTACCAGCCTAAGTTTTGGGGGTTTTGGGGGGGGAGGGCTGCATTTCAAAACCTACAATGTTGGTCACAGAGATATAAGTACAGTCCAAAGTTAAAGCTAAAGAAAGGCAAACTGAGGCAATCCCAGGACACATCCTAAAACCTGGAGCTACACGGAAAACAGCTCTTCATCCTCCATTGTCAGTTTGTTTTCTCTCAGGCTAGATGTGTGAGGACTCCCAGGGCACACAAAATAAGGAAACAGATGGCAACTCATGGGCCAAGGGCCCTGGCAGAGGATGACCAAATGGAGAACTCCAATGAAGAGCAAGACATGAACCTGGAGACAAAGCCAATGGGATGTGTTGATACTCTCCAACAAAAGCAGGCACAGGTCAGAACTGTGTTGGACCATGTGATCTGGGCGGTCTCCTGAGAAGCTGGACACAATGCAGGCTGCCACTCTTCCATGGAAGTTATGCCAAGACCTGCTAAAGACTTTCCCTAGAAAGGTCTCTTCTAACTCTAAATCTAGGCTCCCATCACCTCATCATATGATTCGTTGGATCACAGCTGCATGCCATATCTTCTTGGCATCATCCCTTCTCAATGTCTTGACTTTGACCAGTGGTGAATGAGCCAAAGATCAGATGCAAGCACAGGGCAGAATTCCAGCACACACAAGGCTTCTGGAGGGCAGGCGCCTTCGGTCAGAATGCAAGTTCTGGGACGGTTCTCTTGTCTTTGTACCCCTATCCTCTAGCACAGCTCCCAGCACATAGTAGGTCCTTAATAAATGGGTACTCGGGCAGCCAGGTGGCACAGTGAATAAAGAATAGGCCCTGGATTCCGGAGGACCTGAGTTCAAATCTGACCTTAGACACTTGACATTAGCTGTGTGACCCTGGGCAAGTCACTTAACCCTCACTGCCTCACCAAAAAAAAAAAAAAAAAAGGTACTAATTGACTGGAACTTGTTTTTCTGTTTCCTTCTCTGTATAGATGTTGTTTCCCCACAGTGGAACGGCTCAGTTTCCTTTTTGTTTCCCCACACCAGCCAATGGCAGAGTTGCTGACAGAGGATATTTCTTGATGGATGTGACTGCATTTTAAATTCACTTCTCTGGGGAGATGTTTCCTCCCCATAAAATAGAAACACCTCAAGGACAGGGCCCTTCTTTGATCACCTCAGATGCCCCCTGCAATGCCTTAGCTGTCCTCTCCCTCTGCCCTTGTCCCACTGGGGATTTTTCCCAGAACCTCCATTTTCAGGAAGGGTCTGGGCTGGCCAGCATCAGCCTCCTGTTTGCTCAGCATTCAGAGTGCTCTTCCCTCATCAGAATGGCAGCCCCCCCAAGGGCAGGGGGGGGCTCTTTTTTTGCTGGTATTTGTGCCTCCTGGTGCTACTCAGGGCCTGGTACACAGTAAGTGCTTAATAAAGGCTTACTGATGCAACTTGATTAAAGAACTGCTTTAGGTTTTTGTCTCTGAAGCCCTGGATCTTGGCAGAGCACCCTGCAAGTGAGGGAAACACGGAATACTAGTGAAGTGAAGGGACATGACACAGCATGACACGGTGTGGTGTGAAGTGACGTGATATGGCGTGACAAGGCATGGTATGAAGTGACGTGACATGTCATGACATGGCATGGTGTGAAGGGACATGACATGGCATGACACAGTGGTGTGAAGTGATGTGGTGTGACAAGACATGGTATGAAGTGATGTGATATGGTATGACAAGGCATGGTATGAAGTGATGTGACATATCATGACATGGTGTGGTGTGAAGTGACGTGACATTACGTGACAAGGTGTGGTGTGAAGTGATGTGATGGCGTGACATGGCATGGTGTGAAGTGATGTGACATGGTATGACATGGCATGGTGTGAAGTGATGTGACATGGTGTGGTGTGAAGGGACATGGCATGACATGGTGTGGTGTGAAGTGATGTGCCATGAGCTGAGTCCAGCAGACCTTCTAGACCAGTACCCTAGCAGTGTCTCAGCCTGAAGAGGACTGACTGAACTGGAAAGGCTAAGAACCATCAGAGAGTCTGGCTCCTGCCTGAGGACCAGTCCAGCCCCTCTGAGAGGCACATCACTAGCAGGCTATTGATAGGTGGGGAAATTCTGTGACCATGGCAACCCATAGAACAAAGGAAAATGCATGATGGTTCTCAGTCCTGCAGTAGAGAGGATGAAAAGAATCGCAAAATTGTTGGGAGTATGTAGAATCAGCATGGCCTGCTTGGAAAGGGGATGAGCTTCCCATCTCTGGTGGGATACAAGCAGAGGCTGGATGATCACTTAGAGATGTGTAGAGATTTCAGCATAACAGAAGAAGCCTAAACTCTGAGATGCTCCATAAAGGGTCTCAGTCATTTGCATTTTAAATGGCTTTGTTTTGTGGTTTCCTACCTTTTTGTAATACTTGAAAATCCTGCAGAACAGGTGGGACTGGCTTACATGTAAATCTTTAAAATGAGATGGGAGAGCAGTGCTACCATTGGTGCTTTTCCTGTTGCTCCCTTATGACTGTAATTAACCTGGAGGAATGTCTGTACTTTGGAAACTCAAGGAGCTGTGATTTCATCCACATGAACACAGGTACTCCCTCACTCCCTCCACTTATGAAGAGTACAACCCTTCTATGCCTTCCATAAATTACTGTGGTTTAAAAATACAAAAACAAAAATCACCAACTTGCATCTGTAGCCACCACCTTCCTCTAACTCCTGAACCCCCTGCACCAAGCTAGGCTGACCCTCAGACCAAGGACACAGAATCATTCCATCACTGATCCCCTCATTGAAGGGTTCCCAGCTTGGGAAGACCTGCCTCCACTTGTACTCTGCTGGAGGAGCCGAGAAGAGCCCAGGGTCATCTCCCCAAAACAGCTGAATATTGCTCAAGGGTGGGGAGCATTTTGTAGGAGACATTAAATAAATGCTTGTTCAGTCATCACTTGTTCAGTCTGAGAAAGAATTTTGTGGGAGAACCAATGAGGATATTATAATAAGAAGAACTAGAATTTATATGGTGCTTTAAGAATTACAAAGCCCTTTACCAATATCTCATTTGATGCTCACAACAACCCTGGAAGGTGGGTACTATTATTATCCCCATTTTACAAATGAGGAAACAGAGGCAGGCAGAGGTTAAGTGACTTGCTCAGGGTCACACAGCTGGGAAGGGCCTGAGACTGAATTTGAACTCAGGTTTTCCTGACCCCAGTTGCACCGTTCATATAGCATATGGTGTAAATAAATTCACACACATGATAAAAGATCATTTCTATACCCCCTTTAGAAAAAAATATATCTCCCAATTATGGCTTGAGACAATATTTAAAGACAAGGGATCACAGGGGAGTGGTATAGGATCTAGTAGGCCTCTACCAGTCGCGGACGACCACGGATCAGCACCTTGAAGAGCCACAGGCCACAGTGTGGCTGTACAGTCCGATACGGGAGCCGCAGCTCCTGAGTGACTTATAACCGGTAACTGCCCCATCCTGTGTTGTATCTACCCCATGAGGAGTAGCTGGAGTGTCCTCTCCAGGGTGCTGACCTGGGCAGATCAATATGGAAAACAAGCTGTAACCCAGGCAGCAGGTTTTCCCTCTCTGGGACATTGGTGGATCCAAAGGAGAGGCAGAGCCAATACAGTTTGTCACCAGTGCTGCTGCAGGAGTTGCCAGAGGGATGTGATGTCCAACATCCAACTGCCTAAGGGACTCTGGCTCCTGATTTTTCCTCGGGGTTAACTCCGAAGCCTTTCCCATAGATGGGTATAGCCACAAGGCAGCTGAGGTTTAAAATCAGGGTTTCCTTCCCCTAGGTGGCTTGCCTGCCAAGGCTGACGAGCCCCACCTGCCTGAAGCGACTGGTTTTAAGGCGCCAGTGACTCGCCTTGGCCTCTTCTCCTATTAGTGGAAACAGTTCCGCCAGGAGATGGCCGGGAGTTGGGCTTCAGTTGTCAGAGGCTATTGGAGACCCCGCCATTGGAGCCTTTTAGGTATAGGCTCTAGTCTTATGAATTCATCCACATCGGAAACTCCAGCAGACCAGTTATTCCTTTGTGACTTGTAGTAGTCTTCCTTCCCAGGACACAGAGCAGTTAAGTGACTTGCCCAAAGTCATGCAGCCAGTATGTCAGAAGCAGTACATGAAGCTAAGTCTTCCCTGACCCCAAGGCCAGCCCCCCATCCACTCTACTACGCTGATTTCACCCCAGGCTTTAGACACCTAACATCTGTGATACAGCTGTTTTAAAAAAAATGTTAGTATGGCTTTCCTTCAATAACTTCAGGATCTCCGATTTCCCCAGTGTGGGTCTGCAGCCTTCCCCCACCAGCAGGCTGCTCTTCTAGATGATAACGGGCACTCTTGGAGTGCTTTCTGGGTTATGAGGCACCTTAGATGTATTCTTATTACTGCTACTCTTATTAACATCATCATTATTAGACTCAAGCTTCATCACTTAAATTCTAATTCCCCATACATTCTGTGGGTTTAAGAAAGGTTTTAACTCTATTTCTACATATGAGGAAAGAGGCTCTGAAAATGAATGTGACATACCAATGGGTACCCAGAAGGTAAGGGTTGACCCCTGGTCTTCCTGGTCGAGAGGCCAGCTGACTACATCAGCCCCTCCATAATGAGAGGCCCGAGGTAGCCCTGGCAGGATTTCCAAGGGCTAATCCCCTAAGGTGTGGGAACGTGGGTCACATAGCACAATGGCCACCTGAAGGATTGTTTTCCCACCCAATCTTGGCCCCATCCTTCATCTATTATCAATGGACATGCCCCCACTTCACACACTTCTCTTTCTGGCATCCAGAGGCTGTTTTTGAGCTCCCAATCTGCTCCTGGCATAGGCCCTAGTAGGGCAGTGATGATCCAACCATGGGCATGTGCTCCAGAGGCCTGATCCAGATCCAACCACAGATCCAGCTATGGCTCCTACAGAGCCCCCTTCAGGGGCCCCACATACTTCCCTTTTTATTTTCACCGGGACAAAGTAACTCATAGGATGAATGAGATACGAATGAGAAGAGATCTAGCTATATGATTTCCTGGCAAACCCTCCCCTCTTTTGAACTTCCCTATTTCTGTGGAGGGTATCATTCTCCTTCCAACCACCCAGAGTTCATGAACTCAGGGCCATCTTCAACTCTCCCCCAATTTATCCAGTCCATGGCCACATCTCATTTCCATCTCTACCACATCTCTGTCCACTTTTCTGTAGTGTCACAGCATCCTGGCTCAGACCCTCATCACCTCTCACCTAAACTACCAGAGGCCAACTCCTAATTGTTCACCTCAAGTGAAACTGATGGAGGAGGCTAAAAGGGTTAACAGATAACCTAAGATCAATAGTACCTAAAAGGGTTAACAGAGAAACTCAGGTTTGTGTTCTTACAGTAACCAAGAGGGTTTGTCCCTATCAACTCTCACCATTAACAGACAGTAACCAGGAACCATTAAGCATTAATAGCCATTAATATTCCTAGATGACAGGACACCTAGAAACCAGCTCTTAAGTAAAGAGATATCATAAACACAGAGACCCTCTGGCTTTAACAAGTTTAAGCATGTCTTTATGAACATGCTCAGAAAAGGCCAAATGTGTCCTTGGGTTCACCTTATGACATGTAAACCCCCAAAACAAACTTCCAGGGAAAAAGGTACCCAACTCATGGATTGTTTTAGGACCTCAGGAAGTCAAAATTAGGATAAGACCTCCCATGAACCTCCTACAAGGAGGAGACCAAGATAATGAGGAGAGAACCTCTCCTATTCGAGACACCTTTCTACTCACTCACAGTATTGCACTAAAACTTGGGAAACCGACACTGAGTCTTCTAATACTTTGGGACGCCTCACGATCAATCTGATCAATTAAACTCACCCCACATCAAAATCTCTCCCCAAGCAGCCAAAGTAATATTCCTAAAGCACACCTCTGATTATAGGGCACCTCTGAATACCACTCCCAATGAACTCAGCGGCTATTACCTCTAAAAGCAAACACCACTTCATCTTTAGCTCATCCATATTGAATTTATTTTTCTGTGGTTTACAAAGTACACATTAGTAGATAATGTATGTAGTAATATAGTACATAATGTCTACAATCTATAAATAAGGAAATACACAAATAAGGAAATTATAAACAAGGAAAAATCCACACTTGAGGGCAATGCTTAAATGTCTTAGTGACAGTCACCTGTTATTTAAAAAGTTTGGAGGCCTTTGCTCCAACTATTCTGCCACCCTGCCTCTCAAGCTGGCCTAAGGCCCATTATAGCTACTTAGAGCTATCAAATGAACCCCACTGCCTATTCTTATCATCAATCTGGGGACACGTTGACAAGGAAGCAACAACAATGTTGATTCTGAAAGCCAGAAGGAAAAAATAAACACCCCCAAAGGAAAAGCCCTCATATGTAAACTGTGCAGGAGATTTGGATCAGATCCCACCTTCTGCAGGTGACTTCACCGGTTCCCTCTCTCTCTCCCCACACCCCCCAAGTGCCTTCCCTCTGAGATGACTGTCTATGACACCGTATGTATCTTCCACATGGTTGATACATGTGTGGCCCCCATTAGACTGTAAGCTTTCTGAAGACAGAGATGGTTTTCCTTCTTTTTGTATCCCCAACAATTAGCACAGTGCCTGACACACAGCAGGCTTTTTGGTGAAGAAATCCAGCATGCCTTGAAGAACAGAAAGTCATGGGATTATAGCTTTAGGGCAGGAAGGAGATGGAAGTCACCTAACTCACCCTCCGCCTTTTACAGAGAAGGGAATTTGGGACCTTTGGAAGGTAACTCTCCTTAGGGAGGTGTAATATGGAGGGGCACCTCCTGACTCCAAATTCCACCACCCTTCCATGCCCCCTGTGAAATCAGGCTCAATGATGAGATCCTGAGATCAGAATGGCTCCCTTTGGGTTGAACCACGGCGCTCCTGACCCAGAGAATATCCCATCTGTCCGCAATTCACAGAACTGAGACTCAGGTTTGCCCAAGTTCTTACTGCTAGGAAGGGTAGAACAGGGCTCCAACCCCCATCTGTGGACACCAAGAGGACACAGGATGTGCCCCCTAGGAATCCTTGCAGCAAATCAGACCTGAATTCCACTCATTCTTATCTGGACAACTAACCAACAGAAAGGACTGAGATAAGATAAGATAAAGAAACACCAGAAGAGTCTGGCCCCTGGGGCCTGAGAGCTAGGCCCCTCCCAAGGGAGTACCATCTATAGGCCTCCTTTTAGCCCTTCTCATCTATGGATACTCAGCTTTTGGGACAGGAACTCACTAATGGATAAAAATTGCTAGGAAAACTGGAAAGCAATTTGGTAAAAAATAAATATAAACCAAAATCTCATCCCATATACCAAGATATGGTCAAAATGGGTGCATGATTTAGATGTAAAGATATTATGGCATAGTAAATTTGTGGAGCATGAAATATTTTACCTGTCAAATCTGTGGATAAGGTAAGAATTTGTGACCAAAGAAGAGGCAGAAGGCATAATGGGATAGAAAATGGATAATTTTGGTTACATCAAATTAAAAAGGGTTTGCACAAACAAAACCAATACAACGAAGATTAGAAGGGCAACAGGAAACTGAGGGATTTTTTTTTTCTTTTTTTTACAGCAAGTTTCTCTGGTAAAGGCCTCACTCCTCCAAGATATAGAGAACTGAGTTATATTTATAAGAATACAAGCCATTTCCCAATTGATAAATGGTTAAAGGATATGAACAGGTGGTTTTCAGAAAAATAAATCAAAGCTATCTATTGCCAAATGAAAAATTCTCTAAATCACTATTGATTAGAGAAGTATAAATTAAAACAACTCTGAGGTACCACCTTCTCTATATCAGATGAGTTACTATGACAGAAAAGGAAAATGGCAAATGTTGGAGGGCACGTGTGAAAGGAAAAAGATCAATAATCAATACATTGAACACTTTGCTCTATATTGCTTTGCTGATCTTTTATCAGCTTTAATCATTAGAATAAAAAGTAACTGTGATTACAAATCACATGAGTAAAAGCATAGTTCCAGGTTAAAAAAAAAAAAACACCTGCATGTAATCAAACTATGATGTAGTACCAGGAAAATTCCTTTGTTAGTTACCCTTAGACATGGTACAGTGTATCTTAAGTATGTGACCATAATTATCATACCTACAGAGAAATCTTCACATTAAAATGATAAAGTCAGAAAGTCCTGTGGAGAATTGATTGAGACATCACGAAAAGTACACAGGTAGGACACAGTGACCTGTAAAATGCAATCCTGCATGAATCAGCTTCTAGAGAACATTGTTGCACCACACATGAACAAAGACACCTATAAATAACTGTCAATTCCATACCTCAGAAACTCAGACTGTACTGGGAGGATTGCAGACCTCCCCTTTCTTTCTCTTAATAAAGGTTAGTTTCTTTGCCCAGAGAGCCTTTCCAATTTCTTTTTTACATGTGGGAAATATATACACTAATGCACTGTTAGTGAAACTGTGAACTAGTCCAACCGTTCTGGAGAACAATTTGGGACTATGACCAAAGGGCAATCAAAGTCTGCATACCCCTTTGAACCAGCAATACCACTAGGTCTGTACCCCAAAGAGATCAAAGGAAAAGGAAAAGCACCTATATGTACAAAAAATATTTAGAACAACTCTTTCTGTGGTGGCAAAAAAATTGGAAATTGAGGGGATGCCCAGCCGTTGGGGAACAGTTGAACAAGTTGTGGCATATGATTATGATGGAATACTATTGTACTACAAGAAATGACAAGCAAGAGGCTTTCAGAAAAAAAAAAAAACTGGGAAGACTTATATAAACTGATGCAAAGTGTGCAGAACCAGGAGAACACTGTACACAGTAATAGCAATATTGTTCAATGATCAACTGTGAATGAATTGGCTATTCTCAGCAATACAATATTCCAAAACAATTCCAAAGGACTTATGATAAAAAATACCATCCACCTCCAGAGAAGAACTGATGGCATATAAACATAAATTAAAACACACTTTTACTTTATTATTTTGGGGTCTGCATTTTCTTTTACAACTAGTTAATATGGAAATATCATGCATAATTACATAATAATCTATATCCAATTGCCAGCTTCTCAGAGGTGGGGAAGGGAGGGTAGGAGAGAATTCAGAACTCAAAATGTTAAGAAAAAATGTTTTTTAAATTTTGTTTCCATTTTCAAATAATTCTAGACGTGAAGAAGCATTCCCTGATCTCACAGGACCACAGGCTCATTGAAGTAGGACCTTAGAGCAGTCATTTAGTCTAACCCCTTCATTTTGCTGTGAAGCTAAGGATCTGTCCAAGTTCAAACAGGAAGTAAGCACCAGAGGACAGGATGTTCTGTACCCAGTCCTCTGCCTCCGGGCTGGCCCATGGCTTTTCCCACCATGCCATGCTGATGCTCACTGTTCCTTGTTCTGTCCTCCAGTGACAAGCAGTCTTGCACAGGACAGCCCTTCTGGTATCTGAAGGTGATTAGTACTTACTCCCTCTTAAACATTTCCAATCTCTTCAGCCAATTCCCATGAAGCACATTTTACATTCTCCCCATCATACAAGTCACCTCTGCTAGAAGCACGGCCATTGGTCAACACGCTCCCATCACCTTAACAGACTGTCCTCAGTCTCCATGGCCAAAAACATCCATCACCTGATGGCCAACCTTCTGGTCAGGGACCTCCCCCAATGCACTGAGGCAGGAACTTGGATGGTAGTGACACCATCTATCATTGATTCGGGCTCGGAGCCCCTCCAGCTTAGACAGACTTCCCAGACTTGTGAGTCCACTGGCAGAGCCCAGGATGATCAGGAGGTGACATTGGCCAAGACAGATTTGGGAGGTAATATCCAGCTAATACGACAACTTCCATTAATAAATATTTTTAAAGAGTGCTTTGCCTACGGGGTCGGTTTGTTCGTTTGTTTTCGGGATAAATAAATGACGACTGAGGAATCGAGGCCAATTCAGCTCTAACATCAAGAAGTAGCAAAACTAGGCCTAGATTTGGAGACTGAGGACCTCAGTTCAAATCCCACCTTGGTCACTTGCTATGGGTGAGACCCCGAGTCCAAAGATCATAGGTTTTTAGGTCTAGAAGAACCGTCGAGGACCATTACACCCAACCTCATCATTTTACAGAGGAGGAAACAGAACTCTGGGCCTCAGTGTCCTCACCTGTAAAATGAGAGGCTAGATACTTTGTATCTCTAAACCTGTGATCTAAGGACTTCTTCCCCACCTGCTTTGTGCCAGGGCATGGGAGTACAAAGACAACATTTTAACCATCCCTCCTCGTTCTGTGATTTCTCTACTCTAAGTTGGGTTTGATCTCATTTGATTCTCAAAACCATACACAAAGCATGTTATTACTATGGGAAACTGAGGGGATGAGCGCCATACTTGGACTCAGGAAGAACTGGTGTTTGAATCTTGCCTCACTCACTAACTGCGTGACTGAGCAAGTCACCTCACTTCTGTCTGACTCAGTTTCCTTATCTGTAAAATGAGAGGATTGTGCTCAGTAGCCTTTAAGGTCCCTTACAGCTCTGAAATTCATGAGCTATGATCCTAATGCTTGAGTTAAGGTCCCCTGCCCCACACTCCCTGCAATGTATTTGCCAAAATCTCATAGATGAGTGTTCAGCTGACATCACCTCAGGCCCCCCCCCCCCGCCCTGCCCCCCAATCAACAAGCATTTATTTAGTGCCTAATATTTATCAAGAGTTGTGTGAGCAGGACAGCTAGGTGGTACAGTGGATAGAGCACCAGCCCTGTATTCAAAAGGACCTGAGTTCAAATCTGGCCTCAGACATTTAACACTTACTAACAGTGTGACCCTGGGCACATCACTTAACTCCAATTGCCTCATCAAAAAAAAAAAGGAGTTGTTCAAGCTACTTATTAGGGATATAAAGACAAAAACAAATCAGTTCCAGCCTCCAATGAGCTTGCATCCTGTCTGGGGGAAAAGTAGCTAAGAATATGCCGAATGTATACAAAATAAATACAAGATATGACAGGAGAAAGGAGCAAACCTGTCAATCAGCATGCATTGTTAAGTGCTTACTGTATTCCAAGCACTGTGCTAAGAGCACTAGATGCAAAGAAAGGCAAAGAGAGCCCTGCCCTTCATCAGAAGGAGTCAGGCCCCTTACAGGTCAAATACAGAACCAATATAGATCTAGGGCCCCAAACATCACCTGAGCTTAATAAAAACCTACCGGCATGTTCCTTTAGAAGCTGGAACTGAAAAGCTTAGCCAGTGGAAGCATAGATGTTAGAAACTCAGGAAGGGAAGGTTTCTTTGGCCCTGGCCTGAGGGAGGGTTCAAATGTCAGGACGACCCATGTCTTCTGTGGCTCGTGACTGCCCCACATGGCAAATCCACCAGAGTCAGTCAGTCACGCAAACAAGCATTGACTTCGCCCCTTCGTGCTGGGGGAGACAAAGAAAGGCAGACATCAAAGAGCAGGCAAACCATCTGAGCAGCAGGGCGGGCCACGGTGACAACAAGGCCTCTCAAGATGGCGACTCTAATAGAAAGGGCCAGGCTGCGCTGGAAGAGGGGCATCCGGTGGAAAGAGGCCAGAAGGCCTAGGTCTAGTCCCACCAGTGACTCTGACGCCCTGTGTGACCTTGGGGAAGACATCGGAGCTTGCTGGGTCTGTCTCCTCCCGCATAAAACGAGCTCTCTTCTGGCTCTAGATTTAGGGTTCCCTATACTAACGGACCCTCAATGGGCTGGCCACAAGGTAGAGGGGATGCCTGCTCAGGGGAGGGCTGGGCAGGAGATCCCAGGAGGCCGTGCCTTTGGTCCCCACCGTCTCAGGCCTAGGAAGCCCCAGGAACTGGTCTGGAACAACCTACAGGCCAGCTCAGGTTTGTCTCTGCACATCCCAGCACTCAGGCCAGGACTTCTTTAGAGGAAGCAGAAACGTCATAGACCTCTAGCTCTTAAGAGATCCTCTTTTATGGATCCACCAAAAGATCTATTATCTTAATAGGTCTCTAACATTCACCTCACACAGTTTTAAGGGGCCATCCCTCATCAGGAGCACAGGAACAGATGGACAGCATATTGTCCCCCAAAATATGTTGTACTGTCATCAGTTCAAGATCTAAAAAAGGTAAAGTTGCTTGGGTTTTGGTCTTAGGCAGCTAGGAGGCAACAGTGCACAGAGTGCCAGGCCTGGAGTCAGGAAGACCTGAATTCAAATCCAGCTTCAGACACTTACTAGTTGAGTGACCCTGGGCAAGTCGCTTAACTGCTGTCTGCCTCCATTCCCCCATCTGTAAAATGAGGATAATACTAGCACCTGCCTCTCAGGATTACTGTGAGGATCCAATGAGATAATTGTAAAATGCTCAGCACAGAGCTTGGCACACAGAAGGGGTTTGAAAAGGCTCATTCCATATCATGTACATGTGTGTACATGAATACATGTATGTGTGTGAGTATGTGACACACAAACACAGTGCATACATACACATGCATGTGTATATTTAGAGCCTATCATATACTAAGCATTGCGTGAGGTGTTTAGTAGGGATAAAAGACAAAAATGAATCAGTTCCAGCCTCCAATGAGCTTGCATCCAACCTGGGGAAAAAACTAGCACAGAGCTAAGAATACACAGAACGTGTGTGTGTGTGTGTGTGTGTGTGTGTGTGTGTGTGTGTGCGCGTGTGTGTGAAATAGATACAAGATACATGGGAAAAGAGCAAACAGTGAATTAGCATGCATTTTTAAAGTGCCTAATGATAAGCACCTAACACAATGCTTTATGCACCGTGGTCTTGCACACACATGTGCATGTACATAGACATGCATGTAATAGCTACACACACGGCACAAGCCTCTATTCCTCAATACATAACTGTGTGCACGCACATGTAAACATATAAATGCACACTTACAGATCTAGATAAATGTGCAATACACATGTCAGTCACAAAGTCACCTAATTTGCAGGTTGAAAGGGATCGGGACGTCAGGGTCCCGTGACTAAAAAGGGGATCGGCACAGTGCCTGGCATAAGAGAAGCCTGCTGATGACCAATTGCTGAGGACAATCCAGCCAGCCAACATTTTCTTGGAGATATCCAGGGAGGGCAAATCCAGCCTACCCCAAGGCAGTCCATTCCCCTTAGGGATGCTCTAATTGTTTTTCACAGCATCAGGCCTAAATCCCTTCCCCTCATTAGAAAAGAAGAGAAGAGAAGAGAAGAGAAGAGAAGAGAAGAGAAGAGAAGAGAAGAGAAGAGAAGAGAAGAGAAGAGAAGAGAAGAGAAGAGAAGAGAAGAGAAGAGAAGAGAAGAGAAGAGAAGAGAAGAGAAGAGAAGAGAAGAGAAGAGAAGAGAAGAGAAGAGAAGAGAAGAGGAAAGTTTTCCTCTTCTAGAATCCTAAGAAAAAAGGCAACGAATCCCAGAGAGACTGCTGAGTGATAAAAACTAATGTCTGCCAGCCACCGTGCCCTGTGGGTGATCTATTTATCATCAGCACCACAAATACACAAAGTACCTGATACTTCTGCTTTATGCTTCACCAGAAGCCAGGAACCATTTCACTTTTGTCTTTGTATATTCAGTGTTGAGCAGTCGGAAGTACAGGGGATAGAACTCGGAGTTTGAAGTCAGGAAGACCTGAGTCTAAATCTACCCCCAGACTAGGTGGGTGACCTTGGACAAGTCACTTTACCCTGTCTGCCTCAGTTTCCTCATCTGTAAAATGAGCTGGAGAAGGAAATGGCAAAGCACTCCAGTATCTTTGCCCAAAAACAAACCAACCAAATGGGTCACAAAGGGTTGGATACAACTGAACAACAAATATTCAACACTTAGCATGACTGGAAGGACTTAATGTGTGTTAAGTATTGATTCACTGATTAAAACCACCTTGTGAACTAAGGAATACAACTATGATCAGCCCCATTTTGCAGTTAAGGAAACTCAGCTTCACAAAGTTAAATGACTTTTCCAATGTCACTCAGCTGAAAATGGAAAAATTCCAATACAACTGGAACTGGAACCTAAGGGTCCTAGGTCTGACTGCAGCGGTTTGTGTTGCCTCTATTCTTTCGCTGAGAAAACCTATTTTTTGTATCAAGAGGCTTTCCAGACTCCCTCTGAAAAGGTGATACAACTCCTCAAGGCTCATTCACATGGGGGTGTATAATTCACACAGTTCATACAAACACTGCCTCCTAAGGCTCAGAAAGTTTAAGTGACTTCCTGTTGGTCACACATCCAGTGAGTGGCCAGGCTGAAGTCTGAGCCTGAAACTTCCTAAGTCCAAATTCAGGACTCCAACTATCAGACTTTGCTGCCTCTGCAAGAGATGCCTTGAAAAGGAGGAGGGAGGGAAGGGGAGAGGGAGGGGGAGAGGGAGGGGGAGAGGGGAGAGGAAAGGGGAGAGGGAGAAGGAGGGGGAGGGGAAGAGGGAAGGGGAGAGGGAGAAGGAGGGGAAGGGGAAGGGGGAGGGGGAGGGGAGGGGGGAGAGAGGGGAGAGAGAGAGAGAGAGAGAGAGAGAGATGGAGGGGAGAGAAGGTGGGGAGCAAGAATGAGAGAGAAAGAAAGAAATGGAAATTGCTGAAGGTGGCTCCCTCCCAGAAGCATCAGCAGCTTCAGAATCAATCCCTTCTTTCTATGGGCTCCCTTAAGATTTTATACTGCCTCTGCCCTTTTACACTACATTGAACTATACCCCAGTGTATACCTACGATTACCACAGAGGGACAGCATGGCATAGAAGATAGAGAGTATTAGGGGCAGCTAGGTGGCGCAGTAGATAGAGCACTGGCCCTGGATTCAGGAGGACCTGAGTTCAAATCCAGCCTCAGACCCTTGACACTTACTAGCTGTGTGGCCCTGGGCAAGTCACTTAACCCCAATTGCCTCAAAAAAAAAAAAAAAGATAGAGAGTATTAGTCTTGGACTCAAAGTTGTTGTTGGCCAGTTGTTTCAGTGGCGTTGGAGTCTTCCTGCTCCCACCACCTGGAGTTTTCTTAGCAAAGATCCTGGAGAGTTTTGCCATTTCCTTCTCCAGCTCGATTTAAAGATGAGGAAACTGAGGCAAAATGGTTAAGTGACTTGCCCAGGGTCACACAGCTAGGCAGTGTCTGAGGCTGAATTCGAACTCAGGTAGATGAGTCTTCCGTGACTCCAGGCCCAGCACTCTATTCACTGCAGCACCACCTAGCCATCCTTTGGAGTCAAAGCCTTGGATCCAGTCCATGCCTCTGAGCACTAGCTGGGTCACTCCTGTGGTCACTCGTGGTCAGTCTCAGTTTCAAACTTATTTTCAGACAGGGCTATGTTGGCACCCACACACAGTGAGCCTTCAATAAACATCTGATGAGGGGGCAGCTAGATGGAGCAATGGATAAAGCACCAGCCTTGGATTCAGGAGGACCTGAGTTCAGATCTGGCCTGAGACACTTGACACTTACTAGCTGTGTGACCCTGGGCAAGTCACTTAACCCTCATTGCCCTGCAAAAATAAAATAAAATAAAATAAAATAAAATAAAATAAAAATAAACACTTGATGACTTCAAGCTAATGATCCACAGCCTATTAGTTCTTGACCTCCACAGACCCGCCATTGATTCTCTTCCTTCTTTTTACAAAACATCCTCTCTTCCCGTATCCCTTCTTTCCTGGAAGGGCCCAGCAAGCTTCTCTAGCCTAGAGTTCATCTATGTTTCCCAGTTCGATGACACCCATTCCAAGACAGCTCCAGGACAATAAGGCTAATTAACTTGAGGCCCAAGAGGCTCCTTAAAGACTAGAAAATGTCCCAACACCCCCACCAACATTATGGCTTACCCCAACACTCCCCCTACTTCTTCACTGGCTGTCTGTGTGTCTGGAATGCTGTACACAGAATCCTGTCCTCTTCCCTTAATGCCCGGGCTCAAATGGAGGCCTCTGAAGGCAGTTTTTCCCAGGCCCCTCAGCAGCTGGGCCCTTTCCTCCAGAGGACCCAACTTCCTTTTGCTCTATAGTGATGCCCTATGTATGTGAAGGTGACCCCCTGCAGAGCCTTCCTACCACCACCCCCCTAGCACAGGGCCCATCACATAACGACATGGAGGAATACTGTATTTTTTTTTTTAGTGAGGCAGTTGGGGTTAAATGACTTGCCTAAGGTCACACAGCTAGTAAGTGTTAAGTGTCTAAGGCTGGATTTGAACTCAGGTCCTCCTGACTCCAGGGCCGTTGCTCTATCCACTGTGCCACCTAGCTGCCCCAAGGAATACTGTATTAACAAAGGCTTCGTGGTGGATTCCGCAGGCTAACCCTGCCTAGGTTCTTATGACACGTTCTCCATCCCTCACCACCCTGGTGAGACCCAAGCCGGGCTGTCAAGATCCCTCCTAAAACATGGGGCCCTCATGGAGACGGGGAAAAACTGGGAAGACCCTTCAGATCGCTCACGTTCTGCCGCCAGTCTTGCCAAGTTGTTTTAAAAGGGCTTGAAAACATGACTAATGCAGAAATTTGCTTTGCATGACTATACATATTTGTAATGGAGTTTGTTTTCCTGGTCTTCCAATGTGGGAGGAGGGGGAAGGAGGAATTTGGAACTGAGAAAAAAAAAGAATTGAAAAGTCTCTGTGGTTTAAAAGAACAAATAAATAAAATAAAGTGGTTCCAAAAGGCTTTGGAAATTGACCTTTAAGGTCCATCTTAGTGCCAACCCCCCCCAGTCCCCGCCATGACCCCCAGTGAGAAGGAACCCTCCTCTGAGATCTCAAAGCACAATTGGTTTCTTTTCTAAGTATTCATTTTCCACTAACATCATTAATTACAACAATAATAATGATAATAATAATGACAATAACTCACATTGCAAAGTGCTCAAAGGTTTGCAACAAACCCACAAGCACCTACCCAGTACTGACTCTAAATCAAACCCTCTCTCAAGCACTGAAGACACAAAACCCTTTCCATACGTGACCTCGTTTGACCCTCACATCAGGCCTGCAAGGCAGGTCCTAGAACTTTCCTCGTTTTACAGAGGAGGAAATGCAGGCCCAGAAGTAACATCGGCTACCCAAGGTCACCCGGGGAGTAAATGGCAAAGTTGGATTTGAACCCAGGACCTCAGAGTGTAAATCCAGTCCACCTCCTATTGCACCGTGCTGGCTGGCTCCTATGCCAAGATACCAGTTTTCAGGCCCAGCTTTGTCAATGACTTATTGCACATTCTTGAGCAAGTCAGTTCCCTGTCTCCAGGCCTTCATGTCTTCATCTGAACGATGAGGGAATTGAAGCTAAATACCTGCTACCCCCAGCCACCCCAGCTTCTTTCCTGAGGTCAGGCTTAGGCCAGAGGAGAGAAGCAGGGAGCGGAGAGGACAAACAGTTGAAGGATTCTCACATGGAAGAGGGATCAGGCTTGCTTTGACCCCAAAAGCCAGATCTAGGAGCAGCCAACATGCAGATTTTGGCCAGCCTAAGACACAGCCTCTAACAATCAGAGCTATCTGAAAAGACAAAGGACAGCCTTGGGAAGAAGGGAGGAGTTCTAAGAGCCAGCTCTCTTGTCACTGGACGGCCTCACTTGGAGGGGATGTAGGGGAGGAGTCCCTCTGGGTTAGGGTCGGACTGGACTGTTTCTGAAATCTGTGATTCCTTCCCAATATACTAATGAACAATGGGCCAAAGTCATCACTGAAAATAAAGAAGTACCCAAATGCATAACAACATTCCCTCTGACCCAGTCACTCATCAGAAGAAAAACCCAGAGCAGACAGGCGCTGTTTGTCTCTGACACCATTGAAAGCAGGACAAACTTCATATATTCTTTTTTTTTCTGGGGGGGGGGTGTGTGAGGCAATTGGGGTTAAGTGACTTGCCCAGGGTCACACAGTGTCTGAGGCTGGATTTTAACTCAAGTCCTCCTGAATCCAGGGCCAGCTCTTTATCCACTGCACCACCTAGCTGCCCCAAAACAGCCGCTTTTAAGACTAATTCCCTCCCCTGCTCGTGGACAGCAGGAGTCATTTCATTTTTGCTCTCTGTATTGGCAAGTCCTAGAAGAATGCCAGGCACATCATTAGTATTGCAAATTTAGAGCTGCAAGGGGTTTTGGAGACCAAATAGTTTTTCATTCCCCTCAATGTGACACATAAGGAAACCTGAGGCAGGAAGCTTCAGTAACTTCTATAGGATCACACAGTCCATAAGTATCTGAGGCAGGATTTGAACCTGAGGCCAACACAACACCCACCACTCCATGGTGTCTCCTATAGCAGGCACTCAATAAATGCTTATTTGGGGGGAGGGATTTTTTTGCAGGGCAATGGGGGTTAAGTGACTTGCCCAGGGTCACACAGCTAGTGTCAAGTGTCTGAGGCCGGATTTGAACCCAGGTACTCCTGAATCCAGGGCCAGAGCTTTAAACCACTGCGCCATCTAGCTGCCCCCTCAATAAATGCTTATTGATCAGTAGCAGACTGTAAGCTCCTTGAAGATAAGCCTATTTCACCTTTGTCTTTGTATCTCAGGTCCCAGCAGTCAGTCAATTACCTCTTATTAAGCACCGACTCTGTGCCAGGCACGGGGCTAACCTTTTGTCAGGCTCACCAGAGATACTTAGGAAATGGCGGCTGACTGTAGCCTTAATCGGGCCCTTGGCAAGAGGCAGAGAGGGGAGATTTTGCTTCTAATTTCCCAGGAGGAAAGAAAACAGCCAATAGACAGAGAAGCCAAGAGGACGTTTTCTTGTTTGCAACAATCATCTCTCCCTTCCCTGTGCTGATTAAGGAGGGTGATGAAGAAGAAAATACCAGCCCCACCCCCATAGCTTCCAAATAAGTAAAGGCAACTTGTGAACAACTGCCCTCCCTTTCTTTCCTTTTCTCCTCTTCTCGTTGCAAGACAAAACCCAACTGATGTTGGCCCTTAAGGTTTTCTTCCAACAGAGGAAAAATCCTGAGATCCTTGACATCTTTCTTCATTTCCTATTCTAGTGGGAAAGCAGGTAATAAAATGCAGAAGGGGGGGGTAGAAAAAAAAAAAGAAATAGAGGGGAAAGGGCTGGTGGCAAGGAGGTAAAATCCCAAGGAAGGGCCAAAGAACAACCATCTTCCTCCCCAGTCCTACTTCCTCCCCCTGCCCCCCATGATGAAAGAGGCTACAGCCCCTCTAAAAGCAGCAGGCTAGCCAGTACCAAAGCTTCCTGCTGGAAGCAAGCCTGTCATCAAACTCAGCCTCGGGGAGGGTTAAGACACTGGCTCTAACCCACGCCAGCTGTGGCCTTCCTTCCCCTCTTGGGCTTCCCAGGACGAGAGGTGAAACCTGACCCAAACACACATCCCTGGGGCTCAGAAGTCACTAAGTTCACTACAGACTGAAAAAATCATGCCAGACTCAGCATGGAGAGAATTCATCCGTACATGGAATTCATTTTTCTTTTCTTTTTCTTTCTTTTTCAAAAGCCAGCTCATTTTACTCAGCAATGCCCACAACACAAAATCAGAGAACATGCTTCTTCCTGTTTGGCTTGGGGGAGGTAGCATAGAAAGAACCCTCACTTCATCTCTGAGGGGCACAAAAAAAGAACACCAGACGTGTCTACCTTGGAAACCCATCCTATTTCTGATAAATCAATCTTCTTCTCTGCCTCCCAACCCATCACCTCCTACCTACCCCAGCCCCATCCCCAAGCAAAAATTAAAACAAAAAACAAAAACATGAACATGGGCCTTTCCAGCTAGAATTTGCAGCAAGTGTAGTACAGTAGAAAGGGTACTGACTCTGGGTTCAAATCCTACCATTGACCATTTCTAACTGATCAGGCAAGTCACTGTACCTCACTAGGACTCAGTTTCATCATCTGTATAATGGACTTGGACTTTGGCTGCTGAGATACCTTCCAGGTCTAGACCTGCTCAGGAACTATGGCATCCCATGGGTATCCACCAAGAACCTCATAGGGCATCAGAAGCCCCAAGAAGGGATACACTAAGCAAGGAGAGCCGAAAAGCCCCCTGCTGGCCTAAGTGTTTCCCACCATTCCACTACAGTTCTCAAGAAGTAATTCCCAGCAAGGTTGTCATGAATCAGAAATTGGTCCAGTCTTTTAAAAGACCATAATCAATCAATCTCAATCTCAATCTCTCTCTCTCTCCCTCCTTCTCTCTCTCTCTCTCTCTCTCTCTCTCTCTCTCTCTCTCTCTCTCTCTCTCTCTCTCTCTCTCTCTCTCTCTCTCTCTCTGTTTATACCTTGGAGGTAACATGGAACACAAAGGCCCTTCGGAAAGAGAGAGATCCCAAGAGTTAACAAGAAGAGGACAGTCCCAGTGCTCTTCTTCCCCGCGTTTCAACACAGGCCTGATAAGGAGAGAATCTTCTTTCTGGTTTTAGGGGCTCTCAGCTCTCCTGTCTCCTCCACAGCACAAGCCACACATGCAATATGGTCGGGGCAGGATCTGAGATTGAGAGCTAAAAAGGCCCTCACAAGTCGAGTCTGATCCCTCCATTTTATGGATGAAGAAACTGAGGTTCAAACTGTAAGCCTGCAATAAATGTTTGTTGACAGATCGCTAGGACAGACCCAAACTCACAGTTAGGGGCCAAGTTTTCTGCAGACTTTTCTTCCTCAGTGATTTCACAGATGGAGCCAATAGACAACCAACCATTTGTAGGATCTCAGAAGTCGCCCAGGGCATCGGGAGGTTAAGTTATAGGCACATACGTGCTCACACGGCCAGGGCGTGTTAGGGAGAGGAGGTGAATTTCGGAAGAGTTGGGGTCCTTTCGGAGGATGGGGGGAAAAGGGCTTTTGACTAAGGGAGAAGGCAGCGTTTATAAGCCAGCCCCGGGTAGCAGCCAGTTTTTCTGAGGTCAGAGAGAAATCCTCAGCTGCCTTTTGAGGGTTTTTGCGGGCGGGGCAGGATTAGCCTCGGGGTTGGACAGAGGCGTAGCGCCCCCTCCTCCCCCCAACCAAGGGGGAATGAAAAAATACATCCAGCCGGAGGCTTCCATTCCTGCACACCGGGCTCTTCCCCCGGACTCCAACAGCTTCCCCAGTGACTCCTCCCCATTTTCCCAGTTCCAAGTGGGGCACGGTTAATCCGCAGCCCTGCCTGCTTGGCAGGCTGGACGCTGGCTGGTTGCATGCGCCCCGGCACGTAGAAAAGGAAGGAAGGAGGCGGGAGGGGAGCAGGAGGGCTAGCAATGCTAAGGGTCATTTTCTCTTTCAATCACACGCGTGCGCGCGCGCGCGCACACAGACACGCAGACACACACACACACACACACACACACACACACACACACACACACACACACACACACACACACCAGCTCTGGCTCCCTCTCCACTCACCCGTGTCTGTCCTGATGTTCTCCCGAAGGAAGTGGCCACTGGAGAGATGCTGGAGGCCAAAGCTGTCGGCGATCCTCTGGCACACGGTCCCTTTGCCTGAGCCCGGGGGGCCCAGGATGACGGCCCGCAGGAGTTTGGAAGCCATCGCCTCTCCGGGAGGGGGCGAAAGGGGAGGCGACGGGCGCCCCGCGAGACCCGGGACGGATGGAAAAGCCCAGAACTCTTCTCTTCTTCCCTTCCCCGCCCCCGTCTCCCTCCGATGGCCGACGGCGTCTCTACCCCTAGGAAGAGAGAACAAGACTTGGACCCCACCACTAGCATCCCCCAGCCCCGCGGCTGGCACACGCAGCCCCCAGCTGCCCGCAAAGCCACCAGCCACGCCGCGCCACCCCACTCCAGCCCGGTTTTATCCCCTGGACCCCTGCGCCCGGTTGGGATGGGAGTGAACGCGGAGCCCCACCGGGTCAGAGGGCAGCTCAACCTGGCCCCTCTGCTCCCATCCCCAACACTCCAGGAGTGATGGATCAGCACTTGGGGATCTCAAAGCGCTATGTCCGGAGTCCCAGGAGAGATGCCCCCTCAAGCCCTGTCCCGGGTCGGCCGGCCGGCCCCACGCACCCCTCTGGTTCCCTTCGGTTTCTCTCGCTCTACCTCCGGCCGTCTAGCCCCGTGTGTGTGTTGGTGCGGGGGGGCGGGGGGGGGGGGAAGCTCCCTCCTCTCTTCCCACCCAGTTCTCGCACGTGGGCAACGTTAAGTAAGCAGCGCCTCCTTGAGCACTCCCGTGGCCCCTCCCCGCTGCTGTCCCCGCCTGCTGCTGCGACCGCTGCCCACCGGCCGTGGGAACTCGCCCGGGAGCCGGATCTCCAGAGGCGGCAGCGGCAGCGGGTAGGCGGGAGGGGGGCGGCGCTCCCACCTCCAGGATGTGATTGATCCGTAGCACTCGTCCGCCAGCCTGCCCCTCTCCCTATAGGGGGGAGGGGGAGAGGGCGGAGCCCCAACTCACCAACTGGATGGGGGGGGGGTTGGGGGGGTGAGGATGAGGTTGGGAGGGAATGAGGTTAAAAAAAAAAACAGCCTTAAGAAAACACCTCAGTGGCTGAATAACAATCCGAGGGGTGGTGAGCAAGTGCTGTCCGCGCAGCGCCCAGTGTTCTGGCTGCCGCGACCCTCTTGCCCAGCTGGAGAGCACCACCCACCCATGTCTCCTGAAGCAGGACCTCGTCCTGCCTACAGATCTAAATCATGGAAGGGACAGATCTCTCGTTTTACAACGAGGAAACCGAGGCTCTGAGATGTTAAGTGATATGCTCACGATTACATAGGTAGTAAGCGTCAGAGGCAAGATTCGAATCTGTTTTCCAGACTCCCAAGTCCATCTCACGGACCTTCAAGATAAACTAACCGCTGCCTGCCTCCCTTTTCCCCTCCCCTGTACTCCCACCAGGTTTTGTCAATTTCGCTCCTCCCCTCCCCTCGCCGCTGAGCCAAACGGTTTCGGCCATTCTCAGCCCTGGCCAGTAGTCTGGGTCAGTACCATTCCCCCTCCCATTGGGCACGGTAGAGCTCCGCCCCCAAACCACTCCTCACCTTAACCCCCGGGCCAGGTAGGGGCAGTTCGAGTCTGTTGTGGTGCGAGTACAGGTTAAGTGGGTAGGGAACTGAGGGGGCCCCTTTCTGCTGCACCTTCAGCCTCACGGCTGTGGGACACACCCCTACAGGGTGAGGGGCAAGAAGAGGGAGGGAAACTCTTTTCTGTCTTCTTGCGCCCCGGGCACTACCGTCCAAGAACCCCTATATCCCTGCTCCCAGCCCCCTCCTGTCCCCTTGACCCCCCACCCGCCTTCCCTTCCTAACGTCCCCCCCCACCACCACCCAGGGTCCGATTGCAGATTTCCCATCATCCCAGAACCTCTACCCTAATTTCTCCAGGCGCTCCCCAGGCCCAGCCCCCCAACAATCCCCAGGCCAACCCCCGCTAGAACCCAGGCCCAAGTGATGGGAGCTACGACCGGTGGTGTGGAGCTGGGGGGAGGCAGGATCTGGTTCTTGCTGCCAGGGCTGCAGTGGAAGGAGCCGCGTTCCTAGAATGCCCCCCTCCCACCCCCAGCTGGAACTCGGAGCCTCAAGGCCCTTAGAAACATTGTTGCACGCTTCGACCGGGTTCTAGAGCACAGGGCGCAAAACGCCGTGGGATGCTGGGGCCTCGGCGGGGAATCTTGCTGGAGGCTGAGGGCCTTTGAGCCTAACAGATAAATATCACCCCCTTTCTCCGGGAAAGTGAGTTTCGAAAATCGACCGCCCAACTCGCGATGAACTTGTGGCACCGGAGGCCGCAGCAGCCCGCAAGACCCTTCGAGGCCTGGCCCTTTAAAGGGCTGCGTCTGGGGGGTGGCTCAGCAACACCCCTAAGCGAACGGGAGCGGATGCTGGAGCTGGAGCCGAGCCTCTCCGGGTGCAGCCGCGACGACCGCAGCGGCCGCCCAGCAGCGCCTCCGAACACATCCCCTGGCAGGGAGCGGTGACCACACGCCCAGGGCCTCTGCCCTTCTGGGCACCCTTCCCAACGCCCTCAGGCCGTCAATGTCCCCTGGCGCCTACGCCCACCCCGAGCTGCTCCTGCCTCCCCTGCGCTCAGCGGCTTCTCTTCTCTACCGGTTACTCCAGAGCCCTGACTGGCCGGCCCCAGGGTGCTGGAAACAGAGACAGCAAAACGGAGACAGCCCCAGGGCTCCTCAAGTCTAGCGAAAAAGAGGACCCCGAACGCCCGACCTGCAGGTCCGCACTGGTACCCTTGCCAACCCACTTGAACTCAAGTCTACCCTTTGGGAGGGCAGGTAGGAGGCACAGTGAATAGAGTGCCAGGCCTGGAGTCAGGAAGGCCTGAGTTAAAACATTTACGAGCTGTATAACCCTGGATAAGTCACTTCACCTGTTTGCCTCAGTTTCTTCATCTGTAAAATGAGCTAGAGAAGGAGATGGCAACCTGCCCCAGTATCTCTGCCCCAAAAAACCCTAACTGGAATAACAGTCAGACACGACTAAACAACATCTTCCCTCTGTATAGGGCTTCTTAACCAGGGGTCCATGGATTCCGTGATTGAGAAGAAAAAATACATGATTTTTCAATATAATTGGTTTCTTTTGTAATTCTATGAATTTTATTTTGTATATTTTAAAACATTCTTCTAAGAAGGTATCCCTAGGTTTCCTCACACATGCAAAAGGATTTCTTTTTTTTCCCTTTTTTTGTGGGCAATGGGGGTTAATTGACTTGCCCAGGGTCACACAGCCAGTAAGTGTCAAGTGTCTGAGGATAGATTTGAACTCAGGTCCTCCTGAATCCAGGGCTGGTGCTTTATCCACTGCGCCACCTAGCTGCCCCATGCAAAAGGATATCTAACACAAAAAGGTTAAGAATTCCTGCTTTAGAAACTTTGGGCAGAGAAACAATCTCACAACATGAAGCAGCCAAATATGCAGTATAGAGACCTGTTTGATGCTAGGGAAGCCACAAAATTAAGATAATATCATTCATATCTCCTGTTCAATATATTGAAATGTTATTCAAAATAAGACCTCACCTGTCCCAAGAAGATAGATACTATTATATTTTGCATCTAATAATTAAGAATTGCTAGCATTTATGTGGTACTTTGCAAGACCCTTTACAAATACCTCCTTTGATCCTCACAACTAACCTAGGAGGTATATGCTATTATTACCCCATTTTACAAGTGAAAAAACTGAAGCAGACACAGCTTAAGTAGCTTGCTCAGGGTTACCAGCTAGTAAGTAGGATTTCAGGGGAGGCTATGCTACCACACCCAAAGGCTTTCCTCTCTGTCAGGGAAAGAGTTGCAGGGCAACAAACAGTAAGCTTCTACTTTGGGGCTAGATTTTGGGAAATCGATCAACAAACACCTTCTAAGGCCTTATGATGGGCGAGGCACTGAGCTCCCCCTGGAGATACCAATAGCAAGCAAACAAACAACAAAAAATCCCTACTCTCAAGAAGCTTAGCCCAAGCCTTTTTGCCCAAGGAGCAATTCAAAGACAAAAGGGAGACAGCATCAGCCCTCAAAGCGCTCTGGGGTCTTGGGAATGGGATACAAGATGTTCACAAGGAAGTACAATCTATAATGTAACAAGGGCTGACTGTGATGGGGCCTAAAAGGAGGCGAGAACAGACATCTGGAGCATCTCTTTCCTCCATCTTTCTCCAAGGGGGACGCTGAGAATCGATGGAGCTGTCAGGTTGGAGAGCTAGGTTGTAGACTAGTTGTGAAGGCCTTAAATGCCAGAGGAGTTCGTATTGGACCCTAGAGGCAAAAACCAACAAGTATTTTTCAGTTACTGCCTTCAAAATCATTAAACTTTTTTAAAAAATACAATTAAGGAATCTTTTTTGGACACATTCAGCAATTTCTCATTGGCATATAGAGATGGGCCCGGCTTCTTGACAACTGTGTCCAAGAATCTTCAATTCTGGCTGATTCGCCCAGGCTTGGAAAGTTCTCAAGACATGGGCCTCAGTCATGGACTTTGTGCCCTTTGGCCAAGAACCCGCCTGATCACCAGATGGGCTTCCAACTTAATAGGGGGGTGAGATATAGATGGAGACGACACTGTCCTCAGAAGCAATCCATAACGTTGTGAATACTGCTGTGGTGCATGTCCACAGGGATCCCTAGCTGGTCATCTGTCACAATAATTTGTTTTTGTTTTTGTGAGGCAATTGGGGTTAAGTGACTTGCCCAGGGTCCCACAGCTAGTATCAAGTGTTGAAGGCTGGATTCAGGCCCTCCTGAATCCAGGGCCAGTGCTCTATCCACTGTGCCACCCAGCTGCCCTAAAATAATTATTTTTTAAAAGCCTTGAAGTAAGGAGACACTGTTGTACAGGGGAAAGAACCCAGGTTATGAAGCCAGAGGACCTGGGTTCAAATGCCACCACTTGTGTTCACCTTCTGTGTGACCTTGGACAAGTCCCCTCCTTAGGACTGTTTCCTGATCTGTAAAATGAGGGGGCTGCACTAGATGGCTCATGAAGTCCCAGCTCCAGGTCTACGATTGTCCGAGGTATTCGTGCTCTTCCCCTCCATCCCCAAATCCTCATTCTCCTTTTCCCCACTTTATTAAACAGTCTTCCTCTCACATAAAACTACATTCCCTGTCTCTGTTGCTCTGCACTGGCTGGATGGCATCCGTGTAAACATATTTGTGTAAATATAATATGTGTAGCCTGCCCCCTCCAAAAGAGCCCAAAGGTCCTGGAGCGTGGGCACTGGTTATTTAATTGGTCTTTGTCAATCCAGTCCCCAAATTGGCAGCTGGCACATAGCAGGCACTTCATAAAATGCTTATCCATCTACTGCCTTGAATGTATTTGTCACTTGCCTTCTCTGCCTTGGTATTGTTTCTCCTCAGTAGAACATGAGCTGTAGGCCTTGCCTGAGACCATGTTCTGACTATAGAAACTTCGTAAATGCTCGTTACAGTTACCACAAAACAAGTGATTGAGGAAAGTTCCCTGGAAGAAGCATTTAAATTGGAGTTTAAGGGAAGGGTGGGAATCTAAGAGGCAAGTATTGAAGGAATGGGGGGGGGGAAACCAAAACATGAGTGGGAAAGAGTTGTAGTCATTCATCATTGAACTATACCTTGAAGATCTCCCAATGGCTACATTCAAACCTAATCCCTGGATTATACAAAACTCTTTGGGGGGAAGGGGGAGGGGGAGGGAGGTTTTTTTTAAAGTCTCTACTATTTTATGTATATGCATATGTATCTACATATACACACATATACATATATGTATATATACATAGATATATGTGAAGGTTGTAGACAGAGCTTTGGGGCATTATATATAGACACACACATAGACATGTATAAATATATCTATAAATATGTGTGTATGTGTATATACATATATACATATGGTACTTTCTCCTCCAGCTTCTCTACAGAGATGGGAGACTCTGAGTTTGAATCCCTACACACAATGGCCATATTTTTTTATTATGTTTGTTAGTTTTTCTACGCTGTGTCCCCATCTTTGTCACATTTTCTATAATGAGAGAAGGAACAATCCTCAGAGCCTTCACAGTTGTCCTTCCTGGTGGGTTATACATAATTCTTGCCTGGTGTGAAACTTCAGAAAATTATTTCTAGCCAAGCATAACTGAGGGACCGATCCTGGGTGATGATTAAAAAAAAAACAAAAACAACACTTCTTCTGAGTCACTGTGGAGTCTGAAGATTTGCTGAGCTGGAACTTAATTCAAATACTAAGGGAATGCCATTGGATGGAAATCAATCTCTTTTCCTACTTGGCAAATGGGGAAAGAACTACTATGAGAAGGAGGGTTGGGAGGGGGTGGCATGGAGGGGTCAGACAGCTGTACCATTTGTCTGTGAGCACATGGCATATGGTTTTTTCCCCTGTTTTTTGTTCTCTGATCTTGGGTATTCAGAGATAGAATTGTCCAGGTAGCAACCTTATGAATTTGAGAGATTGTGTACATCTATCCAGAGGTCAATATTAAATAAGCATTTATTAAGCACTTACTATGTGTCTAAATGCTGGGGATACAATGGCAAAAGACAGTACCTGCCTTCAAGGAGCTCACAATCTAATGGGAGAGAGACAACCCACAAAAAGAAGATGAAAGATAGGGGTGAGTCCCCGGTCTGGGACTGTGATGAAATCCTATATCCAGGGTGGGAAAAGATGGGGTCACTGCCCTGGGCACCCTCCTTAAATGATGATTATAGAAGGAGCTCTTGGGCATTCACCTTCTACTCTCTCCAACCAAAAAGGAGAGGGAACTTTAGATGTCCCACCTATGACAGGAGTCAGAATTTGTTGAAGTTGTAGTGGCTGATGACAAGGGAAGTGCCTATAGATAATTGAAGGATTGTTGGCTTCAGAATCATAACTTCTTGTGATGAAGAGAAGTGCTGATTATGGGCTCTGGGAAGTCTCAGATTCTCACTCAATGCCTGGCAGAAACCTATACCTAAGGGGAACTTCATAAGTACTTCCCAAAGGGAGTAAAGGACTTCCAGGGTACAGAATTTCAAGCTACCCCTTTGCCATATAAGTTCTTAAAATGTGTGCCTCATGACCACTGTACTTTAAGTGTGAGCCCACTGTCTCTAGAAATCCTGTGTGTACAAGAGGAGAGTGTATCTTCAGGTTTTTGGAGAAATGTTCGTGTGACTATTATTTCTGCTATACATTCTCAATAAATCCCTTTCCTAAAAGTTAATGGGATTCAACTGATTCTGATTGATAATAGGCACGATACCAGTGTGGGTTCAGGAGCTAAAAAAATATTAGAAGTGTGAGATTTAAAATTGGATATTAGATCATAAATCTCCCCTACTTAACCCTTCCCTTAATTCATCTCCCAGACTAGTAAATGGAAGAAGCTTCTGGTTTTCTAGATAGAGCCTTTATTGTATATAAGGTGTTGTTGATTAGAAGGATAGGAAAACAGAAATACAGTACAAATCGTCTTAAATCTAGGCTGTCTATATTCCTTATAAAAACTCACCAAACCGATTTAGGCCACCTTTGGAGTGAGTCAGACCGTCTGTGCCGCGCCGCCCGGAGTCCCGCCAAGCCGGCCAAAAAAAGGCTACTCCCGTTCTCTCCACCCCGGAAGTCAAAAAAACCCGGCAGGCAGTCTGACATGCGCAGCAGGCGCACTGTACCTGGCAGGCAGTCTGACATGCGCAGCAGGCAGACTGTTCATCTCCTCCCCAAAAGGGTGGTCCTTGAAAAACTGGCGTCTTTCACTTATCCTAACCGACTGTTAAAAACTTTCATATTTTACCACATTTCCCCCCTTTGCTTCCTCAAGAAACGGAATGTTTCCTTGATGGAACAGTAAAAAGAATATAATAACTTTTGCTGACTAATAATATGCGAACAACAATACAGAAAAGGAAGAGAGGAAAGTTTTGTCCAGAGGGGCGATTTTTTTTTTTTCCTCATGAACCGACGCTTTGACATTAGTCTTGCAAAGGGAGAGCCTCTGCAGAGAGTACATGTTACAGATAGTATATAACAGAAAGGAGATAGTAAAAGCTAATAAAGCAAAACAGTTCATATAAAGTCTCTGAGTTCTCTTGTCTTCTTGAAGTGGTAAGATGTCATCAGGAGGAAACTGGATTCTGGTCTGGAAAACTGGATTCTGGACTCTGGTCTGGAAAGCTGGATTATCTTCTTTAACTGTTTGAATTGCTGTATTTTTAAAACCTTAGCATAGCATTGTCAATGATCAAATTAATAAATTCCATTACATTCCCTCCTTTATATGGTTAGACTTGTAATAGAGGGTTGAGGTAGTTATGCAATGTGTAACACTTTTTACCACCATGTGTCTGGATCAAAGCCAAATTTAGTATGTGTTCATGACACCTGAAAATGTTATGGAAAGGTTATCATACCATATCTCATGGTTCTGAGACAGCCAGTGATTGTGCTAGGCCACAGGTGAATTCAACTGAGTGAGATAAAAAGATAAATAAGTTCAGTTAAATTAGGTTAAATTAGGAGGGAGAGAGGATGAATACTGGACTGTGCCTAGTAATTGTGCTCTACATAGTCACCATCATAAGCAAACCATGGACTTACGTATACCTGTCTCTCCTTTTGTTGCACATATATTCTCTCCAGGGCCTGCGTCAGAGTTCACAGCAAGTTAGTCTCTGAAATGATAAGTTTCCATATTTCTGAAATCTCATTAATTTCACCAAAGACAATATGATGGTAAAAATGTGTGCTATGCTGCATAACTGAGAATATATTAGTGATATATACAATAATTCCAAACCATACCCAGAGTATAATGACATATAAATAATAAACGAATGTAAATAGCTGATTATATTAGACATTGTTACATAATCTTCTTTTAGACATTATTACATAATCTTCTTTTAGCAAGTAGACCACATCATCTTATACATGAATTCTCTGGTATAACAGTAGCAGATACTTAAAGTGGTGATTAATTCATCAAAAAGAAATAAGACTTCAATTAGCAAGATTCAATATTCAATGTTTTCAGTGAGGTATCAAGCAATTTCTGGTACTTTTTAGTTAAACAGAACAACATACAAGAGAAAGGAGAAAAATAAATAAATAAAACAAAACTCATTAGAACTCATGGTTCTCTCAAAAAGAAAGAGTAAATAAAAAAAAAGAAGAATTCTGGTAGCTTCTGAGGCCCGATAGCCTCACCCACAGCATATACTTAAAATGTCTTTGAATAATCACTTAGTTTACAAAATTTAGTTTTAAAGAAAAGCAAAAGAAACAAAAGTAAAAAAAAAAAAAAAAAAACCAAAGCAAAACCAAAAATAAAAAATAAAAAGCAAAAGATTCGCTAAGCACCCTTTTGTGCTCTTAAAGAACTTAAAGGTGCAGTCAATTCCAGGTCTTTTCAGTGCCTTTCAAAAGTCAAAACAAAAACAAAAAAACCCAAAAATTAATAAAAAAAAAAATAGTTGAGGTAGGCCAGAAAACTAGGCCATGTACTTCAGTGCTTTTGCCTGTAGAAGGAAATGCTTGTTAAATTATAAGGTATTTAAGCTGCTAGAGTTTGGGGTATGCCACATTGTTTTAACTGGTTCCCCAATTCTCTGCATGCCAAAGTGGCAGGGGTTTCTGAATTGTCATTGATCTTTCTAATGCTGTCATAATGTTCTTTATGGTAGAAAATGTGGAGTTCTGTAGCATCAGTTTTGTCTGTGCCACTGATTTTCAATAAAGGCTGATTTAATTGATGAACCACAACATTCAGCTGATGCTGCTTAGCAAATGCTACAATTGTATCATTTCCTCCCCACTTTCCAAATTTCTTTAATTCATCAACATATTCTTCAAAAGGGGAGTCATTTACTATAAAAGACTCAAACTCTTGTCTATGGTTAATCATATAAGAAGCAGCTTCTTGTCTGTGTCTGAGATGATTTCTACAGTGACCTTCTAGCTGGTCTGCTAAAGCCCTAAAAAGGCAATTTCCGTCTCCTGATACTTTACGAAGACTGAGTCCCAAAGCATTTAACTGATCAGTGGGATTCTTAAATGGGAACTTCCTGTTTCCTCTGAACTTTCTTTGCTCTTTAACAGTTGCTATCGTTAGGGTTTTTACCTCTTTAGCGTCTACCTCAGGTCTATCTGAAATCTCTTCACCTATGAATGGTGCAGGCTTTATATGAGAGCAATGAATCCATGAGTCTTTTTCACCAATTTTAATGGCGGTAGGAGTTGTCAATAATACCTGAAAAGGTCCTTCCCAGGCAGGTTGAGTTCCACTGGTTCTCTGAAAATTCTTTACATATATTTTATCTCCTGGGTTGAAGTTATGCAATGAAAAGTCTAATGGTCCTGCCTGGACCACAGCTCCTGCCTCATGGAGTTCACGTAGCCTGGTCTGTAATTCCTGTATATAGGAAGCAACAGAAGTATCACCTCCCACCAGTGATGTATAAACTGGGGAAAAAGTTTTAGCTTGGATAGGAGGGTGACCAAAAAGCATTTCATAAGGAGATATATGAAGTTCTCCTCTTGGTCTACTTCGTAGATAGAATAATGCCAATGGTAGAACATCAGGCCATTTCAAATGGGTTTCAGTACATAATTTGCCAATCATACTCTTAAGCTCTTTATTCATACGTTCGACTTGGCCTGAACTTTGTGGATGGTAGGGCGTGTGGAATTTTGGAGTCACTCCCAAGAAAGAGTAGATTTGGGATAAAATCGAATCAGTGAAATGTGTGCCTTTGTCAGAATCGATGCGGGCTGGTGGGCCAAAACGAGGTACTATCTCTTTAAGAAGAATTTTGGCAACAAAGGCAGCTGTGGCTCGGGGGCTGGGAAAGGCCTCCACCCACCGAGTGAGCTGATCAACTATAACAAGGCAAAATTTATAATGTCCTGCTTTTGGCATAGTAATATAATCAATTTGTAAGTGCTCAAAAGGTGTATATGCTAGAGGACGCCCTCCATAAGCTTTGACCTTAAAAGCATACTGATTATAAGACTGACATGTGGAGCAGCCCGAGCAGATTCGAGATGCTGTATTAGTCACACCTGGTGCTATCCAGGTTCTCTTAATAGAGTCTACAATGCCTTGTGTACCAAAATGGCCTTTTCTGTGAACAGAGAGGCATACCTGGTGGTAGAATTTCCGGGGAAGAAATGGCTTACCTTCCGGAGACACCCAGATGCCATTGATCTGTTTCGCCTTAAATTTCTTTTTCCACTTTTCTACTTCAGAATCGTCATAGGTTAGGTTGGAAGGAATATCCTCAGAAGGTGAAAGGTTAAATACATGTTCAGGAGCTTCTAATGCAGCAAGCTTGGCTGCAGAATCGGCTCGTGCATTTCCCTTTGAAACAGGATCACTATTCCCTGTGTGGGCAGGGCAATGTACAACGGCTAGGGAAGAAGGCAGTTTTAGGGCATCTAAGAGGTCCTTGATAAGGTCCCCATTGGCAATAGCCTTGCCCGAGGATGTTAGAAAGCCTCGTTGACGCCAAATCATACCAATAAAGTGGCATATGCCAAAGCCATATTTCGAGTCAGTAAAAATGGTGGCACTCTTATCTTTAGCTATATTACAGGCCTGTGTAAGAGCCACAAGTTCAGCAGCCTGTGCACTAAAATGGGAAGGCAGAGAAGCTGCCCAGAGGGTGTCATAATCAGAAACTACAGCAGCTCCAGTAAAACGGGTTCCCTCTCTCATAAATGAGGAACCATCTGTATAGAGGACAAGATCAGGATTTTCTAAAGGTGTATCAAAAAGATCATCACGGGGTTTTTCAGCCATATCAACTAAAGAAGCACAGTCATGCAACGGTTCCCCCGAGAATGGTAAGTTAGGGAGTAGTGTTGCTGGATTAAGAACTGTGCAGCGTTTTAAAGTGATATTCTCATTACCTAACAGGGTTATTTCATACTTAGCCAGCCTTTGATCTGAAAAGGTTTGTGTCCTGTGACGTAGTAAGAGAGCCTCCACTTCGTGAGGGCATTGCACAGTTAGAGGGTTACCTAGGACCAAATCAGAGGCTTTTTCTACCAAAAGCGCTGTGGCCGCCACTGCTCTAAGGCAAGGTGGCGCTCCAGCCGCTACAGGGTCCAGCTGAATTGAATAGTAGGCTATAGGACGTTGGTTAGGCCCCAGTGACTGAGTCAGGACTCCAGAAGCCACCCCCCTTTGTTCATGCACAAAGAGAGTGAAAGGCTTACTATAATCTGGCAGTCCTAGGGCAGGTGCTGATAACAAGGCCCGTTTTAATTCTTTTATGGCTGAGAGATGCTGGGGATCCAACTGTAAACTGTCTGGAACAGAACTTTTTGTAAGAGCTATGAGGGGTTTAGTAATTTCACCAAAAGAGGGTATCCATTGTCTACAGTACCCAGCTGCTCCCAGAATGGCTCTCAACTGCCTCTTAGTAGTGGGGGCAGAGAGTTGTTGAATGGCCTGGACTCTCTTAGAAGAGACAGAGCGAGTTCCAGCAGCCAAAATAAATCCTAAATATTCTACCTGGGGCAAACACCATTGTACCTTTGTCTTGGAAACCTTGTGTCCTCTCTTGTGCAGCTCCAGCAGTAAGTGACGGCTATCTTCCTGACAAATTTCAGCATTAGGAGAGGCCAAAAGTAAGTCATCTACATATTGTACTAGTGTGGAGCCCTTAAAGGTAATAGAGGCCAGATCCTGCTGTAAAATTTGGGAAAATAATGTGGGACTGTCTACAAATCCCTGTGGGAGTCTAGTCCAGGTCCACTGTCTATTTTTCCAGGTAAAAGCAAATAAATATTGGAAGTCCTCATGTACTGGTATGGAGAAAAAGGCAGAGCAAAGGTCTACCACTGTGAAACATGTAGATTCATAGGGAATTGAGGAAATTATCATAGCCGGATTTGCGACTATAGAATGTCTAGGAATAACATAATTATTAATCGCTCTAAGATCTTGCACAAAGCGATAAACAGGTTTACCATCTGGCCCAGGCTTGGGTTTTTTAACTGGCAAAATGGGAGTATTGCATGGAGAGTGATGACATGGAATAATAATACCCTGGCTTTTCAAAGCCTCAATTATAGGGGTGATCCCTTCTATTGCTTCCCTAGACAATGGATACTGTGGAATGGAGGGGGGTGGTCCCCCCTTAACTTTAAAGGTAACAGGCATGGCAGACTTAAGGAGCCCCACCTCATTAGGGGATGAGGCCCATAAAGACTCAGGAATGTCAGAGGGGATTTTGGATACCTCCCCTGCTGTTCCTTGAGCTTCTGTAAGTAAAATTGGTAATAAATGAACAGTATCCTCTGGCAATTGTAAGGAGACAGCCCCATCTGGAGCACAAGATATGGTTGCTCTAAGCTTGCAAAGGAGATCACGACCTAATAAATTTACAGGGGCATCAGGCATGAGTAAAAATGAATGTTCCACTGTTAAGGGCCCCATAGATACCATGCGAGGATTCAATTTTGCCACTCTCTGGCTCTTTCCTGAGACTCCCACTACATTCAAAAATCCTACAGGTCTACACCCAGCATCTGGTTTGCTTACTAATACTGATTTAGAGGCTCCTGTGTCTAGCAGACAATCATAATAAGTCTCCCCCACTTTTAAGGTGACATGTGGTTCATTACTCTGGGGAGGTGAATGGACTGGCACAAGTGCATTCAAAAAATCTGGATCTGGGAATATATGGCTTTCATTATCTATGTTCCATTCCTCCCCAAGACACCATCATTCCTGTGTCCTCTTCTGAGGGGGGTCTTGGTTACCATTATTCTGGTACTGCCTTTCTGTATTCCTCCAAAAAGATCTATTTCTATTTTGATTTCGCCTGTAATTAGAATTAGAATTTCTTCTCCAAGTCCTACATTCTCTCAATTCATGCCCCTCCTTACGACAGTAACAACACACCTTAGTGTCCTTGTTCCGGTGTCCACATGGCTGACTAGGAATCGCTGGTGCCAGAATGCTCTGTTTAGGGTGATCTGGATCTTCCTCACGTGAGTCAAAGACATAATTTGCAAGTTCCTTAATTCTATCTACTGAGAGATTTCTCCAGTCTGGACATTGTTTCAGAAAGTATCTGCGTATTTCTGGCAGTGAATTATAAACAAATGTGTTGAGAATGATACAGGAATCTCTTAAATCTACTGGATCCAATCTGGTGTACTGTCTAGCGGCCTCACAAAGTCTATCATAAAATCTGTTTGGTCTTTCATTAGCCTCCTGAGGTAGGCTTAAAAATTTCTGCCAGTTTTCCGGTTTTCTAGAGCAAGATTCCATTCCCTTCAGAAGTGTTTCTCTAGCATCTTTTAATCTTTGGAAATCCCTATCATCATTATAATTCCACTCTGGATCCTTTAGAGGCCATTCCACATCGGCCTTACCTTTCGCAACAAGGGCATTTCCTGCTGAGATAATATCTGTAATCTCAGTTGGGGACAGTAAAGTTTCCAAAAGGCAAGTAACATCAGCCCAACTGGGTTGATATGCATTAAATATAGTCCTTAACTGTGAAATTACAGTGTTTGGATTTTTCTCAAAACTAGGGATGATTGATTTCCATGCGCTCAAGTCACTTGGTCTAAAGGGGCTATATTTTCTGACTTGAATTGGCACTCCCTTCTTACTATGTTCTATAGCTTCCTGCAGAGGGAGTAGTTTCTGCTGATCTGATTCTGAACTTGGATCATCTCTAGTAGAAACAGCCATTTTGAGGTCTCTCTCCATATGTGAGAGTTTCCCCCACATCATAACAATGATAATAACAAAAACAATGATAATAACAAAAACAAAAAAAAAACAACAAAAAAAAATAAAATCCTTAGTCGTATGAACTATGGATGTGGTATTAAAAGGTATTTCAATTGCAGGCATAAAATTTCTACTTATATTAAACGTATTTTCCCAAAGATTCTCACGTATACTATTATACAAAAAACTTTTTGCTGCCTGAATGAGGAAAAAACCAATAATGTTATGAAGGACCATTGAATAAACTATTCCTCTAAGTCGGGATGTTATGCTGTCCCAATACATTCCGATGAGAAAAATCAAAGGGATGGTAGAATATTCGAGCATCTTGCCCTTTAAACTGGGCTGGCTTTTCTGTTTAAAGCAAGACTTTTAGAGGCTTAAAGTCTTTAAGGGAGATTAGACAAAGGGAAAGTCCGCGGGGGGGGGGGGGGGGGGGGGGGGGGGGGGGGGGGGGGGTATTTGGAAAATCCACCGAATTAGCCGGCTTATGGCCAAACTAGGGAGGGTGGGAGGGTCCTTAAGGTCCCTTCGGGGTCGCCAAACTGTGAGATTTAAAATTGGATATTAGATCATAAATCTCCCCTACTTAACCCTTCCCTTAATTCATCTCCCAGACTAGTAAATGGAAGAAGCTTCTGGTTTTCTAGATAGAGCCTTTATTGTATATAAGGTGTTGTTGATTAGAAGGATAGGAAAACAGAAATACAGTACAAATCGTCTTAAATCTAGGCTGTCTATATTCCTTATAAAAACTCACCAAACCGATTTAGGCCACCTTTGGAGTGAGTCAGACCGTCTGTGCCGCGCCGCCCGGAGTCCCGCCAAGCCGGCCAAAAAAAGGCTACTCCCGTTCTCTCCACCCCGGAAGTCAAAAAAACCCGGCAGGCAGTCTGACATGCGCAGCAGGCGCACTGTACCTGGCAGGCAGTCTGACATGCGCAGCAGGCAGACTGTTCATCTCCTCCCCAAAAGGGTGGTCCTTGAAAAACTGGCGTCTTTCACTTATCCTAACCGACTGTTAAAAACTTTCATATTTTACCACAGAAGCCACATCTTCTCAGGTTTCCCTCTAGAAGACTGAGGGGAACAATAGTCACCCTCACAGGACAGAAGCCAGTAAAAGTAAAAATTGGAAAGTGGAGAGGGGTGCTACATGTTATAGGGAATGGTTTTCTGGGAAGAGGAGGAAAAGGTATTATTGTTAGAAAAAGGAGTAATGTAAAAACAAAGATAAAAATGAAACAAAAGAAATGGATTTAAAAATAATCATTCATGCCAATCACTACACAAAAGGTTCTTCCCCTACGAGGTATAGTTGTCTTCCCTCCACCATCATGGGTCTTTTGCCTATTTATTGCGTGTTATTAACACTTCTCACCAAGCTCTACCAGCCATGGTCCAAAGGGCAGGTTCCAGCCCCTTAGGAGTGGTTAGGGTGAAAGAGGTTTCTTGCATTAATTGCTGCCTGTTGTTCCGTAGTTTTCAGACATGTCCTACTCTTCATGACCCCATTTGGGGTTTTCTTGGCAGAGATAGTGGAGGAGTTTACCATTTCCTTCTCCAGCTCTGGAAACTGAGGCAAACAGGGTGAAGTGACTTGCCCAGGGTCACACAGCTGGGAAGTGTCTGAGGTCGAATTTGAACTCGGGTCTTTCTGACACTACACCAGGCGTTCTGTCCACTGTGCCACCTGGCTGCCCCATCATTATATTGGAGCCAAGGCTTAACCCAAGGGAAGAATGCATCCTTCCTAAATGTGATGGTGCAGGTGGTAGAGGCTTGTGAGCCAGAAATGCACAGGAGTCCCAAGAGGCCGACCGAAGCCTAGGGCCCAGGTTGCTTCTTGGCTGTATAGGACTCTACTAGAGTGTTTGGGGGCTGAGAGGGAGGGAAGGAAGGAAAGAAAGGAGGATGATGGGTGATATTCTCACTGTCCTACAAAGCTGCCACAAAGAGACCTGTGGTGCATGAAATGGGGACAACAATAATTCTGCTAAGTGCTCGCCACATATTATCTCTCCATAGAGAAAGGTCCTTTTACATAGGAGGAGATCAATGACTGCCCAGAGTCACCCAGCTAGGAAGTGTTATCACTAATAAGCTCCTGTACCCATTATCCAGGTGAGTTGTGGGAAGTATCCCTTCTCCCCCGGGGCTTGTTGTGTAGACAGTGATTTGGAAACCTTACCAGCCTAGAAAAGTGTGACCTATTATTAACAAAACTTCTTCACTCTGACCAGATCTCCTGAGGATCTGGACCTCCAGAGTAGCTGACTGGATAAAGGAATGTTCCCCCAAAGTACAATGGAAATCTATTACCCCTACCAGGTGACAAATTGACATTTAGATGAGGCAGCCTGAGAGGATGTCCCCCTCTCCCCTTTCACCTCTCCTCCCATGTAGGGACCTTTCGTGGTCCCTTCAATGCTTCAGCTGCTGTGAAAGAACCAAAAAAAAGTTTTTTTAAGAAAAAGAAAAAATAAAGAAAGAGCCATGTTTGGGCAGAAGACAGAGGTTCTAGACTTGTCTCTTCCACAAATGACTGGAGTCACCTCATTCCCCCTCCCAAAAGCCCCTCAGAATTTAGGTTACTTCTCCCTGTATCTCTCCTTGGCCATTCCTAGCCCAAATTAACATCCATGGGGAGAGGGGGGGATTTGGGAGCAGAGAAGGCACTCACCTATCAATGAGATAAAGCACTTTACACACCTCAAAGCAATGTCTAAATGGTAGCTATTATTATTTTATACTGTCATTAATATTTTTATCATAACTCCACAACTCCCTAGAGAAGGCCCTGACCCTATTCCCTGAAATGTTCCATTTTTTTCACCCCAATTATCTATGGACTCCTGCCACCAACTTCAACTTCACCAGTAGAGAATTTGAAAAGATGTGAATATTTACTCCAGGTGAGGGAAGGGACTAAGCATTTATATAGGGCACACTCATTATCTTATCTGATCTTCACAACAACCCTGCAAGATAAGTGCTGTTATTATGACCATTTGACATTTGAGGAAACTGAGGCAAACAAAGATGATGTGATTTGGCCAAAGTCATTCAGCTTAAGTGTCTGAGGTTGGATTTGAGCTCAGTTCTTCCAGGCTCCATGCCGAGTCCATCTTCTTTGCCACCTCACCGATGATAAAAGAGATTAGGAAAAGGACATGATAACTGTTTATCAGTATTTTAAGGGCGCTGTTGGAAAGAGGTCTTGAATGTTTTTTTTTCTGCTTGTCCCCCAGTTGATAGAAGTAGAAGCAATGGATGGAACTTATAAAAAGGAAACATTTAATATTATTAAGGGCTTACTATGTGCCAAGCACCATACTCAATATAGGGAAAAACATGAAAGAGCTATGAAAAATGAAATGGGGCACTTTCAAGGATTCCCTAGTAGTTCTTTATCATTGGGTATTGTTTAAACAGAAACTGAATGACTGATCACTTGGTGGGGACTTTGGAGAAAAGATTCATGATTTGGTTAGGGACTGGAAAAGCCCTATAAGGTCTCTTCTCACCATTAAGCCTAAGATAAGGTTACTCTTTTTCCCATTTCCTTGGTCCAAGAGACATCAGAAAATTGACTACATTCCAAAGGGAAGCTAGGAGAATAGGACATAAGGTCATAGATTTAGAACTGGAAGGGATGTTTTTTATTGTTGTTAATCATTTTTCAGTCATGTCTTACTCTTCGTGATCCCATTTGGGGTTTTCTTGGCAATGGCACTGGAGTGGTTTGCCATTTCCTTGTCCAACTCATTTTACAGAATAGGCCAAATTGTAAGAGGCATAAAAATCCACCAAAGGGAAGAATCTTTTAAAAAGCATAATTGGCCAAATAGAAAAAAGATGTATAAAAATTCACTGAAGAAAAAAACTCCTTAAAAAGTAGAACTGGCCAAATGGAAAAGGAGGTGCAAAAGCTCAATGAAAAAAATAATTCCTTAAAAATTAGAATTGGGTAAGTGAGACCCAATGATTCCATGAGACATCATGAGATAATTAAATAAAATCAAAAGAATGAAAAAATAGAAGAAAATGTGAAATATCTCTTTGGAAAAACAATTGACCTGGAAAATAGATCCTAGACATCATCTCTCTGGGTTTTGTTTGTTTGTTTGTTTGTTTGGGGTTTTTTTGTGATTTTGTTGTTGTTTTGGTTTTTTCAGGGCAATGAGGGTTAAGTGACTTGCCCAAGGTCACACAGTTAGTAAATGTCAAATGTCTGAGACCAAATTTGAACTCAGGTCCTCCTGAATCCAGGGCTGGTACTTTATCCACTGCACCACCTAGCTGCCCCCTAGACATCATCTCTCAAGAAATTATCAAGGAAAACTGCCCTGATATTCTAGAACCAGAAAGTAAAATAAAAATTGAAAGAATCCACCGATCACCTCTGGAAAGAAATACCAAAATGAAAACTCCTAGTAATATTATAGCCAAACACCAGAGCTCCAAGGTAAAGGAGAAAACATTACAATCAGTCAGAAAGAAACAATTAAAATATCATCGAGCCACAGTCAGAATGACACAAGATTTAGCAGCTTCTACTGCTAATATACCAGATATTCCAGAGGATATTCCAGAGGACAAAGGAGCTAGGATTACAATGAAGAATCACTTACCCAGCAAAGCTAAGTATAATCCTTCAGGGGGATAAATGAACATTTAATGAAATTGAGGACTTTGAAGCATTGCTGATGAAAAGATGATGGCTGAATAGAAAATTTGGCTTTCAAATATAGGACTCAAGAGAAACATAAAAAGATACATAGAAAAGAGGAATCATAAGGGATTCAGTTAGAAGGAATATACATAAACAAAGGACACAGGTATAAGTTGACTATGTTGGAATGATATAAAAAAGAAAAAAAGAAAGAATTTGATTTTTAAAAAGAAAGTTTCTAATAATTAAGTGAAATGGATGAATATTTTTAAAAATATGAATTTAAAGATTAAAAGAAGAGGAAATATGATACTTAAATAGCCTATATTGGAAAAAGAAATTGAACAAGCCATCAATGAACTCCCTAAGAAAAATCCCCAGGAGCAGATGGATTCACAAGTGAATTCTACCAAACATTTAAAGAACAATTAATTTTACTACTACCAACATCTCACACTGAATACCAAGATAAGGTCAGAATGGGTAAATGATTAATACATAAAGGGTAATACCAAAAGCAAATTAATGGATTATGGAATCGTTTGTCAGATCTATGAATAAAAGAAGAACATATATGACCAAACAAGAAGTAGAAAATAATATATTATATAAAATGGATAGTTTGGTTACATTAAATTTAAAAGGTTTTACACAAACAAAACTAATGTAGCCAAAATTAGAAGGTGTAATGTTTAAAATCTAGATTGTGTGATCACCTTAAATTAGAAGCTTCAGCACTAGTCTTTGGCATTAAACATTTATTAAAGCATATAGGTATTCACAAGGAGTTCAGAAAGTTAAGAAAAAGCCTACGTAGCCTAGAGTTCCAGCCTGGTTGGGTTCTTCCTCAAGTCCTCTGCCACAAGCCTACTTCAATCATGAACTCTCTCCAGCAAACTGATTGTGGAAGCTTTTTATAGGTCTGGAACCGAGGCGGTCCTTACACACTTCGAAAGTGTTCTCAAGTTGTGATTACAATCCAGTTAACTTGAAGTAGGCTACTCAGCAGTTAATCACTCTCACTTGATTCAATCAGTCTAGATTAATCTCCAGGTGGGTCTTTGAGTATCTGCTAAATCTCATTATTTCATCACAAAGGAAAGCAGAGAACTGGGAGGGGGAGAATTTCCAGCAAGTTTCTCTAAAAAAAGCTTCATTTCTCAATTATATAGAGAATCGAGACAAATTCATAAGAATACAAGTCATTTCCCAATTGATAAATGGTCAAATGGTATGAACAGGAAGTTTTCATAAAAAGAAATCAAAGCTATCAGTAGTCATATGAAAATTTTCTAAATCACTACTGACTAGAGAAATGACAAGCAGAATGCTTTCAGAAAAATTTGGAAAGACTTACATCGACTGATACAAAGTGAAGTGAGCAGAACCAGGAGAACATTGTACACAGTAAAAATAATATTACATGAAGATCAGCTAGGAATGACCCAGCTATCCTCAGCAATACAATGACCTAAGATAATTCCAAAGGACTCATGATGACAGAAGACCATCCACCTTCAGAGAAAGAACTGATGGCATATGGATGCAGATCAAAGCATTCTTGAAAAAAGTTTATTTTTCTTGAGGGGAGGATCTGTATGTTTTCTTTCATACTGTGACTAATATAGAAATATGGTTTGCATGACTTCACATGTATAACCTAAATCAAATTCTTTGCCTTCTTAAATGAGAGGAGAGGGGAGGGAGGGTGGGAGAGAATTTGGAACTCAAAAAAAAATTTAATGTTAAAAATTGTTTTTATATGTTATTGAAATAAAGAAAAGATTTAATCAAATAAAATAAGGACTTAAATAGCTAGAGGACTATCCAGTGGTCATGGATGTTCTATGCAAATAAAATAAAAATGATAATGCAATCAAAATTAATTTCCATATTATTGCTATACCAGTCAAACTACCAAAAGTTTTTGTAGAACTAGATAAAACTATAGCCACACTCATTTAGAGGACTAAAAGATTTAAATGATCAAAGGAAGAATTTTTTTTGAAAAAGGAAGATAAAAGAAGAAAAGTACTTCCAAACCTCAAATGACATTATAAAGCAGCCGTTATCAAATTCATTTGATATTGGTTGAAAATAGTGAAGTAGATCAATGGAAAGAAGGAGACAAGTGATAGTTAAAAATAAGGGAACTCAACAATACAGTGTTGGATAAACCCTAAAACAAAAATACTTAGGAAAGAACTCCCTGTTTTATAAAAAACTTCTGGGAAAACTATAATGTAGTCAGGCAGGAATTTGGCTTAGACTAACATCTTACACCATATTCTACATTAAATTCCAAATGGATATATGACCTGAATATTAAAGATCCTGCCTTTAAAAAATTAGAAGAAAAGCAATTCCTATACAAGCTTAATTAAACTCAGACTAAATGCAATTATGAAAGATGTTTATTTAAAAACAACATGACACCAATATAACCACTTAATCATGCTTCGTAATGATTTGAATATGTTAGCTAATTTCTTTTTTTAACTAATTTTTTATTTTGAGTGCCAAATACCCTCCCTCCCTCCAGCCCCTCTCTCACCCACTGAGAAGGCAAACAATGTGATGCCCATTATAAATGTGAAGTCCTGTAAACATATGTCCATATTAGGCATGTTGCAAAAAAAAAAAAAAACCCACAACACAAGAAAAATAAAGCAAAAAGCAATATGCTTCAATTTATGCTTATTGTTCATCAATTCTCTCTCTGGAAGTAGATAGTTCTTTCATCATGAGTCTTTCAGAATTTTTGTTGATGATTGTATCAATCAGGGTAGCTATGTCTTTCACAGCTCATCCTTGTTACAATATTGCTTTTATAGGGGCAGCCAGGTGGTACAGTGGATAGAGCACCGGCCCTGGAGTCAGGAGTACCTGAGTTCAAATCCGGCCTCAGACACTTAACACTTACTACCTGTGTGACCCTAGGCAAGTCACTTAACCCCAATTGCCTCACTAATATATATATATATATATATATATGAATAAATAAATAAATAAAATTAAAAAGTAATATCACTGTTATTGTGGATAATGTTTTAGTTCTGCTCACTTCATTTTGAATCATTTCATATAAATCTTCCCAGGTTTCTCTGAAACCATCCCCATCTCATTTTTTATAACACAATAGTATTCTATCATAATGATATACCACAACTTTTCAGCCATTCCACTCAGGCATCCCCTCAATTTCCAATTTATTGCTACCACAAAAAGAGCTGCTATAAATATTGTTGTACATATACGTTCTTTTCCTTTTCATTTTAATCTTTGGGATACAGACCTAGTAGTGGTATTGCTGGGTCAAAGGGTATGCAGAGTTTGATATTCCTTGGGGCATAGTTCCAAATTGTTCTCCAGAACGGGGATTGGACTACTTCACAACTTCACCAATCATGCATTAGTGTCCCAATATTTCCCCATCCCCTGCAGCATTTGTAATTTTCCTTTTCTGTCATGTTAGCCAATCTAATGGGTGTGAGGTGATTCTTCAGAATTGTTTTAATGTGCATTTCTCTAATTAATAGTGATTTAAAGCATCCTCCCATATAACTATGGATAGCTTTGATTTCTTTTTCTGAAAATTGCCTGTTCATATCTTTTGACTATTTATCAATTGGGTTACAGCTCTTATAAAGCAGATCATTTTGATTGGATGAAAATAAAAAGCTTTGGCACAAACAAAATTAATGTATCTAGAATTAGAAGGGAAGCAGTTGAATGGGAGGAGAATATCTGTGTGAAAACTTTCAGCTAAGGGTTTAGTATCCCAGATATCTTTAGGAAACCAATATACCAGATACCAGATGCCTTTAGATAAGCAACAGATTTTACATATATTTGTGTATGGGTATGTATGCACACATGCATACATGGTTAGATGGATGGATGAATAAAAGCCCTTCCCCAAGAAATAAGTGGTTTAAAGATAGGAAAAGTTCTCAAAAAAAAATATTTCCACTATTTCAGCCATATGAAAGAATGCTCCAATTCACTAATAGTAAGAGAAATGCAAATCAAAACAACCTTGATGTTTTACCCAGAAAATGGGTAAAGCCAAAAAGATGGGAGATAGTATTGGAGGGATTGTGGAAAGATAGACACTCCAATACATTGTTGATGGAGCTATTAATTAACAAAGCCATTTTGAAAAACAGTTTGAGAGAAGAATCAGAGCAAAAAGGAAAAACCTCAAAAAAGAAAAACAACAACAAAACAATAGAAATAGTACACCGCATCATTTCTTTTTTCCTTCTTTTTTATTGAATAGAATTTTATTTTCCTGATTCTTCTCTCATAACAAGTCTAATGCAGAAATATGCTTACTGTGATTGTACATATATAACCTATATCAGATTACTTGCTGTCTTTAGGAGTGGGGAGGGAGGGAGACAAATTTGAAACCAGAAATCTTATAAAAACAAATGTTGAAAACTCTCTAAATGTAACTGGAAAATAATAAAATATTTATATAAAAAAACAATTTGAAATTTTGCAAAGTTACTAAAATGTCCATACTCTTTGACCCAGAGATTGACTGCTAGGTATATATCCCCAAAAGTTCAATGTTTTTAAAAAAGGCCCTACATTGACCAAAATGTTTATACCAGCACTTTTTGTGGGAGCAAAGAACTAGAAACAAAGAAGATGACCATTGAGAAAAACAGTTGAAATAGACCAAACACTTATTGAGGAAGTCTACACTGGAGGTAAACAAATTTTGGGGGCATTGAAGATTTGATTTTCAAGGATAACAAATAATTGGGAATAGGGATGGGAGTGGGAGTGGAGATGACAGACCTTAGGATCCTTATTGAAAAGAAGATCGCAAATAATGAAAATATCAATAACTACCCCATATGCCTGCTTTCTCAACTCTATAGAAATCTTTATGAGAATAATCCATACCTGTATTGAGGAAATCTTTCATTGAGGTAAAAGAAAAATCATTGACACAAAGCAGGAATAGACTTTAGAATTTGTCCCAAGCATCTTCCTGAAATAAAACCCAGGTTTTTGTCATCCCTATTCTTTTGGGTATACTTTATGGGTGCAGGTCAAGAAGTGCCACAGTCGCCAAAGAATTAACATGGCAGATCACCCCAAGAGCAACGAGAAGATGGGCAGTGGACATGCATAGGCAATAGTGTATGACCAGAGAAGAGTCACGCACAAACTGTGTAAAGCCTGTGATCAAAAAATACATGAGTGGAGGGGCAGCTAGATGGCGCAGTGGATAGAGCACCAGCCCTGGAGTCAGGAGTACCTGAGTTCAAATCCGGCCTCAGACACTTAATACTTGACTAGCTGTGTGACCCTGGGCAAGTCACTTAACCCCAATTGCCTCACTAAAAAAATAAAAAATAATTTAAAAAAATACATGAGTGAAAAATGAGATGGACTGGTCACATACTGAGAGCAAGGTGTGGGAGCAATGGCTGCAAGGGTCCCCACCATGTAGGCTTGGCTTGTTTTCTCCACTAAAAGGCAAGGAAACTGTCCCTGAGTTTTGATTGGCCTCTGTCCAATATGGCCCCTTCTCTCCTTTGATGCTTCCCCGCCCCTGGTGCAGACCTTATCACCCAGCACCTAGACTATTGCAATAGCTAGTGGATTCCAAGCCATCCTTCATTCAGTCACCAAAGTGATTTCTCCCATGTAATCAATTCCACTCATCCTGCCTCCCACTCAATAAATTCCAGTGATTCTGTATTACCTCCAGCATTAAATACAAAATGCTTTCTGGCATTCAAAGCCCTTCATAAGCCAGGCCCTGCCAACCCTTCTAGTCTTCCTACACCTCACTCCCTTACACACATTCTTTGACTCAGTGACCATGGCCTCCTGGCAATCTACCCCATTTTCACGAGCTGTTCCCCACGTCTGGAATACTTCCCTCCTTGTCTTGGCCTCCTGGCCTACCAGCCTCCTTCAGGTCTCGGTTTAAATTCCATCTTTTACAAGAGGCTTTTCATGCCCCCTCACTGCTAATACTTTCTCACTGAGATTCTTCTTGTCTATATGTTCCTTGTACATGTTATCAATCGCTTTCATTAGACAGGACAGAGACTTTTTTGCCTTTGTATTTCCAGAATTAGTGCAATGCCTGGCAAACAGAGATATTTATTAAGTGCTCCAGCCCCTGAAGGGTCCGTTCCCTTCAGACTTGGCAGATGGTGAGATACCTCCTCACGCCCTCTTGACCACATCTTTGTCTGGAGAGAAGAAGAGCAGCATATGCTTCCAGTCAATCTTTGCTGAATACCCTTTCCATGACAAGGCTAGGTAAACCTTCTTTGTCTAACTCTTTTTTTAAAAAAGGAATAGGTTGTATGGTGGGAAGGATTCAAGCTACATTGTGATACTGCCCCAGTTTTAAGGGATCATAAATTAACAGAACTGAGATTAAAGATGAAATAATCCAACTTCTTCTTTTTACAAACAGGGCAACTGTGGCCCAGAGACAGTAAGTGTACTTGGCCAAGGTCATGCAGTTATTCAGTGACACTAAAAGCTGTCTTTTGACTTCCTGTTCAGAGCTCTTTTTAATGTGACATAGCCCTCAAGGCCTTGAGGGTCAACCAAAGACCCAACTATTGGTTTATTATTTCCAGGTCACTTCTGTTTAAATATAAATTTATTACCTGGAAGGGTAGCACATTAACATATTTCTACCTTACAGTGGCCTCCTTAACTAAATTAGGTAGAAAGGAGAGGAGAGCTGGAGAGGAGCCAGAAACCAGAGAGGTTGGGGTAAAAATAGGTTCCACTTCCATAGCATTAAGGTGTTTTTTTTTGTTTTGTTTTGGTTTTTGCGGGGCAGTGGGGGTTAAGTGACTTGCCCAGGGTCACACAGCTAGTAAGTGTCAAGTGTCTGAGGTCGGATTTGAGCTCAGGTACTCCTGAATCCAGGGCTGGTGCTTTATCCACTGCGCCACCTAGCTGCCCCCCATAGCATTAAGTTTTTACAGCATTTTCCTGACAACAACCACCCTTTGGGAGAGGTTATACATTATTATACCCAATTGATGAATGAGAAGCTTGAGTTTCAGAGACATTAAATGACTTGCCCGGGGTTACCAAGCTAGTAAATGTCCAAGGCAGGATTTGAACCCAGTTCTCTTGACTACAAAGCCTATATTTTTTCCACGTCAGCCAAAAATCTGATCTTTCTGTTGGTCACAAGTAGCTTCTCTATGGTCATTCTTTTGCACAGGCTTTCCCTGCCCCCTCCCCTCAAGCCTGGAATACACACCCTCCCAGATGAATCTGTCCCTTCCTTAAAGATACAGTTCCAGCACTGCCTTCTATACAAAACCATTCCAATATTCCTACTCACAGCAACAATAAAACAATATTTACATAGGACACATTTTCTTCGAAATGGAATGTCCGCTCCTCTAGGGAAGTGAATGCTATGGTGAAGATTCTTTTGGTGTATAGATTGGACTAGTCCCTGGGAGGCTGAAGTCCCCTTGGACTCTCTGGTTCCAAGATTCTCGGAGGGCCTCTTTACTCTTGCTCCATGCATCCTCAGTGGCAAGCCTAGCACTTGGAACATTTTGTGATTGTTGATGGACCATTTGATATATCATGCTGCCTGGAGGTCTGGAACAGGGAGTGATCACTCTTACCCATGAAATTAGTACATCTCCCTCAACACAAATTTAATAGCTCCCAAAATGTCTCACCTATAAAACATAGAAGGGATTGAGAGAAATGAAACCCTTATTTGTTTTTCCTGACTGCTTTCCACTGTGTAAAGTGCAGGGAGGGCAAAAAAAATAGATATGAAAATAAATAAGTCCACATTCCTCACTATTCACCTTGTATGAACCACCATTTACTCCCCTTAAAAAACTGACTATTTGCAAATCTGGCCCTGGAGAGTGTGCGTCTGGCTGGTTCAGGGAGGAGAAGATGCTAAACTGTCTTTTATGGTCTCCTCCACCATAAACCATTTTGAAATGAAACATAAATCTTGGGCTGAAAGGTTGTTCCAGCCATGATTTAGGTGGGCCATTCAAACCAATCTCTGGGGGTTGGCTTTGGTGTTTTTCTCCTTTGCATCACGCAAGATAACAATACATGGTGCTTTCCATAGACATTTAATTGTGGGTCGATGATGAGTATGAGTGGGCCACAGCATTTTACTAAGGGTTGACTAAAAATATCCAAGATATGGAGTAAATAAAAAGGAACTGGGCAGGTCATGTGCTCAGAGTAACTGACTTAACCCTTGTCCTGTGGGCGGCCACACGGTATGGAGTGTTGGGAGAACTTCCCGTGCAGATCATGGACAAGAGAGCTTGGGATGGGGAAGCCCACTTGGCTCTCTCTGCACCAGTATGACTAGGAGATCACAGGTCTGTGGAAGTACCTGGTTTTTTACTTCCTCAGCCCCAATGCAAACTCTCACACCCACCTTTGGCTTCCTCCTCTGCATGCCAGGCTGGCCCTCTCTTTTGCAAATTGCTTCTCATGACCCTTACTAGAAATTCGCCATAAGTAAAATTGGGCTTTCTTTTCTATAAAACCAGCTCTGCTTTCTAAAATCTCTATTTCTGTTGCTGTCAGGTTGACAAGCATTTTTTAAGCACCTCTTACTTGTCAGGCACTGTGTTTAGCTCTGGGAATACAAAGAAAGACAAAAGACAGTCCTCGCTCCTACAGAGCTCACATTCTAACGGAAAGGGCAGCACGAAAACTACTGTATACAAAGTATATCGATAAGGTCGGTTGGCGATACTCTTCAGAGGAAAGCAGGACCCCCTCCACGGGGCCTGTTATCGTAGTTACCTCGGTAACTCACTTCATCTAGCCTCAAGTCCAGCTTCATTTCCCACTGATATCACAACCCCCTACCTGTGCTCTGGCTGTTCTCCTCTTCTCCCTGCTCCCAGCACATGGACGGACTCCTTCCCTGGGGCTTCGAGGACTGATAGGTGAGTGTTTGCCTTATCTTGCTTAGAAACAGGCCCACCATAACCTGCACAGACACTTCCAAAACCACCTCCAGAACACATATGCCCCAGTTTTTCCAGTTCTCCTGTATGTTTCTTCTCTCATTAGAATGTAAGTTCCTTGAGGGTAAAACTATCCTGTTTGATTGTTTTGTACTCCCAGAACTTAGCACCATGCCAGGTACATTCTAAGTATGATTCTTGGCTCAAAGGGCCAATTGTGAGGGACTCTTTCCTCATTGATAGATATCAACGACCCACGCCAGCATGAGCAGCTGGCAGAACACTCCTTACAAATAAGAAATAGCAACCAGAAGGTATGATTTGAACCTGCATACTACTAAATGTAATAATATTTAAAGGAGCAGAATATATATGTGTGTGTGTGTGTATGTATGTATATGTATGTATAAATGCATATGTACATATATGTGTGTATCATCTATCAATCTCTCTATCAATCAATCTATCTATCGATCAATCAATCAATCAATCTATCTCTCTATCTATAAATCTATCTATCTGTCTGTCTATCTAAATTCTAACCTAGTGACGTCCCCTTTCTTTCTTTCTTTTCTTTTTTTTTTTGGTGAGGCAATTGGGGTTAAGTGACTTACCCAGGGTCACACAGCTAGTAAGTGTTAAGTGTCTGAGGCCGGATTTGAACTCAGGTACTCCTGACTCCAGGGCCGGTGCTCTATCCACTGCACCACCTAGCTGCCCCGTGATGCCCCCTTTCTGAGCAGAATAAAATGACCAACCTCTGGCCCCAACCTCCTGCTTCCCCTCCTGGCAGAAATGAAAGACTCCCTTGGAGAATGGTTGGGGAAGGAGACACTAGATATGCCTATTCTTGCCTCCCTATGAGTCTTATCTTGACAGGCTAATGTATACATACATAACCTACATGGACCAAACCCAAAACAGCACCCACAAACCACCACTCCCCTTACATAAGTGATTAATAAATGCCTTTTAAATTAATCCATTCATTCATATAGTCAGTCAATCTAGCGATCATTATTCTTCTTTCTAGTTCTGGAAACATAATTTTAAAAACACACTCCCAGAGAGGGTGGGCTTACCTATTTCCCTAGAGCCCCCTTTACTCTCCACCCTACTTTGTAAATCAAGGTATCTCTCCCTGCTCACTACTGCCCTATGGATATTGTCTCTCCCTATTAGAATGCTTTAGTATTTGTAATAAAGCATACTATTCACTTTCCAGCCAAGTTGTAATGGACTCAGGTTGCAGAATGAGATCCACATTTTTGGACATTGGGATTGTGTGGGTTTGTGCCTCTGCATTCATTTATTTCATCTCTAATTGGACTAACTTTTTAGGCAAAAATCATGGCAAATGGCAATAGAGTTGGATAGCAGCTTCAAACAACATACAAACACAAATGAACATTAAAACAAATTAGGTTTCCAAATGCAGGCTATGATAGTTGTAGCCAGGATGGATTCTCTCTCCCTCTCTCTTTCTCCCTCTCTCTCTCTCCCTCTCCCTCCCCCCCCTCTCTCATTGTCATTGCCATCCTCATCATCACTCAGAAAGAAAATGGGAAATGGGAGAGACAGATAAATGAGACCAGGGAAACTGACTTCCTTGGGTCACGTCCCAGGGAAGAAGGGGTTAGAGAAGAGGGCTGTGGACTGGATCCTAGATAACTCATCAACCAATCACCTGCTGTTTCTACCCAATCTGCTTTCTCTTCCTCTGGCCAGTCTCAATCTTTCTCCATTTTAATCAGTTCTGGTCAAACCTTCACTCCAATCCCAGTCTCCTCATCTTTACTGTCCTCTGCTTGTGAGAACAAGGTAAGCAATAGCCATGAGACATTACTCTTCTCCCTCCTGCCATGTTCTAGTAAACAATGGGAGATCCTGGTCAACATGTATGTCAGATAATGGAGACTCCCAGAGCAGGTCTCTTTCCTCCTTCTATAGCTTCCTGGGTTCTGCTCTGATGTCTCATTTAAAGCCAATGGTGGGGGCAGCTAGGTGGCGCAGTGGATAGAGCACCGGCCCTGGAGTCAGGAGTACCTGGGTTCAAATCCAGCCTCAGACACTTAACACTTACTAGCTGTGTGACCCTGGGCAAGTCACTTAATCTCAATTGCCTCACTAAATATATATATATATTTTATATATATTTATAAAAATATATATATATATATATAAAATATTTAAAGCCAATGGTGTCTGGAAGGAGCTGCAGCTTTTGTTGACCTACCCCCATCATGCTAGCCTTCAGTCCTCCTGCATCTCCCAGACATCTGTGGGGGAAGAGTTACATTCCCCAAAGGCATCCCTGGTTCAGAAAAGAACTCATTTGTACAATTTCATAGAGGAGGGTGGTAAAAGCACTACCTCATGAAACAGTGAGAGCTGGTAGATAAGAGGAAAATAATTTCTAGAAAGCTTAGCCTAACTTGCCACATCATGCTGAGGGCATTTAAGGATGAAGCTGGAAAGATGACCACAAATATGAAAATTTTAAAAGATCTTTCAGGATCATTTTCGCTTGATTTAAATTTTATTTATTTTTATTCTGAACTTAATTTTTTTTTTTTGGTGAGGCAATTGGGGTTAAGTGACTTGCCCAGGGTCACACAGCTAGTAAGTGTCAAAGGTCTGAGGCCAGATTTGAACTCAGGTCCTCCTGAATCCAGGGCCGGCGCTTTATCCACTGTGCCACCTAGCTGCCCCAACTTAATTTTTTTTTTTAAAGTGAGAGGGGAGAAAACCCCTGTGTACAAAGAACATGAAAAGAAGATTCTATGGGAAACTGAATCTTTGTAATACAGATTGCTTTAAAAAATAATGTGTTTTTATATTAATCATTTTTATTTATTTTATATACATTTATAATCTGTACTCTAATCCCTCTCTGCAGAACACAAAACAAAACATTAAAACTCAACAAAAGTAAAACCATTATAAACATGCATAGTTCAGAAAAACGAATTCCCACACTGACTGTGCCATAAAATAGATATCCCTCTTGGCATTTTAAGTTCATCACTTCTATAGGAAGAGGTAAGTGACATATTTTTTCTTTTGGTCTTCTGGACATATGGTTTATCATTTCATTGATCATAGTTCTAAGATCTTTCAAATCATTGTGTGACTCAAAGTTGTCTTACCTCTCTGTGCTTCTTTTTGAATTCTTTCATTCTCTTCTTATGGATTTTACACAAATGTCTCAATGATTTCTCTTTTCTTGTTTTTATTTTTTATTTTTGTCAACACTATCTCTAGCTCTCCCTCTTGTCTCTCCCATCCTTACCTCCATTGGGGAGAAATTAAAAAAAAAAACAAAACCCTACAATCCTTGTAACAAACCAGCAATGTCAGGTAAAACAAAGCCACCAATTTATCATGTCCCAAAATGTACATTTTACTCTGATTGTGACCAATGGGGAAGTCATCCTCCAGATTCTTGTATATTTGGATAATGTTGTTGTGTTGATTGCCTCAAATCCCAGAACTTTACCAAGCCTCCTAAAGGAGATCTATAATCCTCAAAGAACTTTCACCTAGCAATCCACACAGGATAAACCAAGTGGATGAAGAATGCATACACTTATATTTTATGTGTATGGATATATATAATATACACATATAATGTTTATAGAAATATATTCTCTCATACATATCCATATATACATACATATATAAATTTTATACGTATGTATTTTTGTAAATGCATATATATGAATATCTACATATAGCAGCATCAACCAGCATTTATTTTTATGGGGGTAAATTTTAAAATTTATTTTAAATTTAAATAGAAAATGAGAAAAGAACAAAAATCCATATACATTCAATATAAAACAATAAATTTCCATTTCAAGGAAACCTACATAACAAAAAATACATATTGTTTTCAAAGCTGCAAAGCATTTTTTTCTTCCTTTTTGGTCTTCTTTTGTTCTCTGCTGTGCACTTTTTACTTTATTATTTTCCCCCTCTCCTCTCACCCCCCAAAGAAGGCTACAATAAAATGTGGATATATGTATATGCATACATACATACATACATACACACACAAACACACCACACATGTAAGATAATAATATGATTATTTCTACTCATCATCTGTTTCTCTGGAAGTGCATAGCACCTTCCTTGATAAGTCTGTCTTTCCATGTTTTTGTAAATCATCTAGCTCATAATTTCTTACCCCACAGCAATATTACAAGCCAATCCCATCCTATCTGAGAGATTGTCTTTGAAATTTTTCCCCAATTTTCTGTATTCCTTTATTCTTGGCTACATGGTTTTTATTTATACAAGAACATTTTAATTTAAAATAGTCAAAATTATTCATTTTATGCTTCAACAATGCTCTCACCTTATAATGTAAATATAATTTATAATGTAAATATAGATACTGCTATATCTAGTTCTTTTACACCTTTTCTCCCAGTTTCTTTGAAGCTCTTGACCTTTTGTTCTTCCAAATGAACTTTGTTTTAATTTTTTCTAACTCAGTAAATTTTTTTAGTAATTTAATTGGAATGATATTGAATAAATAGATTAGTTAAGTAAAATTGTCATTTTAAAAATAATACTGGCTCTACCTACCCATGAACATTAAATTCAATAATTTGAATCTGAGTTTATTTGTATAAAAAGTGTTTTATGTTTATGTTCATATAATTTCTATTTCTGTTTTAGCAGATATATGCTCAGGTATTTTATACTGTCTAGTTATTTTAAATGGTCTAAAACAATATTGAATACTATTGTTGACATATAGTATAGTTTCTATATTTTTCTCCTTTGATTAAATCTATTTTACCTTGAACTTTGTGATCACAATTACTATCCCTGCTTTTTACATAATAATTCTACTCCTGTCCTTTATTTTATTTCTGTGTGTATCTCTCATTTTTATAATATTTCCTGAAGGCAGCATATTGTTGAACTCAAATTTTAATCTGTTATTCATTTCTATTTTATGGGTTAATTTATCTCATTCACATTCTAAGCTGCAATTTCTTGTGTATTTTCCTCCTTCCTATCTTTTGTCACTATCCTTCTCACCCTATTTACCCTATCCCTCCTCACTCCTCTATTTTACTTGCCTTCCTACTCCTTAACCTACCCACCTTTCTAAGAGTCCCTCCCTTATCATCTCCCTCCACCCTATCCCTTTATTTCTGAATTTAGAAGACTTTTATACTCTTCTAGATATATATGTTGTTCCCTCTTTTAACCCATTCTCTCTTTTTGTTTTTTAATGAGGCAGTTGGGGTTAAGTGACTTGCCCAGGGTCGCACAGCTAGTAAGTATTAAGTGTCTGAGGTCAGATTTGAACTCAGGTCCTCCTGAATCTAGGGCCGGTGCATTATCTGTTGTGCCACCTAGCTGCCCCCTTTTAACCAATTCTCAATGAGTGTAAAGTTCCAGCACTAACCCTCCTCTCCCTTACTAGCTTCTTCTGTATCATTTTTTCCTTTTATGCCTCATTTGTATAAGATAATTATTCCTTTTTATCTCTCCCTACTCAGTTCTATTTTTAAAGAATTACCCCATCATACTCAACTCAACCCAAGACTTTCTTTCAAACTACCCAAATAATGACAGTCATAAGGTTACTGATAATATTTTCTTTTTTTTCTTTTTAAAAAAAGTATTTTATTATTTTCCAGTTACATATAGAAATAGTTTTCAAGATTTGTTTAGGTAAGATTTCCAATTTCAAATTTTTCTCCCTCTCCCCCTCCCCTAGACAGCAGGTAATCTGATATAGGTTATATATACATAATAACATTAATTTTTAGAAGATTTTTGGTGGGGTGGGACAATGAGGGTTAAGTGACTTGCCCAGGGTCACACAGCTAGTAAGTGTTAAGTGTCTGAGGCCAGATTTGAACTCAGATCCTCCTGAATCCAGAGCCACTGCTTTATCCACTGCACCACCTAGCTGTCCCTACATAATAACATTAAACATATTTCTGCATTAGTTATGTTTTAAGAAAAGAATCAGAGCAAAAAGGAAAAACCTCAAAACAGAAAACCAACAGAACCAAAAAGAAAAGAAATAGTATGGTCCAATCAGCATCCATATTCCACAGTTCCTTTTTTTTTCCTGGATTTGGAGAGTCTTTTCCATCATGAGTCCTTTAGAACTTTCTTGTACCATTGTATTGGTGAGAAGAATCTAGTCTATCACAGTTGATCAACACATAATGTTGATGATACTGTGCATAATGTTCTCCTGGTTCTGTTCATCTCACTCATCATCAGTTCATGCACGTCCTTCCCGGTTTCTTTGAACTCCTCCTGCTCATCATTTCTTACAGCACAATAGAATTCCATTACATTCCTATACCACAACTTGTTCAGCCATTCCCCAATTGATGGACATCCCCTCAATTTCCAATTCCTTGCCACCACAAAAAGAGCAGCTAATATATTTTTTTCCTTTTTGAGTCCCTTATAATTGGTCTTTAATATTTATCTTATATTTCTCCCAGATGTTATACGATAAATTTTCCCTTAAGTTCTAGGTTTTTTGTCACAAAAACCTGAACGTCTTTCAATTGTTTAAAGGTCTATTTTTTTCCCCATTCAGGATTATACTTAACTTAACTGAGTAAGTTACCCTTGGTTATAACCCCAGGTCTTTTGCTATATGGAATATAGTATTCCCAGACCTATAGTCTTTCAACATAGTAGCTGCTAGGTATTATGTAATCCTTATCTTAGCACTGTGATATTTAAATTGCTTTTTTTTTTCTTTTTGGTTCCAATATTTTCTTCTTAACTTGAGAGCTTTCAAATTTGGTTATGAGTCTTTATCCAGGGATCACTTTGAGGCAGTCACTGGTGGATTTTTCCATTTCTGCTTTACCTTCTTGTTCTGGAACTTCAGGGAATTTTTCTTGATAATTTTTTGTAATATTATATCAAAAATTTTTATCACAATTTTCAAGTAGAATGACTACTTTTATTTCTCCTCAATCTTTTCTCCAGATCAGTTGTATTTCTGATAAATGTTTCACTTTCTCTTCTATTTTTTCATTCTTTTGGTTTTGTTTTATGATTCTTGGTGTCTAAGAATGCCATTACCTTCCCTTTGCTGAATTCTAGTTTTCAAGGAATTAGTTTTTTCCTTCAGTTTTTGCTTCTCTATTTCAAGTTGGTTGACTTTTGTTTCATAATTTTCTTGGATTGCTCTTATTTTTCCCTAATTTTTCCTCAATCTCACTTGTTTGGCTTTTAAAGTCCTTTTTGAGTTCTTCCAAGAACTCTTTTTGTGTTTGGGACCATTTGAAGTTTCTCATTGAAAAAGGGGTGGCTTTTTTTTAGCACCATTATCTTCTGCCTTTTTATTTATTTATTTTTGTTTTATTTTGTTTTCTGAGGTCTGTCTTGGGGCCCAACCTTAGGTTCTCCTCCTCACTCCCAAGCCATGTCTAGGCTATCCCACAAATGATCTTGTCACTGGAAACTAAAGCTGTTTTCTCTGCACCGGAACTGAAACTAGAGATTCTACTCTCCTGCCAGTACCCACAGCCATCAGTCCCTGCCTTTCACTACTACACTCACCAGGTGCGTGCTAGCCCCTTCTCCCCTCACCCCACCTCCTCCCCCAAGCACAGCCCAGGAGGTATCTGGTCAGCACAGCTGAGCTTGGCATCCCTCAACAGGGGAAAGTCTTTCAATCTTCTACTCAACTGCCAATCACTGAGGGGGAGTAGCCTCAGGCAAACTGAGACTTGGGAAAGACCTTAGATTAAAAAGGCCAATGTCTTCCACTGCATCCAGGGCCATCTCCAGTCCCCTGATCTCTATTTTGCCACAGGTCCCTGATGGCTCTGGAGGAGAGAGTGAGGCTGGTGACTTTACACAGCCCTCACTCACTTCAATCCAATTCACTGCAAATCATGGCATCACCTCTGTCTGTCATGGTCCTCTTTGAGAATGAATGACTAACAGCAAACAACAACCCCTCAGTCATCAGATCCCTATACTGTCTTCAAGATGAAAGTAGCTGAGGCTGAGGCTGCCTCCAGGACTTGTCTGTTGATTCTGCAGAGTCCACCTTTAATTAACGAATTTCTTTTTTCTCCCTTCTATTCTTCCTCCCTCCCCCCCAAAAAAAAACCTTTTTCTAACAAGCACATGAACTAAATTCCCACAGTGACCATGTCCCAAAATGATCTGTCTCGTCCTTCACCCTGAGTCTGTGACTCTCTGTCAGGAGGTGGGTATCACTCCATCCTCCACCCTCGGCAATTCACGTTGGCCATTATGTCATTCAGAATTGTTCAATTATTTTGGGTCATAAATTGTTTTTCTGCTTCTGGTCCCTTCACTTGGCATCGGTTCCTACAAGTGAAAGAGCCAGTCCTGATGTTCTCCCTGTGTCTCTGGCAGTCCTCTGATGAGTAGTTTGTGTTTCTCAGCCAGAGATGTATTGGGTGTGCCTCTGGAGAAGGAAAAAGGAGCTCTTGACAGGCTCGACAGGCTGGGGGGGGGGGGTGGATGGGGAATGTGTTTGTGCCGTCTCTCTTTTGGCTCCTCTTGTAGCCTCTCATGACTCAGCAGTCTGGTAATTCCTCTGCCTTGCAGAATTGCAAAGGAGGCAATATCCCTGTTCATTCTATTGCCAGAGAACAATGGAGTGGGGAAGGAAGAAAAGGGCACTAATTTTCATTTTTTTCTGAGTTTCTTTTCCCAAGAAGGGGGAGAAAACAGGTGCCAGGAGCATCTGTATTGGTCCTAGAGAGTGAAGCGTTTTCCTAGGCTGAGGACTCGGGATGGGAGGTTTTGTTTCAGAAAGCTGGGACACCTTTGGCCAATAAGGGGACAGAACTTTTCTCCCATTAGCAGGTGACAATGATGCCTTACTGATGCAGTTGGTCCTGGCCCTGGCCACAGTGGAATCCTGGGTGTGGGGAAGATCTCTGGAAGCCAAAAAAACCCTGTAGAGCACAGAAGGAGGAACAGCATTGAGCAGCCTGATTGAACACTGGCTGGAGGCCACTTCAGCTGCTGGTCGTGGCAGGAGAATTTTTCCATGCAGAGGAAAAGGAAAAATCAGATGAGGTTTCGCACAGGCATGGGCCATTTTTATGCAGGCTGATCGGGCTCAGGCATTTTCCAACAGGTAGGCAGTGATCTTTAAGCCCTTAGGGCTGGTCTAGCCCTACGAACATGCAGAATTGTAGTGTGAATGGGTAACATAGGAGCACTACTTATGTAGCTAATGCAGTAGCCCACAGCTGGAATTAGATGCCAGCAAGCAAGACTTTGCTGTAGGGTGCTGGCATTGAGAAGGAGCATGCTTCCTCTGGTGGGAGGAGGGAAAAGAGGGTAGCTCTTTTCCAGAAATCCAGAGAGGATTCTCGAAGTAGAGCTTACCATCATGCCCGCCATCCCTAAACTTTACTCACTGCTGCCGTGGCTCCCATGCTGCCCCAAGAAATCCCTGTGTCCAGGAACCCATTGTCACCTCATCCCTCTCCCTCTTATGGGAACTTCTCCACCATCCCCTGAGGGGCAGTCAGGCCCTCTTCCAATGTGACTGCAGCTGTGTGTCCTCTGAGCTAAGACCCCTCCAATTGTTTTTCCTCCCTCACATAGAAATATTGCTACTTGCATGTTTATTGCTCAAATGTTTTCCTGCAAACTTTACTCCAACATTTCCCTGAACTTTCACCATTAGAAAGCCATTCCTTTGGGTGGAGACTGAACTTCCTGTTAAAATGTACCTATCCCTTGGAAAGTATGGTTGGGAGTGTAGGTTGACTGGAAGATTTTGGTGGGGGGGAGTCCCTAAACCCATATGCTCACAAAGCATTGTCATGTTGATCTTTATTTAGCTCCAACAAAAAATATGCAGTATGACTCAGAATAATAAATAAGCAAATATACCATCTGTAGACTGTATAAATAAAGTCTCACAAATATCCAGATCACTATTTTTTAAACATACACGTGTTGGGGGCAGCTAGGTGGCGCAATGGATAAAGCACCGGCCCTGGATTCAGGAGTACCTGAGTTCAAATCCGACCTCAGACACTTGACACTTACTAGCTGTATGACCCTGGGCAAGTCACTTAACCCCCATTGCCCCGCAAAAAAACAAACAAACAAAAAAAACATACACATGTTGTCTTTAATGAAATGCCAATCCTTTTTAAAGAGACTATGAACTCATGATACCTTTTTGTCATTAAGTATTTTTCTCAGTCAATACAAATAATATAGTTGTTATTATTATGATTTGAGAGCTTCTCAACTTTTTTTTACCTTAAAATAGAGGTATTAATATTGGAAAGGATTAGGAACTACTCTCAGGTCATTATCAGAATAGCTAAGAGAATGAGATCAGGGCATGATAAGTGTGTCAATGAAGGAACCTCGAGGAAAACGTTCTCAAGAGGCAGAAGAAGCAAAAATCTAAAACCATCCTACCTAATTCAGGGAATCTGTTCCTCCTTTCTTGGACCATAGATGCCCATCATCTCTGGAATTAGTCTTCTCTCCTGGTTACACAAAGCCTGATTCGTTGGTCATTAGAAGGCCAAGAAAAGTTAATTTGTTTAAAAAACAAATAACAAAAAAGCTTTTTCCATATAAATTTTGTTGAACTTTTGTTTTTACATAATCTACCATTCCTATTGTATATCTCCCTTCCCCAGCCATCCCTTATAAGAATGGAATTGTCATAAAGTGGGGAAAATGAAAAAAAAATCTTCCATGAAACTAACCAACATATCAAAAAAAAAAAACTGCCGTTATATGCAGAATCACACACCCATAGTCCCCTCATTTCTGCAAACAAAATGAGGGAGGGAATACCTTCTTATATTCCTTCTTTGGGGCCAAGCTTGACCAATATAATTTCACAATATCATTTCTGATTGTTTGGTTGTTATTGGTCTTTTCATTCACATTGTTGCGGTCATTGGTTATATTGTTTTCTTGACTTTTCTTCACTTTGCATCACTTTGTGTCTTTCTTAGCATCTCTTTATTCTCTGTATTCATTGTGCAGTAATGTTCCACTGGGGGCACCAGGCCTGAAAATCAGGAAGACTTATTTTTCTGAGTTCAAATCCGGCCTTAGACACTTACTAGTTGTGTGACCCTGGGCAAGTCACTTCACCCTATTTTCCTGAGTTCCTCCTTTGTAAAATGAGCAGGAGAAGGAAATGGCAAACCACTCCAGTATCTCTGCCAAGAAAAGCTCCCAAAAGAGGACACAAAGACCCAGATGAAACTGAAATGACTAGACAACAACAACAACATTCTATTGATTTTTTTGACCAATCTATCATACTGTTAATTGACTGAGCTGGCGATCCCCTAAGCCCCATAGAATTTTCAAATGAACTGCTCTCTTAGCACATTTTGCCCATCTTGTACTTAGAAAGCAGGTCTTTGCATTTATTCCTGTTTAATTTTCTCTGTCTAGATTTGGCTTCATCTTCCAAACAGAACTTTCTGAATCCTGTCTTTGTTATCCAGTGTGTCGGCTCTCCCTTTCAGATTGCTATCTTCTACCAACTTGAGAATACGGCTGCCTGTGCCTTTACCCAAAGCACTGATAAAAATCTTCAACAGCTTAGGGCCAATCACAGATCCCTGGAGCTTTGCCAAGTGCAATGCCTTGCATAAAATGGTTGCTCAATAAGTATTTGATATTTGATGAATGATTATCATCCTAATCTGTAATGACTCCTGTAGCTTTAGGGTGAATTTTTCTTCTAAAGTATAAAAATAACCCATAATGTGTATGTTCTCTAATTTATCTTTTTAGCAAGAAGGGAAAGTGGGACACACCCATGTCTAAAACTGGAATTGAAATAGCATGAGAAAGTGAACAGAGCCTTGAACCTGAAATGGAGAAGACTTGGGTTTGAATCCTCCCGAAAACCCTTACTGCCTTGAGTGTTATTGGACCTTGGCTGTGTGACTCTGGGCAAGTTACTTTATATCTTTGGGCCTCAGTTTCCTCATCTATAAAGTGAAGAGGTTAGACCAGATGGTCCTAAGGTCCCGCCAGATTCTTTCAAAGAATCAAAGAATGGAATTTCTAAGCAGTCATTTGTCCAACATTTCACTTTCTAAGTAAGGAAACTGAAGGCCAGAGAGGCTAAGGGGCTGCCTATCAAATGTTATATGGATCAGAGGGGCGGAATGAATAGGATTGTGGTCTTAAAGTCAGAAAGATTTGGGTTTGATGCTTATCCTAGTGACTTAGCAGCTGTATGACCCTGAACAAGTAACCTGACTCTGTGAACCTGAATTTCCTCACTGAAGATAGTTAATAACAGCACCTACCTCATAGAGTTGTTGCAAAATTCCAATGAGATAATTAATGTGGTGCTTTGCAAACCTCAAAACCTATATAAGTGTCAGCCATTTTTCATGGCAAAAATGGAATGGAAACCCAATTTTCCTTATTCACCGTTTTTGCTCATTTTTACTTTAAACAGACTCCCAAATAAATTCCTCAAATTGGAAACCATCTCTAGAATGTGTGTGTGTGTGTGTGTGTGTGTGTGTGTGTGTGTGTGTGTGTGCAGCATTGGTGTGTGGTGTGGTATGGCATGTGTGTGTTTTGTGCATGGTACGGGGTATGTTGTATATGAGTGGGGTGGTTGTACTGTGAATGTGGGGGATGTTGTATATTGTGGAGGGGGTATATATGTTTATATGTCTGAGGACTTCCATATTCAGAGACTGGCTCATTTTTTTTTTATTTTAGTGAGGCAATTGGGGTTTAGTGACTTGCCCAGGGTCACACAGCTAGTAAGTGTTAAGTGTCTGAGGTTGGATTTGAACTCAGGTCCTCTTGACTCCAGGGCCAGTGCTCTATCCACTGTGCCACCTAGCTGCCCCCAACTGGCTCATTTTTTAACAGTATCCAATAGAATCTTCCCAAATGCTCAGAAGACATGATCCAGGACTTCAGTGTTGTTGATGTTTAAAAATCTGAAAACCCAATAAAAATATCATATTTATTCCTGTTAAATTTCATCTTAGTAATAAAAAGCTCACATTTTTAAAGTGCTTCAATATTTGCAAAGCACTTTACATAGGTTATCTCATTTGATCAGAATGACCCTGAACAAGTAACCTGACTCTGTGAACCTGAATTTCCTCACTGAAGATAGTTAATAACAGTTAATAACTTCTCCTGGAGAGAAGTGCTATTAGTTTCACTGTTTATATAGATAATGAGACTGAAGCTGAGCAAGGTTGGGTGAATTGACTATGGCCACACAGCTAATAAATGCCTGAGGGAAGATTTGGCTTCATGTCTTTCTGACTCTAGGTCCAAGTCTATCCATTTTGCCATATATTCAATCCAATATGGCAGCCAAATAGTGTGATGAGATCTCAAGCTGAGTTAAAGGGACATGATTTTGTGATAAAATAATGTTCACTTGTCAGTATGACAAACATTTATTATGTGACTAATGAATGCATAGTTTAGTATTGGCTTCTGAGAAATACTTGAATTTTAGATGAAAGGTGCCTGCCTTCAGGGAGTTTACACTCCTCTCTTAAAGGTGTATGTCAAAGGGATCACACTTTTGTGCAGAGGATGTCTAAGAAACGGAAAATGTCTGCGGTGTAATATTGGCACACCGCTGCTAGATGGATGTCACTGTACTCCCCCACTGACACATTTAGGTTCACGAGCTATGCAATCACTGCCTGTTTCCTTATAAACCTCCCCTAGTGAGATGACAGGATTAGACATCCATCATTGTAAAAGTTCATGTATTTACCAAAGAATGAAAGGGATATGGCAGAAAACACCAATCAACCAGCATCTATTTTTAAAAATGGCATCTGAATACAATGATCCAAGACAATTCCAAAGGAGTCATGATGGAAAATGTTCTCCATATCCAGAAAAAGAACTGTGGAATCTGAAGGCAGATTGAACTATGCTGTTTCTATTTTTTTTTGTTTGTTTCTTGAGGTTTTCCCCTTTTGTTCTGATTCTTCTTTCACAACATGACTAATATGGAAATATGTTTAATGCGATTGTACATATATAACATATCAGATTTCTTTCTGTCATGGGGGAGGGAAGGGAGGAAGGGAGGAAGGGAGAAAAATATGGAACTCAAAATGTTATAAAAATAAATGTTGAAAACTATCTTTACATGTAACTGGAAAACAATAGAATATTATTAAGATTAAAGAAATAGGAGGCAGCTACGTGGCGCAGTGGATTAAAGCACTAACCCTGGATTCAGGAGGACCTGAGTTCAAATCTGACCTCAGACACTTGACACTTCCTGTGTGACCTTGGACAAGTCACCTAACCCTCATTGCCCAGCCAAAACAAACAAACAAACAAAGATTGAAAAAAATAGCATCCATTCTTGCCATCCATTTCCCCAACCTCTCAAATTTCTATGGCATATAGAATGAGAGCCCCCTTTGTCTTCTTTCCATCCGGTTTTATCATCCCTTGAGAGGAATCTAAACTCTTAGTGCCTTAACATAATAGAAACCTAATGAATGTCATTTGCATTGAATTAATTTGAATCAGTTCCGTATAGTAATATAGCAGACCTGGAAAAGTGAGCTCGCAATTTCAGTCCATACGAGCTTCCATCTGCTGTGTTAGGGGATGGTAAAGGGAAGTTTGCCAGCAATTCAATCCAAGAGCCTCGTGGTAGAGAAAGTTTATGATCTCAGCACCAAATCTGTAGGACCCTGGAGTCTTACACCTCTGGCTTCTCAGGAGGAGAAGCCCAGTTAGGAAACTGTCTACAGCTGAGGCTTACTGGTGTGCAAAAGGGAAATACTCCTGTTAGTAGGGGCAGAAATTGGGCATTGCTTTGGGGGATCTTCCTGGCTCCATGGAAATTTTATATTCCTTCTCCTCCCAGCATTCTCTGTAAATCTTGTTTCTTATCTTTCTCCTGAGAATTCTCACCCAGCCTTCCACCAGGTTCTCTGCATTTACTATCTTCAAACAGAGTCCATGGCTGGGAAGTATCATCACCAGCTTCATTTTAGTACAGGTTTTTGAGAGATGTGAACTCCCAAGAACACATCCTTCATCCAGAAGTGATCAAAAATTTATCCTAGGTATTTGTGGTCCTCATCCTGCTCTTTCTCAGTCCCTTTTTAGAATCATCACTCCAATGTCTGAGTTAGCCTAAAACTCATCTTTTTTCTCTTGAACCACTTGTTTTGTGACCTCCTCAGGTCCCATTCAAATACCATTTCTAGTCACATCTATATCTCTAGCCTTTTTCTAGGTCCTGAGTCCCATATTGCCACCTGCCTGCTGGACATTTCTTTGAGGTCCTATAGACATTTCAAACTCAAGGTATTTATAACAGAATTTATTGCTTTTTCTCCATTGTACCGTCATTCTTTCAACCATCCTGGTTGTCAACATTGGAATCATTCTCAGCTTCTATGTTAGAAGAGGATGATACACTCACTCAGTTGATCAGTCCTCCCAAATCGATTTCTACAAGCTCTCTCTCCATCCCTCCACTGACACAATTGCAACCCCGGTCCAAGCCCTCTTCACCTCTCACCTGGAGTACTTAAATAGCCTCCTGCTTGGTCTCCCTGCATCCATACTCTCCCCATTTCTCTTTCCATCCTAGCTGCCACACTGATATTCCCCAAACTCAGTCCCAGTCATGCCTCCTTGCTTCCTCTCAGATGAAGTGCAAATGCCTCTGCTTGGTTTTTCATTCCCTTTGTACTCTGGCTCCAGCCCATCTCTGCAGACTGATTTCATATCACACCCCCTCACACATTGTATATTCCAGCCAAATTAGCCTATTCACTCATCACAGTACACAACATTTCATCTTTCTCCTTCTAGCATGAGTTTGTATAGGCATCCCATTCATCAAGGCTCTCCCCCTCACCTTATGACTCCCTTCAAGGGCTACCAGAGTCCTTTTCTGAATCCCTCTATGGTGAGCTCCCACACCCAAAGCCTTTGGATTGATTTTGTCTACTTTGTTTATTTATCTATGTACGCCTCATTTCTCCTTAGTAGGATGTGTGCTCCTTGAGAATGGGGACTATTTCATTTTTGCCTTTGAAAACCAAATACCTGGCCAAGAGCTCAGCACACAGTAGGCATTTTATAAATGTCTGCTGAATTGAACTTAATTCTGAGAAAAGAGGAACTAAATTACTTGCATAAATAACCAGTCACCTTCCCAGGAGACTATTCACCCAAACATTTCCCTGGCACAAACAACACAAAGTTGGCAGTTATAAAAAGTTGAGGGCAGGCCCAGAGAGGTGGGGATGAGTTAGGGCAAGTTGAGCTTAGCTAAGGTCATCCTTAAAGGAGCTCAAGAAGACATGAATAGTCACAATTTACATAAATTAATTAAATAATAACAAAAATAATTTCAATACTTTATGTCATTTGATTCAGACTACAATTTCACTAAGGTTGGGTTATAGGGTCACAGATGGTACTAGAAGGGAACTTAGAAGTCATCTAAGTGCCTTCATTTTATAGAAAAAGAAACTGAAGTCTGGAGAGATTAGTTAAGTGACTTGTCCAAGGTTACATAATGCAAGTATTATTAACCTCATTTTATAGAAGAGGAAATTGAGGCTCAGGGAGCTTGAGACAGCAATAAGAGCTGACATTTAGGGTTGGGGTGGGATAGGGACTAGGCTGTGATGTAATTAGTATATGGCACCATTGGATGAGGGCACTCTCTTTGCCAGTGCAGGTTGGAACCTTCTCTGTAATGTCTAGTCTTTCAGAATTACTTTGAACACTGAAAGTACTTTAAGTGACTTGTTCAGGATCACATGGCTCCCTCACTAGATGTTTTCAAGCAAAGACTGGAAAAGTAATTCTTGAGTTGTATTTTATCAGGGACCATGCATTTGAACCTAGAATCTAAAGACCAGTGTTCTGTCCACTGCCTCATTACTTCACAGAACTTTAGACAGAACTACAGCTGTAACCAGGGTTGGGCAACTAGGGTTTTGTCCAAGGATAAGTGCTGTCAGCACTTATATTTGTTCAATGGTATTGAAAGAACCTTACTAGGGAAAATAACGAGTAAAATCAGGAAGTTGCTAGGTAGTAGACTTCTTTTACAGGTCTTCTGCATCTTACATGAATTCCTCCATCCCCCACCATAGCAGAGTAGCTTGACTGTGTTCTGGACTGTCTGTCTCTCAACATCCCCTGCATTCACTCTCTGAAGCAGCCATAAAGACTTGCATATTCTTCCTCATACATGAGACATCTCTGCGCCCTTATCCGGGTCATCTGTCCCTTTTTGTCTCTGCCTCTTGGAATCCCTGGATTCCTTCAAAACTCTGCTCAGGCACAGCCTTCTACATGAAGTTCTTTGTGATCCCTCTCAAATCTACCCTGTATGTACATGGCACGTATTCAGTATATATTATATAGGGACATCTTCTCTCCCCTCTTAGACTCTAACCTCCTTGAGGGCAGGGACCGTTTCACTTTTATCTTCATATCTCTAGGGACTATGATACATGGTAGCTATTTAACAAATGCCTCTTGGTTGACTGATCACCAAGTGAATTTGTTTTAAGACATTAAGGTAATGGGGCATTTCCAGGCACAAAAATGCCAGTTATGTCCTTGTCTGGGAGTAGAGAAAGAAATGGCACGGGATTTGGGGAGATTATCAGGAACATTAAACAGTTCACAAAATCACAGAATCAAAGACTTGCAAGAGACCTCACTGGCCACCAAATTAAATGTCTCCCTGGCCAAGAATCACTGCTGCGAGCCGCCAATAAAGCATTTCCCAGGCTTTTCTTGAGGAAAGCCATCGAGGGTGACATCACCAGCTCCCTGAGATAGCCAATTCCCCTTCTAGGCAGCTCTAGTTGTTAGAAAGTTTTTTTTTTCTGGCAGAAGAACTTCAATTTGTCTCTCCGTAAGTTCCAGCCATTATTTCCAGCTCTGCCTTCTTGTACCCAGCAGAATAAGTCTCATCCCTTTTCCACATGATGGCCCTCCAGCTACACACAAACCTTCCTCATATGGCTTCTTCTCTATAGCCTTCACCATCTTGGTTATCTTCCTCTGGGGACCCTCCTAGTTAATCAACATCCATCCTAAAATGTGTTTCCCACACTTGAACATAATGTTCCAAATGTGTTCTAAGCAACCAAATAGAAATTTTGTACAGTGAGAAGAGGGTTAGCTTTGGAAACAGAAGACTTAGGTTCTGGTGCTTCCTGTTACTGTCTATATGACCTTGGTGGGGCACTTAGACTCTTTGGGCCTCAGTTTCCTCATCTGTAAAATGAGAGGGTAGGATTAGATGGTCCATGAGGTCCCTTCAAGCTCTTGATCCAGGATCTGATGACTTTATGCCTATCCTTGTTGAATTTCACATAATTCAATAACATTATATCTCCTTGACATATTTTTTTTGTATTTTGAGTACATCGTCTAGTATAAAAGCTAACTCCCTGGCTTTGTGTCATTTTCAAATTGTGATTTGGGTTTTTAAATTTATTTTATTGATGACTGGTTTCTGTGCCACAGTTATTTCCCTATATACTCCCCCAACCCACTTGTACAGTCCCTTTTTACCAAGAGAGGTCATTTCACTAAAGTGACCAACAAAGAGACTGCATCTGCCTCATGGATGTGCAGGGTTGATATGACTGGGATATAAATAATAATGACCCCCTGCCACTTGAGACAACTTGTATGACCTTGTGCAAGTCGATGAACCTTCTGGTGACTCAGTTTCCTCTTCATTAAAATGAAAGGTTTGGACTACAAGGGCCTCTGATCTATAAACCCCATGACCCTATGAGCAGAATTTAAACCACACAAAAGACATTTCTGGAAGTCCTCCCATCCCCAGCTCCCATAAGCCATTTGAATTATGTTCCCCCAAACTACTTATGGTTCCTCATTAAGAAAAAGTTCTTAAACACTATCCTCACTTCCAGGCAATGTTCCTTCTAATTTTCAAAGAGCTTTTAGCAGGAAACCAAGCCCCATGAGCAAGAAATACGAAGACTGAAAATAGATGAACAGTGTTTTTCAATGTCATACTCTCATAAATCTTGGAACAAAATTAGTCCAACACACCACAGTCAGAGCACCCAGGCTCAGATGCTGTTTCTGATACGTGTTGGCCGAGTAACACCAGGCATCTCTCAGCATGTCAGACAATTTTATAATGACTACAAGTTATGGAGTAGGTGTCAATTTACACTGGTTGAGGAAATTTCCTCACCAGGAGTTCACTGTAGCAGTGACAGCACCAGTGATTAGCAGTACTCTGCAATTTTCTCCAAATAATAGAACCTACCTTCTTCTGCTCATGTGATTCTGAGCCCCATTCACCATCCACTCACAGTTTTTGCCCAAGATCTATGGACTGATGGATGAGCTCTACAGGGTTGTTCATTCAGCAGGATAGCATGCCCTCAACAAGAAGCATTCTTCATACACTTAGTTATTCCTGTGTGGAAAATTGGATCAAACTCTTTGGAGCTGAGGGATCTCATTCTGGAGGCTCTGCAATATTCCTGGACTCGAGGCAATGAACACAGCATCATTTGCAAAGAGGGGCATCTGGAGAACCGTGCCATCTATGATCCTATGAATAAAAGAAGAAAGTTCAAAGGGATGTTTTTATCATAAAAACATCTACATAAAACTAAAACCAATTATTATGCCCAAGAGTAATATACTAGAATAAATATGTCAATAAAACAAGGACATCCCTTTTCACCAATATTATTTTATACAGTTCTAGAAATCCTAGCAATAGCAATGAAACAGGAGAAAGAACTTAAAGGTACAAAGATAGTTTGTGGGAGAAAAACTATTTCTACTTGTTAATGACATAATGATCTCCTTATAATATCCTAGGGAATCAGCAAAGAAACTAATCGAGACACATAACAGCTTCAACAAATTTGCAGGCTACATAACAAACTCACAAAAATCAACAGCATTGCTATATAATAACTTTAAAATCCTGGAGGCAATAATAGAAAGCTATATCCATTCAAAATAACTATACAATATATACAAATATTTGTGAGTCAATCTCCCAAAGCAAAGTCAATATTTGTATACATTTAATTACAAAATGCTCCATAAGGAAATAAAGTACAATTTAAATAGCTGGAGAAATATTCAGCGTTCATGGCTGGGCCATGCCAAAAGGCTATAAATGAGAGTGCTATCACAATACAGATTGAATCCTGTAGCAAACTACCAAAGAAATACTTTCCAAAGCTAGATCAAATAGTGACAAAATTCACTGGAAAAACCAAAAGCCTAGAATATCAAAGGAAATCAGTGCATTCAGATAATGCCTCTGTGCTTTATCATCCTGCATGATTCTTCTCCAATGTCCTCCTATGTATACTCAAATTTGGGGTGGGGATCAGGTCTTCCTTTAGAACTGTTGCTATTTCATGGATACCAAAGGAAGGAAGGAAGGAAGGAAGGAAGGAAGGAAGGAAGGAAGGAAGGAAGGAAGGAAGGAAGGAAGGAAGGAAGGAAGGAAGGAAGGAAGGAAGGAAGGAAGGAAGGAAGGAAGGAAGGAAAGAAAGAAAGAAGGAAAGAAGGAAAGAAAGAGAAGAGTTTAATCTTCGCACAGACCTCTGACAGGCAGAAAGAAGGATTAGCCTCTTCTCTATTTTGTGTTCTGTACCAACTTCCTGCCTGTGGCCAAGTCTAGCTCAACCTCATCTTTAGTCAGTGAAGCAAAGAAGAGAAGCTTCAAGGTGTGTGTGACCTCCACTGTGCCACCTAGCTGCTCCAAGAGTATTTATGTGGCCAAATGATAAACTCACTACCACTGGTTACTAGAAGCCCGCACTTGTATTTTGAGTCAGCATTCTTTTCTAGTTCAAGGAAGAGTGAGGGGAGCGCTGTTGCTCTGCTTTCGGTCCAGCTGTCCTCAGAACAGCAGGGTCTGAGGTGACATCCCAGTGACTGAAGACAATAAACTTCTCTGCTAGGACTCCCAGGACACGTGGGTCTTGGGTGCCCCCTGCTGGAGAGGTACTTTAGGGAAGCTTCTTTCTGTGCCTGGTTTTTCCTTCACCTCATTTCCTCAAGATTGAAGGGAAAGGGGGTGGTAAATTGCCCTTTTCACATATCCATCCCCTCCTGAAGCTGACTTTTCACACAAAGTCACCATACTCGCTGGATTTTCCTCCATCCCTCCATCCCTGTCCCGGCCCTGGTCATAGAATGTTGCAATCACAGATTTTCAAAGATGGAAGAGACCACCCCCCACCCCCACCTCAGGAAACCATCTAGACCAAGCCTGCTTGAGCAGGAACCCACTTTACTGGGTCCCTGAAAAGAAACGTTCTCAGTTTAGCTCACTTCAATTAAATCAGCGCTTAAGTGGCTACTGTGAACAAACCACTGCCAGGGGTGGAGCTCCAAAGCCAAAAATGAAGTTGTTCTTGACTTCAAGAGAATGTTTTTAACTGGGTAGATCTGGAACATACATAGAGATGAGTCAATGTGAAATATGCCCAGGCCTTCCACAGTAGGAGACAATGCATCTGACCAAGAATAGCAATATAGACAAGCAAATGCAGCAACAGCCACCTTAGATACATAGGGTTGCAGAAAGATGGGCATGTGAGGAATAAAGAAGCTTCAAGGTTAGGGGCAGCTAAGTGGCATAGTGGATAGAGCACCAGCCCTGGATTCAGGAGGACCTGAGTTCAAATCCGACCTAAGACACTTAACACTTACTAGCTGTATGACCCTGGGCAAGTCACTTAACACCCAATTGCCCCGCCAAAAAAAAAAAAAAAAAAAAAGAAGCTTCAAGGTGTGTGTGACCTCTTGAACTGGAAAAGAATGCTGACTCAAAATACAAGGGTGGGCTTCTAGTAACCAGTGGTAGTGAGTTTATCATTTGGCCACATAAATATACTCTTGGAGCAGCTAGGTGGCACAGTGGATAAAGCACCTGCCCTGGATTCAGGAGGACCTGAGTTCAAATCTGGCCTCAGAAACTTGACACTTACTAGCTGTGTGTGCAAGTTATTTTGCCCTCATTACCTAATAACAATAATAATAATATACTCTTATATAATATAAATATGCACTTCACTATCATTATACTTTAGGTTTAAATCCATTTTATTCTGGTCCTCTTTGTGAACTTGTAGAAGAGTTTGTCTCAGGCTCATGAAGTGAGCAAAGAAGGAAATATTTTGTATCTCCTTTTCCTTCTATACCAACTAAGTAAATTCCTTTACTAAAAGCTAATTGAGGATACTGGCTGATAACCAATGAGGAACACAAGGGCTGAAGGCTCATAAGAGACAGTTCCAGGTATGCTCTGAAACTCTGAGTATAACAGTAGTCAGCTGTCATGGGGAAAGCCAATCCACCAGTACCAAGAGGAGTTGGGAGAATGGCTTCTATATCTATGTCTATGACCATATGTATGTTCATGTCTAAGGCCTTTGGGAGGACAAAGGTTGCATCTTCATCAGACTCTGGATTAAAAGAGGAGAAAATGGAGAATATTATAAAAGAGTCTTGAAGGGTAGACCAAGGGAGGAGAGGGAACTCTGGACAATAGGCCTCTAATGTCTTAGTAAAATGTGAGGCAATTTCCTCAGCTGGAAAGATGAGGATGGGAAAAATATGAGAAGCTTGAGGAGAGGGAAGAAGTCTAAGAAGAGCCACTTTGATTAATGAAATAGAGTCAATTAGGAAGGAGTAAGAAAAGGATTGTCTTGCTGAATATTGGTTGAAATTAGATGGCATAAACGTGTGGGAGAAAAGATCACCATGATGATATGACTTCCTTTAGCTCTGTTCAGATTGTGATGTGGAGTTGGACAGGCTGATATTCAGAATCGGGAAACAGTCGAAACAGTCCAAATGTCTGTCACTCATTGGGGACTGGCTGGGCAATCCTTTACATGCTATCCTGATGAGTTATGTTGATTATGTGTAGAGAAATAGGATACAATTTTAAGTGGAGAAAGCAAAAAAATCAAACATGTAGAATGGATACACTACAGCTATAACATGAATAATTATACATGGAAAAAGATTAGGGAAGAAGTTAAAATATAATGAGAGTTTCAAAGTTCATTTGGATTGTTTTTAATAGTGCATAACTTCATTATATATATGCATATGTATATATTTATGTAAGAAAATATATGTATCTAATTGAACAACCATTTATGAAATGGTTGATATGTACAAGACATTGTACTGGGTGTTGAGGATATGAAGACAGAATGAGAAATGTCCTCTACTCTTGAAGAGTTGGCATTATCCTGAGAGAGCAAGAGAGTATATCTGCCTTACGTTCACTTTAATTTCACATATATTAAAACTACAGTGATTCATATGTTTATTGTCCAAAGAATGGATACAGAGAGGGGTGTGAAATCAAGAGTGAATTATCACAAGGTGTTGGGACTGAGCTAAGATCATTGTGACAATGACTATATTTAAAATTTTATAATCCAGCACTAGCATGTCAGACACTTATGGAAAAGCCATAATACAGATAGAGGTTAAACACTGGTTTTAGACCAAAACGAGAAAGTCAGAGAAGCATATGGACTCTCTGAAGAGGAGGAGTGCAGGCCTGGAGAGCTCATTTAGGCAAGGAGTCAGCTATTGTTCTCAGAGGACTCCAAACCCCTTCATTTATTCACTAAGTATTTATTAAGGGTGTATATGGAGATTGTCTTCTTTTTGTCATGGTGGAAAGCATACTGGTAGAAGGAGGAAAAAAAGAACAATCTTTAAGAAGCTTACATCCTATTGGGAAGATGCTACATGGACACAGACAAGTAAATGCAAAAGAGAGACAAGCAGTATTGGAGTAATATCTGATGGGAATCAGAATTTTAACCCATTCAACATTCATCTCCTAGGAAGTGAGAGGGAGGTAATGAGTGAGCCAAGACCAGATAACCATGTCACTCAGAGGTTATAGATCTACAAGGGACCTCAGAAGCCATCTGATCTAACCCTTTCATTTTAGAGATGAAGAAACAGAGGCCCAAGAAAATGACCAGGCTCCTTTAAGGTCACACAGGCAGTAATTATTTGAAGTGGGATTTTAATCGAGACCCTCAGAAATTTTTTTGAGTAAATCCTTTCTTCTGCTGCTTCTTCATACTGCTCTATTTTAAATGCATTACTACCTACTCACATCCATCATGCACCCCTGCCTCACCCTCTAGGTGATGTTCATATACAGTTCTTCATTGATTGTCATGGGTTATGTTTGGTAGACATCTAATAACAGTGGAAGAATATTGGCATTTAAAAGATGGGCCTTTGTTTCATGGAAAAATGTGTGGTCACTACAAGAACTCCATTTTCCCACCGGTAAATCAATCCGGCCAGCTCTCCCACCCCTGTTGAATATACTCTTTCATTTGAAGTATCTGTCCAAGATATAGAGAGATATGAATATAGAAATGAGTATATATATATATATATATATATATATATATATATATATATATGTCTATATAACAACATCCACCCACATCTGCACATATACATTGTAAGGGGCTAAAATTCTAGCTATATCATCTAAAATCTATTGAGTGGTCACCAATAAATTATAAGCTTTAGCAAGAGTATTTAAGTGTTTAAATATTTATTAAAGGGTACCTAGGTGGCGCAGTGGATAAAGAACCAGCCCTGGATTCAGGAGGACCCGAGTTCAAATCCAGCCTCAGACACTTGACACTTACTAGCTGTGTGACCCTGGGCAAGTCACTTAACACTCATTGCCCTGCAAAATAAAAATAAAATAAAAATTTTTTTTAAAAGTATTTATTAAAGAGCATTAGGATCAGAGAGAAAGGTAAAAATCTAACTATCTCTAAGAGATCCCATCATCTGATCCACTATGGTGAGGTCAGGAATAAAAAGAGAGAAAAACCCTCCACCAGCATTGGCTTCCTACTTCATGTTCTCCTCCCAGAAATGGGAGGCCCCTCAAGATGATTGGCTGGTAGTTTTGATAGACAGTACCCACGAGCAAATGTCACTTCCTGACACTAAGGACCTGACCGCATGGCTTGCCCTCAGATGCCTTCTCCTCATGGCGGAGCTTTCCTACAGTACCTCTCCAGCAGGTGGCATCATTCCAATTGTTACAACATATATAACATGTAAGGTATATCATATACACATAGATACCTGCACACCTGTGTGCATGCGCATATATGCATACACACACTGATGTTTAAGTGCTGTAGGTTGTCCATCTTCTTGCCATAGTTGGGACAATAGACTTCTAAGTGCTTATGGATCAACAATGAATCAATCAACAAGTATTTATAAGGTGTCTACTATGTGAACTCTCCTCCAGGAGGTTCTGCAATGCTCTGGGCCTTGATGCAATCAGTATGATGACATCCATAAACAAGAGCGTCTGGAGAACCTCACCATCCATGGGGAATCCCTCAATTTGGATTCCGTGCCCGTTCTTTTCCATGACAATTCCGAACACCTTGGCAAGAATACGCTTGTTTTATCCCTTGTCTGAATTAATGATCCGAGGATCACCAAACGAGGCTATTTTTATTGTAATGTCTGGTTTGATTTTAATGTATGCAAAGATGACACTGTTGGAAAAAATGTTTTCAGATATCGTTTTGCTTTTACTTTTTTATAATAAACAAATAAGAAACACAATGGGAATCTCTATTCTTTATACCTTTCAGTAAATCAAATGATAGCAAAGATGTGATGTACCAGGGAATAGCACTTATGAAATCTTTCCTGTTTCTTTTTAATGCCCTCATCAAGGATACCCTTCATCCATGTGTATATTAATGTCAAAAAAATTCTACAGGAAAGTAGGCATATAGGTACTGGATGTTGAAATATGCTTAGTGACCTTTTTTGAAGGGTAGCATTAATAACTACGATTTCTTCCATGCTTTTGGTATCTTCCCTTCCTTCAGATAAGTTGAGAATTCACCCCTCAAAACCCTATTCTGTTTTCTCCAGCATAGGCCTCTTTGTGTATAGGTTTTATTGCTTTTCCCATCTCCCTCCCTCCCCGGCTCCAGGACCATTCCTATCTTCTCCAAGCATATCAATGGTTGTGATATGAGGATTGAAATGTGATGGCTTCCACTGTCTTTGATGGTGAAAAGGGTGAGTTATGAACATTTTTGCAGATGTTTTCCATCTTTCATCTGTTGTCTTCCTTCCAGATTAATCATAAAATGCCTTCAGGATGATTTTGCTTAATTAGGTTTTGTTAAGTTTTCTTTAAACAGGTTTTACTTCCACCATGTCCCTCTGGGTGTGTTTTACGAAGTAGTGCTGCTTACAATCTTCTACCATCCTTCTTCATAAGACCTTTCTTTTTAAGTTCTACGGCAATTTAATTTATAATAGCAATTATACTAGGAAAACTTATTTGCATTTGGATTCAGAGTATTGAACCATGTTTACTAACATATTTTTGGTTTTCACCTAACTTAAGGGAAGAACATTTATTCTCTCTAGTCTTGCTGCTGATAGATTTTTTGTTTGCCTTTATTATATTCATATATTTTGTTTTTATATCACCACCATTTCCAAACATGTTCCTTCCCACCTCCCTTATCTGGCAAACAATCCTTTGTGACAAACTTTTTTTTTTTGGTGGGGCAATAAGGGTTAAGTGACTTGCCCAGGGTCACACAGCTAGTAAGTGTCAAGTGTCTGAGGCTGGATTTGAACTCACGTCCTCCTGAATCTAGGGCTGGTGCTTTGTCCACTGTGCCACCTAGCTGCCCTGCGAAAAACATTTTTAAAAGAGATTTAAAAAGCAGTCTAGCCAAAGCAACACACCTGGCTTAGGTGCCAATATGTTCTATATTCCACACATTTGTAGTTGCCCACCTCTGCAGAGTAAGGAGGAAGGTATATTTTCTGATCTCTCCTCCAGGGCAAAGTTTGGTCACTAAAATTACACAATGACTCAGTCAGTCAACATCTGTTAAGTGCCTAGTATGTGTCAGTTACTCTGTTAGTCAATCGACTATAAAGACATTATTTTTCTTTCCATTCATATTGTTGAAGTCACTGCATGTTATTTTCTTGGTTCTCCTTATTTCACCCTGCATCAGTTTTCTTGGCTTTTCAGAAGGCTTTTCAGAATTCTTCGAATTTGTCATTGCTTACAATGCAGCAATAATGCTTTTTGGTATTGTTTACAATGCAGAACTATTTCAATATGTTCATTTAATACAGTTTGTTTAGCCATTCTCTTGTGGAGTCTCTATTAGATTTTACAAATGAATTTGTTCTTTAAGTCACCATTGTCTTTGGCCACCACAGTTCTCTGCTTAGGGGGAAAGGCAAGGGCTAGTGCACTAAAGCAGTGGGTAGAACTTTTTGACCCTTCATCATGGTAATAGATTTACCTCGGTTAAACATCTTCATGAAATATTTCTTTTCAGTGTTCATATCCTTTTTTCCATCCATCACATTTTTCAGTATCAATAACTGATTTGAATAGATTAGTTTGGAGTTCCCTTCATTGCATGCCATAGCTTTTTCTTCCAACATTGGATTAATTTTTGACCTTGTTTTAAGAAGTCAATGGGCTGAGTATTTACAGAGAGCTGATTTAGTAATGATCTCACTATCAACATGTCTATTCAAGTATAATCAGTTTCATTTTTGTGATGTTATTCAGTGATCATCACGCCCAGCAACTTCTGTTTGATACTTGAAAAAAGTTTTCACGTTGTCTATAAAACGCCCATTTTAGGGTTCTCTCTCATCTTTCACTTGAACTCGGGACTTGGATCCCTAAGATGGTAGCTATTACCTCAGGTTCAAAGGTCTTTGTGGATCTCAATTCCTAAAACTAGAACTCACAAGCTCCTACAGGTGGGCTTATCTGTTTGTGAAAGGCAGCCAGTCCGAACAATGAGCTCCAAGTAAAGACCTTTACTAAGATGACATGGTAGATACAGTAGCTGTAAGACATTTCCTCTATAAATCTGGAAGCATACGCTCCCACCAACATCCACAGGGAAGAGTGGGTACAAACTTAGAGTACTCCAACGTTGAAGCACTCCTGCTACATGGTAAGCAGTTAATGAATGCTTGTGGACTGGCTAATTAAAGGAAGTAGGGAACATAGAGGGGCAAAGCAGATCATGCAAAAGCGTTGGAGGAGGTGTTTTGTTAAGTCTTTGTGGGGGCTTTTGAGGCCAAATTTGGGCTTTGTAATTCTTCAACCTCTATTTTTCATAGTTTTCAATTATGTTTCTCTTAGCTCTTTATATCACTTTGTCCATGTATACCTTTTCAAGCTTCTTTGTATTCATCTCATCCCTAGTTTCTTCATCACACCACAAGATTCCATGACATTTATGTACCAGAATGTGTTTAGCCATCCTCCAGCCGATGGACATCTATTGTATTTATTGGTCTTCACTGTTTCAAAAAGTGCAGCTATGAATACTTAGGTGTATCGCGGGCCTTTTAAAAATGAATAGTGTCTATACTCAGCAGTAGAATCTCCAAATCAAAGGCTATGGATAGTTTATCAAGTCTGGTCATAGATTTATTCCACCATATGAAGTCTTCACTACTCCTCAAATGCTGCTAAATGAAGATGGAGAGCAAACGTGAAATATATTACAAATTTCTATTATATAATTTCATGTTACCTGGGCTCTCAAAGCACAAAGGAACTGTTTTCATGCCTCCCTAATCCACTGGCCACCTCACTCCTCAGTGTCTGTCTCAAACCTTTTCCTCCCTCCTCAAGCCTCCCAAGCTCACTCAGTTAAGGCAGTGTTTGAAGCAGGAGTTAAACTCAGGTCTTCCTGGGTACAATTCAAATACTCCATTCACTGTGCCACCACACTGCTGTAATATGATGTGAGAAATAATTATTAAGGACCAATATCACAGGCAACTTCAGAACCCCCTTTTTATTAAAAGCTGTAATTCAGACTCTCTGTGCCTCTCAAGAGCACACCCAGACAGAAGCAAGCATGTTGGCACAGTCTAGGTGGGGTCCAAATTCTTTGAATTGATTAACTCATATTGTCCCCAACCAAAAGAATTCTCCTCCTTTAGCCTGATGTAAGCCACCTTTAATTACTGAAAGCAGCTTCTTTGGATGAGAGGGTAAGGAGTCACTTTGGCATTCCCTTTCCAGTGGAGATTGGCAAATTAGTAATAGCTTACCCAAAATTGTGTCTTTCATAAGGATTTTAACCATCACAATAAAAAGAAAGAATAATAGCAAAAATAATTGAATTCCAGTGCTGTTTAATTAGAATAACCAAGAAAGAGTTTCAAAAAAGATGCAGGAAAATGAACCTCCTTCTTTTCTCTGCAGAGGCGGGGGACTATGGGTATGAAACATTGCATATTCTGTCAGACTTGATTCATGTGATGCTTTTCTCCCCTTTTTTCTCCTTTCTTATAAGGGATAGCTTGTGGGAGGCAGATAAAAAGGAAATGCAGTCAATATCAAAACAAAAAATGTTATTAATTTGGGGGGGGCAATGAGGGTTAAGTGACTTGCCTAGGGTCACACAGCTAGTAAGTATCAAGTGTCTGGGGCCAGATTTGAACTCAGGTCCTCCTAAATCTGGGGCCAGTGCTTTGTCCACTGCAGCACCTAGCTGTCCCACACCTCAAGATTTTCTGCCTATCACTGGCCCTGACACAGAGCTCCCTGGTGCATTTATTTTTATAAGGATTGAAGGGAATGTGGGGCCATAGGGGCCCCTCAGCTTGAAAAGAACCTAATCAGGATAAGAATATGTTATATGCTTTGTATATGCTTTGACATTGGGCCATTCACTTTGTTTCTTTGGACAATAAATTATTTTGTCAACCAATCAACATCATTTAATTACCTATTCAAATGAGAAATACTATGGTAGGCACTGATATACAAGGAGACAGTCCCTACCCTCAAGAAGCTTACATTCTCTGGGGATGGGAGAAACATTTACATGTATGAAAGAGACAAAATAAATACAAGTTATTTCGGGCATGACCCAAAACCTCAGCCATCAGAACAAACTTCTTACACCTAATTGGAATGTTCTTGATTGCATAAAAGTGTTTTCCAGGCCTTGTTCATGCCTGGTACTGATGTATTCAGTCAAAAAGTATTCTAACCTTGTAAACTTTATTACTCTGAAGTGAGGTGGAAAAATCTAAGGACACCCACTCATATCATAATTGATAATTCAGCATAAAACTTCAGGCCAGCCCCTTTGGAATTCACCATACATGGTGAATCACTGGGGATTGAATGAAGTAGGATTTTCCCACTGGATAATCAGAATCTGGATAATTAAGCCAACTATCACTCTTGGTGTTACAATCATTAATTTATTTTCCTTATTACTATTATCATTGTCATTTTTGGATCTGTTATGATTCAAAGTTAACACCACTAATGATAGTGGTTATCATTGGGAGGTGGATCTGATACATTACCATCATTCCCTGACAGTCAGGCCAATAAAAGCAATGGCAAGAACACTTGTCTATGTAGTCTTGAGCTGCTTGTCTCTGTACCTGTAACCTAGAAACCGAAGAGAGCGTCTGCTAAGCAGAGAAGCAGGAGCTAGCTGGGGGATATTACACGCCAGCTCACAGTTGGAATTAGCTTCCACTGGTTGGTTCTAAGATACCCTCTGTATACCAAGCCTTGGCTAGGCCACAGCAAGCTAAGAGTTTATCTATTACTCATAGCAATGGCCTGAATCCTGCCTGAGAGGTAGATCTGCCTTAGTGGACAGAATGCTGGCTATGGAGTCAGGAAAACCTGGTCCAAATCCCAGCTGGGTGACTGCAGTCAGTCAGTCAGTCAGTCAACAAATACTTATTAAGTGCCTACTATGTGACAGGCACTGTAGTAAGCACTCAGGATACAAAAAAGAGGCAAAGATAGTCCCTGGCCTCAAGGAACTCATAATCTAATGGGGGAGACAACAAGCCATCGAATATGAGCAAATAAGCTTTACACGGGATAAGTAAGAAATAAGAGAGGGAAGGTATTACAATTAAAAGGGGTTGGGGAAGGCTTCCTGTAGAAGATGGATTTCAGTTGTGATTTAAGAGAAGCAAAGAAGGCCAGGAGGCAGAGATGAAGAGGGAAAGCAGTCTAGGTATGGGAACAGTCAGAGAAAGTTCCAGGAGCCAAGAGATGGAGTGTCTTGTTTGTGCACCAGCCCGAAGGCCAGTGCTGCTGCATCAAAGAGGATGTGCTGGGGAATAAGGTGTAAGAAGACTGAAAAGGTAGGAGGGGACTAAGTTACAAAAGGCTTTGAATGCCAAACTGAGGGCTCGGGACATTCCACATGCTGAAACATGTGTGTACATGTAGCATGGCTGTGTGTTATATGTGTATATTCTGAACTTAATGAACATCCCAAAGTAGCCATTTCTGTATCCAAAGGAGAATAGAAAAGTCTATTATATGAAAAACTGAGTCTCTTTTATGTTCAGCTTGATATATATACATACACATTATAATAAACATATCTTATGTAATAAACATGTAAAATAGAATTACTATATAACACATTCTAATAGGATAAGTATGCAGACTATAACAAATATATAATATGATATGATGACTGTGTAACATAATAAATGTCTAGAAGATATAATAAATCCATTAAATTATAATATATAATACATATGCATAATCTGACAAATACATAACGTGTTACAATGTAAAATAAACATACAGTTGATTACACGTGTGCAGTCTATTCTATGTAATAAATTCCATGTATCCCTCTCTTGCTGGGAGGTGGCTCCAGGCTTTTTCAGTCTTCTGGAATCAGGGCTGCTTCATCCATTGATCAGAGTGAGAATTTTAACCTATTAGATAGTATATACAGCTTACATTTAGTATATCCCCTTAAGTGACTGAGGAGATCATGAGTCTACTTCTCAAGAAAGATTGCATTTGGCTCAACAAGCATTCTTTTCAGACATGCTCTGGGCCAGGTATTACATCAAGCTGAGAATCAAAGACAAGCCCCTGTTGTCAAGGACTTTATATTATACTGAGAGAATACAGTCTGTAGCTGGATCCTCAGATATGGCCAATATTTTGTTCAGCTGTGCTTGTCTATTACAAGGGACAGCTTCTATCTGCAGGGAGCAGAGTGGGAGGTCACAAGGTAGCATGACATATAGCACCCCCCTCCTAAAAAGGAGCATTAAATTTTTTTTTGAAGTATAGCAGAAAACGAAAGGAAATACATAAGTGGATACACATAAAGTAATTTTGTTACTACATTGTTAGATTTGATATATATGCCATATATTTATGGAGCAACAGTCGATAAGAGTGCTGGGCCTGAAGTCAGGAAGACTTATCTTTCTGAGTTCAAATCTGGCCTCAGACACTTTTTAGTTTAACCCTGTTTGTCTCAATTTCTTCATCTGTAAAAAGAGCTAGAGAAGGAAATGGTAACCCACTCCAATATCTTTGCCAAGAAAACCCCAAATGGGGTCATGAAGAGTGGAACACAACTGAGAAAGGACTGACCACAACATATATTTACATGTTAAGCCACATTTAATAGAATTGTTAGTTTTCTAAATACAAAATAATGTTTCCTGTTCTTTGAAAAATATTGAGGTGTTTGTATTTGTTGATGGTAGTTAAATTCACAATAAAAAAGAAAAACAAGTAGATACATGATACCTACTAAATAAATACAATAGAATTCCAGGAACTGAAAGAATCAAGAAAAGGTACTAGTAGGAGCTGACCCCGGAGAGCAGTTCCCAGAGGCAGAGATGAAGAGGTAGCACATCTAGTCATGGGGCATAGAGAGCCTGGGAAAAGATACGTGAGAGAAGAGGGACAGTCTCGTATTCAAAACAACACAGAGGCCAGTTTGTCTGAACCACAGAGTGCACGAGGGTGAGTAAGGTGTCATCAAGCTGGGAAGAGAGGCTGGAGCCAGACTGTGAAGGCTCTCAATGCTGGACAGAGGCACTAAGGAGCTACCAAAGGTCCTGAAGCTTCAGTGGAGCCACATGATCAGATTTGTGCTTTGGATAGGATGGATCAGAAATGAGAGAAGGTGGTTGCAGGGAGTGGGAAAAGACACAAGAGAAGAGCTAGTCTAACTTTCTCATTTTTAAAACAAGGGAACTGAAGGCCAGAGGTCTCAGGGCATCTAAACTTCTCTCCAGTCCCTTTTCTCTATGGAATGATGCTGACTGATAGGATAAGAGGGACAACAATGGGGCAGGCTTCTGGGAACAATATTTATGGCCAATGAACAGTTCTCAACAAAAGAAACGGGGGGGGGGGGGCGGTGCAGTTAGGTGGGGGAGTGTATAAAGCCTTGGATTCAGGAGGACCTGAGTTCAAATCCGACCTCAGACACTTGACACTTAATAGCTGTGTGACCCTGGGCAAGTCACTTAACCCTCATTGCCCCGCAAAAAAATAATAATAATAAAATTAAATTTTAAAAAATAAACCTCGAATTTTAACACAAGATGTTAAGAAAATCTCTGATTTATCATGGAGATTTCAGAGAATGGGACACGAATATTCAACGGGAGTTTGTACCCTCTTCAAAATCCAAGCCAACTCTTTGCCCCATTTTGTTTTTGTCTTAGTGACTTTTCTCCTTGTAGTATCCAGTAAGAGACTATGCTACGAGTGGAGAGTTCTTAGGGCCTTCTCCTCTTCAAGGTGACATGACTCTGAGAAACAGACTTTGGTCATTAGCCTTTTTATTTGGTCTTTTCCATTCTAAGTGAAGGAGATTGAAGTGTCTGACTTTGGGAATTTCAAAAGGTTGTGAAAGCAAGTCATATGAATTATGGAATTAGAATTCAGGCCAGGTTTTCCAGTCAGTCCATCAATGACACTGGGAAGAATGAAGAGAGATCTTCCTAAGGATCTTTGGGACTTTAGCTCAGGGTAGTTGAGACAAGAACTCTTGTCTCAGAGATGACACCCCTGGATGGGGAACTTGGTGGGATCAACGCTATGCAGAAGCTGAGCTCAGTTTTGATCCTACTCTCCCATAATCATAATTGCTATAACATCATCAACAACAGTAACACTAATAACAAAGAACTAGTATTTACATTGTGTCACTATATGCTAGGCACTGTGCTAAATGCTTTACAAACATTATCTATTTGATCCTTAACAACAACCCTGGGAAGAAGGTGTTATTATTATCTCCTTTTTACAGATAAGAAAACTGAGGCAAGCAGAGATGGAATGACTTGCCCAAGGTTACATAGCTACTAAGTGACAGGGCTGGAATTCAATCAATTGAGCATTTGTTTTATGCCTAGCATTGTGCTAAACACTGGGGACCCACAGACAAAAACAAAACAGCCCTGCCTTCAATGAGCTTGTATTCTAATGGAGAAGCTGACTGTACCCATGTAAATAGACACAGAGTATATCCCAGATTAATATAGTCTAGTTTGGGGAGGGAGCGCTCTCCCCAAATTAGGGGCTGTCAGCTTCTGAGTCCTATGCTCAATGCATGGCAACATCTTCTCCAAGCCAACAAGGCAGAAAGGCTTGGGAAAAAAAGTATGTCTGAGAGAAGGGGATGGAGAGATTAGCTGTAATCATGAAAGACGTGGGCACTTGTCTGGAATTAAACAAACCCAAGGGTGGAAAGGCATTTGGGCAAAGATACAAGGGGAGAGAAGGGAGGCAATGCTGCTGGGGATGAAGGAACTAGGCTGCCTGGCCAGACAGAAAAGGGGAGATGCTTTCCTGATTCAGATCATCATGAAATTGGCTAACAATAACAATAATAATAATAATTGTGATGGGGGTAGCTAGGTGGCACAGTGGATAAAGCACTGGCTCTGGATCCAGGAGGACCTGAGTTCAAATCCAGCCTCAGACACTTGACACTTAATAGTTGTGTGACCCTGGGCAAGTCACTTAACTCTCATTGCCCTGAAGAAAGAAAGAAAGAAAGAAAGAAAGAAAGAAAGAAAGAAAGAAAGAAAGAAAGAAAGAAAGAAAGAAAGAAAGAAAGAAAGAAAGAAAGAAAGAAAGAAAGAAAGAAGGAAGGAAGCTCCCCATGTTTGCTACATGCCAAATGCTGGGCTAGGGGGTAGTGATATAAAACTGAAAATCTCACAAAATCCCTTCCCTGAAGGTGCTCCCTGTCCGGTAGGTGGATGAAATTTCCACTGGAATATGTTAGAAAATGATGATGTGTGGAGAAAAGGTCAAACAGAATGCCCTGAGAGATTCAAGGGCAAATAGGTAGTGCAGTGGATAGAGCCCTGAGCCTGGACTCAGAAAGGTGGAAGTTCAAATCTAGTCTCCAATATCTACTAGCTGTGGGATCCTGGACAAGTCACTTAACCTCTGTCTACCTCAGTTTCCTCAACTGTAAAATAAAGATAATAATAGCACCTACCTCCCTGAGTTTCTGTGAAGATACAATGAGTTAATGCTGGTAAAGCACTTAGCACAGTGCCTGCCACATAGTAGATTCTACATAAATGCTCCCTATTGTTATTCAAAGAAAATAGGCTCTGGCTTCTCTTCCAACCCTCTTCCTTGGACCTCACACTGTCCTTTGTTTCATAAAATCCAGATGCGTTTACTAAGACTGCATTTCAACTCTCTATTTGTGTCTTAACTTCCTATTAGTTTCTTCCTAGGGTCTCTATCTTATCTAAACTTTGTATCTTCCCCTCTTCTCCCCCCTACCCCGCCCCCCAAGACACTGTTCTTCCTACCACAAGTGCTTAATAAATGTTCATTAATAAATAAATGTTTGTCACTGCTAAATGCAACAACCATTTCCCCTAAATATATGAGTAGCTCTAGGAATGCTTCTCTCAACTTTGTATTTTCCATGGTGGTTCTGAACAGAGCCATTTTTTTTGTTGTTTGTTTGTTTGGTTTTTTTAGTGAGGCAATGGGGGTTAAGTGACTTGCCCAGGGTCACACAGCTAGTAAGTGTTAAGTGTCTGAGGCCGGATTTGAACTCCGGTCCTCCTGACTCCAGAGCTGGTGCTCTATCCACTGCGCCACCTGGCTGCCCCTTGAACGGAGCCATTTTAATGAAGCCATGCTTATTCTTTGTGGTCACTGATTTTTCTGATGCTGGGATTTATCATGTGGTTTAAACCGAGCTTTATGGCTAACAATACTAGTTGTTGCAGAAAACACCTTGCATTGAAAATACTTTCCAATATGGAGCCAAAAGGTACCACCTGGAATAGACCAGTTGTGAGTCCTCCACTGCGTAGACCAAGAATTCTTCATCTTCAACTCCTTTGTACAAAGGGATGTTGTGACTGAGCGAGAATCCTGGACTTGGTTGTGGAGATGGCCAATTTGGATAAAGACAGGGAAGAAAAGGGCTTCTGAGTCAATCATTCTTTGTTTGAGATGTCAGCAGAACATCCAAGTAGACACTTCCAAGGTTTTTGTAACATCCTGGCTTATCCTTTCCCCCCTTTCTCCTTTTTCAGCTTGATGACATAATGGAGGGAACACTAGTCTTGAGGTCAGGAAGCCCTGAGTTTGAAGCCTGCCTCAGACTCTTGCTAGCTGTGTTTGACCTCTGTCTGCCTCAGTTTCCTCAACTGTAAGATGGGGATAATAATAGTGCCTACTTCTTGTTTTGAGGATCAGGTGTGATAATATTTGCAAAGCATTTTTGTAAACTCTTAAGTGCTGGATAAATGCAATCATTTTGATTTCTTAAAATATGTGATTGATGCTTTTCTCTCCTTATACTCCACACTAGACATGACTTTTGTGAAAAAGAAGCAAAGCAAACCATCACATTTGATGGTACATGCCTTGTTATGGGTGCCAGCTATGTTATGGGGAGAATAGGTGGAGGATATGGGGTAGGGGATAGCGGTTTGGGGTCCTTAGGGATTCCTCTTTAAAGAATTATACCCTCTAGCACACAAATCCAGTGGAATAAGATAATAGTTTTATTTAGGGGTTGGGGAAAGGAAACCAAGAGAGAAATCCTTGGACTTCTTCTCATGGGGAGAAGGCATAGCACAGAGGCTTGGCTCTGAGATACCTATCTCCTTGAGTAGGAGACAGGCAGATACTTTTATAGAGGACTGATGGGGGTGATCATCTGACTGTAGAAAGTTCCCTTATTGAGGGAGGACCATCCCCCACTGGTGGTGGCTGGGGGGGTTGAGTGAGGGGTGGCTTCGGATCTCTCAAGCCATCTCTCTGGTCCTCAGGTCACAAAGGCAGCAGCCACACCTAATCTTATCTCCCCAGTGTGGGGGGAGACTGGAATGAAGAGTTGTGGTCCCGCTCAAGGAGAAGGTTCCTTGATCTCCTCAGACAACTTCTGGGGTGGCCTGGGCCCATAAGAGCCTCATTAAACACCTGTAGTCCACCAGTTCTCTACTCAAGGGAAAAAGGTTCGTATTATCATTAGTTTTATAGAGTCCAGATTGGTCAATTCACTTATCTCAATTCTGATGTTGATTGGTGTTCTCCTCTACATTATTGGGACTAATATGGGTTCTTTTGAATCTGCTCACTTTGCTCCACATCAGTTCATATAAGTCTTTGATGGATACTGGTTTGTTCTTTATACAAGTAAGGATTCCACAGGTGGGAAGGGCCCTCAGAGCACATTTAGTTCCACACATGCATGAACAAGAATCCTGTCTATAACATTCCTGTGAAGTGGCCAGCAGCACTGCTTGATGGTGAGTCCATTTTCTACTGAATATTTTTAGTGAGAAGTAACTTCTTCCAGTGATAGAAGTTTAAATACTTCAAACCCTAATTTCAGAACTGGGCCCTTCCTTTTTTAGTGATTGCTAATCAGATCTCCATTACAAATGGGTCCCTTTCTTTAGGAGGCCCTCACCTCTCACCTTTTCCAACAGAGGTCTTTTGAGGGTTATAGTTCTAAAGGCAATAAGGATCAGCACTAACAAAATATGAGCAATAAAATTGAGACCTGAAATAATTACTTGGATTTAATCCGGGGAGGAAAGTCACACAATTGAGGAAAACATAGGGTCATGAATTATCTGGATGGGCCCCTATATATGGAGAATTCATTACATCACTGTTCTTCCTTCAGCTGTATATAGTATTCCCCTCCTCTCACACTTATACCTCAATATTCAGAATAGTAACTAGGATTCATATAACAGCACTTTACATATGTTATTTCAATTAATTGTTGCAACAATACTGGCAGGCAGGTGCTATCCATTTTATGGATGAGGAAATTGAGGTCGAGACAGATTAAGTGACTTGCCTGGAGTCACATAGCTTGTAAGGGTCTGGATTTGAACTCAAGCCTTCCTGACTTCACTCTATCCCCTGTGCCACTGAATTGCCCAAGAAAGCTGTCCCCAGGTTTGAGACATGTTGGAAATCAGAATCCACTTCAATTCTGGACTTGCAGACTCCCTACCAATCTACAAACTTCCATGATCTGCTTTTACTGGACCAAATAGGGAACACAGATCAAGGTGAATGACGTCCAGTGAAATAATAAAGTTAAGTGACAGGAAAGATTCACTCCCAAATTCCCCCATAAAGGCCCCTCTCCCTCGGTTCCTATAGCAGTAGAGGGGGAGAGGATATAAGGAAGGATTGTTGTTGTTGTTTGTCATGACTTGCAGTCAATTGGATTTAAATGAGGGAAGGCTGTGTAGTCACCAGCCTCACTCTCTCCTCCAGAGCCATCTGGGTCCAGTGGCAAGATTATACATAAGAATGATAGAAGATGACTCCAGGTGTTTAAACAATTGGGGTTTAAGTGACTTGCCCAGGGTCACACATCTAGTAAGTGTCTGAAGTGAGATTTGAACTTAAGTCCTCCTGAATCCAGGTTCAGTGCTTTACCTAGCTGCCCCATAATGAAGGATATATGAGAGTTTAAAATATACATCAAGCAGTGCAAGCATAACTCCAATCTGAATTTCAGATTTGAAAGGAACTTCTGAGGTCATCTAGGGCAGCCCAGATATCTCATTAGGAATCCCATCTACAAGGGATCTGGCCTTAGCACTGCTACCTCCCCTACTCCATTAACACTTTAGCGCAGGGGCAGCAACATAACATTTCTTTTTTCTCCATAAATGTGAAAGAACAGTCCTCTAATATTAGGGCAATTCGTTATAAAAGGCAGATTAAGGTATTGCTTTTGCTCCCTCCTGACTGGAAGAGTAAGAATGTTCAGCAGGTATTGCTGGGGAGGCAGGGGAGGGCAGGGTAAATAGAGATTAAGAAGCGTATGTGTTGGAAAGCCTCAACACCAATGCCATTCGCTGGGCACAGCACTGCACAGGCAAGTTTTCTGTTCCAACTCACAGAACCAGGTGCCGAACGAGGGTCTCAGTGATATTCTGTGTTCTGGGGCTTTAGGCATATGGTGGAAGATTCAGAGGCCTGAGGAAAAAGAGTAGCAGTCTTATAGTAAAATGTATCTGCTTCCTTCACCATCTTTTTAGAAGGCATCAAATTACTTGATGAACATTGTTGTTGCAAATAAGTAGGCTTCACCACCCGCTTGTAGGAAGATGATAACAGATAACTGAGCGATGACCCCGGGGGGGTCATATATATATACCAAGGGACTATGAGATTCACATTTTCTAACATGATGACGCAGATTTTCCTCTCCCATCTCCCTCTGCACAAGCTGGATCTCCTGCCTGGAATGATTTCCTTTACTTTTCAGCCTTTTAGAAACTCTAGCTTCTTTCACAGCTTAAATGAAGCACCACCTGATGCATGGGGTCTTTCCTAGGACCCCGCCCCAATACTTATAGGGGCCTCTGGGCACCTGGAATCACTTCCTCTTTACTTCCCACATTTTGGAGCAGATTTGTACCCATTTTAAAATGTTATGTTTATTTTTCAGATAGAATGTAAATGTGTCAGTTGCAGAAGTGCTTTCATTTTCTTTCCTGAGCAAGTCCCTTCATCCCTTGCTGCTCCATGTAACTCTCCAAGACTGAGGTTCCCAAACTGTATGCTGCCAAGAACTCACAGGGACACCAGGGGATACCCTAAATTGCTGAGGGAAACATAGCAGATGCTTATCTAAAGCTAAGCTCATGGAAACCCTAATTCCATTTGCAATGTCATATCTTCTCAAAGCTGCATTTTCCGATGTGGCTGTAATAAAAGGCAAGTAAGCCTCCACCCCCCCCCCCAAAAAAAAATCAAAACGGAAGAGGAATAATGTACCTAATAATAATAGTTAGCACTAAAAGGCTTGCAAAGTACTTTACAAATATTATCTCATTTGATCCTCACAACAATACTGGGAAGAAAGTGCTATGATTTTCCCCATTTTACAGATGAGGAAATTGAGGCAAAGGTTAAGTGACTTGTCCAGCATCACATAGCTAACAAGCGTCTGAGGTAGGTGATGTCCAATCTTATTCCAATTTTTGAGAAGTGGCACAGTACCTTATAGGAACACTCATCCCATTAGGAAGTAATTATGGTTATTTAGGAATGAAATGATGTTTTTCTTTTGACTTATGTATGTTGTTTTTTTCAAACTTCTACTAAGTTGTTAGGACATGAGTGCTTACTAAGTTGTCTCAATCTAACTACTTAACAAATAGAACTGTGGGTATTTCTTTTTGGCTTAGAAGTTCTTTGAAAAACTGTTTGAGACACTAACATCATTGTGAACTGAGAAAATGGGGAAATGTCTGCTCTAAGACCTTATGGTGCAGAGAAGGTTCTAAGCTCTTTTAGTAGAAGGAGTTTCCTCTTCAGAGAGTGCTCTCTATCAGTGAGTGTCAGGTTGAATTGTCCCAATCTCTGTCTCCATTAAGCAGCAGAGAACGTGGCACACTTACTTTTTCATTGATTGATTAAAGTGTCTTTGGAATATAGCAACGTGTTGTAGGAAGGGCCCTGATCTTCAAGCCAAGAGACCTTGATTTGATTCTGGGCTCTTCCATTTACTAGCTGCGTGACCCTGGGCAAGTCACTACACTTTTCCGAGCCTCAGTTTCTTTACCTGTAAAAGGGGACAATTCAGACACGGGCAATGTTTCAGTTTGTTCGACTTAATTGTATTTGGCGGGGGAGGGTTATAAGGAAGAAGTTCTATTGGGGAGAGGTATTGAGAAGTGAGAATAATGTTTTATTTTTGTGTTTGAAAGCAGAATCAATAAGACACTTAAAAAATAAGGTGAACTGGCAGAATTTACTTTTGCATCCCTTACTTCTCAGCATTATCCCAAATCTTGAAGTGCCATAGATGAGTTGGCAAGGTATAGTAAAAAGACCAAGGTTTTAGAATCTGGCTGCCTGGTTTGAGTCTCAGCTATAGTACCAATTATCTGTGTGGCCCCAAGTACCTTTTTAGATCTCCAATTCCTCATCCAGAGAAGAGCTTCTTAAACTTTTTTCCATTTGAGATTTCTTTTCGTTTGAGATATTTTTACAGGACCCTGAGTATATATATATATATATATACGTAGATATTATATATGTGTTTATACACATAATACACAGATACAAGTATGTATACGTGTATATATGTGTATGTTTATATATGTAAATATATAATTTTATACATATATATGTAAATATATAATTTTATACATATACATAGCCTTTTACTGTTGCCACATTTTTGCAACCTCCACATTCAGTTACAGGACTTCATTTGGGGTTGCGACCCAGGGTTAAAGAAGCTTCATTTTAGAGGACAGCATATATTACACTGGGGGGAGACTATAAACTGGCTGAGCAGTTGAGTCAATCCCCTCCTCCACCTCCAGTGGAAGTAAATAACAAAGTACTCCAGCCCTGATGCCTTGATCAGATTAGAACACACCCCGTAAGTCCCCACCAAGTATTCCTTTCCCCATTGATTATCAGTTAGTATCAATGCAATCTGATATAGGTTATATATGTTCAATCATATAAAGCTTCCATATTAGTCATATTGCATAAGAAATAGAACAAAAGGGGAAAACTATTAAAAATATAGAAAGTGAAAATAGTATGCTTCGAACTGCATTCAGAGTGTCAGTTCTTTCTCTGGATGTGGAACATTTTCCATCATGAGTCTTTGGGAATTATCTTGGATCATTTGTATTGCTGAGAAGGGCTAAGTCAATCATAGTTGGTCAGTTGCTATTACTGTGTACAATGTGCTTCTGGTTCTGTTCATTTCTGTTTATTTAAATACTTGATTTGGATGAATTGGAAAAAGTTTGGAGAAAGGCCACAAAATATGATAGAGGGAAAGAGGGACTGATTTTTAGGGAACTGATCAGAGTTAAACATATTTTGTTGTTCAGTCGGATCTGACTCTTCATGACACCATTTGAGGTTTTCTTTTTTTTTAATAAACATTTTTATTTAAAGTTTTGAGTTCCAAATTCTATCCTTCCTTCTCTTCCTCCCTGCAATTACATGTGCAATTATGTGAAACATTACCATTTGGAGTTTTCTTGGCAAAGGTACCGGAATAGTTTGCCATTTCCTTCTGAAGCTCATTTTACAGATGAGGAAACTGAAGTAAACAGGGTAAAGTGACTTTCCCAGGGTCACACAGCCAGTGAATGTCTGAGGCTGGATGTAAGATCATGAAACCAAGTCTTCTTGATTCCAAGCTCAATACACTGTGCCACCTAGCTACCCTCACAGAAATAGGTATCAACAAGCAAACCCTCATTACCCACTGTATTTTGTCTTCAAGTGTGCATGTATACAAGAGAAGTATACAATAAAATTACCAAATGGGGTCTTTTCAGCTCTAAAACGTTGTGATTCTAGAAAACGAATTCAGCTTGACAAGGATAGACAAAGGATAAGCAAAATCATTTTTATCTGCAGGATCCTCCTACCTCATTAATCGAAACCTAGAAAACTAAGAAAAAGTGGTACTGAGAACATTTCCTCTGTCTACATTTTCCTGGGAAAAGTGTGTAGTTTTCCTCCTAGGAAAATAGGGGAAGCAGAAGCACTAGCTAAGTTCTTAACACATCAGAAAATTCGAGTGGGGCTGATGTTTCCTCATCTGAAACCTCTGAATAGAGTATACTCTCCTTGAGGGCAGGGCCTCTGTCTAACTAACCTTTGTTCGTACTCCTCCTCCTCCCCCGTCCAACCTCTCCTCCCTAAGCCTAAAAGTGTGGCGGGGATTCAAAAGAAATTTGTGGAATGGAATGGAACAAAGGAGAGTCACACCATTCCCAGCAGGGAGAGAGTGGGCAGGTAAATAGTCTTCCTTTCTTTTATTTATGTTTCTTTCTTTTCTTTTTTTAATAGAAATGTTGTCAAACGAAAGTGTAGTGTTGGCAGGACCCTGTAGAATCGCAGCGTGTTAGAAGTGAAAGGGCCGAAAAGACGAGCACTCTGGTAGACGGTAGAAGCAGGAGACCTGGGTTCAAATTCTGCCCGGGTATTTGTTTACTCACTGGCCTTGGGCAGATTGTCCCGGCCTTTCTCCTTGTCTGTAAAATGAGGCACTGGACTAGATAGCCTCTCGGGTCCTTTCTGTATCTCCGAGCATCTTACCCAACCCCCTCATTTTACAGGTGAGGAAACTGAGGCCTGCAGCCCCCTGCGCGAACTCATCTAACGAAAGCGAGGCAGAGACGGAACTAGGAGCCAAAACCACGGATGAATGGCCTTTCGGCTCTGCCTTCTTCAGAAAGTGAAACTTACGGAATTCAAAAGCGAAAGTGTTAGGAGGAAGCGTAAGTGTCCAAGGCCCAGTGTCTTTCCCCGCCCCCACACCACCCCCTAGAGCAGCCAACCTGTGGCCCAGAGACTTGGGGGGGGGGGGTGAGGGGAAGTTTCAGGTGTTCCTCTCTCTAGGCTCTGGCTCCTCCCTTTGTGGATAGGCCCTATCGCCGGTTAATCTCCTGTGTTCGTGGAGCCTCCCCAGAATCCTTTCTGAAGGATGTTTACAAGTGCGCCTGACTTTGTCCGTCAATAAATCATTCCTGACAGCTGACCAGAGAGCCAACAATAACCTCGGAGCCCACAGATTCGCGGCTCACTCCCCACCAGGGTGTGCCCGCACGTTGGAAGAGGGAGGGGTGTGTGTGTGTGAAGAGGTGGAGCCCACCAAGAGGTGCGGAGCCAATAAAATAATAGACTCGGTTGGTTGTTTCCAGGAGATTGTAATAAATAAATAAATAAAGCCGTGTTGGAAAAGTAATAATAATAATAGTAGTAATCGTAATATAATAGTGACTTTGGGAGCATCATGCCCCTTAAATACTGGGGGTTCTTTTTCCCTCTAGGCAATGAACTTATCTGAACTTGACCCAGAAATTAACACTGCTGATTAGCTCAGCTCTGCTCAGCGGCAATTCAGAGACTCCAGAGCCCGGGGTGGGGGCGACAGAAGGGAAGAGGCGAGGATGCCAGCTCAGGGACCACTGGCCCTTAGTGATTGGTGGCAGGGGCAGCAAGCAGGAAGGCTGTGATATCTTGGCCAGGAATTACGAAACAGCAGGGCCGAAAAATGCCTCCAGGGACCTAATTCATCTGGGGGCTCCTGGAGCGGTGCACGCGCGCGCGCGCGCGCGCACACACACACACACACACACACACACACACACACACACACACGCATCCTCTCCTTGGAGTTGGCCTTGTCCTCTTTTGTTTTTCTCTGTTCCTGGTCATGAGACCCGGAAGTTTAGGGTTTTTTTCCCCTTCTTCTCCTCCTCCCCTCTTCTCTCTCTCTTTTTTCCTCCCCCTAAATCTATCACATGGCCGAGATATAATAAAAACAGAAAAATGGCGACGGTCACGTTGTGGCGAGTCTTGCTGCGTCATTAGATAATCTTCGTGCAAATATCTGAAAGAACAAAGGAAGAGGGGGGCCCGGAGCCCTCGGGGGGCGCAGGTGGGTTAGGGGGCGCCGGGCGGGGAGCGGGCCCGGGGCGCAGCGGGCCGGGGGTGGTGTGTGCGGAGCTCTACGTGTGCCCGCGCGCGCCTAGTCGTGTGTGTGTGTGTGTGTGTGTGTGTGTGTGTGTGTGTGTGTGTGTGTGTGTGTGTGTGTGTGTGTACGCAGGCGCGCGCGTTTGGCTCCCAAAGCATTGCGCTCCAGAGGAGGGCTGGGTCCCGGGTGCCGCCCGCCCGCCAGCCCGCGTCCTGGCACCTCGGGCATCGGGGCTGGAGAGTCGGGCCAGCGCAGCCCAGCTCACTCTGCGCCCGTCTGGGTCTATCCGTGCGCGCGCTCACGCACACAGACACACACACCCTCACGGGGCGGTTGCGCGGGGGGCGGGGCCGCGTGTGTGTTGTGTTGTGTTGTGTTGCGTTGTGTGGTGTTGTGGTGGCCGCTAGCCTGGCTGTGCGCCCCGCATGCCGCCCACCGGGATAAAGAACGGGAGGCCGGGCGGCACGCAGAGGCCACCCCCGCACTCCCCCCCCCCACGCCCGGGGATGGGGCGGGCGGGGCAGTTCCAGGGTGCTGAGGCAGCGGCTCCCCTAGACCCCCTCCTCCCCAGCTCCCGACCAGGCTGGCTGGCAGAGGGGCGCCCGCCCGCTCGCGGCCACTTCGCCTGGCCCGCTGCCGCTGCCCCCGGTGCCCAGGAGCGCCCCCCCGGGGCTCCAGCTGGCAGGGCGCGGCGGCTAGCGGACGAACCGGGGCGCGAGGGGCGGGCGGGGGCAGCACCGCCCCCTCCCCGGATCTGGCCCCGGCTCGTGCCCCAGGGTGCGCGGGCGGGGGGGGGGCTGCGCGGGGCTCAGTGTTGCGCACTCGCTTTCCTGCGCCCCCCCACCCCCCCTTCCCCCGCCTCCCCCTAGTGCTGGCGGGGCTTCCTCGCTGTCCGCCGGCGGTGGCGGCGGACAGCGACTCTAAATAGAGCCTGCCTGCATGTTGTTTACATGAAGGATCCGGCGGGAGGAGTCTTCGAGGAGGGGCCGAGAAGGAGGAGGAGGAGGAGGAGGAGCGGGGGGCAAGGAGAAGGAAGACAGGAGTGAGTCCCTGCGGCCACCAGCGCTGCCACCGCTGCCGTAGCCACCGCGTACCTGGGCTCGGCGCCAGCCAGACGAGCCGGGATCTCGCCCCGCACGGACGGAGGGACAGGCGGACGGAGCGGACGGAGCGCACAGGGCTGGGCCCCCGGGTAGGAAGGAGGGAGAATGGGGGCGGGGTGGGGGAGGAAGAGGAGGGGGAGGGCCAGCCTGACATCTTCAGCCCGGGACCTGCCACGCAGCTTCTCTTGGGGGATGTGGGGGCCCTTGGAGAGACACGCGAGCCAAGCCAGTGACTTGTCGGCGGGGTCAGGGAGCC